>NC_133345.1:31073252-31823252 GCF_030506205.2 Paramisgurnus dabryanus | reverse complement strand
TTGCGGCCGCTAGGGTGCGTCTAGATTTCTAGGCTAGTGGTGGATGTGTTCATTGCATCATTTGTTTTGTCAAAATACGTACCTGCTGCACACACACCAAAAGGGTTTATGATAAAAGAGACGCTCACTGAACACTAAACTCTGATTACTCATGAAAGCGAGTATCTGGCAAATGCGAGCATCACTTTTATTAAAAAACTCTGTAGACGTATGTGCAGCAGGCACTTATTTTGACAAGACGCGTGATGCACGTGGTCACATGATGGGCTAAATACAGTTGACGAGCTTCGCATTGTGCGCCTTTGAAAAATAAGTCACTGGTCAAATGTACCTGCAATTATATAATCACCAAGACGGACAGCAGTGGGCCGGAGCCGCACTGGATGCCCTGACTTAGGCCCGGATCTGGTGCAGTTTCGGCCTGGAGTCGCCTGCTGTCTGTCTCTATATTCATACAGTTTATCTTGTGAATGTTTTAATTAAACATGAAGGCATTAGAAAGGAACATTTATTAAGCTGACTGGCTGTCGGTTGATTCTTTAACTGGTTTAAAGTCTGTATACTCAGCCTCTTTCATAATAGCATCAAGTCGAGTCAGTGACTTTGTTCTCAGTCTTGGCCTGACCTCATTTTCACCTTCGACCTCAGAGTCTTTTATGTGACCGTATCGATTCCCTTCCTCATCGTAGTTGTACACTTTAATGACACGCATCTTTTTCTTCGGATGTGGACTGAGTACTGTTTTGAATTCTTGGTGTTGTTCTTCACAACTCTGAAGTTGGTTTGTGTCGTCCTTCATGTCATTTGCAATTTCATTTTCTGTGGCATCTACATCATCCCGTCTCTCGCTTTGCTTATTAACCGAATCTTCATGGAGTCGGCTTCCCACTATGTCCACAGTGTCTTCTCCAGTAACTGGGTTTATATAAAAGTGTACTCTTTCAAATTGAGCTGGTTGTGTATTTGTGGTGGGCTCTAGGTCGTCATTTTCACTGGTGAGATTGTGTCGCACTTTCCTACGAGGCATGTGGGCCATCGTCACTTTTAAACACTTTATCACGTAGGATCGACTAAACGCACCAAGTGTGAAGGCCACGAAAAAGGTCACGATAACTGATGATGTCACAGCTGCTATAAAATCCCCGTCTGACACCATGTTATCATAAACCTCTGCCTTTCTGGTCTTTCTAAGCCGTTCCTTGATGTTAGGGTTAACACCCACTACATTAACTCTAAATGGCAAGATTTTTCTGCCAGTTTCATCCTGACGGACACAGAAATAGAGACCATCGTGGCTGCTGGTGACTTTTGAAATCCTCAAACTGCCATTGGATGTTTCCACAGGATCCATGGTGGGATGGTTAAAGTCCTTAAACAATCCAAAAGGCGTCTGCCACCAATGCACCACATCTGCAACATTGACCACATTTACACATTTAATTTTTTATTCTGGTTGAGTTATTAATCTCAAAATATAGCCCGCTGAGCTATTAAAGTAATCCTTTACAGCACATTCTGAATGAATAAAGAATGATTCTGTGCATGTTAACACGGTTATTGTCTTTATGTATTAACATAAAGTTTTAAAACTTTAAAGTAGATAAAGATGCAATCTGTAATGTTTTCCTCTCTATCGCCATCTCTGTTTAAGCTATAAAATTGCAGTTTTTTTAATTTTCTGTACGTGCATCTGTCATTATACATCAACATCCAAAAATTTTTATCTGAACTTATTACACGGCTCTCTGGAATGCTTGATTCTGATTGGTCAGTTGAGACATTTGCAGGTTCGTTCTTTTCAAATAATAACCGCTCCAAATTAATAACGCATAGCCGGACTACTTGCACGAGTAAAATCGCTCCGCGCCAATAAAGATCAATAAGATCTTTATCTGTTTGGCGCCATCTTGTGACAAACACTGGACAACCACGACAAGACACAGACAGCTTACTCTGAGACTGAACTTGACAAAATAGAGCATGACAGCTACGAAGCCAACACACACAAAAATACAGAATGGGGATTAAAACTTGTCAAAGACTGGCTAAAAGAGAAAAAATGGAGACAGACAAGTATGAAGCAGAGGATCTTAATAAGGTATTACGATCATTTTATGCATCTGTGCAAAGTTTCGCGGAAGGATAAAAATGTTAATTTAAAACAAATATGCCAATAAAATGTTTAAAATTCATATTCATGTCCAGTTTTTTTTCTTATGTGGCAAGTAGCCATGTAATAAGCGGGATAATGTAGAGGCAGCCGGTAGTTATTGGGAAATAAGCCCCTTCAGTGTGATACAAGACCCTCCGCTTTGCGTCGGGTCCTGATCACACTGTCGGGGCTTATTTCCCAATAACTACCGGCTGCCTCTACATTATCCCTTACAAGTAATATATCTGCTGCGTCGTGATGGTTCTGACTAAATAAAAATGTAAATGTTTCAACAAATCACATTGCTGATGTCTAATGGGCCATACACACCAAACGCATTCCTCGCTCTAGATTACTTGCAGGATTTAAATTTGTGTCATGCTAATTTTTGCTTGAGTTTGAGCAATTTGCTCATTTCGCATTTGAGCTGAATTGCACATGTTTTCATGGCAATCGCGCCGCCCAATTTCGCACCTTTGCATTGACTTGTATGTAATCTACTTGCGCAAATAGTTGAATTCGGATTTGGTGTGTACGCTAGTGATAGACCGATATATCGCCCAGCCGATATATCGGGGTTTTACTTCCACCTGCTGTAATGATCATTCTCTGATGATGTCATCTAGACGTCTTGGGCGGAGCATCTGTTAACCCCACCCCCTCAAACTGTCTGCTGCGAGTTCCATGAATGAAACATCTACTTTTCTATATCCAATCAATTAACAGTGAAAATCACAAACCACACCCACTATTTTCCTCCTGCTATATTCCGTTTCACTCGTAAATACGTCACAATACGAAAGTCGGGTTTTTTTTACAGATTGCATCTTTAATTTCTTATCTGTGCACCTTACCTTCATTTTCATCATGTGTGCACTTCAGCTCCAAAGTTTGTCCTGGATAACTGTATACTGAGTTTATAGTTGTGACCTGCAGAGGCAACAGTTTAGCGTTTCCACTGTGTGCTGTAGTCTTGTAACTACTGACGTACAGTGCGTTCCAGATGAGAAACACATTCAACAGAGAACTGTTACTTAACTCCATGATACCTAAAAGAAAATGAGATGTTTGTTAATATGAAGGAATCTTGACTGAAATTATGATATAAATGCATTATTTGTGCAAAATGTGACCTTGAAATCCTGGTTAAAGTCTTTTAATCATGAAATTTGAAGAATTAAAGTTGTATTTTTACATGATCTTGCTCAGTCAACAATAAAGATAATAGGTTATATTTTCACAGAATGTTCTTTAGATCAGTGGTTCTCAAACTTTTTCAACATGCGGCCCCCCGTGTGTACGGAGCTTTCCTTCACGCCCCCCCCCCCCCCAAAGAAAAGTTATGGCAAATGTGTTCTAAAATGTATCATTTTAATTAAACAAAACATATTAAATTATACAAAGTAGTGCTGTTTGTTAGTAGCCTTATTGTTTTTTTTAGGTTTAATTACACAGAATTTATGATAAATGTATTTTATAAAATGTCATAAAACTGGGGCCTCCCTGGCACCATCTGGCGGCCCCCAGTTTGAGAACCACTGCTTTAGATTATGTAAGATGATTTTATGTAACAGAAAAAATATTTTAGCTTTATTTTCATAGATCACAAATGACCCCAAAGCATATTCAGCACCATAAAATCAAATAAGAAATTGACATATATATTACTAAATATAAAAAAACTCAGTAGCATCTTAAGACAATAATGAAAGACCTTTTCTCAGAACTAACTTCAATTACTTTTATCCTACTGCTCACAAGGCATTTGGTTTTTATTTATTTAAAAAAAATAAAAAAAATTTGGAGTCACTATGCACAAAATACAAACAAAGCTCAAGTTCATTGTAAAAGCAAACAAGATAATTTGAAGAATGAAATCCAAACCAAACCTGACCGATACTCACAAAATAAGGCTTGCCGTTTATTCTGTTCGGTCTAAAACAGGAGTAAAGTACAATCCTCACATGACAGCGCTTTAATTTCATCTTGTGCTGTACGTTTAAAGATTAACATTTTTTTCTTCTTTGCTAGACAGGATGTCATGTGACTGTGAGCTCTCCCTGCCATTTAAAGTTAAAAATTGTTTGTGTTTTAATTGGTTACATTTGCTGCAATTGCCTAACATTCATGCAGATCATGAAAAAATGTTTACAAAATTAACTTTGTAATGTCCATTCAATGAAATGCACTTAAAGGGGACATTTCACAAGACTTTTTAAATCTTTGGTGTCCCCAGAGAGTACATTTGAAGTTTTAGCTCACAATACCATATAGATAATTTATTATAACATGTTAAAATTTACTTTGTAGGTGCAAGCGAAAATGTGCCATTTTGGGTGTGTCCTTTAAAATGCAAATGAGCTGAGGAAATGCAAACACTGATTGCTATGATGGTGGTGGTTTGTTGAAATTGAAACTCATTTGTGCTGTCAATTATAATTTTTTCTGCAGATTAAGGGACGTATTATTATAAGAAGATCCCCTTCTGACATCACAAGGGGAGCCAAATTTCAATGATCTATTTTTTCACATGCTTGCAGAGAATGGTTTACCGAAACTAAGTTACTAGGTTGATCTTTTAAACATTTTCTAGGTTGATAGAAGCACTGAGGACCCAATTATAGCACTTAAACATCGAAAAAGTCAGATTTTCATGGTATGTCCCCTTTAAGGCAATGCATAAATCAGCATTCTGTTTTATATTCTTATCATTTTTATTTATTTTATCAAGCATGTAACATTTATTGTGTTGCACTTGTTCAATCCTTACGTATTTATATAAATATGTGTATATGTATTGTATTATTATTTTGACCCACTTCGTCAAGGGATGTTACGCATCACGTGACCCGCTGGGGGAGAAATTATTCATAATCAATGAGGTAAAATAGTCACTGTTGATTATAATATTAATTTTACATTTAAATCTTAATATTTGTCTCAGAGGAGATATTTGTACTCGTAGAGGTAAGTTAGAGTCATTTAAATATATGCGATTAAATATATAAATAATATTCAGTGAAGATTAAACAATCTTATCCAGCCATCAAATACAGAAAAAACCTTTTTTTCAAAAACAATTTTAAATATATTTCAAAATATACAAAAATGACCAAAAAATATATTTAGAAATATGTTTACAAAAATGTATTTTTTGACAATTTGTTTGTAGATTTTGAAATATATTTTAAAAATAAATATATTTTAAAGAATTTATATTCACATCAAACTGAAAGAAAAGCTTTGTTTATGTAATAAACCTGTAAACATAAAAGGTTTGAAAACGTTAAAAGTATATATTTTGAAAATATACTTTATTAACTTCTATATTTTGGCCAGGATTTTTTTTTTTTGCTATATGGGTTGTAAAATAAGAAATTTCTTTTTCCTGAGATACATTTTGAAATATATGTTGATATGTGTATATATCTATGGTTGATATGAAGGTTACAACTAAATTGTCAATTATTTAGATATGTATTCAAAATGTATTGCAGAGTGTATTTTTTGACGTATGGTATGGGGCTTGTCCTCTTGCTAGACCAACGATGAAAAAAATAACAAGTCATGTAATAATACAACTTCATTAGCCATTATATAAGAAAATAGCTAATAAGCATAAAAAAATGATAGCTGAAATCGTTTCTCGCATTATTTCTGATTCCACATGAAACATTTACTGCGGTTACGCCACGAGATGGCAGCATTGAGATTACGTTCCTTAGGAAAGTGACCATATCTGTATTGTGTTAATCTAATTTATCTCGGCTGTTTGTCGGGCTTACATGATTAATACGAGAACATCTTATATGAATATAACAATAATATAAAGATACAATAAAGATTAGACCAACAAAAATGAGCGCTTTTGAGTGTAATAACGTGAATGTGGTTTAACCCTGTTTCCTCACTGATAAAGAAACGCGTGCGTGTACGCGTTTGTGTGTGTTAGCCCCTCCCTAAACCGAAAGTCACAATATGAACGAGAGGAGGAAATAGACAGAGAGAGAGAGAGAGAGAGAAACACACTGGTATGTGCACGAGTCTCTGGAGGATTGAAGTCGACTGTAATCATGCATCTGTCTGTGCATATGGATTCGTAAACTGTAGACACATCTGTTTCTCATCTGCGCGTTCATGTAAACAGACTGAAGCAGCTTGACGATCAGGAAAAGTTTGCAGGTAAATCCACTCAATTCAAACATTCAAATGAATGATGTTTAGTGACTGTTCAGCGAATATTGGCACACTATATGTGGTAAGACAGTAAAATGTATTTGTTTTTCACTTTTGAAGATATTTAGTGTTTTTTGTTGTCATGATGTGGGTGTGTGTGCGCTCGCGCCCGCGCGCGCGCGTGTGTGTGTATGCTTGCCGCAACATGCACAACAAACATGTTTGGCAGGCTTACAAAGGGAGGAGTTACCTTATAATTGTAAAACTGTGTATCAACATTAAAGCTACAAATTTGCACAGTCATAAAAAATGCAAATATCATGGGATAACAAAATTGCGACTTTTAGGCCTGAATAATTGTTCAGAAGTATTGGGGATGGTTTATAGTTACTATATTTTTGTATCTTTTGATCTCTTAAAGGATATAAGGGTGTTTGTTGTGATTTAGTGATCACAAATATGGGCACCCACATAGTAGCATGTATTACCCATACAAATCACACTGTTACATTCCCAACACTTATCAAAAACAAAAATACATTCGTTTTTTTTTGTACATAAGTGTCTACAAATTAAATATTTGTACATTTAACCCTGTACAATAATGCGAATATCATTGCATTAGACATTGCAAGAAAATATCAACCCGAATGGTGTTTATTTGAAAGAACAATAGCCCAAAAGATGAAAAGTAACCCCATTTGTAACACTTTCTGGTTGTCAAAGGTTTTCATGTGATGTGAACTTCCTTTTCTGTAAAGCTTTTGGTTTGCAAAACTGCATATTGTGAAAAGCACCATGTATTCAAACAGAATTAAATTGAACTCTGCTAGGACACCTGCGTGACCTGGGGATAACCTCATACATGCAATAAAAACCACATTCACTTCCAGTTGTTTAAAAGTCACCGCAATGTTAGTGTGCAAAAACATTTTTGTCAATATGGCTGCTCCGGTCACACCCTGTTTGAAACAATGCTGTCACTGACACATTCCCTTCTTCATCTATAATGAAAATTCATATATTGTGAAATATGCATTTGTCTTAAAATCTCAGGATCTGATGTTGCTTTCTCAGGGTAATAGTGTATAGTCAGGTCTGGGTGAGTATGTGGTCTCATAAGTACATTACGCTGAGTCTGTATTCATCTTTTCTGAGTAACAGACTCCTAACAGTGTGCGTAATGCATTCATCGCTGTAGGGTGATGTGAGAGTCTGTTCTGCAGGATGACCCTTGAAGCGAAAATGCAAAGCAAGACTATATTACAGAAATATAAATCTTGAAACCTACCTTATCTGCTTGGTGACCATAAGTTCCCCATTAGACTTATTTATCTTTAAAGACTTCTAAACAGTAAACCAAAAGATGGGCCAGTAATGGATTTCATGTAAGGAATAATTGACGATGGGCTGTTGAATTTATTGGAATATAATGCACACCCAAGGGGGTAATGTGGCATGACGCAAAACGGAGTTACGCTGCAGTGTGCATTATTTTCAAATAATTCAAAGGACTTTAGTCAATTATTGTGCTTTTACCACAGTTACTACAAAAATTGATTTTGTGGATATTTTAAGACATTTGACAGGTCAGGTGTGCGTTTATATCGAAAAATATGCATACATGTGGAACATTTCTTAGTCAGAATAAAGCATTCGACAGCCCTGTGGTATAAATTCATATAACCAAACCCTTCATATTCAATTTTATGCTTTGACAGTTCCACTTTTTTTTTGAAAATATGCTTTTTTTCCAGCTCTTCCAGAATTAAACATTTGATTCTTACTAGGGATACTGGTATCGGGTATCGGCCTCGATACCACATTTTCTAAAGTACTCGTACTCGTTAAAAGTCCCCCGATACCTGGAATCGATACCACGGTCTGAGAAATGTCTATGTTTGAGCTGCGTGTAAGGGGTTAATGCCTCTTGTGTTGTCCAAAGAGGCAGAGTTTACAACAAACTGGAAAACTAGTCCTTTGTTTTTTTGTTAAATTATATTTCTAAAGCTGTTACCTGTAAATTTAAATCATGTTTTTTATTTTTTTTAAGTACTCTGTATCGGCAAGTACTGAAATGCAAGTACTCGTACTCGTATTCCAAAAAAGTGGTATCGGTGCATCCCTAATTCTTACCGTTTTGTAATCCAGCTGATCTCCGGGTCTGGCGCTACCATTTTTAGCCTAGCTTAGCATAATCCATTGAATCTGATTAGACCATTAGCATCGCGCTAAAAAATAACCAAAGTTTTTCAATATTTTTCCCATTTAAAACTTGACTCTTCTATAGTTACATTGTGTACTAAGACCGACTGAAGTAACGGGACTATTTTCGGGCAGTGCGTAATATCACTACGCCTGCTGCATCCATGTTACATCAGCAAAGTTCTTGATTATCACCAGAGGCGTCATGCCCATTCAAACTGAGGGGGCACCTGCCCCCTTGGTTTTTTTGAGCCAATGGGTTTTTCATCCAACCTCAAAATCAAATAAGCGTCCATTAATCTGTTATTTGACTTTTAATCTGTTAATATGCACAATATTATACATTCTGTGCTGCATCCTTGTCACTTTTCGGAGATTTTCGCCGTTTTGATAGTGTTTTGAGCATGTTACATTACTTTTATTCTGGCGGCAGCTGGCGCTGCAGTCAGAGCGCAGTCGCAGACGTCATCAGTGTCTGGGCGCGCTCACGAGCTCTCTGAAGTTGCTGGCTTGCTGCTGCATTTGGCTATCTGAGGAATTAAAACGTGTTAGAAACGCTCACAACATTTCCAAACCCCAGTACGGTAATGTGCAGTTAACCTTCTCTGTGTAGAAAATGTATGGTTTTAAATGTGACCGTCTCAACGTTATATTAGCAGAGATTCATCTTTTTGGCACAACGCCAAAGTTCGCCAAAGTTCACGCGGGCGCGGAATCTCACATGCTCACATGAAATAAAATTTAATGCAAAAATCCGTTCCTCTAATAATTTTATCTAAACATATTTTTTAAAATCATTATTGAACATTAAAATCAATCACGTGGCTATAGCTTATGTCATTTTCGTTGTTTATATACTTTATGGATTTAAAATTACATTAATTTTATATGATAATGTAGTTGTTGTGCAAAATGCATTAATGACACAATTAAACAAGCCATTAAGACTTAAATAAATAAAACATGCCGTTTCAGATGTGAATATGATGCAAATGTGTCATTATTCCGATTGAATAGTATATGATATGAAAGTAGTCATCACTTTTATTTTGGAGGTTTTTGCATGAAAGCAGGGGTTTTCAGATTGTTTGAAATGTAAGTGCCATGGAAAAGACTGAAAGCTCTATAATATTTCGTTTGATGTCTGTGTATGCACAAATTTCTGTGAGCTGTTGACACTGTGCCCCCTTAAAAAAAATTGGTGCATGACGCCCCTGATTATCACGCCAGAATGAGAATATAGTCCCAGCCATATATGCCTAGAAAATCACAACTTTTAATTTTTTGCCAGTCTTAGTACACGATGTAACTACAGAAGAGTCAAGTAGGAAAAATATTGAAACTCTTTGGTTATTTTTTAGCGTGATGCTACTGGTCTAATCAGATTCAATGAATTGTGCTAAGCTATGCTAATAGTGCTAGCGCCAGACCCGGAGATCGGCTGAATGGATTCCAAAACCGTAAGAATCAAATGTTTAATTCTAGGAAAGCTGGAAAATGAGAATATTTTCAAAACAAGTGAAATGTCCCTTTAATGCTGGCACGATGCTCTTGTGCATGAATGTAAATATTCATGCAATTTAAAACATTTATAAATTTCATACCAAACATATTTTTTTATTTCTCATGAAATGTTCACTTGCATACACACAATGCATGTTGAATTAGCATTGTGTTAAAATAGTCTCAAAACAGTCCTGCATAATGTTGTATGTGTGTCATTTCAGACTGAATTATGTTCTCTTCAGTAAAGCCTTATGAAGGGCAGCAGTTTGCAGCCCTGAGGAAAGAGTGCCAGCAGAACAAAAGTCTGTTTGAAGACCCCCTCTTCCCCCCAGTGGACCAATCCCTCTTCTATGGAGCAAACCGCATCGGAAAAGTCACATGGAAGAGACCAAAGGTAATGAACTGTCAAGGATAGACATTTAAAGAACCAACTGCAGATTTTTAAGGGAGCTTTAAATGGCTGGCGGACGCCGACTGTAGGCGCTTGCCAACCTTTTTTTTAGCTGAACGCTTTGGTTTCTGTGATACTTTGCTTTGTTTATCAGTCGTTGAATGATGCGCTGATTGGTTGTTGTAATATTTGTCCCGCCCCTCCTCCACTGTGGTTGGACGGCTGAGTGAAAAGTAACATTGATGAGATGAGCATTTCACTCAAAGTTAACTATTAGCGCAGAAAAAACACTTAGTGTCGGCTGCTGGCGTTTTTGAAAAGCACAGCACTTCCATTAGAAACAATTGAAAACATACATTTTGGTGTGCACGCCCCCTTAGATTCACGTTGATGCTTTTGTCATAATTGATATCTAAGGGTTATTCAATGTGATTGTAATAGTAAAGTTTGCTGTTGCAAAACACCATTATTACAAGATAAATATATATCTAAAGACTTGTGTTCTTATGTAATCAATAATACAGTTCAGTTAGTAGAAGTAAACTTCAAGGCCCCTTTAATTTTTTTTGTCATAAATAATAACCTAGACCAGTGATCACCAACCTTGTTCCTGGAGATCCACTTTCCTGGAGTTCACCTCCAACCCCAATCAAACACGCCTGAACCTGCTTATCAAGCTTTTTACGACTTCCTAAAAATTAAAGGCAGGTGTGCTGGAGCTAGGTTGGATCAAAAATATGCAGGAGGGTAGATCTCCAGGAACAAGGTTGGTTTGTGTTTATGAAAGCGCTTGTGTAACTGGACACTACATGTAACTTACGCATCCCGATTCATGGCAGATAAATGTGTTTATATTTTAAAACAATACTCCATGCAGTCACGTGCTGTATTCAGTGGTTTGCCAGGATTATATTTAGCATAGCATTGTAACCGTTATTGTTCAGTAAAGAGGTTTGTGTATAGGAATATTTCCTGTTGCTGTAATAACTAAAGACTTTGTGTTTGATTCATAAATCAGTTTCCTTGGCATGTCATTTGATTTTAATCATTTACAGGACATCCTTAAATTCATGTCTGAGAATTGTTTTTAAACACATTATAAATGTTAGAATGTGTATTGCTGAAATGCGTTACAAAGACTGTTAACTATGTAGTGCTAAATTGTGAAGTTATACCGTTAAACAGTTTTGCCACATTTCTGAGTTTAGGATTATTTGGACGGGGTTAAAAAGATGGCTCGATGACACACTAAAGCCACAGAGCATGGCCCTGTACCTAACACAATCATTCATTCTGTGGTGCGTTTCCCGAAAGCATTGTTAGTCAACTACTGTCGTAGGTTTCGTCGTTACTGACAAAGTTCAACGATTTGGTGTTTCCCAAAACCATACTTCAAACGAACATTCCCAAGCTGCATTCCAAACTTGTGTGGTTTGAACGACAACACTTCAGCATAGTTTCTAATTATTATAATATGTAGACTTGCGTTGATCATGCTTTTAAACAAAATAAGCAAAAAACATGTAGTTTAATCTATATCTATATATAAACATTTTATTTGACATCTTTCAGTTTGTAAACAGAATTAAAGTGCTGTATTTAAAAAAACTGAATGTGCGCAGTCCTACGATCTTTAAAGGTGCAGTGGGTAAATTTTAGCAGCATCTAGTGGTGAGGTTACGAATTGCAACCAATGGCTCAGTCCACTGCTCACCCCTTGCTTTTGAAACGCATAGAGAAGCTACGGTAGCTGCCACCGGAAAAACATGTCATCGCCGGAGACAACTTAGTAAAAAAGTTTGTCCGTTAAGGGCTTCTGTAGAAACATGGCCTCACAAAATGGCGACTTCCACGTAAGGGGACCCTCGGTGTATGTAGATAAAAACGTCTCATTCTAAGGTAATAAAAACATAACGGTTCATTATTAAAAGGTCTTTATACACCCCTGATAATATAGTTTTGTATATTATTTTGCATTTCTGTCAAGAGATCCTTCTAAAAATGATGCACTGCACCTTTAAGACCCTGGGGAATCCCTGGGAGAAGTGACGTGAGAGGGAACTTTGTTAAATATCTTGAAATCAAACAACAAAAACTAAATCATGGTAACATTGTCTTCCGATGCAATGTATGTTATTTATAGCAATAATCTGACATCAAATTGATTTAAACAGATTAATTAGTACTCCACCTCCCACGTGACATCATCAACTATGTTGTCGATCCAACATGGTTAAAACGACGAATTTGCGACAATGTTTTTGTGAAACAGTCTTGACTAGGTAGTTAGTTTTTCCAACTATGCATTGTACTATGGTGGTTGTTCAGGAAATGCATCCCAGGTTGTAGCGTTATTTGAAAGTCGAGAGAGACGACACTTTTCCCATGAGTGGGTGTGGTCTGGGCATCGACACGCCCCCAGTGTTTCAGAGCAGAGAATTCTGCCTGTTTTTCCAAGATTTTTATAACTTATTTTATTTATTTGGCGGGTTAAATAATCATTTAAAATTTTCTAGGTGGTTAATATCACAATAGTTGTAATTAATATCTGACTTAAACAAACTGTGCCTTGTTAAATAATTTGCCAAAAATCTGTTTTACGTATAATACATAGCGCATTGATATACAAACATTACAAAAACATAATTGAGAATATTTAATACAGTTTTTCTCATAAAACTATGAGATAATACAAATTTGTAGGAATTTGAAATGACTTAAAATATTGAATTAAAATGATTTATTTATATGTAAATTTATATTTGATATCTTTGCTCTTTATACCCTCTGGTCAATTTTCCAACCCAGCTCCATCGGGTGCATGCTGGGATGTTTTTAATCCATGTTGTTTTACCACATTTGAGTTGATTCAATGTACATACAGTAGTATGTAGTTGTAATGCATGTGTGTGATTTTCTAGATGTATTTAAATAAATCTTTAATACTTCTGTTGGTGCAACTAATAGAAACAATACTTTCTGAGGTAATTGCGAGTTCTTATTTTCTGTCTAGCAAAGCCTGAGAACTTTCCCAGTATTTGCTAATGCAAATATACAATTTGCTAAAGTTATCTGGGTGTTTGCCATAGATGTAGATGATCTGATTCTGTCTAAATCTATGAGATTTGCTTTGTTTTGGTTTGTTCTGCTACAAATGTATTACACATTTAATGCTTAGGGTTCGGTGTTTGTTTAATCCTCTGACACATGAAAGCTTTAACAAACAGGTCACAGAGCAGTATGTTTGCACTAAGGGAGCATTGCAACAGTACATTCATAACACACCCACCGCAATGTCCCTTAAAAGCCATCGTGAGTTTAGGCCTTGTCCAGGCATGTGAGCATAATGTAGATAAGAGGAATGTTGAATTTTTATTTCTCCATAAAACAATATCATGAAAGGCATGATTTATAGTGTTAGCTGAACCAGAAGTGTGTTTTGTTAGCTCACCCCCGTGTGTTGTGATAGAAATTTTCATGAAATGTCTTGCTATTGTTTTCTTTAGGGTCTTTTCTGAATGTCATGATGTACAATGTGTTAAATATGAAAATAGGCTCATTTTCCAGCTCCCCTAGAGTTAAACATTTGATTTTTACCGTTTTGAAATCCATTCAGCTGATCTCCGGGTCTGGTGATAGCACTTTTAGCATAGCTTAGCACAATTCATTGAATCTGATTAGACCATTAGCATCGCGCCTAAAAAAATAACCAAAGAGTTTCGATATTTTTCCTACTTTAAGCTTGAATCTTCTGTAGTTACATCGTGTACTAACTAAGACCGACAGAAAATTAAAAGTTGCGATTTTCCAGGCGGATATGGCTAGGAATTACACTCTTATTCTGGCGTAATAATCAAGGACTTGCTGCCGTACCATGGCTGCAGCAGGCGCAATGATATTTCGCAGTGCCCGAAAATAGTCCCCTGCTATTGAAAGTTACCAAGTAGGAAAAATGATAAAAAAAAGGAAAAATATTGGAACTCTTTGGTTACTTTTACACTGTAAAACCTAACAGTTAACTTAACTCAAACCATTTAAGTAAACCGGTTGCATTAGACCATTTAAGTTTTAAAACACATACAATGAAGTACTGTGAACTTGAGTCATGTACAATTATGCATTTATATTTAAGTAGTGTGAACTTAAATACAAGTGCATAACTGCATATGATTCAATTTGTTTAAGTTCACAGTACTCAAAATGTATGTGTTTTAAAACTAATGCAACCAGTTTACTTAAATGGTTTGAGTTGAGTTAACTTTTCGGTTTTACAGTGTAGGCACGATGCTAATGGTCTAATCAGATTCAATGGATTATGCTAATCTATGCTAAAAGTGGTACCGCCAGACCCAGAGATCGTCTGAATGGATTCCAAAAGGGTAAAAATCAAATGTTTAACTCTAGGGGAGCCCGAAAATGAGCCTATATTCAAAAAAAGTGGAGTGACCCTTTAAGGTCAACATGAAGTCACAACACTTTTTTTCAACACATACAGAAAAAAATAATTTTAAATACATTTCAAAATATACAGAAAATGGCCAAATAATATATGTGCCAAAATATATTTTGAAATATGTTTACAAAAAGAAATATATTTTAAAGCATTTATATTAACATCGCATTAAAAGAAACCTGCAACAGGTTTGAAACAGTTCACTTGCAAAAAAACTTTAATACATACTTTAAACTTATACATTTTATACTTTACACATTTTGTAAAAACTTTCATATTTTGGTGAGGAAAAATAAAAAAAATTCTATATGGGTTGTAAAATTAGGAATTTATTTGTTGCCCCTGAAATACATTTTTAAAACACAGTATACATAGCCAAGGGTTGGTTAGTGTTTTTTTTGTAAGACTGTATAGATCAAGATAAAAAGGAAAAGAGAAAGATGGTAAGTCATATATTAGGAAGTGAGGTAATGGCAGAAAAGACTATTAATGTTAACTAGTAGTCAAATAGCTATTTCATTAGACATTGATTCACACTGTATTTGTAAGCAATGCCGCCTTTGTAAAACATTAGAGGAGTAGTTGCGCTGGCCTTAATAAGAAAAGTAATCAGTTGCTTTAGCACAATCATGTTGAGTCATCTTGGCTAAACAGGTTTAACAAGAACAGGTAGACATGCATGACACACAGCCATAAATTCTTTTTGTAGCTGAATCTTGATTACCGTAATGTGTTTAAATGTGAATGTGCATGAAGCAGAATATCATGAGTATCTTTTTGTCTTTTGCAACAGGAGCTCTGTTCTGATCCACACTTGTTTGTGAATGGAATCAGCGCCCATGACCTAAACCAGGGACAGCTGGGAAACTGCTGGTTTGTGGCAGCGTGCTCCAGTCTGGCCTCTAGAGAAGCACTATGGCAAAAAGTAAGTTCATCTTAACTTATTAGGGTACACTTGCAAATATAAACTAAAGGGATACTCCCTCCCTATACTACAAATTGAGTAGTAAAATATGGCTAGATTATTTTTAAATCGTAAAATAATAAATGGCACAGCTTAATTTTTGATAATGTGGTCATTGCGAGAAATAAAATGCAGTTACCTTGAAACTTTGACTACTATAATGCATTTTTTAGGGGTTTTCATTGTCACAGAGTAACATTTAAAGATGTGTGTTTAATTCTGAGTTATTAGCAGTCTCCCTCCTTATCATTTGTTTAGTTAATGAATATACTGAATGTCCAGGACAGTAAATATTCAGTGAGTCACCAGGATGTGTTAGTCATAAGTAGGTCTGGGCGGTATGATAATATTCCTTTACTGTAAAATAATGTGTCAGATATAGACGGTTTCAGCAGTTACAACATAACCAAGCGGCTTTCGTGGTCAACACGTAACTTCCGGTAAACTCTCATAGATTACGTAGGAAACCAAAGCATTGGTTATTTTCGATGAGGTATTTGTTCAAGAGTTCAGTTTAGCAACTAGTCAGACCTTTAAAAAAAAAACTGAAACCAGAAGTAAAGCACCTGTCATATTTATAATATCCATGTCTAGAGATCCGTCTCTCATATACAGGTATCTATCCTGCCTGTAGGATTGTGTATGTATTCATACTTGTTCATTTGACATATTGCCTATTTTTTTATGTAGGGGAGAGCGGGACCCAACCTAACACTTTTTAACCTAACACACACGTCTCTGCTACAAATGAACATTTGAAGTTTTTTTCTATTACTTAACATATTTGGACAATTACACCAAACGTGACAGAAGTGCAAACGTTACAACTTACACATAGGTGGGGTTAATTGTAACAGGCAGGGGGTTAGTTGTATCACTTGCTAAAAATTAAGTTTGCAGGCAAATATTTCAATACTATTTTGTCTATATACTTGAAGAGGATATTGTTTATATATCTGTCTATAATAGACGGGTATCCACACTGTATTCATTCATCCAGCCCTTTTCTAACAATAGTTCAATTATAAATGGATACAAATGGCTAAATATGTGAGAAAAAGCAGCACAATTATGACAAAACATTTTTTTTATATGTGACCCAGTCTGTAAAAACCATACTAACGTCTTAAAATCAAATTCTGAGATAATGAGCACCAAAGTCTGATTTTAATTTTATTATGATTTCAATCTTTGACGTGACCTTATTCAATCAATATTAAAGATATGAACAAAAAATAAATTTAATACATGATTTTTGATAAGACAGGCACATTTATTTTGTTGGCAGCCAGCAATCATTAGCATGTAGTCTATTTAAAACAACGGCAAGAATTACGCTAACGTTAACGGGTTGTATTTCGTAAGTGCTGAGGGGTTAATACAGCGTTACAATTAACCCCGCTGGGTCAAAATATTTTCAAGCCCACCAAAAAAGTTGCTAAGAGCTGCAGACATATTTCAAAACGATGCTATGTTTTAGTCAACAAGACACTGATTAATATGACATAGCATTGGATTTGGTATCTTACACACCCAACTTAGAAACCGAAAAAAACATATAATGAAAAAATGTACTTGCATGCCACCAAAACACTCGTTCATCAATAACTCTCTGGTAAAACATTATACATTTACAATACTTTGTGGGAGATCGTCTTTTGTATGCATGAATAAAATCCCAAAAATATGCTCAACCTTGTGCAACAATCTGAACAGTCCATGTCACAACTAACCCCGTGTTATTTTTTGCCCCGCGCACCCCTACTGTATGCATAAATACAAAATAATGCATACTATATCTTTAATAGTCTATAAAAGAAATAACTGATTTAAAAAAAGATTCTGTCTATAAAGACTTAATCTGTTGTTGTCGTCTTGGCATTTTAACACTAACCCATATTTGAAAACTGTGGTAAGCATTTATAGTAAGTGGCAAAATTTGTATATTCCAAAAACAATATAAATTGAAAAGCATTTATACTGTGAAATATACCGTTACCGTGAAATAAAAGTTAAAGAGTTAGAGAGTTAAAGGGCACCTATTATGAAAAATCCACTTTTGCAAGGTGTTTGGACATAAATTTGTGTGAACACAACCACCCTACAATAAAAAATCCACCCACTCCTTGATTTTTAATCCCCATTGAACAAAAGCAGTCTCATTAGACATGCTGTTTTGATTCTCTTGTTAATGTGAAGTCACACTGATAAAGCCCCGCCCACAGCCACTGACTGACAGTTCTGCAGTTCTCCATAATTTCCACCTTCAGCGAGTTGTACGCTGTCCACCATATCTCCATATTGATATACTATTCTTTCAGACTGTATTCACAGAAATCAAATCAATTTTAAATCGAAAGCGCTCACTTATGGTAAAGAAGTGAGGAGCTGTAGCTCATTTGCATTTAAAGGTACAGCGCATTTTTGCTCCCACCCATATAAGGACATTTTATGATATAAAAATTATCTGTGGGGTATTTTGAGCTGAAACTTTACAGACACATTGTGGACTCATCTTATTTTACATCTTATCGAAATGGGCATAATAGGTGACCTTTAATGAATCTGTTTGGGCGACATGAATTTAATGGGAATTTGATTGGTTAAGGAGACCAACCAATCATTTTGCACATCATGGGTGAACTTCCCAGCCAGTTTATTATATATAAAATATGTCAAATCTTAGATTTGTTTGTTGTTAGTACAGTAGCATCAGGTTTTCTCTTGTGTAATGTATCATAGTAATGCAACACAGACCTTATTAAGCAGCATTTGTTAGTATAGTAATCATTACAAGTAGTGCTGTGGGATGTGCTTAGTTAACACATGAATGTTATTAACATGTGTTGTTGTTAAGAAAGTGAGAATGAGATCGGAGAGATGGTCTAATTGGAGGCTTGGGATTTCACCTTGATTTACATTTGTGTCCACACACAACACACAATCATGGACACCACACATCAATCCCATGAGACTCCTTTTGGGTTCATTTTTGCAAAAAAGTTTTTTGTAAGAGTTCACTCCTACATTAGTTTTTGACGATTTGCGGTTTATCAAAAAATCTCTTGAGACGATCCATCTGTCTCAGTCCGTATCACGGTACGCTTGCATTGCTACACTTCATGTGGTGTTCACAACACTACAGCTCTCATGTGTATGTACCTTGTCTCTCTCTACCAGACAGGTTGTTTTCTCCCGAGGTCTCATTAGCGTCCTCCTCTGTTCCTGCACTCCCCAAAAGACCCCCGTCAGAAACACATACACACTTATGATCCGCTCCAAAACCTTCCATACATAGCATTTTAAGGTGACCAAATTATATAAGAAACCTCGTATTGGTCATATTTGAGCTTTCACGGTGCAATCCCACAATGCATTGCATCATTTTGTAAAAAGTTTCATTCAGGGCGGTGGAAGTAAAGTAGTGTGGTGTTTGCCCAAAGGCGAAATTGACATCAATATTGATCCTATTTGTGGTTGCTTGCTATACCAGGGCTCGCTTTTGTCTCAGTTGACCTTCCAGTCAGATGCATTGTTTGTGTCCACGTTACAAAACACACAGATGCATAATTGGAGTGATTGACAAAAAGTGTTTATTTCACTGTAAAAGAAATTTGCATTACCAATATTTTATCATAAAGTATCATAATGACATAGCAGGAAAGTTGTGTCTAAAGTTTATCTGTTTGCGTGACTAACAGTAAATGTCATTTAATTGATTTTTCCTAGACTAGAGAACAACTAATGAAAATGGTACATCAAGCACACATTAAAAAGTGAATACACATTAAAGGTTTTCATTAGTTGGTAGAAGAAAATAGATGTGACTGACCATTATAGAAAGAAGCTAGACTTTTAGAAATCTAATGTCACTCCTTTTTGTTGAAGACCAAAGAGCAGGAGATCTTGTCTTTTTCAGCCCCTTCCTTGTAGGCAAACAGGAAGTACATCACCTTCCGCACCTGCGCCATCTCCGCTATCCTCTCTCCGAACTCTTGGATGTCCGCCTCGAGACATTTAATGGGCGAATCCTCCGGATCCCCGGCGTTCCTCCAGAACTGTCCGATGGGCTCCAGCAGTTGCCTGGTCATCAGGTTGGTCAAGTCGGGAGTCCAGAGCTGAGAGATGCCCGTGACCGTGAGACGGCCGGTTCCTCGCAAGATCACGTTCCAGTGCGAGAACGTCAACTCCTGCTCGTCGAATTCGAGGCGGTAGACGGCCTCGTGAGGAAGAAGCAACCTCTCCCCGTCCTGTCTTTTCTGACCCTTCTGCTGCAGCGACTGCGCACGCATACGCATGACCTCCGTAAGCTGGAGGTCCTCGGTGAAGGTCAGCTCGATTTCAGATCCCATGATTCGGTCTTCTCCTGGCTGGGGAACAAATAAGTGTCGTCTGGTTGCGGTGTGAATCTCTCGACAGTTATCAGCAACTAAATGAACACTCTCCTCTCAACCTTCTCTTTCTGTGCCGCTTTCTAGTTCCCTGCCAACACCACCCGCCTCTATGGCCCCACGGGGCAAAAAAAACTCATTCTGTTGGGGACTTTATTGATTCTGCCACACATGTTTTGAACCTCTGGATGAGTTTTGAGAGAAGTGGGAGGAGAAAACCATTGGGAGATTCGGTGTTGGAGTTTGATGTGTTGTTGCACTAGGCAACAGATGTGTACTGATGTAAAAAGTGGCAACTGTAGGGTTTCCCTGTAGGCTTGGTTAGTTTAAAGGAATAGTCAATTTTCTTAAAAGAAAAATCCAGATAATTTACTCACCACCATGTCATCCAAAATGTTGATGTCTTTCTTTGTTCAGTCGAGAAGAAATTATGTTTTTTGAGGAAAACATTGCAGGATTTTTCTCATTTTAATGAACTTTAATAGAGCCCAACAGTTAATACTTAACTCAACACTTAACAGTTTTTTTCAAAGGACTATAAACGATCCCAAACGAGGCATAAGGGTCTTTTCTAGCAAAACGATTTTCATTTTTGACAAGAAAAATAAAAAAAATGCTCTCTTAAACCACAACTTTTCGTCTAGGTCCGGTCCAGCGCGACCTAACGTAAATGCGTAGTGACGTAGGGAGGTCACGTGTTACATATATAAAACACACATTTGTGGACCATTTTAAACAATAAACTGACACAAAGACATTAATTAGTATCAGTTGACATACAACAACGTAGGAACGGTCCTCTTTCTCAACACTTGTAAACACTGGGGCGGAGTTTCGCGTTTGTCTCATGTGACCTCTTGACGTGATGACGTATTGCGTGGGGTCACATCATGCATCACGACCTGATCTAGACAAGAAGTTGTGCTTTAAAAGTGTATATTTTTTATTTTTCTTACAAAAAATGAAAATCGTTTCGCTAGATAAGACCCTTATGCCTCGTTTGGGATCGTTTAGAGTCCTTTGAAACTCCGTTGAAAATAACTGTTAAGTGCTGAGTTAAGTATTAAATGTTGGGCTCTATTAAAGTCCATTAAAATGAGAAAAATCCTGCAATGTTTTCCTCAAAAAACATAATTTCTTCTCGACTGAACAAAGAAAGACATCAACATTTTGGATGACATGGTGGTGAGTAAATTATCTGGATTTTTCTTTTAAGAAAATTGACTATTCCTTTAAGTATGCAATATATGTATAATCCTAAATCTAGGTATGTGGGCGAAGGTGCATATTTAATTGAAGGGTCAGAAACTTCACCGAAAGAAGATTTGCTATGCAGATGATTTTATTAGATTTAAAGGATTAGTCCATTTTCTTAAAAAAATATCTTTTACTCACCACCATGTCATCCAAAATGTTGATGTCTTTCTTTGTTTAGTCAAGAAGAAATTATGTTTTTTTGAGGAAAACATTCCAGGATTTTTCTCATTTTAATGGACCCCAACACTTGTTGTTATGTATAACAGTTGTAATGCAGTTTAAAATTGCAGTTTCAAAGGACTCTAAACGATCCCAAACGAGGCATAAACGTCTTATCTAGCGAAACAATTGTCATTTTTTGCAAGGAAAAAAAATTATGCACTTTTAAACCACAACTTCTCGTCTTCCTCCGGCTGTGTGACGCGTCAGCGCCTTTCCACAGGCCTGGTTGCTTATTTGTCTCGCGAGATCTGGCAACACTGGTCGAAAGGTCACGTGTTACATATATGAAACGCACATTTGCAGACCATTTTAAACAATAAAATGACACAAAGACATTAATTAGTATCATTCCTCATACAACAACATCGGAGCGGTCCTCTTTCTCCACACTTGTAAACACTGGGGCGTAGTTTCGATACGTAATCCGTGACCTCTTGACGTGATGATGTATTACGTGAAGTCGCGCTGGCGCGTCACAGGACCAGAGGAAGACTAGAAGTTGTAGTTGAGTATTTTTGGGACTGACCTTATTGCATATGCATTTCTAGGAGTTTTCTTTTCAGGCGCAAAATTTTTGCCGGGAGATTATTTAAATGATTCACGCAACGTGACTTACTAATGTTTGCGCGTGTGTTATTATTTAACGCAGAAAAAATCATGTCTTTAATTACTTTGTGCTTGAAATGGCTGCAATTGTTGCTGATAAGCGTAATATCAGAGAGCATGTGGTACAAAGAAGAGGATTTTTTAACATGTTTATTTGGAATGCCAGTGAAACATATTATTAAAAATTATTGTTTGCTAAACCATGTTATTTTTTATTTGCTCAAGTAAATAAAGAGGAGTCACTAGAAGAGGTCACATAATACCTTGTGTTTCAAAACGTATGTAAACCTTCACTTTTAGTGTTAGGTGTGATGTCCGTGAACTCATGCGCATCACGCGTTAACTCATCATCCCTGAACTAATTTGCGCTGCTCTTTGTTCATTGCGTTGGTCATTATGGAAATCAGCTGTTGCGCCTGTGTTATTTAATTTCCGCCTTTTTAGTAAATAACCTGCAGATATTACCACTCCCGTCGCTCTCACGCTAATTTGCCCCGTTTAGTAAATCTGGCCCTTGGACTCCACTTGATACTGCTATCAGTTTTGGTTCATTTCTCTCTTCTGTGTGTTTATAGGTCATCCCAGATTGGAAAGACCAGGAATGGGAAGATCAGAAACCAGAGAACTATGCTGGAATTTTTCACTTCCGGTTCTGGCGTTTTGGAGATTGGGTGGATGTCGTTATCGATGACCGGCTGCCAACTGCTAACGGGGAGCTCATCTACTGTCACTCCAATGATAAAAATGAGTTCTGGAGCGCCCTGGTAGAGAAAGCTTATGCCAAGTAAGTACCACATCCAGACATGCATCCAGACGGAAATATTACACCCAAAAAATTACATATATGACCTCCATTAACCTCTTAGATGTCTAGGCAACCCCCCCCCCACTCTGGCAAGTGGCATACCCAAAATAAAAAGGCTGTTGCTCATGCATCTTACTGTCTGCAAACATAATCAAGGTGTCTTTTGAAAGCCTACACTTCAAATTTCACTATTAGAAATGCAGAACTGTTCTAGCAATAACTATTTCATAGATATGGCAGCTGAAATACAGCGTTCAAGATTTTTTCTCTTTTAAAAAATGTCCATTTTTACATTTCTATGGCAAAATAATTAACAAGCCAGTGGTAAATGAGCCTGAAAATATAATTGATCTAAAACTAGGGATGCACCGATAGGATTTTTTTGGACCGATACCGATTTAAACAGACAACTTCTGGCCGATGCCGATACCGATATTTAAACACTTGTATGCAATACTATACAGCTGGTCTATAAGCTAGTTTATTTCTGCATCAAATTATTTTTACTGAACATGGATTGGATCTAATTAACATTCAACTGACCAACATAATAAGAGAGGCACAAATTAAGCTAAAACTAATATAATAAGACAGCATGACAACCTTAAAAGGTGGTTTTTGCTATTCAGCATTTATTTTATTAACAACATTAACAATTTTTTTTTTACATATAATGGATTTCTTTACACAGTTAATTAATAAACAATTGGTATCGGCCTTTCTCGTGCTATTGCCGATATGCCGATGGTTTCAAATTCATCAAAAATCGGCCGATAAATATCGGCGGCCGATACATCGGTGCATCACTATCTAAAACCACAGGTCTTGACAGTCTATTTTAAAAATTTGAAGTTGATACAAGCAAAAATTGGGTTTTTACAAGCTTTTTTGATAGTGTATGTCTGGGTGTCTTTCCAAAAAAAGCCACTTGGAGACTCCAAAGGGACACTTGGTTACCACCTTCTACATTGAGGTCTAACATGCTTATCTGACCATTTCCACACATTTTATTCTGATTTAGTATGTGACAGAAGAATATACACTGTTTTTTTGGAAAATACTAACTTTTGGGATGTATATTAAAGAAGATAAAATATCATGAAGATATTTTGCTCTTCAAAAAATAACAAAAGCCATGCATCCAAAGCATCATACTGTGATAGTACGTACTAAATTAGATAAAGTATATACTCATCAACCTTTAAAACAGTAGGTACTATATAGTGTATATATATATATTGGTAGTATGAATGAAATCCATCATCACATGACACACATCATCATAACAACAGGTGAGCGGTTAACTTGGATGATGTTAAACAAGCGCAATTTAACCACAAGGAACAGCTGTTCCCTACATGTATTTGCATTGGAATTGAGTCGTGTTATTGCTTTCCCACTTTTTTGAATATGACAACGCCTCTCCGTCTTTGTTGGGTGACTCCTCTCCCGAGGGCTCATGGGGAGTAAAGTGACAATTGAATGCAATTCCAAAATCTTTCCGCAAGTAGTTGTTAATCTGGGTACTACTCTCCTCGCCTACTACTGTAAAAAGTAGGGAAGTAGGTTGTTTCATACGAAGTCATTAGGTGGCTCTAGAAAGCTTTTAATGTTAGTTTTTGCTTTTGTTAAAGAGTGTTCAAGAGAGCATGCACAATTTATTATGTCTTCAGTATAAGTAATTGATTTTTGGGTGACCTTTTCCTTTAAAAGAGGTGTAAACTGAATCTCTCCTAAGCTCAATGCATGCCTTTTTGACTTGGGCCGTCATCTTTCAGGATGTCTGGCTGCTATGAGGCTTTGGATGGGGGCAACACGGCCGATGCTCTTGTGGATTTCACTGGAGGTGTGTCGGAGCCCATGGAACTAATGGAAGGAAAGTTTAGCACAGAGGAAGAGGCGAGGACCCAGCTGTTTGACCGAGTTTTGAAGGTCCATGAAAGAGGAGGTCTGATCAGCTGCTCCATAAGAGTGAGTCTAATGAACAGTCACATTTTGGCCTGGTTTCACAGACAAGGTCATGCTGGGTACGCACCAAAAGATTTTTTTACATCTTATAAGATTTTCAAAATGTGATAGACCACAAACATTAGGACAAAAAAATCGTAGATTTAACCGTTTTGCTCTTATAGTGTGTGCACACCACACACAAACAGATTTTCAACCAGAGTCGCGGAAATCTCGCGAAACTTCAGAATAAGCATGGCGGACGATATGCAGAAAGAAATTTCAATGATAGTATTTGGAATGATTTTCACAGAAATTCAAGGGAATAAAAGAAAGGGGTTTGGGTGAAGTCGTGAAGACAGCGGGGAACATGGTTTGTACAAGTTCACTTTGCATCAACTTCACTTTGTGCTGCGCCATGACTGCTTCTGTCTTCCATCATCTTGCTTTCTGATTGGATATTGTTTTGTTTCACGTGATAATCTCAAGAGCGTGCACGCATGTGTCCTCTGGGTTCCCCCCACACATCAGGATATATAACGTGTTTAATATTTACGATTCGCGATCAGATTCGGACACTCTTAACACCCCTCACACCAAGGGAAAATCTAATAAGATAATTTGTAGAACCATCAAGATAATCGGGACATAGCTAGGACTGTTGGAAAGGGGGAAATCGGCCCAAAATCAGCCCAATTATCTTTTGGTGTGTACCCAGCATAAGCTAAAGCCAGGATTAGGCCTTATTTAAATTAAGGGGCCCTATTTTAACGATCTGAACGCAAGTGCGAAGCTCAAAGTGTAAGTGACTTTGTGGGCGGATCTTGGGCGCTGTTGCTATTTTCCCGGCGGGAGAAATAACTCTTGCACCAGGCGCAAATCAATAAGGGGTTGGTCTGAAGTAGGTTCATTATTCATAGGTGTGGTTTGGGCGTAACGTCAAATAAACCAATCAGAACGCTATCCAACATTCCCTTTAAACGCAAGGGCGCAAGTTCCATGGCGGGTTGCTATTATTATGACGGATTTACCAGGCGCACGCCAGGAGCGGTTCACAGCCGAGGAGACCGACGTTCTTGTAAGAGCAGTCAAAGACAGAGAAGTTGTTCTGTATGTGGATAGGAGAAACCCGCCCAAATCAGCATCGGTTAAACAGGGGTGAGAGGAAAAAGCCACAGTTGTCTCATCAGCTGGCATCACCATCATTGCGCCGCAAGCGCTACAATGATGTCAGGAGACGGGGGAATCCCAAGCTTGCCAGCATAAATCGGGCACGCCGTGTAACGGGAGGTGGATCTGCCTACACAGGACCTGACGCCAGCAGAGGACATCGCTGCGTCCACCCTCACCGCTGAAAGCCAAGAAACGCAAGCAGTCCAACCCCAAAGTACTCTTACAAATCAAGTTCACAAAACATTTTAATTATTATTTACATAAAATAAACGTAATACAGCCACATAACAAACTTATGAAAATATTTTAATCGTTATTTGCATGAGAATTTTTTTAACGCAGCCACACAATAAATAAAAACTATCACCACAATGCTCACCACTATGATTTCCCTTATCTCATGTGTTAATATTTTTTATTGTAACAATTTATGATTTGCAAAAATAACTGTTGCATCTGTGTAGATTAGATAAGCAAAGTGTGTGCGCGTTGTGCACGCTATACATTATGGTCAAGCATGCGCCCTTAAAATAGCATAATGAACCCTGCGCAATGCGCCACTGACTTTAGACTAGTTTTTTTCTGGTCAGTGGCGCAATTGTTTTTAGAAACTGCAAAATAGCATCAGAGATGTTTTGCGCCGGAACACGCCTCCTTTTTTGCGCTGAATTGCCCAGGGAGCGCAAGTTCATTCCCTAGTTTGCCGACGTGCGTCTGTGGAGGGAAAAACACGCTGTGCGCCGGTGCAAAATACGAATGATACATGCGTCACTGACAAAGTCAATTGCGCTGGGTGCAAGATAGGGCCCAAGATGTTTAAGCACCTTTTATAAACATGTCTTAGAATTTTTTTACTGGTGTATATCTTGAGACAAATCTGTGGCACTGGCATATTTTAAGATCTGTCAGTGTAAATTATTTTCAGTTCAGTTGAGACCGCTTAAACATGTGTTTTGGCGTTGTGTGTGTTTGTGTGTGTGAAAATGCATTTTCTTTTACATTTTAGCTACTCATTTTTAGTGTGTAATTTTGCTATTTTAGCATAAGAAAGCTCTGTAAATTTACAAGTCAAGTCCACTCCAAAGTCAGAGACTCTTTAATAGAAAAAACTTTTATAAACTAAAATAAACCATTTATTGGAACTACTAATGTGCTTGTTCATATTCAAAGGTCATGATAATAAATACATCACACCCATTGTGTCTGTAGTTATCAGCCCTATGACCTAATAATCTAGTTTCCAGGACTTTTTCACCGCTGTTAAAGCTATTTTGTGTAATATACTGACATTATGGACGTGTGAACTAGGGATGGGCCATATTGACTTGAAAATTAATTTTGATAATAATGACTTTGTAAATACAGCACCAATTATTACTGAAAGGAACAAGAGCATTCAGAAACAAAAACATTGACCTAAAAGTAAAACACACCCATCATCAGATAGACAAAAATATACCAATAACAGATTTTAAAACTTTAAAAATCCAAACAACATCCCTTGATGAAAGTTGCAGATATAAAGTGGTGGCCAAAAGTATTAAAAGACCTGACAGACATGAACATATGAACCTTTTTGTTGATGTTTAGTCAGTCGTACAGTTCCACTTTTAACTTTAATGTAATATTATTAATAATATTTGTTATGTCCTCTTTTTGCAGCAATGACAGCAACATCTCTCTGGCAGAGTATCAATATTTTTCATCTGTAAACTTCATCTGTAATGTTATCCCATGCCAAAGGCTTTTCTTTGAGTGCAGTTTATTTTCCAACTTGCACCATATTTGCTCTACGGGGTTTGAGGGGGCCAGTAGGGAAAATGACCAGAATCATCTTGTAAAATGCATAATGGGAACCTTTTTAAGCTTGCATTAATGAGATCTGTGTGTTATTTTAAAAAAGTGGCATGCATCAGTAACATATATTTCATAATTTTCTTCTCAGGCAACTTCTCAGTCCGAGATGGAAGCTCGTTTGAACTGCGGCCTGGTTAAAGGTCACGCGTACGCCGTAACGGATGTGAGGAAAGTGCGTCTGGGCACCGGTCTGCTGGCGTTTTTCAAATCAGAGAAGCTCTCCATGATCCGTATGAGAAACCCCTGGGGTCAGAAAGAGTGGAATGGAGCTTGGAGTGACAGGTCTGTGAAATGTTACTGTTGTTTAGATACATGTGATGTGACGTGCAGCACTTTATCAGTGGCCTGTTTTAAACCTTCCAGCTTCCTGTTTCTACATTAATGTTAGCCGGGATGATTTATTGCATTGTTTGTGTAACTGGTTGACATTAAGCGCTGGGGTTTTGCCCAATGTTATTCTGCTGTGTAAATAGTTTGTGATCTGAGACCCACAAAACCAGAAATGCTCCAACTTGTACATGTAAACATGTAAAATGTTTTTACAATTTGTAGACAAAATCTGCACACTGTTAACATTTATCCTGGGTCTGCTGAGTTGTTCGAAATTATATGGGTTAGTTTTAAAAAGATATTACGGAAAAAAAACAATAGCTGTGTCCCAATTCAAAGGCTGGATCCATATTTGCATCACTTGCTGTTCCCTCCCAACGAGGCATTTAAATAATTATTAGTAAAATAAATATGGAATAAACTAATATATTTTACATTAAACAAACAGTATATCAAATTAACCAACCAGAAATATACAAAAGTAAAATGCAACATACACAGCATTGCAAAAATAATATTAATGCAAAACATTAATATAAAAAAAATTTTTTTTTTTTTGCCAAATGCACACTTTTATTTATTTAAAATATCCTTTATATAGCCTTTATATTCAGCTGTTACAGGCATGCAATGAATCTCAGGATAACCAAGGCTGTGAAGGATTCATTCATTTTAATCTTCGCTGCTTTAAGAAAGCCAGACACATTTTGAGACTGAATTGAGGCTGAAGCATCCTTCGATTTGGGACGGACTTCAGTCGCACTGCTGTGACGCAATCTGTCTTCAGAGCATTCGGAAGTCACAGCTTTCGAATTGGGACGCAGTTTATGATATGTTAAGTGTGGTCTGACTGAACACAAAGACTTTTTGTTTCCAAACAAATATTCTCAGGGTATTTCTGTACTCATACTGCCCCCATCTGGATGAAATGTGGTAATACAAACATAAAAACAATAAAAAATTTGTTTTAAAGAAATGTTCCCGGTGCAAAAAATAATTTATTATTAGTAAAGGCAGAGTAGGCAGGTTTATGTCTAAAAAAAGTCTAAAACACTTTTTCCAAATTTGTTTAAACTGTCTTTATATACCAATACATAAGTAAAATGTAAGTATGATACGAAAGTACGCCTCATTGCTCCCCAGGAAGTGCATTTATGGTAGAGAAATATGATAATAGGGGTTGCCAAACAGGACCTTTATTTGAATATTTACTCTTTTCCAAGTGTAGATTTAACATTGACTCCTTAAGCCAATATGATGATTTTTTAATGCAATACAATTTGTCTGTGATCCAAGGTGTGCAACTTGAGACAATGGCACTGATACATTTTGAAATATGTCAATGCAAGGTGTTTTTAAATTAAGCATGCATTTTAGTCTGGGACTAGGATAAATCCTGTTTGTGAAAACACCCCTTAAAATTATAGGACAGGCTTATCGTAGTCCAAGTCTAAAATGAACTGCCTTAACTTAAAAGCATCTTGCCCTGAGATATCTTTTTAAGGTATGTTTGTAAAAACTACTTAAATATAACTTATGTCTTGTCCTGGATTTATCTAAACCCTGTCCGGGAAACCGCCCATGTGTATGAACATAAAACTAGTGTCAATAAAAAACAATTACTAATCTTGTGTTTACAACGTATCATGACAATTTAAAGTCTGTAAACATGGCAATATTACATGATATGTAATGTTTACATACTTTACTAAAAGCTCCAGTCACAGAACTAATCCTAGTAAAGTGTAACCAACCAGAAGTTTGTCTGTCTATAACAGCCGTCCCATCACTAAAAGCATTACATCTCAAATAACACATGCATCAGATGTAAAATAACAATACAAGCTTCATATTTCTGCTTTTAAAGCTGAAAGTCTTGGCCAGAGACATCACTTTTTAAGTGCATTACTGTAATGTATAAATTTTTGTATGTTTTGAACCCATATCCTTCCATTAAGCAGTTTATAAGATTAATGCATTTTAATGTTTTTTTCTTGTTTCTTCAGCTCTGAGGAATGGAAACAAGTCAGTAAAAGTGAAAGAGAGAAGCTGGGTGTTACCGTAGCAGATGATGGTGAATTTTGGTGAGTCTATGGTCCTTTATGGCTCTTTATAAGACATCAAAATGTTAAACAAAATTTGCTTTATACATACAGATGTCACTGTATGTTTTTTTTTATTTTTACAGCTTGTAACAGACCAATAAAATCTGTCAAAGTCATGCAGTGTTTATCATGTGTATACAAGTGATCATTTTTGGGTTTTAACCCTTTAACTGTCACCCCCTATTTTTGACCTTCGAATTAATTTAATGTTGCCGTTCTTTGGTTTAGAAGCAAAATCTAGGTCTCTTTTTAAAGAAGACACTTCAAAGTTTTTTTACTGAAGTGTCTGGAGTTGTGAATATTAAATAAAAAAATAGTAATAGAAGTTTAAGTTATTTTTAAAAATAAAAATAATGCAATAAAGTATATATGTATATAACATGTAAATGTTTTACTCCCATATACTATGAAAATAAGGCCATGAGTCTTTCCAGATTTTAAATTAAAATCACAAATAATGTGTTTTTGACACACTTTTAGTGGTTTTACCAGCTAAGGCCACTAGGTGTCAACAGTTTAATAAATGACCTTCACTGCATCATTATTAATGAAAAAATATTTTGAAATATAAAAACTTCATTCTTGGAGCTTTCCAGTGATATATTGAGTTTGTCAAGATTTTTTAAACTTTATAATAGGATATCAGAGTTATAAATATATAATAATTCATATGTATTTCTACGGGGTGGTGATATTTAACAAAATGACTGTCACTATTACATTTCTATCATCAGATTTTTAAAGATTTATAAATATCATATAAAACTGAAATAATCTTGACAAACTAACTATATATTGTTGGAAAGCTCTATGTAGTTTTCATATTTCAAGGTCATTTGATAATAGAAATTTATTAGTGACTCACCCCATAATTATTATATATTCATAATTGTAATATCCTATGTATATACATTTTTTAAAACTTCCCATGGCCTTGAATTTCCATAGTTTGCATAGTTGTGTTTGCCACATGAAAACGTCTCGGGTTACGTATGTAACTGTTGTTCCTTGAGAAGGGAACGAGACGCTGCGTCTCCCTTGCAATACTACCTGCGTCCCTGTAACGTCGTCTTTGGCAATATTTCAGATAGCGATATACTTCCTGGTTCTCTCGTCACCCTGTCTTTGTCATTAAGCCTCACCATTGGTTGAATTTGACATACACATTCAGACACACTTACCCCTTGAGGCGTCCCCAAAGTGTCACCGCAGTGACGCAGCGCGAGTTCCCTCAAAAGGGAACTGTAACAATGCATCTTAAAAGGTAACACGATGCTCTCACTTGAAATGTGTCCCCACATTTATTCTTTGAATTTGAGGGTATTGGATCTGGAAAGTCCTTGAAAGGTCCTTGAATTTGAAGTTAACTACGGTGTGGGAACCCTGTATCTAATAATAGATATGTAAAAACACCTTAGGCCCACCTGTTGGCCAGTAACATTTTAGAAAATTACTCGTACTATATCATTAGTTTTGCAAAATGGTGAAACCAAGAGCCTTCCAATGATGCATGGTTTGTCAAGATTAGTGCTGGTTAAGACTTATATGTGTAATGTAATGCCAAATGTCATTTTGTCATCCAAACGTCAACTGTATTTTCATCACTCATTACTGTCCTACAGGATGAATTTTGAAGATTTCTGTAAGTACTTCACAGATCTGATACTATGTCGACTGATAAATACATCATACCTGAGCATTCACAAGACCTGGGAGGAGGCAGTGATGCGTGGCTCCTGGTCTCGTCACGATGACCCTTTACAAAACCGATCCGGAGGCTGTATCAACCACAAAGCCACCTTCCTCCAGAACCCACAGGTGCGTCGGGCGCTCAGAAGTCATGTTGTGTGTGTTGAGGTCTATTGGTGTACTCAAAAGTGTGTTACTCTATTTTTGCAGTATGTGTTTGATGTGAATAAAGCGGAGGATGAGGTTTTGATCTGCCTACAACAGCAGGACAGACGAGCTCGACCCAAAGAGGGAAAAGGAGAGAATCTGGCTATCGGCTTTGATATACAAAAAGTATGTACTGTAAAATCCTGCATAACTGTTATTTACCTAAACAACAATAATAATAATAATATTGATTGATACAAATATGTTATACTTCATCGAATAATTATAGTCTTGATGTTTTTTCTGACAGGTTGAGCTCAATAGGAAGTATCGTATGCATTCGATCCAGAAGACGGTGGGCAGCTCTACCTACATTAACTCTCGCAGTGTGTTCGTGCGCAAGGATCTGAAGGAGGGCCGCTATGTCATCATTCCCACAACCTTTGACTCCCTCTTGCAGGGAGAATTTCTGTTGCGTGTCTTTACAGACGTACCTGCAGACTGCAAGTAAATTCAACCATTTTTTATTTGCGTTTCAAACCCTTATCACTTTATTCATTTTTGGTGAATTAAGATAAACATGTTTGCATGTGTGTGTGTTACTCTTAGGGAGCTCATAGTAGATGAACCAGCACACACATGTTGGACGGGGTGTTGTGGTTACCCAAAGCTGGTCACACAGGTGCATGTGCACAGGGCAGATGGACTCAAGGCTCAGGACGCAGATGGATGTAAGTAGCATTCGCTTTTCTTGCGTCCGGTTTCTCCCAAGGTTTTGCTCAACTTCATCACCAATGGAGTTTTTAAAGGCGGGGTGCATGATCTCTGCAAGCCAATGTTGATATTTGAAATCACCCAAACAAACACGCCCCTACCCCAGTAGAATCTTGACCTTCTTTTGATAGACCCGCCCCACACATACGCAACCCAGGTAATGATGTCGGTTAGTAGACACGCCCCTTACTGCTGATTGGCTACAAGTGTGTTTTGGTACTCGGCCCGACTCCCTTTTCCAAAGTGTTTTTCAAAAATCATGCACTCCGCCTTTAATACTGATTTTAAAGCAGTCTGACTGAAACCTTATATACATTATATGGATTATTGCAAATTCTTATGTATTTGATATTTTTCATGTTTTTAAATTGGTCCTGTTTTTCAGTATAAGATGAAATGGCATGTCTGAGTCATAGAGGTCCACTTAGATCTAAAAAGCCAAGGTCCGACCCGAGCGGGTTCGGGTCTAAAAGTTTCACGTGTGCCTCGGACACGAGTCGGGTATAATAAAAGCAACATCGGGTATCGGGTAATTTAAACTGAATGTGTTTTTGCCGAACGGACCCGAGAAGACCTGAACTATCTTGTATGTGCATCAAGTCCTTTTCCAACCCCTCCACTGTTTGCCAAGAGCGCTTGTGATGTTGTGTGGCTGGCGGTAGGTTAATTTTTATTGAGACAGACCTGTCAATCAATTTTGAATGTAAATTTTAGCGGTTACCTTGGTGCCATTGTCTGATAACAAAGGAAAATATAATAATAATAATAATAATAATAATAATAATAATAATAAATAAATAAAGTAAAAATTGCCACTGGGTCGGACTCGAGACTAGTTTTGTTGGGTTTGTCTCAGGTCAGGTCTTTCTTTAAAAAAAAAAGATTTATGCATGGTGGATTTGGGTAAAAAGTGATTCAGGTCATTTCGGGTCAGGTACATTTCTTTGGACCCAATAAGACCTCTGCTGGGTCAATGTGATAGCTCTTATTTATCAGGGTAGATGCTAAGTGTATATATTTTGATAAATCTTGATGCATCTTGTTTTTATATAACACTGATTCTTGAAACTTTGGCAAAAACATGTCCCACTAAGAAAAGTGCTAATTCTGTTGGAAATCAATAAAATTTTCATGAAGAAAAAGAATCAAAGCTATAATCAATAAATTTTAATAAATTTAATGATTATATGCTGGCCCATTGCCTACAAAATCAGCTGTCCTCGGTTAAGAGATAATCATTTCAACTTGATTAAAAAAGCCTAAAGTAATAATTGAATTGAATAATATATTTACCACATGAAAGAGTACATTGTAATATGTATTAAAAACTACAAACAGTGAGTTACACAACAATATTTACTATTATTTTGTGATTGCTCAAAATGTGTCCCACATATTCGTCACCACCGTCAGATATTTATAAAAAGCAATGAAATCAGACAACTAAAGGGTCAACTGCATTCCTGAGGACCCCATTTTCAAATCTTCAGCTCTACTGCATGCTTCAAGATCACTCAAGCTCCTGTATATTTGATATTTTCTTTTAAACTTCTTCATATTTTTGGACACTGCTACTGTGACAACCATAACATGTCAACACCGTCATCTTTGTAAAAAAAATATTAGATTAGATTATGAAATAAATGTATCATTTTTAAGAAGAGGTCTGAAGTAGCTAGCAACAGAGGGGAAAGAAGATGGCTAATGTGAACTTCTCATCTATTTTTGTCACCACCGTCAGGTTTTCTGTCTTTTCTGTCAGGTTTTATGTATTTTAGGAAGTTATAATTTGATATTTGTTCATCACAGTGCTCAGGATTGTTATTTTTTGGACCAAATATTTACATAAAGTTTAAGCAAGAAGCCATTGACTTGAGTGGTATACATTTTGGAGTAATGAGGCCAATGTCACCACCGTCAGACGGAGTTTTATTTGTTTTAAATGAATATGCTTACAATATGTTTCTTCAGTGCTGTTGAGTTATTAAATTAATAGTCTCTATTAATACAAAATTTTTTTATTAAATAAAAAAATTATTACTTTTTCTATTCAGGCTTAAAGTAAACGTTGTATGAGTAATAACTGGAAAACGCCTATTTTATGAAAAAAATACAGGGGAGGTTGCACCAGTAAATTGCTGAACAGCCAAGACCTTGGTCTATAATGATATACCTTCAGATTTTGTAATTTAACTAACTTTTTTTTCAAAATTTAAACCTGTTTTATCCAAATTCCCAAGAATCACTGATACATTTTTGCACTTAACATTGGATGTGCATGGATATCATTTTTTTCCAACGTAGTTATTACAAAAAAGTTTGACAATATCACACATCTTTCTACAATTCAGAAGCTCAGATGCAAAAGCTGCTAAATGCCACTTCTGTCAAGAATGAAATGATGATATTGACCGTTCTCAGCATGTATTATATGTTCATCAAATACCTTCAAATCCCCTTAATCCTGGCCTTGTGCCATTTAGAAATGCAGCATAATCGACAATTTGTTGTCAGAATCTGCTTAATAACGCCGCGTCGACTTTGAGCACTTATCCTCTAAATGCACTAAAGATGAATTAGATGAACGACGACATGCAAAACAACCGTGGATCACATTCAAACTTGTGTCCCTTGTGAGTACATGGACTTAAAAACAACCCGTATGTGGCAGTCACATGGATCACAGCGTCCCCAAATGTGTGCTTCAGTTTCTTCATTTTTACACTTTTATTATTTGCAATGTTTCTTTATTGATATTGCAATTGTTTACTATGTCTTGTTCAAAGAAGTTTGGGGCAAAAAAGCTTGCATGCACTTTAGGGGTTTTGCAGGTAGACAGTCAAATTTTGTTAAATAACAATGAAATGACTAAAGTGACATTTGTGAAAATAAGAATTTCAATAACTGACTGATAACCTTTTCATTGCATAAAACATAAACATAAGTCAAAAATTGAAGACATCATAGAGCAGTGGTTCCCAAACTTTTTCAGTGTGTGGCCCCCCTTGTGTGCGGGGCATTCGTTCGTGGCCCCCCAAAGAAAATTTGTGACAAAAAACTGTTCTAAAACTCAACATTTTAATTAAAAAAACATTAAATTATACAAAAAAGTAGTGCTTTTGGTTAGTAGCCTTATTTTTTTTTTAGGTTTAATTACACAATTTATGATAAATTAATGCATTTCATAAAATGTCATAAAACTGGGGTCCCCCTGGCACCATCTCGTGGCCCCCCTGGATTAGAGGATATGTGTATAATCATCTGTATAAACAGCATTTTAAAGTGGACATATCATAAAAATCTTACTTTCTCCATGTTTAAGTGCTATAATTGGGTCCCCAGTGTTTCTATCAACCTAAAAAATGTGAAAAAGAACAACCCAGTAACTTAGTTTTGGTAAACCATATTCTGCAAGCATGTAAAAAATAGCGCATAAAAATTTGGCGCCTCTTGTGATGTCAGATGGGGATAATACCGCCTCTTAATCTGCGCTATCCAACCACGACACTTAGTGCAGAGATCGGCTCATTTGCATTTTAAAGGACACACCCAAAAATGGCAAATTTTTGCCCACACCTACAAAGTGGCAATTTTAACATGTTATAATAAATTATCTATAAGGTATTTTGAGCAAAAAACTTCACATATGTATTATGGTACATTATTGTAAAAGTCTTGTGAAATGTCCCCTTTAATGTGTTTTAGATAAATGATTAGATCTGTCATTGAATAAGTGTTTTTTTTTCTGGTTTCAGCGTCTGACCCGTATGTTATAATCAGCTGTGAAGGAGAGAAGGTCCGTTCTTCAGTATGCAAAGACACCCAGACTCCAGAGTTTGATGTCAAAGCTGTTTTCTACAGGAAAAAACCCAGAGAGCCCATAATCGTTCGGGTAAATGTTATGATTGTTATAATGATTAATCAATACCATTATGGTATATGCCTGCCACTAACCATTTTCTATTTATCAATCAGATCTATAACCATAACATCCTGAAGGATTCATTCATGGGTCAGGTGGCTTTAACCGGTGATCTGTCCGACCTGCAGCCGCTTCACACGGTTCAGCTGCGGGACAAAAATAATCGTCCGAGTAACGATGTGTCCGGTATGCTGTCAGTAAGCCTCAAAACCAGCGATGTGCTGACAAACATCTGATCTCAAATCTGGGCCGGACTAATCATGGTCCTGTTGCAATGATGACCATATTAAAGTGACCTCGAGCGTGGTAAAACCTTAAAGCACTTGATGTGGTGTCTGTTAAGGGTATTATCTTAAAAAAACTGTTTTGTGGGAATGTTTCTGTCTGCCAAATTGAGAAACAATACTTGCTTTGTTTACAAAATCTTTTAGCTTGTTCTAGTATTATATCCTTACTATTGTATTCATCTTAGAAATCATACATTTATTGATATCTTATAGAAAATGCATCTACAGTATATTAGCATATTATATACATAAAATATTTAATGCTAAAGTCAATGAAATGGTGAATCAGTTTTATTTCTGCAATCAAAGGTACGGGTTTGTTTTTTATTTGTTGAATCTGTTTACACGTTTATATATGGAGGGCATTCTTTCTAATATTTTTGTTTACTTACTTATGCTGAGCATTTCAATTTTATACAATTGCCAAATAATCTATGCTTTCACCGTTTACACATCTATTTGTCAAGCTTTAATGAATGAATTGGTTTTATTCAGAGTTTACATCTATGTAGAAACCATAATCTGTCAAATATCAATTTAAAGTGAATCTGTGATTTGGATCACAACATTGATTATCAATAAAGTGTAATGAGCCATAGTGACCAGTAGGTGACAGTGTGTTGTAAGGGCAGATGATGCAAGTCACATAAGGGTTGCATTTGTACATTTTAATCAATTGTCTTTTAAATGCTAACACTATCTTAAAAATAACACATGTTTAGTAAAAGTGGATTTATTTTTCTTTTTTTCATTTTTGGGCATAAAAGAGATCATAATAGATAGACGTAATGTGTGTGCACGTATGTGGACACGCATATCAATGGAGATTTCATCATGTTTATGTCCTTTTACAATCACAATTGAGGTATTTCTTGACTTGCATTTGCATGTTACCGTCGCTTTGGTTGTCTGCTGTTTACAGTTAAATACAGAAAGTGCCTTATCAGAACCTGTGAAATAGCCAAAGACGTCATCGTCCTGTGTTTTCAGCATTCACACATCTGTTGTATAGCATGATTGAATGACTCAGGTAATGCAATAATGATGCATGAATTTATATGTGTGTGTTAGCCTGTTTTAATGATTATCTGTATTCATGTACCACATTAAAACACTCTGGAAATTTCTTTGGGCATATGTGTTTTTATTTTTAACCCTCAAACGCTCCCCGTTTTCTGTTTACACTTCTAGCCCTTGGGGTCTATATGACCCCAAAATTGAAAGCATAATTGTAAGAAGAATATACATTTTCAATAATACAAATAATATCTTTTTTTGTTGTTGTTAACTTCCCATCTATACATTTAAGCTGTGTTTTGGGAGATATGATTTGTTTACCACTAAATTCTTCAACTACACCATTGGCTTGCCCGAAAAATATGAAAATTTTATAAAAATTCACATAAATTATGATCTAAATTGTTTTTAGATATGAATGTAGGTGTTAGGTGTTAAATTCAGCCATCGGTTTTTAGAAAAAACATAAAATAATTACTGTTTAGGAATTCAATCATTTCAACCAGCAGATGCCCATAGAGACCCATTCATTTTACTGGATATGGACAACTGCTCAAATCACTTCTTTAGTGATACGAATTTATATAAACATTAGAAAGGACATTAAAAATAAATATTATTTAAAATAGTAAATTTTTTATAGTATTTGATGCATTTTGAAATGTCTGTTTTTACAAAATGCCATGAAAATTTGACTGAGTGTAAGTTTGTGTGTGCGTGTGTGTGCGCGCGTTTGTGAGTGTACATGTGCGTGCATTAGGTCAAACTGCTTTATATCTTATTTTCTGCATTTGTGACTGATTTTATTTGCCAAATTCCATACAAATGCTCTCTGTGGCAGTCATACCTGTTTGTGTGTGTGCGCGTGTGTGCGCGTGTGTTTGTGTGAGCGTGTGAGCGTGTGTGTGTGTGTGTGTGTGTGTGTGTGTGTGTGTGTGTGTGTGTGTGTGTGTGTGTGTGTGTGTGTGTGTGTGTGTGTGTGTGTGTGTGTGTGTGTGTGTGTGTGTGTGTGTGTGTGTGTGTGTGTTTTTTTGTGTGTGTGTGTTTTTGTGTGTGTGTGTGTGTGTGTGTGTGTGTTTGTATGTGTTTGTGTGAGCATGTGTTTTTTGCATTGCATTTGTGCACAAGTACCAGGCCTTCATTTTTGTGTCAAAGGTTTCAAATTTATGCTGGATTTATTAATATTTATTTTTTGACAAATGGAAAAAAATGACATTTTTGCATTTCCCATTCATTTTTAATTGGGGTCATATTGACCCAAGGGACAGATTAATAATTTTTTTTACATCATACCTTTAGAACAACCGAATCAAGCCCAGTTTTTTTTGTGTGTGTATGTAAAGATAGATTATTTAGGAAAAGTCACAAAGTTTTATATCTCTGAGATTAAGGGATTTTTTTTAACTAATGAAATGTCATTTGGGGTCATATAGACCCCAAGGACCGTTTGAGGGTTAAACACTGTTTTGTTGCAAACTTTAAATATTGATTAAAAACGTTCATTTCTAGGCTGTGTTTTTGCACACGGAGGTTTACAGAGACATCAACCGATCAACTCCAGGATGCATAGCTGTAAAATAAGCCCCTCAAATCAAATGTCACGAAGCGGTGACCTTTTCATCAGACAGTCACATGACTATTCATTTGCATCGTGTGTGTGTGTGTGTGTGTGTGTGTGTGTGTGTGTGTGTGTTGTTGTGTGTGTTTGTGAGGTGTGTCTTAACTCCCCCTCCACCCCCCCGTGTGATGGATCAGTGTTGGTGAATGAGAGGAGTTTGTCTTCACTGGAGGCAGGTGTCACACACAGAGCACATTTCATCCGCTTCAGGAGTTATTCTGCATCTTTAGCTTTACCTGCGACTCACCTCTGTGGATGTTTGTGTTTTTCATCTTGCCTGAAAAAGAAAGGGACGTTTGGTCAGCATTGTGGTGAGTGGACTCTGTATGTTGCCTTATGTAAATTTTATTAATTACAGCTCAGCACAGCTACACTGAAAAAATGATTCATTCAATTTACTACAAATTTTTAAGGTAAGTGGTGGCAATCAATTAATTTAAGCTACATTTATACAAACGTTTTTCTTTTATTTTTCAATTTTTTGGTTTAAATGTAGCTTAAATAAATTTATTGCAACCACTTACCTTAAAAAAATGTTAAAATTTGAATGAATAATTTTTTTCAGTGTATTCATTGATGGTCTTAACATGCAACATATAATTTATGATTAAAGATTATGACTGTAGTTTATATATTATTTTATACTATTTTATAATGTATTATGCTATGCATTTGTAGTTTAAGATTTTTTAACCTCTAATTTATTAATATTTATAGTTAAGTAATTGGTGAATACTGTTTCTTACATAAAACCACTATGCTACTTTAATACAATGTTTCCTGTTACATCATAATTTGCCATATAAATGTGCCATCTTTCAGTGCTTCCCTGAGCTTCAACAATACCATGGTATCACCATGGTACATCCAAAAACACATGGTTTTGTTGGATATATGTGCCTTTTTATAAAAAATAAATGTAAAATAGTTAGATCTGATATTATATCCTTTAAAGCATTTTAGATCAGATGTGTCACTTAGATTAGCACAGATGATTCATGACGCAGTGAAATTGGAGTGTTTAACTCTCTGATGTTTGCTAAATTCTGCCCCTATTCAAGGACACGACACAGCTGATGAGGTTTGCACATTTGCTTTACATTTCAGCATTTTGTGCTTTAGCTTTTTAGATTTCATCATTTGGTTTTACTTCTTGAAGGTTAAAAATCTATATTTCTTTCTTTGAGAAAACTTTTATGTGCAGATCTGCCCACATCTTTCTGCAATTCTTGATGTAATTTACTACTTTACTATAATGTACATATTTGTACATATGTGAGTTTAAGCGTACAATACAGTGTGTCTATTTAAAATCAGAAAAGGATAAAAATACAGCTCAGCGGTGGATTACTGTCTGTCTGCCCCTTAAAATACTTTACAGCTATTTTCTGTCTTGTCATTGGTCAGAACAGAAACCAGATTTGTTCCCTTGTAGATTTTTATTTGGTCTAATTTGATCTGATCCTTTTTTTCTTAAATAGTCTCCACCTCATTGTCAGGCATCTGTTCTAAAAAAGCTCAAATCTAAAAGAAATTTATTTGAAGAATGATTAAATATTATTTCCCTCTCTCTCAGGTTTATTTGTTTTTTATTCATGTATCTTATCAACAGAGAGTTTGCCAAAATAATGGTCTTTGCAAAACCGTAACTTGCAGATGTCATTGGGCTTTTAAAAATTAATTTTGATAACATCTACAACTAACACACCAAAACCATAAACATACCATGGCCCATGGAAAACCAATGTCTTATGTTTACATTAGTTTTGAGGTTTGGTAAAGCCATGCAACTAAATAAAAAATGTGCCATATAGTTTTTTAAAACAAAGTCCTAGTCTGTTTGAACCGTACCCCAGTTTTCCCAGTGACCGGACTGTGATGTCTTTATTCCCAGATGGGAGTTGTGGCTTAATTAGAGAGTAAATTATTAATGGGTGCGTGCACACTGCACTATTGAACACATTTAACCTGTTCACCTCAGCGTGTCCAGATTAACCAGCTAAACTTACAGCAACAACTACTGAAACTGCAACTTCTAACTGAAGCTGCAGTATACAAACATTTAATATTGTAAATGTTTCACTCGTTTAAATGGCTGTAAAAAGTTTTTTGGGGGGGGGGTGATGTTATTTCAGGACTCATGTCAAAGGGAAGCGAGCAGAGGAAACAAGAGGCTGCTCATTTACAATTAAATTATTTAACATGAGAATCTTTCAAAGGATTTTTTGTTGTTCCATTTTTAATATCTAAAGATACTGTTTGTATTTGTCAGTGTTTGTTTCTTTCTTTTCATCAAGACTAAATGACAACAGTGACATCATGTGTGTTGTCTGCATTTTACTGTGATGTTAGACATTAGCATGAGGTAGAAACCAGATCTGTGTGTGTGCGTGCGTGCGTGTGTTCGTGTGTGTGCCATACTGAAAAAAGACCAGCATAAGCCGGTAGCTGGTTTAAGGTAGCAGTAGCTGGTTTAAGCTGGTCCTCCCAGCCTGGCAAAGCATAAAAAGTGACCAAAACACAGGTAGACCAGCTTGCTACACCAGCTAAAACCAGCTCACCAGGGGCCTCATTTATCAACAGTGCGTAGAAAATGTTCTATATTTGTACCTACGAATGAAATTTAGAATGTGCCTAAGTACAAAAAAATCAGGATTTATCAAACGTGCGCACAGGGTTCGTACGCACATCAGTAAGTAATCCTTGATGATAAATCCCACTTGTTCTTAAAGCGTAACTAAACCCCTGGTCAGAGCCTGACTCCACCCACTGGCAATATTTGAAAAATGCAACAAAAGTGGGCAGATCCCAACGGAGATAGAGGGGACGAACTAAGCTCGTACCAAGTGTGTGGTGAGATCGTAACAAGGGCGTGGTGAGCTTGAAACTGCTTACGTCACGAGTTATTTTTTGGACCCAACATCCAATACGAAAATTCAACTGCAGTAGCCACCGTTTAACCTGAAGAGGGCAGCACTCAGACGTTTTTACACCATATATTGTAGTATTGAAACACTTTATATCCAAATGTCAAAAAACTTACTAAAATCAATGAACAGCAATAATAAAGCATCATTCTTACAGATCATTAACTTCAAAAAGTTGGTTTAATGTTTAGTTACTCTTTAAGCACCATGCTCGTGCACGTTCATGGTCATTTGCATTCCGAAACGCCTCCAATGAACCATATATGGTGACAACACCTCCCGTTATAAGTCACGTGGTTGTGCTTTTTCCCTCATCGCAATAATGGCAAAGAGAGCGTAAAAGAGGAACTTTACAGACACAGAAATTGAGTTACTTGTGGATGAGGTTAATAACACATCTGTTTGGTTCACTTAGTACGGGATGAATGACTAACAAAAGAAAACAAATCTGCATGGGAACATGTTACCAGGGAGTTTAATTCCGTTGGTTATGAGAACACTTCTAGAAATAAAAAAGTGGTTTGACATTAAATTATCAGCCAAAAAAACGCATACTCCGAGGTGTGCGTATATTTACACACATTTCTACATATAAGTACAATTTGATAAATTCCACACTTTGCGTAAAACTGTGCCTACGCACACTTTACGCACGCTTGATAAATGAGGCCCCAGGAGTTTTTCAGTAGGGTGTGCGTACGTGCGTGCGTGCGCATTTGTGTGTACCTTTGTGTGTAAAGTAATGTTCTTGAAAAAAAATTAAAAAATGTTTACATCAATAACACAGTTTGTAAAAATAGTAGTGCTGGCCAAAGATTAATTGCAAAAAAAAAAAATTATATATCCATTTTTATTGTTAATATAGAATATATAAAAATATAAATAAATATAGACACACATGTTTCTTAAATACATACTGTACATGAATATGTGTGTGTGTATTTATATATACATAATAATTACAAAAAGCACACACTCATATGTTATGCAAAAAAACCACTTTTATTTTGTATGTGATTAATCGCGATTAATCTTTGGACAACACTGAAAAATTGTAAATAAAAAAGGTCCCTATGCTGTCACTAGGGCAGTATCCTTTCAAAAAGTTCACATTTGCATCTGAAGAGCTGGGTTATTATCGTTACCTAAAACTATATCTGAAACTGAAACTATTAAAAATTAATTCAAATAAAATTATCAGCCCTAATATTAGTTGAAAAGTAAACAAATTCAAAATGTTGCCTTTGCAAAAACTTAAAATAAATTTAAGCTGAGGCACTAAAATTATAAACATAAATAATAAAATAACAAAATATAGGCTACTAAGATTTGTTGAAAACTAAAATAAATAAATTAAAACTAATTCGAAATACGAATAAAACCATAATAAAACTAAAATAACAATGCTTAAAGGTGCAGAGTGTAATTTTTTAAAAGATCTCTTGCCAGAAATGCAAAATAATATTCAAAACTATATTATCAGGGGTGTATAAAGACCTTTATAATGAACCGTTATGTGTTTATTACCTTAGAATGAGACGTTTTTATCTACATACACCAATGGTCCGCTTACATGGAAGTTGCCATTTTGTGCCCCCATGTTTCTACAGAAGCCCTTAACGGACAAACTTTTTTTACTAAGTTTTCGACGATGATACGTTTGTCCGGTGGTAGCCACTGTAGCTTCTCTATGTGTTTCAAAAGCGAGGGGTGAGCAGTGGACAGCCATTGGTTGCAGTTCGCAACCTCACCACAAGATGCAGCTAAAATTTACACACTGCACCTTTAAGAGTTCATATAAGTACCTTAAAGGTACATATTGGTACCAAATGTACATAGCTTTTAGCCTAAATGGTACATATTAGGACATTTATAAAGTGTTTGCCCCAGGGACAGCTTGTGGTCATTTGTGGTCATGAACACTACAGCAACACTATACAATATTGTGTAAAAATGTTTTAATGTGAATTAATACAAACTCAGACAGTGGACATCTAATGCTCTGTGCTTACTGTGTTTTATGTGCACTTTGAGAAACAGTAATATATGGTGCTATAAAAGTATATTGCATTTAAAAGTCCTGCATTCTTTCTCCCGTGTTTTCCTTTTTGTGTATCAACTGATCCTGTTGTATTATTCTTCAGGTTCTTGTGCAGAAACATCTGATGTCCGGCAGTAAACACAAACAACAGAGCCATGGTCATTCTTCAGCAGGTACACATGTGTTTATATTAGTGCTGGGCAAAGATTAATCGCGATTAATCGCATACAAAATAAAAGTGATTTTTTGCATAATATATGTGCGTGTACTGTGTCTAATTATTGTGTATATTTAACCACACACACATTCATATATTCATTTCAGAATTGTTTTACTTATATATAATTTTTTTTTATTTATTTTTAATATAGAATATATAAAAATATAAATAAATATATATAAACATGTAAATGTTTCTTAAATACATACATGAATGTGTGTGTATTTATTTATACATAATAATTACACACAGCACATACTCATATATTATGCCAAAAATCACTTTTATTTTGTATGCGATTAATCGCGATTAATCTTTGCCCAGCACTAGTTTATATCTGAAAATGTCCAGTTTTTTTGTGATACTGAAGTTCAATCTATAATCATTAACACAACATGAAACATTGAATATGAATGTGTGTGTACTGTCAAAAAGAAAGGTACAAAAGCAGTCACCATTTAGGTACAGATGGGTATGCATTCGGTACCAGTACCTTAATACGAACTCTAAGGTACAAAGATGTACTTGTTGAAAAGGTACTGCACCCCTGTATTTTTTCTGAGAGTTGTGTGATTTGATTTTATTATATACTGTAATATTCATTCGCTTGAACAGAACGGACATCTTTGGTTTGAGACACTCACACATACACTACAGATCTAAAGCTGCAGAAGTAGAGAGAAGACAAATACTGTTAACTAATTATCACTAATCTGATCAGGGTCTTGACCATATCACCATTACCTCAAACACACACACATTACAGTAAATAGATCATCTGCATTGTGTTTTTACACTTTAACTTAAGCTTTATTTCTGTGTATCTCAGTTCTTGTGATATTGAGATATTATGAGCCTTGACTGATGGTTCATGTGTTGTTTGTTCTTAGTGTACTTATTTTTGTGAAGCACTTCTTGAGAACATTTGTATAACTGGACCCCTCCGTGTGACAACTAGCCCCGGTCTGCCCTATCCACAAATCCATAACCAGTAAACTTAGTTAAATTTGTGCACTGTAGTGAAATAACAGTGTTGCGGTCTGTCGACTTTCAGTCTTTATAGCGTGTGTCACTGCAGATACACACACACACAGATCTGCTTTCTTTATCTCTAATCACAGCTGACAGAGACTCATTATAGTACACGCTACACCGGCCAAACGCTGGGCATTCATGGGTTGATAAATTTACATAGGTGATGGGTCTACAGGGCATTCATCCTGCCTCTGTCTGTCCTCTACCAGCCTGGAGAAACAGATTGAAGTTTTTGTGATGATAAGAAACACACGAGGTGATTGGGTGATGTGATTAGATTCAAACGTGTTGTGATTGGATTCAATGGAGATGAAGGGAAGAAAAGCACAGCGTAGGTTGTTGGAGGGATGCGATCCAAGAACACTGGGTTATAAATATCTCACACTAATACAGGTAAGGCTGGGCTTTGTAGATAGGGCATCTGAACTATTTTTAAGCATTGCTTTCTTATACTATTTTGCATAAAGACAAAGACTGTACAATTTAGGAAATTTTAATATTTAGGGCAGTTCTCCCCCCAAAATAATTCTCTTTACCTTATTATTACATTATTATTATACATATTCAATTGTTTCATTATTATTTATTTATTGTATACCCTTTGCATCTAAAGGGGCAGTTTCCCAGACAGGGCCTAGTCTAGTCCCAGAATAAAATGCATGTTTGCGTGGTCTGATATTGGTACCTAAAGACTGCATATTGATGCCAAATGTATACATATCTTTACTTAAATGGTACATAGGATCTTTTTAAAGGATACTGCCACAGTGACAAATTGGGACAATTTTTTCTGACATTGCAGATTTTTATCACAGGCTGTTTATTAGCATTAATTATGCAGGGATGCATTCCAGTCTGAGACCGAAGCTTTTATCCAATGACATCATCTGTTTCATTCTCCACCCTATTAAAGAGAATAGAAATGGGAGGAGTTAACAGATAACAGTAAAACCTTTGCTGTGAGTGCAGTCATGCACAATAACGAGGCTAACATGCTTAACTCTCATTCTGATCAGATAGAAACAAACAAACTACATTACCCTTGAAATATGACAATGTGATTTTTTGTGTGTTTTAGCATGCAAGCACAACACAACAAAAGGGTCATTCATATGAAAATGGTGGCTTTCCTGTCCCAGCCCCAATTAAACACTTCAAATTTTCAGATAACGACACAAAATATATGTTTTTTGTTTTAATTGAAGTGTTTTAACTTTTATTATTAAAAACATATGTAAAACATATGTAAGACAGCTACATTGCAAACCATTTTTTATATATATTGTAGAACCATGTTAGTACCATGAAATTGGCTTGTCCCTCGGGTCAGGAGTCGTGGTTTAGAGACATATTTTGAGTTAAAAAAATATATTATTCTCCCCCTTTAAATGTCATAATACAAAGGGAAGTAGTACAGTTATTCAGTGGACTACTTAAAAAACTAAAATATCAACTAAATATTATAAATAATTTACAGGGAATACCTGTCCCTCAATTTCATGTCACTGGTGTTACAATTTATAAAAACCATCACTTTGAAATAAATCAACATCCTTGCCAACTTCTTCCTGGGTCAAACATTCATTGTAGACGTGGCTGTCTTGAAAAGCACTTATAGCAATTTGATAAATAATTTGATAATTTCATGCGAGGACTTAAGATGTGTCACTGGTGTTACTACAGTTTATAGTAAGGGGAAAGGAAATTTTATTAATATAATTTTTCAAATTGCATGATTAAGTGATTTATTTACAATTTAAGAAGTGTGGTTTGAGCTACTGTGGCCGCAATCTTAGATATGCCATTGTGTCTGCAGATTTGTCACTGGTGTTATCGTCACTGGTGTTACTGTTGCTGCTGGTAACACCAGTGACATGACGATAACACGAGTGACAATCAATAACGCCACTAACTTTTTATCAATATAAGGTTTAATAAAAGCCTCAAAAATTATATTAATAAAGACTTGTTAGCATTTCATTACTGTTTTAATATTGTAAACACATAATATTGCTTTCCTTTTGTCATTGGTTTAACTTTGCGTCACTGGTGTTACTTTGCGTCACTGGTGTTACATTGTGTCACTGGTGTTACCGCATGGCATATTGGTTTTCTGGCATCAGAGTTGCCCAGTTTCATAGAATATGGTTTTTGTATCTATCTAACTGTTGCTGCATTCATTAGTAAGCATTTTAAGGATATCATCATTCAATTTTGATCACTCAACCTCAATTTTTTCTACTGTTACAACAAAAAACACAATGGTTGAAATAGAAAAAGGTTACACAATAGAACTTTACGCATGCCTGTTTAAAGTAAATTATTACTAATCAAGACAATTTCTTAATATTACATTAACTTTTTCTGTCTTTGATTATGTATGCAAATTAAATGGTCAAATTACATTCAGGGAAGCCTGAATTGTCATCTAAAATATAGGTAACACCAGTGACAAAAAAGCAGCACAAGCATTTTTTTATGTAATGTAGTAAAAAATATAAAAATACATTAAGCTGTCATTTAAGTTGATTTATAATGTTAAGAGGTTAACTATTATCTGACTATAAGTTTTGGTATAAAAAAAGAATTACATTTTTTAAAAAGTTGTCTGTTCAAAAAGCCACCATTTTCATAGAATGCAATGGTGGTTTAATGGTTTACATGTACATGTGGTTAAACTGGAGTTTTAAATATATTATCTAAATTCAAGGTTAGCTAATAACACTGTGCACTGATGTGGAAGTTTGTTTTATGGGCTGTTGTAGTACCAGCTGTCCATTGAGATAAAGGATCTGTCTCGTTTGGTTGACCTTCACCTAATTTTGCTATTTAAATGCTAATAAAGGACATAATTTAAGCTCAACGACAAGACAAATGTGATTTACAATGATTCTTGGTGCTAATGGAAACATCAGGGTCAGGGGTCTCAAGACCCTGAGTATTAAACTTTGAAGCATAATTTGTCCTGATCGTGTGTGGTGCATCAGATTGTATTGTGTATTATTTTGCTGTCAGACTTTTTGCTTGCTTTCAGTTTGAGAAAAATTCAGTAAGCTTTGAATGAGAAATCTGAGATCTAAAGAGAAACTTCAGGGTGTGCGCTTAAAGGCGGGGTGCATGATCTTTGAAAGCCAATGTTGATATTTGAAATCACCTAAACAAACACGCCCCTACCCTAATAGAATCTGGACTTTTTTTGATAGACCCGCCACACACATACGCAACCCAGGCATGATGTCCGTTCGTAGACACGCCCCTTACTTCTGATTGGCTAAAAGTTTGTTTTGTCAGACTGACTCCCTTTTCCAAAGTGTTTTTCAAAAATCATGCACCCCGCCTTTAAGATCTGCAAAATACCCTAAACCCTAGAATTAAATTTCTTTCAGTAGATGTGACATTTTTTTGGTTTAATGGTTGTTTTTGGACATTTGTCACCAAGCAGGAGGCCCATTACCAGTCATTGCCAAAAGGGGGAGACCTTTCATTTAGACATGAGCTGACCATCAATAAAGTGCTGTCAAAAAGGATGTGGCAGTCTCAATAGGACAAAGAAAATAAAGGAATATATCTGTATAAAACAATCCATTAGTTGGGAATACAGTATTTGGAGTATGAAATAAAAGAGGACAAGGTTATTACAAGATTAAGGAATATTCATACAGGTCTAAACAGATCTCTATGTTATTGGAAAGCATATAAATGGAAAGCGTGAATATTGTGGAGAAAAAGAAACAGTGGATCGTGTTTTATTTCATTGCAAGAAATATGATTCAGAGAGAGAAGACTTTTTAAGCGGATAAAGGATCCTACGGAATGAATGGGGCTAGGCTCAATGCTAACACATTCACGACGTGCTGTACAAAGATTAAGTCCACGCATTGAATAAAGATAGGTATGTATTAATTTGTGTAAGTTGAGGTAAGAACATAGTAAAATATTGAAAAACGGAAAAAGGAGTTTAACAAAAAAGAACATCGACTTGGGAACGATTGTGCGCCTTGATCAGTTTCACCCCTGGCAGATAGGTGTCGCTGATCACGATTGTATTTTACGCCAGTACACTAGGTGGCGCAACCCACTATTCAGAGGTCCAGCCTATCGCTTTTCACAGAGGAAGATAGAATGTAAACTTGGCTCACAACACCAAAGCAGGCAAGAATACTGTATCTTGGTGAACAAAAACATGGACTTTTCTAGCAGCAGCAGCAGCAGCGAGGACGAGCTGGTTTTGCTTTTGATTGCGAAAAGGAAAAGACGCCGTTATTGGGTGCACCCTATTCTTCAGCAACGAGAGGAGCAAGGGGAGCTCCAGCGATTGATACAAGAGTTGAAACTGTATCATGATCGCTTTCATCGGTATTTCAGGATGTCCGTCGGCCAGTTCGAAAGTCTGCTAAAACTGGTGGCTCCATCGTTGATTAAATCTCGAACAAATTATCGGAAACCAATTGACCCTGAGCAGCGTCTGGTCGTGTGTTTACGGTAAGTGCATTGTCGTTCTGTTTTTCCTATCACTAGCAACGTACGATTATGCTTTATTATTAACACTTTACAAATGTAATTTTTTTTTTGCACATGACTGGGACGATAAATCGTGAGATTATGCTTGCAATGTTTTTCAATGAATAGAGGTTATGCACGTGACGTTACCTTCGGTTACGCCCACTGTGTGGCAAAAGACAGAGCGGCAGAATTTGAGTACAGTGAAATCAACAAAAACACGTCGAAATGGGAAACAGCTGTTGTGCGATAGACTGTACTAACAGATTAACAAGAATTCGGAGCTATCGTTTTACAGACTGCCAAAAAACACTGAAATGAGAAGTAAATTGATCCTTCATGCCAACGTCCACAGACCACAGGTGGGTTGATACCGGTAAGTTGCTAGGGTCACTATCAAGCAGAGGATTTACTTTTCACTTAAACTTATTTTTTCAAGTATTTGTATTTTATCCGTGTTCTTCTTTGGAAAACATACATTCCAAAGCATATTATCATAATTTGTATTTTATTACATTTCATAAATACAAGTTTTTGTTTTACATTTAATATTTAAGTACATTTACGTACTTTTACTCAAGTAAAAGTACACAATTTTAATGTAATTAGGTATTAAATAAATTTTAATATGCAATATTAAAGAATACACAGTATGATTCTATGCTTTAGAATGTAGTGAAGTAAATTTTCCCCAATACAAACACCCTAATAAAGCACAGATGCTTGCAAAATGTAACTAATGTAACTAAGTATTGTCCACCTAATTTCAATTTAAGCTGATAATAGTCAGTTTTACTGGCATTTGCGCAGCAGCTGCTATGAAAACCACCCATTTTGTTGAACATTTGCCACTCAACAGGGCGAGTTCCGGAAAAGCGACGTGAATGCATACCCTCTATTACGTTGAAATGCCGCTACATCCAAAATCCAGAGGGCGCTCTTGTGCAGAAACTAAATATGCGCCGCAAAAGAAAAACCACATACACAGACCTTCACGAAGGCCCTTTCTCAATCTGAAGGCTGCAGCCTTCGAAGGGCGCATTTTTAGGCTGCATACATCATCAAGGCGTCTTATTTCAAAATTAAAAAAATTATACAGTTGACTATTATTCTTAGTTAAAGGTGGGGTGCATGATTTTTGAATATACACTTTGGAAAAGGGAGTCGGGCCGAATACCAAAACACACTGGTAGCCAATCAGCAGTAAGGGTCTACTAAGGCACATCATCGCCTGGGTTGCCTATGTGTGGGGCGGGTCTATCAAAAGAAGGTCAGATTTGTTTAGGTGATTTCAAATGTCAACATTGGCTATCAGATCTTGCATCCCGCCTTTAATCGTAAATTTTTGTAATATGCTTAATATGACTTGCGATTGTTATGGTCAGTTAACTGTCTTCATTGTCTCACTCTCATGTTTTTACAAACCTGTTTAAAATGTCTTCTTTTAGATGAACACGAATGAAAAATATATATTTTTAGGAATGTTCTTAATCAAAAAGTTTGTGAGCCCCATTCACTTCCATAGTATTCTTTTAAAGTTAATGGGGCTTACGGACGGTTTGGTTACAAACATTCCTCAAAATATCTTCATTCGTTTTTATCAAGCCAAAGACCAGATATAGGTTTGTAACCACATTAGAGTGAGACAATGATGACCGAATTTTCATTTTGGGTGAACTATCCCTTTAAATAAACCAGGCTTGATGACATTTGCAGCCTGCATATGCAACCTCCGTAGGCTGCAACCTTTGGATTGAAAAACGGATGAAATTTTAATTCAAATGCACGTTATAAACAACTCAAACTCAGTGTTTTTTTATAAGGAATTTCTTCAGATCAGAGAGACATAATGCATGAAAGAGCTGTGCGTTATATCACCTTTGTGAATTAGAATCGATTTCAGACAGACAGACAGGCAGGCATTATTAGTATAAATCGTGATTAATCGTCACAGGTTTCCTTGTGCATTAACTAATTTTAACATTTACAACTTTAGTTAGTAAATGCTGAAAAAAACATGAACTAAGATTAATAAGTTGTTTTTTTCATTCCCAGGTTCCTCGGCACTGGTGATTCGTACAGAACAATTGCATCTAGCTTTAGCCTTGGTATCTCGACTGTAGCAGGGATAGTAGCACAGACGTGTAAAGCAATTTGGAACTGTCTCCGGGATGAACATATGCCTGTGCCCACCGAAGATAAGTGGAGGAGCACTGCAAATAGGTTCTATGAAAGATGGAATTTTCCCAATTGCTTGGGAGCAATGAATGGGAAACACATTGTCATTCAGGTCCCCGCAAACTCAGGCTCCCAATCCCTTAACGGTACACTTTCTGTGGTTCTGCTGGCTCTTGTTGATGCCGATTATCGCTTCCTAGCAGTAGACGTAGATGGCTATGGGAGCAGTTGTGACGGAGGAATCTTTTCAAATTCAGCACTTGGCAAAGCACTCGGAGATGGTACTATGAATATCCCTGCTCCAGCTGAACTCCCTGGTGCTCCAGAACTGGGAAAGGTGAATTATGTAATTGTAGCAGATGAAGCATTTCCGCTTAAGCCATACCTCCTTCGGCCATACCCTGGACGAGGTCTCACCCAGGAGGACATGAGGATTTTTAATCGCAGGTTGTCACGGGCACGGCGCGTTTCAGAGAACTGCTTCAGCATCCTCACCCAGCGTTTCAGTGTGTTTCACCGGCGTTTGACAACGACCCCCACAATTGTTGGTTCTGTTGTGAAAGCGGCTTGTGTCCTGCACAATTATCTGGGGCCATCTGAACAAAACTCAGCAGATCAGCTTCTTGAGGAAGTCAGCAGTGATTTCAGGGACATAGTGGTACCATTACAACGGTCGCGGCAGGGAAACCATGCATCGAGAGAAGCACGTAACCTCAGAGACACATACAAAATGTATTTTAACTCGCCTGCCGGGCAAGTTGACTGGCAATATGAACATGTGCACAATGGTTTAAGGGAAACTTATTAACTATTTCAAATGTCTGTGCATGTCCACAATAAAAGGTGCAGTGTATTCACATTTGTTAAATTTGGTGTATCAACTACTTGTGTCATTTAACATTGAAGTTTAAATAAATAACTATGTGAAGTAAATGTAAGGAGTAATTGGCCTTACCAATAAACAAACCAAAAAATAAAAAGACTTCAAATTTTATTTAAAATAAAAGTTTAGATTTATAATAAAGCATTGCTCAATATTTACTATAAAGTACACTCTAAAAATGGCTGGGTTATTTTTGACCCATAATGGGTAAATATTGGACAGAACACATGCTGGGTTATTTTAACCCAACTGCTGGGTTATTATACCCCATGGTTGCGTAACAACAACCCAAGATTGGGTAATTTTTAACCCAGCACGTGTTCTGTTCCATTTTTTACACATTATGGGTCAAAAATAACCCAGTCATTTTTAGAGTGTATAATAATGTCTCTACGTTCTTAAAAAACTGATTGACATTTAGACTTCTCATTACATTTACATAACGTTTACATTAGGCATTAAGCAGACACTTTCATATAGAGATTTAAAAAGTGAGGAAGGAAATCGTTTAGATTTGTCATTACGCAAATCTTCTTTATATGTGTAGAAAAAATAAGTAGGCTATAATAATGTATTGGATAATATCCTCTTTATAAAAATAATAACATAATAATATAGAACATTTTATAATATAATGTAAATATTATATATAAACATTATTATATACATTATAACCTATGATTTATTATAGGGTACATGATTATTGCGTATGTGTGGTATTTGTTGATCTTAAATTTTTTTGTACATTAAGTACATACAAATATATCAAATGAAAGAACAGACCCTCTGCTTTCAAAGAAACAATAAACAAACAAAACGGGAAACAACCGTTTCATCCTATCTATATTTTATTCTCCGCTTATAAACTCTTAAATATTGGTATTTTTCTTCAAAAATGTTTTTTTTTTCAAAAAGCTGAAATAATTGCATTTTTGTGTGAATGAATTTTTAGAGATCAGATTCAGAACGATTATCAAAACATACATGCAGTGTAAAATTAATAAATAATTTTCTGCTTCAGATTTTTTTATAAATTGGGTAAGTGCGCCATCTTCTAGTGCAGTGGTTCTCAATCTTTTTCAGCGTGCGGCCACCCTTGTGTACGGTGCATTCTTTTGCACCCCCCCCCCCAAAGAAAATGTATGACAATTTTGTTCTATATTGTTTAATTACACAAAATTTATGAAAAATTAATGTATTTTAATGTATTTTATAAAAGGTCATAAAACTGGGGCCCCCCTGGTACCATCTCGCGGCCCCCAGTTTGAGAACCACTGTTCTAGTGGATAGTCGCGGTATTAAAGATAATTATAAAAACTCATCAGGAACACGTTTTTCCATGCAAATGTTTACTCTTAATTGATGAGATAACTAGTCAATGGCGGGAAAGAGTTAAGAGTGTATTTCTCAGTAATATTGTTGGAATAGTGTTTTGTGAAACATCATTCATGTTTTTTTCCTGTACATGAGTAAGTAATACTGTACTATTGTTTGAGGGGATTATAGTAGAGTTTGTGTTATTATAACTAACAAGTCTTGTTGTTACGTTCCGTTTACTGAATTATTTACCTGGCTGCTGTGTAACCCACACGTTCAGCATCATCTGTCTCTTTAAAAACACTGACTACAGTCAAATACAAGCATACTTAATGTACTGTATACTGTGAGTATGAAGCATTATTCACTATAAAGAGAGACAAAAACAAGGATGATCCCTGCAGGAGAATAGATGAATGGATGAACATTAATATTATCAGCAAAACATATCACATCTTGTCTTGTCAGACTTAATGAAACCAAGCACTGTAGTGTAAATCTCACACAAAACCTTTAGGGACTGATGTTAAAATTAAACAGGACGAGGTGTTTTTTATTTTTATTTAAGCAGCTCAAACATGCATTTTAGTCTGGGACTAGGATAAGCCCTATCCGGTAAACCGTCCCATAAAGTACATGTCAGAGTCGTAATTTATCCAAAATAAAACAATCAAGAAAATAAAGCATAAGACAATGAAGATATTTCTACTTTTAATAAATAATAAAACATAGAAATACATTTTGTGGCCAAGCTTTCTTTTGTTCTTTGATTTGCAATGAAACCTGAACACGTGCTGTGAAATCTCCGTAGAAATTATGGAAACCGAAAATGTACCTTGGGAATACTTTTCCCATGTCTATACTTTTATATATTCATCTGCTTCCCTAATAAAAGCCAGAAGCAGAAGAGAGCGCTAAGGGCACATTTGTTGTCTTGGCTTGAATTATTCAAATGCTTAGCGTTGCTAGGATTGTATCAGCGGTGCTGGCCGGCGATTTGACCTTCTCAGACGTGACAGCTGTGAGCAAACGGTGTTGGGTTCCTGTACCTTGATTTGCCTTTGAGGATATTTAGTTAATTAAAAAGCCCCATATTATCATGGGATCCACGTCCACACCTACACAACATCCCCTGATCAAGCTTATTCTCAGAAGAACCCTCGGTGGATACAAGTTTTAGGAGAAGACAGATGAGGAAGAGATAAGATAAAGATAAACTTAAAGTAACCTGTTAAGTAAAGGGAACAACAATTAAACACTAAACTCGGATTTGGTTTCGTCTAAAGTAAAGAAGCTCTGGAGAAGACTTGGGTCTGGTTGTGTTTGAGGACGTGAAGCAGACAGCCTTGATCTCTACAATTATTTTGATCCTCCTGAAAACATCTTGGGTCTCTTGTGGACTGAACGGAGGAAGTCATCGTCTGAATGTGTTTGGGTTTAAAGAGGTGCTGGGACTTTCAGGGTCTGAAGTTTTGCTGTTTGTATGGATTTAAGTTCTTGAGATCTCTTGAGGATGTACAAACGCCGGGATTACGTTGAACTCTATGAGAAGGATCTAGCAAAGTGGGCCTTACTACGAAATGTCAACACCGTGGTCAAAAACAGCACTTTGTTACCGGTACGAATTGTTGACAGATTGTATGAGCTGTGTTTGACTTTGAGATACTCCAGGGCTCTGTTTTCTCAAGCTTAAGGATCTCTAAAAAATAAAAGTGACTTATTTGTTATTTGGTCATGTTACTTGGGTGCTTACTAAGTAAGAAAAGTTTTTTTAATTATGTCATGCACTGATGATGTCACACTTGTTCACTGTCTTTACCTTCACATTTATGCATTTTGCAGACATTTATCAGTATGTGTTTCCTGGAATCAAACCCACAACATTAGCGCTATTAATACAGAAATGCCAACTGAAATTGTGACATATTTTAGGTTTTGGCCCTCTTTAAAGACGAATTGTGTATATTTACTAAGTTTATTTTGTTGATCTTTGGGAATATAGTATGTTTTTATTATATGACCTGGGTGATACCATCTTTGATTTCATTGGGTCCTTATATTTTTTGGAGCAGTACAGTACAATAAGATCACCACATTGTCTTTGTGTTTTTTAGGGCGACTATGTTTGGCTGGACCTGAAGACCGGTCGTGAGTTTGAGGTCCCGATCGGAGCCGTGGTGAAACTCTGTGATTCTGGTCAGATCCAAGTTTTGGATGATGAAGGAAATGTGAGTCATTACTGTATATTGATCATTCTTGCTATTGTTGAAATTCTGTGCTATAACCATTGAAAAATATTTGATTTATTGAATAAAAATGTTTCTGTTTTAGTTGATTTACTAACTCTCAAGTTGTTCCAAACCTGAATGATATTTTCCAAAGTTATAATAACCAAACAGATCTGGGGCACCATTACCTTCCATTATTTTTCCTACTATGGAAGTCAATGGTGTCCCAAATCTGCTTTGTTACAATTATCCTTTGGGTTCAGCAGAACAAAGAAATTCATGCAGGTTTGGAACAAATTAAGGGTAAATAATGACAGAATTTTAATTTTGGGGTATTCTATCACTTTTAAAGCTTTGAATTCGACGGTAGATTTCATATTAACTCTTTCCCCGCCATTGACGAGTTATCTTGTCCATTAAGAAAAAACGGTAACGCTTTAGATTACAGCCCGGAAAGTACTGGGTAAGTACAGCGAATGTACAGCGTATGTTTCTGTAATTATAGTTTACTTATGAAGTACGTACGTGTAATTATAAGCGAACAATTTATAATATTTGGGGAATAAAGGGGTAACAACCAGGAAAAATACAAATAATATATGCAGTAAAGTACTGCGTAAGTACAGCGAATTTATAGCATACATTTCTGTAATTATAGTGTACTTATACAGTACATACATGTAATTTTAAGGAAACAATTAATAATATTTTCGGAACAAAGGGGTAACAAGTGCCACTTTAATTTACAGCCCGCAGATGTTGTATTTACTCTTTAACTACGTGAAACAAGGGGGTAACAAGTGCCACTTTAATTTACAGCCCGCAGATGTTGTATTTACTCTTTAACTACGTGAAACAAGGGGGTAACAAGTGCCACTTTAATTTACAGCCCGCAGATGTTGTATTTACTCTGTAACTACGTGAAACAAGGGGGTAACAAGTGCCACTTTAATTTACAGCCCGCAGATTTTGTACTTACTCTGTAACTACGTGAAACAAGGGGGTAAAACATTTCGACTTAGACTGTAACAACACAAAACAGTAACTACAGAAAATACACTCTTAGAAAGGATGTGTTAATTTTTTACACATCTTTGTGTGTTAAGTTTTTAACACATTATGTGTAATTTTAACACATTATATATCATTTTGTGTTGATTTTATGTTAAAATATAACACAAGTTGTGTTAAAATATAACACAAAATTTGTTGTTTCCATAATAACACAGAGATGGGTGGATTTTGGGACAACGCATTTAGTGTGTCGTCCCAGAATCAAAACTAATGTGTTGTTTTTAACACATTTGTTCTAAAAGTGTAGTTCTAGTTTTGCTTGCTTTGTTTTCACCAAAGTTGCCTTGCCTATTTTTAATTTTGCTTGATGACCCAACAAATTCCTGTACTCTCTTTCTTTCTTAAGGTAAGTAACCTTTATTGAAAATTCTAAATAAATTGTATCGTACTAATAAATAACATAAACACATTAACTGAATTTTAAGTTTTGTTTAGTAATCTAAAATACTTACTGCATATATTATTTGTATTTTTCCTGGTTGTTACCCTTTTGTTCCCCAAATATTATAAATTGTTCCCTTGTAATTACACATACGTACTTCATAAGTATACTATAATTACAGAAACATACGCTGTAAATTCGCTGTACTTACGTAGTACTTCACTGCATATATTATTTGTATTTTTCCTGGTTGTTACCCCTTTATTCCCAAAATATTATAAATTGTTCCCTTATAATTACACGTACGTACTTCATAAGTAAACTATAATTACAGAAACATACGCTGTAAATTCGCTGTACTTACGTAGTACTTTCCGGGCTGTAATCTAAAGCGTTACCGAAAAAACATTTGCATAAAAACGTGTTTCTGAAGAATTTTTATGTTAATTTGCAATACCGTGATTATCCACTAGATCCACTTACCCAATTTATGAAAAAGCTGAAGATATGTTTTGATAATCTTTCTGAATCTGATCTCTAACAAAATTCCTTCACAAAAATGCAAATTTTCAGCTGTTTGCTAAAAAAATATTTTTAAAGAAAAATACTTACATCTTTCAAAAGCATTTAATGTTTACTGTTAAAAAACGTTCATATCGGTTGCATATCAGCGGCTTATATGCCGATACAGATATATCTGTGACAGGCTCATTTCGGCCGATAAAATCGGCAAAACGATAAATCGGTCGGGCTCTACTTTGAATTCTGCAGTAGATTTCAAATTAACTCTTTCCCCACCATTGACGAGTTCTCTCATCAATTAAGAATTTTTTTTGCATAAAAACGTGTTTCTAACGAATTGTCTTACTTTTGTCGTACTCAATGAGCTTACTTAATTGTCACTTACCCAATTTATGAAAAAACTGAAGCTATCTATGTTTTAATAATCATTCTGAATCTGATCTATAACAAAATGCAAAATGCTATTTTTCATCTGTTTGCTAAAAAAATTATTTTAAAAGAAAAATACAGAAGAGTTTAAAAGCAGATATAGATAGGAAGAAACAGATCCCCCCGTTTGTTTGTTTGTTTATTGTTTGTTTAAAAGCAGAGGGTCTGTTCTTTCATTTGATATGTTTGTATTTTTATTTTTTAGAAAAAAATGTAAAGCATTTTGTGAAACTTTTGTGAAAATTACAGAAAATGCTGGCGGGCAACTTTTCAAAAAATCTCTGACGAGGAATGAGTTAAAACATGCATGCGGGCATTAGTTCACGTGTTTGTTGTGGATTTGGTGTATCTTTGTATTTTTCTTTGTATTTCAGGAACACTGGATTTCCCCCCAAAATGCCACCAACATCAAACCAATGCACCCCACCTCCATCCATGGGGTAGAAGATATGATTCGTCTGGGTGATTTGAATGAAGCCGGAATCCTCCGGAATCTTCTCATTCGCTATAGAGAACATCTCATCTATGTGAGTCTCTCATCCTGTAATAAAATAATTTAGTAGTGTCTTATTACTAGAAATAAAAGCAAAGTTTTACTGTGATGCTGTGCACTGTGATATGACTAATTAATTTGAATATAAATTACATGCATAAAGTTTTTTTGTCATATCAGATTTTATATTCTCTACATTGTGTGTTCTTCAATGAGCAGCTAAACCAGCATGAGTGTTTTATTCCTCTTTATTGTCTCTATATTGTGTATTCTTCAATGGTGACAAATTGTTGTATTCCTCTTTATTGTTGTGTGTTTAATAACTGTCCTCTGTCATGGTTCTATTCTCTTGGGTGTGTGTAAAGACTAACTGTGGTGGTCGGGTAAGTGCTCATGTCACATCACGTCATGCGCATGACTGCTCGCTGGTCATTGCCTCACTCTGAATGAATGTGTTTTCATTACGGTGTTTCATTTCAACATGGCTGTAAGGTTTGGGCTTGCGACACCGATACATCACCGCTGTAACATCAAGACGCTCGTACTCTCATTGTCATCTTCCAACTAACATGGCTGCCCGTCTTCAGTTGTTACGTCTCTGTTGATATCTGCATGCATAATCTGTCAATGTTACTCAGTAAAAGCGTTTTTGTGGCTTTCAGTTGGTGTCTAATACCATCTACATCTATTTTAAGCTGCAGATATTTAAATGTTTTATAATCTTTGTCTTTTGGGAACAAAATGATCACTTATCTTGCACTTTTTACAGTAACACTTTACAATACGGTTGCATTTGTTAAAAAATGAAATTTAAATTCTGTCAGTTTTTACTCACCCTTAAGTTACAAACCTGTATGAGTTTCTTTATTCTGATTAACACAAAAAAAAGATATTTGTAATTAAGCAGGAAACAGAACACCATTGACTTTCATAGTAGGAAAGAAAACTACTATGGAAATCAATAGTGCTCAAAAACCATTTGGTTGCAAATATTGCTCAAAATATCTTCTTGTGTGTTCAGGAGAACAAAGAAATGTATACAGGTTTGTAACAACATAAGGGTAAGTAAATGATGGCAGAATTCTCAATTTTCTGCCCTTTAATGCAGTTGTTAAAATGAACTAATAATGAATAATACTAAAACATTTATTAATCTCATCTCTTAGTTCATGTTTATTTTTAGCATTTACTAATACACTTTTAAAATACATGACATTAGTTAATGCACAATAAACTAACATAAACAATTGTATTGACATTAACTATCATTAACAAAGATTAAAAAACTATGGCCTGTGGCCGGTTGCATAAAATTCTTAGACTAGTCTTAAAAGTTAGTCATCTATTTCTTTCTTAGCTAGAGCCCCCCACCATAATTTTTGACATAATTCGAACACTGTGTTTGCCAACCAAACACTTTCTAAAATGATCTTTCTTAAATGTTGGTTATATGAGAGGTAAATGAAGCCTGTGTTAAATTAAAAAGCGTCTTTTTCATGTCTAAAATTATTTGTCACAAAGCTATTCGGTAGCATTAATGTCTGAATAACATGAACACATTTTTAGTTAAGAGGTAGTTAAGGTAGATCACAGTGACCATTTTTCATTGCATTCATCCATTGATCCATCTTACAAACAGTTACCTCTCAAGTTCTTCTAGTTGGTTTCAGTTGTATTTCTGTATCTCTTTCAGACATACACAGGCTCAATCCTAGTGGCAGTAAACCCGTATCAGCTGTTGCCCATCTATACAGCAGACCAGATTCGACTCTACACCAATAAAAAGATCGGAGAGATGCCTCCACACATCTTTGCCATCGCTGACAACTGTTACTTCAACATGCAACGAAACAACAAAGATCAGTGTTGTATTATAAGGTGTGTAAACTCTCTGTTAGCTGTGAAAACTTGCATTAAAACTTCATGATGTTTATCGTATATCGCTCAACAAGCAAATGATCAGGTGTACCTGATAAAGTAGCTGGTTAGTGCCTATTGCTTGTTTATGTCACTATCACTTTATGTGTGTTGCTTGGTTTTTATCACTGTTGAAATAAATTAAATGCAAACAGCAACACATTATTACAACATCATAGTAATCTTGAAAGCCATGCAATTCTTCATGAAGTATTACATCCTTTTTATGGTGAATATGAGTCGCTAGTATCTGGTTAAAGGTATCGAGTATTGTTATTACAAACTGCCCGTGCACAAAGATCTTTCATATCCTCCAGTATAGCTCTGGTAATTCTTCTATGACATTTGTCTATGTCATCTTTGGCAGTGATTTTGTTGTTTTATAGATTTATTAGTAGATTTATTGCTCGTCATGGACACATTTACCTGCTGTGGCTCATTCTTGTCTCTCTTCTCAAATGTTATGCATTATAAAGGAAGTATTGTCTGTCTCATCGGTAAACTGGTGAATGATAAATCTCGTGTTAAATAAAGAAATATCTGTGTATTTTCCCATCAGTGGTGAATCTGGAGCAGGAAAAACTGAAAGCACTAAGTTGATTTTACAGTTTTTAGCTGCCATTAGTGGACAACACTCCTGGATTGAGCAGCAGGTACTGGAGGCGAACCCTATACTAGAAGGTAAAAGAAACCATCTGTGACCCACAAAACCAGTCATTCTCTGAAAGCTGAATAAATAAGATTTCCATTGACGTATGGTTTGTAAGGATTGGACAATATTTGAAATTCTGAAATCTAAGGGTGCAAAAAGTCTAAATATTGAGAATATTGCTTTTAAAGTTGTCCAAATGAAGTTAGCAACTGCATCCTCAAAATTAAAGTTTTTATATATTTATAAAAAAGGAAATTTACAAAATATCTTAATGGAACATGATCTTTTCTGAATTTCCTAATGATTAATAATAATCATTATTATTATTAACAATAATATAAAAATAATAATAATAATAACAATATAACACTAATATTATTAATAATATAATAATAATAAGTATTATTATTATTATTATATTATTATTGAAAATATTAGCTGTTATTATTAATAATAATGATAATAATAATAATATTTTGAGAAATGATGGTAAACACACAGCAGATAGTGACCATTGACCATTTTGAAAGTATTGTGATAAATGATGACGAACATATTTTGATAAATGATGGTAAGCACACAGTTGACGGTACCCATTAAATTTCATCATATTTTTTATTCCTACTATGGAAGTCTATGGTCACTATCTGCTGTGTGTTACCCATCATTTCTCAAAATATCTTCTTTTGTGTTCATCAGAAAAAATAACATTTATACAGGTTTTGAACAACATGAGGATAAGTAAATGATGACAGAATTTTTATTTTAAAGTGAACTATTCCTTTAATTCATAATAATTTTTACCCATTCAAAAGCCATATTTTTGTCTTTTGCTACAAATATACCTGTGTTACTTAACTCATTCCTCGCCAGCCTTTTTTGGAAAAGTTGCTGGCAATCATTTTTGTTGTTATTTTTTACAAAAGTTTCACAAAATTCCTTCCAGAAAAATTTTCTTCTAAAAATATATAAACATACACAAATATATCAAATGAAAGAACAGTCCATCTGCTTTCAAACAAACAATAAACAAACAAACAAACAAATAAACAAAACGAGAAAAAACATTTCATCCTATCTTTTTATCTGCTTATAAACTTTTTAAATATGGGTATTTTTTTTTAAATATTTTTTTAGCAAAAAGCTAAAATTAATTGAATTTTTGTGAAGGAATTTTGTTAGAGATCAGATTCAGAACGATTTTCAAAACATACACGGAGTGTAAAATTAGTAAATATTTTTTTTGCTTCAGTTTTTATAAAAGGGTAACTGCGCCATCTAGTAGATAATCATGGTATTACAGATTAACATAAAACCTCATCCGGGAGGGACACGTTTTATTCATGCAAATGTTTTTTTTTAATTGATGAAATAACTCGTCAATGGCGGGGAAAGAATTAAGACTTTTGGTCCAGGTTCACAAATTTCCATTTGTTCAAAATCTAGAATTGTCTGACCTTAATTGTGATGGTTTTATCCGACAGCTTTTGGGAATGCTAAGACCATCCGAAATGACAACTCTAGTCGCTTTGGGAAGTACATCGACATCCACTTCAATAAGAGAGGAGCTATAGAGGGAGCAAAGATCGAGCAGTATCTTCTGGAGAAATCCAGAGTGTGTCGACAGGTGCGAAGACATTTCTGTGTGTCTTCTGCTGTGTTAAGAATGGGATTAAACTGATGATCTGTTTCTCTTTTTAGGCGCGTGATGAGAGGAACTACCACATTTTTTACTGTATGTTGAAGGGTATGACTCCAGACCAGAAGAAAAAACTTGGCTTGGGTAAAGCCACAGACTACACCTATCTGACTATAGTGAGTGATGATCATACTTCTCAAAGTGAATGTTCCCAGCAAACCAAGAACGTCTAAAACAAGGACATTTTTGGGCTGTCTAACCATATCCCGAAAATAAATTAAAATAAATGAAACCAACACCTTGCAATCACTGTTGACTTTCCTTGCATGATGGATCCGACAAAATTCAAGATTATTTGGGCCAGAAGTGGGTTACTCATAGCAGTGTCTATAGTTAACCTAGATGGTGAAATGACAGCTATTTTTTTGCTGGGTAATGTTTTAAAGCAACATCTGTAAGTAGCATGTAAAACCAGTTTTTGACATAATCCTTGTTTGTCTGGTCTCAGGGAAACTGCACTGTTTGTGACGGTCGTGATGATATGAAGGAATACTCCAACATCCGATCGGCTATGAAGGTCCTGATGTTTACAGATAAAGAGAACTGGGAGATATCAAAGCTGCTTGCTGCCATTCTGCACATGGGCAACCTGACCTACGAGCGTGAGTTTACATGGACACAGGGGCGCTGTAAAGGGGGGGTAAACAATGACGATTCTCGGGGCCCACGAGTAAGAGGGGGCCCAGAGAAGCCCCCAAAATTGTGGTGCTAAAAAAATATTTAATAGTAAAAATTATTTACTTTAAATTATTCTATTTGCTGTTTCCTGGTATCAATTTTTTTTTATTTGTTTAGGAAACACAAACGTCCGTGGGCCCCTTTCCCCCCATAAAATGGTTCAGTCCGCCCAAATTGTATAATCCAGGCAACACAGCTTGACTTCACTTATAGCGCCGGCAGAATATCAACTTGGCAAAACTCAATTTAAACAGCCTGTGGACGTTATAGATAGAAATGATTATATTTCTGTTTTTATTCACACAATAAATATTTAAACTGGTTTTAATGAAAACGCATGTAGTTTTAGGAAAAGTCAGGGAGCAGCAAGTCTTTATGATTTATTTAGACAAAGTTATTGACTATGCAAATTTCAAAACGGTCAAAATGATGCCTTGTTTGTTCTAGTGTTAAAGATAATTACCACACTGCAAAAAATTATTTTCAAGAAAAAAATTCTTAGTAGTTTTGTCTTGTTTTCAGTAAAAATATCTAACATTTCTTAAATAAAGATGTTTTTTCATGATGAGCAAAACGACCCAAGAAAATTAATCTAGTTTTTAGACCAAAAATATTAAATTTAAGTGATTTTGTGCATAAAACAAGCAAATAAATCTGCCAATGGGGTAAGCAAAAAAATCTTGAAAATTTTTCTTAAACTCTAAATTCAAGAAAAATTCAAGAAAAATTTGCTTACCCCATTAGCAGATTTTTTTTTCTTGTTTTATGCACAAAATCCCTTAAATTTAATATTTTTGGTCTAAAAACTAGACTTGTTTTCTTGGGTCGTTTTGCTCATCAAGAAAAAGCATCTTAATTTAAGAATTTTTAGATATTTTACTGAAAACAAGAAAAAATACTAAGAATTTCTTTTCTTGAAAATAATTTTTTGCAATGCATAAGTTTAAATGTTACGGTTAAAATGACATTCTAGTGTTAAAAGTGCATGATAAGGGAACTCAATTTTCTCCCCATGTTAGGTCAAGAAAACGCTGGAAAAAATAACATTACACAGTTTTAGTTAAACGTTCAACACTGCAAAAATTGACTTTCTTACTTAGTATTTTTGTCTTGTTTTCAGTAGAAATATCTAAAAATTCTTAAATTAAGATGATTTTTCTTGATGAGCAAAATTACCTAAGAAAATAAGTCTAGTTTTAAGACAAATTAATATACAATTTAAGTGAAATTGTCCTCAAAACAAGCAAAATGATCTGCCATTGGGGTGAAAAAAATTGTGAAATAAGATTTCTTAAACACTTAATTCAAGTAAAATTTTCTCACCCCATTGGTAGTCAAAATACCATAAAAGTGCATGATTTTATGTAAATTAATATTAAAAAAGTCTCAGCTGTGTTGGGGGCCCTGTCAAGATTCTTTTCATGGGGCCCAAAATCCTTAGCAGCGCCCCTGCATGGACACGTGTAGGTCCAATATTGTGTTCAAAACAGGTTTAGGCTTAAAAATAGCTGTTTATTTCATTCACAGCCCGGACGTATGATAATTTGGATGCCTGTGAGGTGGTGCGCTGCTCAGATCTCACCACTGCAGCTGTTTTATTAGAGGTATGAAGTTAAAGTCCTAGTGTTCTTTAACATTTTGTGACCCAAAATATGGAGACCTTCTTTGATAGGGACCTGGAATAAATGCAAGAATAAAGTGCAAATGATCATATCATAGTGCACAAGTAAGCAAAACAAATAGGCTTTACAAGAGAGAAGACAATCCTCCAATATCTTATTATGTTGAGGTCAAAAGTCATTTGTCACATTATATTATAGTATATCACTTGGTAAATTACACTTTTTAATCAGTCTGTCCAATTTAACTTCAAAGTCTTTAAGTTTACAGTCATATATTTATTGTAGGTTTGGTCAACATCACTGTTTGGTTTGTGCACCCTCTTGTGGCTAAAATGAAAACAGCTTTTACAGTATTACAGCTTTGACTGTAAAATCACATTAGAAATATGAATTTTAAGCATAAAAACTACAAAACAAATACAGTATGCATAATATGAAACATTTCTGGTATATTTATTATATAATATGATATACATTTGACAACTCTCAGTTCATGAGACTTTTTAAGATGTCAAATAAATATTTGGTGTCCCCAGAGGGTACATATGTGAAGTTTTAGCTCAAAACACCCTACAGATAATTTATAATAATATGTTAAAATTGTCACTTTGTAGGTGTGAGCAAAAATGTGTTGTTTTTTTTGGGGTGTGTCATTTAAGATGCAAATGAGCTGATCTCTGCACTTAATGGCAGTGGCGTGGTTGGATAGTGCAGATTAAGGGCGGTATTATCCCCTTCTGACATCACCAGGGGAGCCAAATTTCATACATGCTTCCAGAGAATGGTTTACCAAAACTAAGTTACTGTGTTGATCTTATTCACATTTTCTAGGTTGATAAAAGCACTGGGGACCCAATTATAGCACTTAAACATGAAAAAGTATTTTAATAGCTTTAATACCACTTGATGCTGATTTGGGCCTGTTGTGGGTTATTTTTACAGGTGGACTTTAAGGACCTGATGAATTGTTTGACTAGTCGAACTATAATAACTCGTGGCGAGACTGTGTCTACACCTCTCAGTATAGAGCAAGCTCTGGATGTCCGGGATGCGTTTGTGAAGGTAAAATCTGTCACTCGTGTTATCTTAGTCTGGTGTCCACTGTAATAATCTGATCATCTGATTGGCTGCGTGTCTCTGCCGTAGGGAATATATGGACGATTGTTTGTGTGGATTGTTGAGAAAATCAATGCAGCCATTTATAAGCCACCATCCCTCGAGCTGAAAGCAGTGAGAAGATCCATCGGCCTGCTGGATATATTCGGCTTTGAAAACTTCACCGTTAACAGGTGATAGTCTAGTATACTGATGACATCTTTAGCAAAATACTCATTAAGTCAATTTCATGTTCCAATCACAGATTGTTACAACCCTAAATCTAAATAATCTTTTCATTATTATGCATTTGGCAGATGCTTTTATCCAAAGCAGCTTACAGTGCATTACAAACTACACAGACCTACGAACCCATGACCTTTTGCGTTGCTAATGCAATGCTGTACCAGTTGAGCTACAAGAACAATTTTATTATATTAGTTCAAGACAGATTACCATATGTGACCCTGGACCATAAAATCAGTCCTAAGTTGCACAGGTATATTTTAGCAATAGCCAACAATACATTCCATGAATCAAAATGATCGAATGCCAAAAATAATAAGGATATTAAGTAATGATACTTTGTACATTTCCTACTGTAAATACTGTATATAAAAATATATTTATCATTAGTAATGGGTTTGCTAAGGACTTCATTTGAACAAATTTTAAGGCTATTTTCTCAATATTTAGATTTTTTTGCAGCCTCAGATTCCAGATTTTCAAATAGTTGTATCTCCAAATATTGTCCGATCCTAACAATGGAAATGGAAAGCTTATTTATTCAGCTTAAAGATTATATCTTCAAAATTAAAATAATTGACCGTAATGACTGGTTTTGGGTCACATATGTTCTTCCTTTTGCATGTCTGTAATGTGGCGACCTTCATCGATTCATTTCTTTCTCTCCTTCAGCTTTGAACAGCTGTGTATCAACTTTGCCAATGAGAACCTGCAGCAGTTCTTCGTCCGTCATGTTTTTAAACTGGAACAGGAGGAATATAACCTAGAGAACATCAACTGGCAACACATCGAGTTCACAGACAACCAGGACGCTTTAGACATGATCGCCATAAAGCCCATGAACATCATCTCGCTTATAGATGAAGAGAGCAAGTTTCCCAAGGTTAGAGACACAGAAAGATAATTTATTATGGGCTGTTGGAACTGGTCAAAATTTAAGTAAAAATGTTTTAACACTAAATCACTAAAACAAACATATTTTATTTTTAAAATGAGTATTGGTCAATCTCAGGTAACTAGATTTTTTTAACATGGTTTCTTAATGAAGCCTGGAGGCATTTTGGTAACAGAATTAAAAGTAACAAGACAGTTTCTAGCATAGACTTAGCAAATACTTGAAATATAGCTGCATAAAAAATGTGAAGACGCTGAGCAAATTCTAGTGATTTACAAATTTTTTTTATAAAAAAAAACCCCACGATAACATCAAAGAAATAATATAGGTAACAGGACTGAACATTAAGATTGACATTCACAGTTATAGCATTAATATAAAAAATATACAGAAATAAAATGAAAAAAGTAACTTTTGGTCTTCACATGGCCCTCAGAAGAAGATCCAGATGATGGATTGATATCTTGAAAATGTTACTTGTGGAACATTCCTAGATTTTCAGAAAGGGGAACGTGTTGGGTAACAGGATTGAGTGAAATCCTGGGGACATGACTTAAATGTGCATTTATCTAAAATATTATGACTTTTTCATAATATATCGTAAACATTTTCAAAGCAAAAATTGGATATTGACCCAAACAAAAATGCAATAAAAATAAAAATATCTGATGAATTTTATGTTTTATATTTAAAGGAAAAGTATAGAGAAAAATGCTGTTTTATGTAGTTTTAGTCATATTTATTTAATTATATAGTTTACATTTGGTGTTAGATTAACATGCAGGACACTTTGCTTAATAATAAAATTAATTTTAGAGTCAGTTTTCTTGCATTTTCATAGACATACTGTCGGTTTCCCGGACAGGGATTAGACTAGTCCTAGACTAAAATAAATGTAAGAGCTGTCCAAACTAAAAACAAATTGCACTGACATATCTTAAAATACATCAGTGACCTTTGTTTCGCCTCAAAATGCACACAAGTAATGTTTTTAGTAAGGCATGTTTGTTAAAACTAGTTACATATCCTAATTAAACTAAGGCCTAGTCCTGGCTTAAGATAAACCCTGTCCGGGAAAGCTCCCCATGTCCTGGCACCGATTCGGTGGAATGGCCCTTATACAATCTCAAAATGCTGGGTTACTTTCAGCCCGGCGTTGTGTCAAATTAACCCAGAAAATTTCTACATTTCACCCAACAATGGGTTACAACCCAACAGGTGGGCTTCGTCCCTTTCTGACCCAACGCAGAGTTGAAAATAACCTTTTTTTTTGGAATGCACAGTTTTGTATATTTACAATGAGATATAAATCACACACTGTATGAAGTGATAATGCTGTTTATTTATTTATTTTGTTGTAGGGTACAGACACCACCATGCTGAACAAACTGAACTCTCAACACAAACTCAACACAAACTACATTCCTCCCAAAAACACGTATGAAACACAGTTTGGTATCCAGCACTTTGCCGGTGTGGTGTACTACGAGACAAAAGGTCAGTGTGCCTTACAAAATTAATTCAAAGTGTGTTAAATCTAATGTATACACTGAAAAAAAGATTCATTCAATTTACTTAATTTTTTAAGGTAAGTGGTTGCAATCAATTTATTTCAAATACATTTAAACAAAAAAATTAGATAGGCCAAACAAAACAAAAAAACTTTTTTGCAACCACTTACCTTATTTAGTTAATTGAATGAATATTTTTTTCATTTAAACTAGTGTTATGTAGAAGTTGGGTTTTGAAATGTCAAGTTCTTTTAGAAAAAGTCCACATTAAAACACATCACAATGCTGGTTGATCTTTGCAACAGGTGATATAATACATTTATATTATGTTATGTTGATTATATTTATGAATGTCTTCGTGGTTATTGTGTCCGTGCAGGGTTTTTGGAGAAGAATCGAGATACTCTTCATGGTGACATCATTCAACTCGTACACTCATCCAAGAACAAATTCATCAAGCAGATCTTTCAGGCTGACGTCGCCATGGTAACATTTCCAACTCATTTCATCTCATTTCAACACTTTAAATGTATTATTATTTTTAAATATACATGGATTGACAAGTCACTGTAAATATTTTCCTCTCTCTATCTTTGAAATGTGGGGTCAGTTTTTATGTGGTTATGTGTCTGGTGCCAGTCTTGTCACACCAGGTTTACTGCATAAGGTAAAATAATAGATGCTCATACTGTCACGTTCTGTATGTTTGTATATCACGTACAACTTCACATTGTGTTTATTAACAAATCCTGGACACTAAAGAGCACCATGCTATTACTTATAGAAACTAAAAGTAGTTTATACTGCTAACAACTAATGTTCAGTAGATCTGAATGTCTTAAAGCAAGTAAAAACATTTAAAGTACTTCACTACAGACGTTACATTACGCTTACATTGAGTTGTTAATGCCAGTGCACCCAACATAAGTTTAACCCTTTACATCTGTTTTATTCTCTGGTAAGAAATAATATGGTTTTCCCCACGACATAAAAAAAAGTGTTATTTGTAGTTGAAAACGGGTTCTTAGATTATAAAAGGTAAGAAAGAAATGGTTCGCTAATATGACACCTTCATAATCATGAAATGCTTGTGCCATTAAAATTAAGGAGATTTTTATGCATGTTTATGACAACTGTGTCATTTGTTCAATTATGTCATTTTTAATGCAAATATGACATTGTTTGAGATGTCTTTGTTATGACAGCTTCACATTAACCAATACATCATAAATGACCACTTTTTACCAGTGATACAAATTGAATTTATCATTAAAATGTCATTAAGTGTTAATACTCTGTCAAATAGTTTTGTAACAGCTTCATGAATATTTTTCTTGACCTCAACTACAGTGGTACAAATATAATTTATCATTAAAATGTCATTAAGTGTTAATACTCTGTCAAATAGTTTTATAACAGCGTCATGAATATTTTTCTTGACCTCAACTACAGTGGTACAAATATAATTTGTCATTAAAATGTCATTAAGTGTTAATACTCTGTCAAATTGTTTTATAACAGCGTCATGAATATTTTTCTTGACCTCAACTACAGTGGTACAAATATAATTTATCATTAAAATGTCATTAAGTGTTAATACTCTGTCAAATAGTTTTATAACAGCGTCATGAATATTTTTCTTGACCTCAACTACAGTGGTACAAATATAATTTATCATTAAAATGTCATTAAGTGTTAATACTCTGTCAAATAGTTTTATAACAGCGTCATGAATATTATTCTTGACCTCAACTACAGTGGTACAAATATAATTTATCATTAAAATGTCATTAAGTGTTAATACTCTGTCAAATAGTTTTATAACAGCGTCATGAATATTTTTCTTGACCTCAACTACAGTGGTACAAATATAATTTATCATTAAAATGTCATTAAGTGTTAATACTCTGTCAAATAGTTTTATAACAGCATCATGAATATTATTCTTGACCTCAACTACAGTGGTACAAATATAATTTATCATTAAAATGTCATTAAGTGTTAATACTCTGTCAAATAGTTTTATAACAGCGTCATGAATATTTTTCTTGACCTCAACTACAGTGGTACAAATATAATTTGTCATTAAAATGTCATTAAGTGTTAATACTCTGTCAAATTGTTTTATAACAGCGTCATGAATATTTTTCTTGACCTCAACTACAGTGGTACAAATATAATTTATCATTAAAATGTCATTAAGTGTTAATACTCTGTCAAATAGTTTTATAACAGCGTCATGAATATTTTTCTTGACCTCAACTACAGTGGTACAAATATAATTTATCATTAAAATGTCATTAAGTGTTAATACTCTGTCAAATAGTTTTATAACAGCGTCATGAATATTATTCTTGACCTCAACTACAGTGGTACAAATATAATTTATCATTAAAATGTCATTAAGTGTTAATACTCTGTCAAATAGTTTTATAACAGCGTCATGAATATTTTTCTTGACCTCAACTACAGTGGTACAAATATAATTTATCATTAAAATGTCATTAAGTGTTAATACTCTGTCAAATAGTTTTATAACAGCATCATGAATATTATTCTTGACCTCAACTACAGTGGTACAAATATAATTTATCATTAAAATGTCATTAAGTGTTAATACTCTGTCAAATAGTTTTATAACAGCGTCATGAATATTTTTCTTGACCTCAACTACAGTGGTACAAATATAATTTGTCATTAAAATGTCATTAAGTGTTAATACTCTGTCATATAGTTTTATAACAGGGTCATGAATATTCATCAATTCATAATGTTTTTTTTTAAGTTTTCTTTAGGTGTTTGAGAAATAAAATAAATCATCCAATAAAAATAATAATAATAATAATTATTATTATTAATAATTATTAACAATACAATAATGGGTTAAGCTATGCAGCATTGGGTCCATATAACTGGAAAACAGTTAGTTAAATTAAATTAATTAAATATTTTGTTAGTTTTTCAGTCTTATGCACACCCCTTCAAGTGAAGTGTTACCAATGGTTCTAAGAACCTTTAACTGAATGGTTCCAAAAATGGTTCTTTTATGGCATCGCTGTAAAGGAACCTTTTAAGCACCATCATTTTTTTAGTGAATAAACAGAGGATATGAATGAGCAAATGGAAAATTGTGTAAGAGAGACACTTAAAACAATCATCTTGACCTCTGCTCACCACTGTTCCTGATAGTCTTTTTAAAGTGCATGTGTCCTCTGTGTGTTTCCTGATGGACAGGGGGCGGAGACCAGAAAACGTTCCCCGACCCTGAGCAGTCAGTTCAAGCGATCTCTCGAGCTGTTGATGCGCACATTGAGCGTCTGTCAGCCATTTTTCGTTCGTTGCATCAAACCCAACGAGTTCAAGAAGCCCATGGTGAGTTAAACCAGTTTGAGCTGTCCAGTTATTTTTTGCTGCAAATTTGTATCTAAGCATACCTCAATCTTTCTCCAGCTGTTTGATCGAGAGCTGTGCGTGAGGCAGCTCCGGTATTCGGGAATGATGGAGACCATCCGGATCCGCCGGGCCGGATATCCCATCCGTTACACTTTCGTTGAGTTTGTGGACAGATATCGTGTTTTGATGCCTGGAGTGAAACCTGCATACAAACAGGTGAAGAAGATTTAAATATAATGTTATTTTAGATTACTTTTATCATTTCATGAGTTTGGACTAAATGTGTACTGCATGTAACTTTCAAGTGATCAGGTTTACTATATTTGTCTCTTAGGAGGACCTGAGAGGAACCTGCCAGCGGATCGCTGAAGCTGTTTTGGGTCGAGATGATGACTGGCAGATGGGAAAGACCAAGATATTCCTGAAGGTATTTTACTTCATGGTTTACATTTATACATTCAAGAAATAAAACTGGAATGTAAGACAAGAGACTATTTGTGACGCATCATCAGTACAAAAACACAAAGATGCATTTATATATTTATGCATTTCTGTGGTTTCTTTTCTCATTGGTTTTGTTTCTTTTCTTTGCCGATTCATGCAACATAGTAAAAAAGTCGCTCTATATATTATATTTGACTTAAATTAGCTTGACTTAAATTTGAATGTTTCTTTGCATAACTCATGGAAACATTAGGTCATTGTTGTTAAGCTGTGTTGGAGTTTTTGCAGTCTTGTGTCAAACTCAAAACAATATTGGCCGCCATATTCTGCTTTGTTTTTCTGGGGCCGGAAACACCGTCCTCTGTCAGAGGTCAAAGATCAGGAACTAGCTTGTCCATTCCTAAATTGCCAGCGTGAGTTTTCCCGTCAGTTAGTCTTTATCATGTTGTCCAGTTCTCCTAAACAGGAAAACTCACTCAGCAGGAAGGAAGAGAGAAAGCTGTCAGTACTTACTGACCGGAAGCAGAGAAACCAAAGGATTATGAGAGATGCAATCAATATGAGGCTTGTTAATAGGTGTTCAGATGACTGACATGTCTGTATCATATTGTTTAAAATGAAGGTCCACCACAATTCAGTCTTTCAGCTGGGCGGAAATATAGACAGGTAAAAATATTCCTGTCGCTCAGAGAATTGCATCAGACGGGCAAAGTTTGTGGGTTCGATCTCAAAAATAACACATGCTGATGAAATGTGTAGATTGAATGCACTGTAGTCACTTTGGATAAAGGCATCTATTAAATGCATCAATGTTAATAATGTAATTACAGAAACACAAGTTTATCATCTACTGTATATTGTACAAACATTAAATCCAAACATGTGACCCTTGACCACAAAATCAGTTATAATTGGGTAAAATTTATCGATTTTTCTTTTATGCTAAAAATCATTAGGATATTAAGATCATGTTCCATGAAGATATTTTGTAAATTTCCAACCAAAAAAATATATAAAAAATGTATTTATCATGAGTAATGTGTGTTGCAAAGAACTTCATTTGGACAACTTTAAAAGCGATTTTCTCAATATTTAGTTTTTTTGCATTCTCAGATTTCAGAATTTCAAATAGTTGTATCTCAGTCAAATATTTTGTCCTAACAATGAAAAGTGTATTATTCAATAGAAAGCATATCTGAAATTATCAATTTTAGATGATGTATAAATCTCCCTTATGGCTGATTTTGTTCTCCAGGCCAGGGTCACAAATGAGTTAAATGACAGTGACAATTATGTGGAAATAAATTTGCTTAGTTCATGTTTTCGTTTGAATTTTTCTTACAGTATACAGCCGCAAAAAAATAAGAGACCACTTCAAGATTATTTTTAAGTTTTTCTAAATTTACTATTTATGGATGTGCTTAAGTAAAACTATAATTTTTATTTCATTCTGTCAACTACAGACAACATTTCTGCCAAGTTCCTAATAAAAATAATGTTTTTGTCGGAGCCGATGGTGTAGTGCAGCACTCCGACATGTGGTGACCCGAGTTCGATTCTCGGCTCGTGGTCATTTGCCGATCCCGTACCCCTTCATCCTCCCTGTCCTCAATCACTGTCAAAATAAAGGCAAAAAATAAAAAATAAATAAATAATAATAATCTTTTCATTTGCATTTATTTGCAAAAAACTGAAACCAGATGAACTAACAAAAAGATGCAATGTTTTCATTTATTTTTCAACAACACAATGCTAATGTTTTACATGTATTTTTTTAATTACAATTCAAAAATTCAAAAATCATAAGAAAAAAGATTATTTAATGTTGTATGCGCATTTATGAAAAGGAGAAATAACATTACGGACGTGACCATATTGAAATTTGCACTTACTAAAATAATAAAAACTTTTATAAATAAAGCTTTAACCGAGACTTTGCATGGGTGTTTAAACTACCAAATATTGAAATCTGAGATGTTTAAAAACTGTACTTTTTGTGATAAGGTTGACATTTGCAAAGAATTGCCATTTTACATTGCTGTTGGATGACTTTGCCTCTCCTGAGGTTTGCTTTTGTTGAAATTTAACAGATACTGGACTGAAATGACCCCAATAGATGTAGAAATTATGATTAGAAGCAAAACTGGAGTGGTTTTTGTGGCTGTGCTGTATTGTGGATATGTCACAGTGTCTTCTTATACCCTGATACCTAAATAGGATGTTTGAATATCTCTCTACCTTTGGCAGGATCATCATGATATGCTTTTGGAAATTGAACGAGATAAAGCCATTACCGACAAGGTCATTCTCATTCAGAAAGTGGTGCGAGGTTTTAAAGACAGGTGAGATTTACTGATGTTTACTACTGATGTATTGTATGGAGGGAAATCTCACCACAAAGTTATTGATATGTTCATTATGGTGTGATGCAATAATAACATTTCACATACAAACATATCCGCTATTCTCTTTCCCCAGATCCAATTTCCTGAAAATGAAGAAGTCGGCCATGTTGATCCAGAAGAGATGGAGGGGTTATTACTGCCGGAAGAATTACGGAGCGGTTGGTCCTGTATTTTTTTTCCAGACAAAAAACAAATTGACCGTTTAGAGACAAGCTTATAAAGCTTTTCTCTTCTGTCCAACAGATGCGAGCAGGATTCTCACGTCTGCAGGCCTTGTATCGATCTCGTAAACTCTACCACACATATCACGTCGCACGACAGAGGATTACGTTGTTTCAGGGCCGCTGTCGAGGTTGTCTGGTTCGACGGGCGTTCAGACATCGACTCTGGGCCGTCATCACCATCCAGGCCTACACGAGGGGCATGATCGCCCGAAGACTTTATAAGAGACTTAAAGGAGAGGTGAGGAGACTACTTAACCATCACCATAATATTCAAACTCCTTCAGATTGTTTTGATGTTTATACTGTCATGTTTACACTGCTGTCTTTATGAAAAACATTGACAGATATCTGATCAATTATATTTATAATTTGGATCAGATTATTCCTGTTCAAACCACAAAACAAAAATGGATTTGTGTTACAAAGAACAAAACATCTTATTCTGCTTAAGTGATACTTAACTCCATCTCAGACCTCTCAACGTTCCTCTGTGTGTCTCAGTACCGCCGACGTTTAGAAGCAGAAAAGATGCGTCTAGCCGATGAGCAGAAGCTCAAGAACAAGATGAGCGCCAGGAAGGCCAAAGAGGAGGCTGAGAGGAAACACCAGGAGCGTTTGGCTCAGCTGGCACGAGAGGATGCCGAACGAGAGAAGAAAGAGCGAGAGGAGGCCAGGAGAAAAAAAGAAATGTTGGATCAGATGGAGAGAGCTCGACACGAGCCGGTCAATGACTCTGATATGGTAGACAAGATGTTTGGATTTCTGGGTACCACAAACTCCTTTCCTGGTCAGGAGGGACAAGCACCAGCTGGATTTGAGGTAAGGGTTTAGTGGCTTGATTTTATTTTTATTTATTTTATTTAACTTTCTTAAGATTACAATTTATGATTTTTTCTTTTGATGATGCATCTTCTTCAGGATCTGGAGAGAACACACCGGGAACTCCAGGAAGACGACCTGGACGAAGCTCTTCCTCTACCGGAAGAAGATGAGGAAGACTTGTCTGAGTACAAATTTGCCAAGTTCTCCGCCACGTATTTTCAGGGAACGACCACGTGCACTTACGTACGGCGGCCACTCAAACAACCTTTGCTGTTTCATGAAGATGAAGGAGACCAGTTGGTATGTGACCTTTAACCTCTAATCTATCAAGGCTTCGTATGTGTGTTCCCAATGAGAGATTTTTAAAAACTGAGGTAAAACAATAAAATTAGATGCCTGTGTATTAAGTTTTGGTTTATCTCGTCCTCCAGGCTGCCCTGGCCGTGTGGATCACGATACTGAGGTTTATGGGCGACCTACCAGAACCTAAATATCACACGGCCATCAGTGACGGCAGCGAGAAGATTCCCGTCATGACCAAAATCTACGAGACGCTTGGCAAGAAAACATACAAGAGAGAGCTGCAGGCTTTGCAGGGAGAGGGAGAGGTGAGAGAGTAAAAAATGAAGAGTTTATGAGAAATATTGCGTGTTATACCACAGGGCTGTTGAATGCTTTATACCACGGGTCTTCAACTACTCTTCTTCGAGGGCCAGATCTTAAAATTGTAAATATTATGCGGGCCAAACTTTTACCCCTATTTTTACCTTTTACACTACCTATAGTACACTACATCAGGGGTTTTCAAACTTTTTGTGTGTGCGGACCACTATTTGTAATCAAGAATTTTCGTGGACCACCTCATAATACTCATATAATAAAATCCTGAATTTATCTGCACCTCTAAATAGGCTTCCTAGCACTAAAACTATAACTGGTCATCACATCAGTACAACAGATTCTTAAAAATAAATTTTTCTTCAAAAAATTTATTATTTTATATTTTATTTTGCCTTTACACGGACCACCTGTAGTACCCTCACGGACCACTAGTGGTCCGCGGACCACAGTTTGGGAATGGCCGCACTACATCCAGACACGACGGTCGTCATAATGAAATTCCAGTTTAATTATAAATCCGTGTCAAGGCAAGGGCCTATACGTATCTGTATTTATACTTATTAATTTACTTATCAGTAATCAATCGTTTTTAAAGGATTCAAGTGTTAGTGGTAAAGTTAAACAAAAAAGAATATGATATTTAGTCACACAAATATATTTTTTATGCGTCCAAAGCCCAAATTGGAGCCGATACTTATGCACCCGCAGATGGCTAGCATCCCTCACAGCCCATTTCTGACTTTTTTTCGGGTTTATTGGCCATTGTCATGTACAGTGGAAAGGTAAAAGTAACCACAATGATTTTAAATCAGACAAAGATGACCGGCGGGCCGGAAAAAGATGATTGGAGGGCCGCATTTGGCCCGCCGGCCGCCAGTTGACTAGCCCTGCTTTATACTGATCTGTCGAGAAATGTTCCACATGTATGCATTATTTTTTGATAAACGCACACCTGACCTGTCAAATGTCTTAAAATAACCACCAGAGCAATGTCTGTGGTACCCGTAGTATAAGCGGACTAATTGACAAATTGAGAATTAATGCACACACTCGATGCTCTCTACTTTGTGTTGTGCCGCATTGCTACCTTGGGTGTGAATTATTACCGATTAATTTAACGTCCCGTCGTCAATTATTCCTTACATGGAAATGTTAATGCCATATAGTCAGATTGATATGGTTTCTTTAATGTGTCCTCGTCTTCCAGAACTCTCACACAGACAGTCATAAGAAAAGCAGTGTACGACACAAACTTGTGTCACTCACCCTAAAGAAGAAATCAAAGATTACAGAAGAGGTAAGAGATGCTGTTACCATGGTGATGGTATCACTGCCTGCTTCCATGCTGACGTATTTCCAGAAGCTTGATCTCTTTTCTCGTTTGACCTGCTTAGACCCAATAAAAACACAAACAGATATGAGTCACTCTCAGTTTCTGAGCAAAAAATTCCTGTAAATTTCACTTTCAGAAGTTGAGAGAACTTTTTCAGTTAAATATCATTGGATCTTATACTGAAATGTTTGAAGGTAATGAGGTCACAGACACATTGTAGGCACACCTGAGATCTTGTAAAAACAGGCATAATATGTGACCTTAAAAACATATAAGATCCAGTCTGTGTGTGTACCATTAAAGACAGAAAGTGTAAATTCATTTCCTTTTGCATTAGGTGACCAAACGGCTGAATGATGGTGAAAATATGGTACATGGGAACAGCATGCTGGAGGATCGACCCACATCCAACCTGGAGAAGTTACACTTTATTATCGGCAATGGTATCCTCCGACCGGGCCTGAGGTCAGACCAGACACACTCACAATTATTTTAAATCATTAAACTCCTCTATAAAGACTGCACTTGATTTGACATAAAAAAGCAACATGTTGTTTCTTTCAGAGATGAGATTTACTGTCAGATCTGTAAGCAGCTGACCCAGAATCCATCTAAAAGCAGTCACGCCCGTGGCTGGATACTCATTTCTCTCTGTGTGGGCTGCTTTGCACCATCTGAGAAGTTTGTGAAGGTGAGAAATGTTAACCATTGGTTTCTCATATAAGCATTTTCTTTTGGAGATAATGGAATATGCATTAGATACGGGACTCATGAGTATCCGCTTGTTAAGTTGAAGCATAAGGAATACATTTTCGGGAAAATACAGTTTCTGGGTTCAAGCCTCCACTCGTTTCAACCGAGACTACAAACTCAACAGGCGTTTATTTTTATTTATATAGAAGTGGTGCCTTATGATGTCAGACTAAACATACGGATAGCTCAATTGGTTGAGCATTATGATAGCAGCACAAAGGTCATGGATTTGATCCCAGGTAACTCACATGCATAAAAGTGTTATTGTAAGTTTAGTATTTTTTTTCTTCTTGTAGTACCTGAGAAACTTCATCAGTGAAGGTCCACCTGGTTATGCTCCGTATTGTGAGGAGAGACTCAGGAGAACGTTTGTCAACGGTACCCGAACACAGCCTCCGTCCTGGCTGGAGCTTCAGGTACATCAACAGATAAACAGAAAGGAAAACAAGCATCATATTCAGTCCATATCATTTGTGCACTATACTATAAGTCTTTTTTCATCATTTCACCCAAGGCCACCAAATCAAAAAAGCCTATAATGCTTCCCGTGACGTTCATGGATGGAACCACAAAGACCCTGCTGACGGATTCTGCCACGACGGCCATGGAGCTCTGCAGCGCTTTAGCAGATAAGATCAGTCTTCATGACCGCTTCGGTTTCTCGCTCTATATCGCCCTGTTTGACAAGGTCTGAATGATTTTAACTTCTTAATAATGTTATAACTCACACACACTTATCTTTTTATTTTGATGCAGTAAAACAAAATTGTGGTCTTGGACCATAAAACCAATCATAAGTGACATGGGTATATTTGAAGAGTTTGGTTCCAAAACGCGATAAACGCCTTTTTTTTTTTAATGAATTACCGCCAAAATCAGTATTGTACCAGGTCAGTATTAAAAAGTAAATTCTTAATTTTACGCAAAATACAATATCTTTTCTCAATTTTTTCCCAAAACGCAATAAACGCCACTCTTCCTTTTCTACAGAATGCAATAAATTCGCTCAACAAATCACATCGCACCATTCCACGCATTGTAAACAATAATGGCGGCGCTTTGAATACAAACATAATCCTAGTTTTCCTCATCTACTTTGTACTTCATGATCAACAAACAAACAAAAACAAAATAATACTTTGAGGGCATTGATAAACCTGTGGTGGTTTTCTGTGGTGGGAAGAAACGTAAGCCATCAAAATCGAATAATTTACGCGCGAGAGACGGAAAAATGCAGACTGTTGCTTCTTACACGACAGCATCAAGCTTCTGTCATGCTAACACATTGAACCCAGGGGATCTTATAAAAAACTTTCCATTATTTTACTCATAGTCAACGAAAATTGAGCAGGACCAAAACATTTTACAGCTGATCGCTGTCAAAAAAGTTCAGCGAAGACGTCCCAAGGATAATCGCAGCAATGACAGTGCCCTTAATATGACAAAGTAAGTGTTTTGATTAATGCCATTAATGTTTATTTTTTTAATCATTAGTCAACTAAATGAATATAACATGGCAAAGATGAATGCACATTTATATACTGATTTAATAAATTTAAAACATTTTGAAAAAAAAAAACCTCATGGATTTATTGCATTTTGCGGAAAAAATAATCAGTTTAAATCTTTGAAAATCAAATTATGGATTTGAATTTGTATGTTTTTATAACCTAAAGATGCTATGTGAAAGTTTGGTACAGAAAATAGTGATTTTCATCTTGTCGCTTTAAACACATTTTTACCCAAATTAGTCTAAATGGATTTATTGCGTTTTAGAACCAAACTCTTAATTTGTAGCAATAGCCAACAATACGTTGTTGTGGTCAAAATTATCGATTTCTTATGCCAAAAATCATTAGGATATTAAATAAAGATCATGTTTCTTGAAGGTATTTTATACATTTTCTACCATAAATATATATAAAAAATGCTTTTTTTCATTAGTAATATGTGTTGCTAAGGACTTCATTTCGACTTGAACTTTAAATGCGATTTTCTCTTGTTTTTTTTTTTTTTTTGAAATTCCAGATCTCAACCAAATATTTTCATTGTCATATCCTAACAAGCCATACATCAATGGACAGCTTATTTATTCATCTTTCAGATGATGTATAAATCACAATTGACCTTCATTACTGGTTTTGTGGTCCGGGGTCACATTTCTGCACTGCAAAAAATTATTTTCAAGAAAATATTTTCTTAGTATTTTGTCTTGTTTTTAGTAAAAATATCTAAAAATTCTTAAATTAAGATGCTTTTTCTTGATGAGCAAAACAACCCAAGAAAACAAGTCTAGTTTTTAGACCAAAAATATCAAATTTAAGTGATTTTGTGCATAAAACAAGCAAACAAATCTGCCAATGGGGTAAGCAATAAAATTTCTTGAATTTATTGTTTAAGAAAATTGTTCAAGATTTTATTTGCTTACCCCATTGGCAGATTTTTTTCTTAAAAATTATTTATTATTTTTTGCAGTGTGTTGTTTATGTACATTATATCAGTGATGCATTAAAATCTTTTTTGATTGATTGATTGACAGGTGTCCTCTCTGGGCAGTGGTAATGATCACGTGATGGATGCCGTGTCTCAGTGTGAACAGTACGCTAAAGAACAGGGAGCACAGGAGCGTAACGCCCCCTGGAGGCTGTTTTTCAGAAAAGAGGTCTTCACACCCTGGCATGATCCGACTGAGGACGGCGTAGCTACAAACCTCATCTACCAGCAGATCGTACGAGGGGTGAAGTTTGGGGAATATCGCTGTGATAAGGTAAGAGATTCCACAACCGAGACTGCTTTTATGAAGTGACTTACCTGTGTTTTTATTGCTTACAATTTCTAAGGAGGAAATCTTTTTCTTTATTTTGCAATTCTCCACTTTTTTTTATCTACATTTCTTTTTTTTGCACATTTTTCTTGCTCTCTCTATGCATGCTCTCTCTCTCTCTCTCTCTCTCTCTCTCTCTCTCTCTCTCTCTCTCTTTCCATTCTGCTTTGTGTTTCCTGGAGGAGGAGGATCTGGCAGAGCTGGCATCGCAGCAGTATTATGTGGACTACGGCTCTGAGATTCTTGTGGAGCGTCTGTTGAGTCTCATTCCATCCTACGTCCCTGATAGAGAGATCAGCTCGGCCAAAACTGTAGAGAGATGGGCTCAACTCATCATGGCTGCACACAAAAAGGTAAAACAAACAAGTAGACACATAATGAATAGGAGTATTATTGTACTGCATACTTTGAAGTTTATACTTTAATTCCCTTTTATTTTAAATATGTGAAATTGTGTTAAATATATGCAGTGCTATTTCAGATGTAAAAATGTATGCTAAATCTCCTGCATTGCATTTTTAATCCAACAAGTGTTGCTCATACATTTTAGTATTAAGTAAAACCCTAATCTTAAGCATAATTTATACTGATCTAGCAGCATCTGATCTACGCTGTTGTTGATCATGTCAACGTGCAATCACACATGCTAGTACGGAAAGTCTACAGATATTTTATAGTATTAATCCAAAAGCCAAAGAAGAAAACTACGTAGGGTACGGTGTAGGGTTTGCCGTACAATTGACAAAAAAGTATAAATTGGGCTTTAGCATTTAACTTTTCCTCACTGTTTGTTCTACAAACATAAATGATACATCAACTAAAAGTGCATTTACTTTTTCTAGCCTGGTGAAAGAAAGACAATATTATTGAAAGAAAATGATGGTTCAATTTCATTTCAATTCAATTCAATTTTATTTATATAGCGCTTTTCACAATTGTTTAATTGTTTCAGCAGACCGCAGTGTACGTGACGGATATATATATATATATATTTTTTTTTTTCAAAAAAATATGCACAGTTCTTGTATCCAGTAGTTTGACTTTTTATTACTGAAAACTCATATTTTCTTTTTTAATATTTTAAAAACAATTGCAGTTTAACATCGCAAGAGCCAAATGTTAAAGGGATAGTTCGGCCAAAAATTATATTAAACCCATGATGTTCTCACCCCCAAGCTGTCCGAGTTGCATATGTCCATCGTTTTTCGGACGCGACTAAAGATGGTGGCGTTACTGGAAGGTAGTTATTTACGTTAATAAAGTTTTAAATATGGACATTTCTACAATAACGCCGCGCGGATTACCCTCAGGAGACCTTTGTTTATCATCCTGGAGCCGTTTGGATTTAATTTGTGAAGGATGGAGGCACTTTTTTTGGACTTGAAGGTCGTGGACCCCGTAACATTCCATTTAATCAACTGAAAGATCTAAAACATTTTCTAAAATATCCAAAAATGTGTTTGTCTGAAAAACGATGGACATATGCAACTCGGACAGCTTGGGGGTGCGTAAATCATGGTTTAATATCATTTTTGGCCGAACTATCCGTTTAATAGTTTAACTTGAAACATTACACCTAAAAGTGTTTTTTTTTTGTATTGCACTGACTGTAATGCAGAGCTCATAAACTGCTTTTGTTTATAACTGTTACACTTTCATAAATTGTTATATTTCAAGTATTCACAACACATAGCCAGTCTTCTCCCAATGATTAAATTTTTTTTATATTTTAAAGATATAATCTCTACATTTGGATCCGACTGTTGGAGTTCGCCCCCTAGTGGCAGCCGTAATGAAATTTTAGTAAATTTGTGTCAACAATGGAGAGAAACTCATTGGTGCATCCCAAATTGCATACTTATTCACTATAATATGTAATTTTGTTGTATAAATAGAGTAAGTAGAGTGTTCACATTGGAAATTAAAAAAGTAAGTGCCCTTTATGGACTCAGAGGATGCATTCTTTCAACTAAATAAATGAAGTGTGAAACGCTGGAACCTTCATGCACACAGCCGTCACAGTTTCGCTCATGTGATGGAAGGGAGGCGGAGCTATCAAACACAGATTACACTTCAGTCTGATGATGACTGAGGCTATTTTGGGCAAAACAGATAACATCGACAATATGCTATGTGTTTGATGTCATTTGCCCTTGTCTGTGAAACCACTTATACTTTCGGTTAGTAAAAATTCATCATACTACTCGTCTAAATTCATACACTTGACGGTTGAGTACATAGTGCATAGTGTATAGTATGTCATTTGGGAAACAGCTGGTATGCCATGCAAGTGTTTCATACTGCACATACAAATAATAAGAAGTATATTGATGTTAACCCACGATGTAAGTGCTCTACTTCACTGGGGTTTTGTGTTGTCTTTGTAGGGCATCTATACTCAGAAGAGAGTAGATCCTCAGAAAGTCAAAGAAGAAGTGGTTGATTTTGCCCGTTACAAGTGGCCTTTGTTATTCTCAAGATTTTACGAGGCCTTTAAATTTTCAGGTATATGTTTGATATTTTTTACTCAAGAGTTTTTGAGCTTTATGTCTGTTTAACAAGTATTATCTTTCCAAATTGTCAAAGCTTTTTATAGCACTTCTCATATTATGGCTTTATTGTTTTCCTCACTGTTGTAAGTCGCTTTGTCTGAATAAAAGTGTCTCTTACGTCTGCTGACTGTTATGTTTATTAATATTATTATATTTCTGTCTTTCTGTCCGTAGGTCCCAGTCTACCCAAGAATGATGTGATAGTGGCTGTGAACTGGACAGGTGTTTACTTTGTGGATGAACAGGAGCAGGTTCTCCTTGAGCTTTCTTTCCCTGAGATCACCGGCGTTTCCAGCAGCAAGTGAGGATGCAAAGTTGTTTTTAGATGTTTGTAATGATTTAGCTTTAAAGAGAAATATGAAGATGATTTCTTTCTTGTTTTGTCAGAGGGGGAAAGCATCAAGCTCAAAGTTTCACCCTTGCCACCATTAAAGCGGACGAGTACACTTTCACCTCCAATAATGCAGAGGACATACGAGATCTGGTGGTCACCTTCCTGGAGGGTCTCAGGAAAAGATCCAAGTTTGTTGTGGCCATACAGGACAATCCCAGCCCAGGTTAGGTTTGATGAGAATACCTGGTTTGCATGCACACTATCAAAGACAAGTGTGTCATAAGCTTTTGTCTTTCTGCGTCTTTTAGCCAGCAATGATTCAACGTTCCTGGGTTTCCTGAAAGGTGATCTGATTCTGTTGGATCAGGACACGGGTGAGCAGGTCATGACATCGGGCTGGGCTCACGGCACCAATGACAGAACCAAACAGAGAGGAGATTTCCCTGCAGATTGCGTGTATGTGCTGCCTACCGTCATCAGACCTTCACCTGATATTGTGGTAACCATTCTGTATTATATTTACAAGATTTGCTTCATCTTTTATGGTGAGATACTCTCTCTCACTCGTGTTGTTTTCTTTCTCTTGTTTTCTCTCAGGCTTTGGTTACTATGACACCGGATCAGCGTCAGGAGTCGGTCCGGATTTCCCACGTGCCCATGATGGAGAGTACAGAGAGAGTAAAGCCATACACATTGGAGGAGTTCTCTTATGACTACTTCAGGTGATTCATCTCTAACTGCATGCACATAACCTTAAATACTATTTGAAAATCTGGAATCTGAGGGTGCAAAAAAAAAAAAAAAACGAAATTGAGAAAATCACCTTTAAAGTTGTCCAAATGAAGTCAATAGCAACACATTTTACTAACGATAAATACATTTTAATATATTTACGGTAGAATTTTAACAACATTTTAAACTCTGTGTATGTTTTGATCATCGTTCTGAATCTGATCTCTATAAAAAATTCTTTACAAAAGCGCAATGATTTCAGCTTTTTGCTCAAAATTTTGTAATTTTGAGAAACCTAACTATATGTAAGAGGTTATAAAAATAGAACAAATGAAGATGGGATGAAACTTTTTTTCCGGTTTGTTTGTTTGTTTGAAAGCAGAGGGTCTGTTTTTTCATTTGATATATTTGTATGTTTATATTTATAAAATAAATTTCCTGGAAGGCATTTTGTGAAACTTTTGTGAAAATCACAAAAATGCTGGTGGGCAATTTAAAAAAAAAGGCTAGCGGGGAATGAGTTTATATCCTAATGATTTTTGGCATACACTGCAAAAAATTACTTTCTTACTTAGTATTTTTGCCTTAAGTACAAATATCTAAAAATTCGTAACACTTAATTCAAGAAAAATTCAAGAGAAAATTTTCTTACCCACTGGCAAATGTTCTTTTTTTTTGCCCTTTTATGCACAAATTCAATTAATAAATTTGATATTTTTGTTTAAGAATAGACTTATTTTCTTAGGTGATTTTGCTCATCAACAAAATGAATCTTGATTTAAGAATTTTTTAATATTTGTACTGAAACAAAGACAAAAATACAAAATAAACAAAAATAAATAAGTAATTTTTGTACTGCAAAAAAATTTTTTTCAAGAAAAAATGTCGTCTTGTTTTCAGTAAAAATATCTAAACATTCTTAAATTAAGATGCTTTTTCTTGATGAGCAAAACGACCCAAGAAAATAAGTCTAGTTTTTAGACCAAAAATATCAAATTTAAGTGTTTTTGTGCATTAAACAAGCAAACAAATCTGCCAATAGGGTAAGCTAATTTTTTTTTAACATTTTTATTAAACACTAAATTCAAGAAAAATTGGCTTACCCAATTGGCAGATTTTTTTTTTTGCTTGTTTTATGCACAAAATGTGATATTTTTGGTCTAAAAACTAGAATTATTTTCTTTTTGCTCATCAAGAAAAAGCATCTTAATTTAAGAATTTTTTGATATTTTTACTGAAAACAAGACAAACATGCTAAGAATTTTTTTCTTGAAAATAATTTTTGCAGTGTAAAAAATTAAAATTGACCCATACAATGTATTTTTGGTTAGTGCAACAAATATACCCATGCAACATAAGACTGCTTGTGTGATCCAGGGTCACAAATATCAAATATGTTTCACCACAATATGGTTTTAACCCACTGTTGGGTCAAATGTTAACATTTAGGTAAATTTTGCCCAGCGGCTGGGTTTGTCAATTTTTGACCAATCGCTGGATGGAAAATAACCCAGCAATTTTGGCGTGTACACCCTAACAAAAAAATCTAAATACAGTATGAGTAAAAAAAAAAGGTAAACAATTAAACCTTAAAATCGCTTGAAATTCCTTGCCGAACATTTGGTTCGAAAAAAACGTTTTCTCTTAAATTGTCCTTTTTTGTGATTTTTGAATTTATGTGTAATTTACGTCACTTGTGATTTCCAGTCTTGTGACTGTAATTCAGTAATAAGTTTATTATGTGCAGAAGATGTGTTCATTACTAAAAACGACATCATTTAAAGGCAGTACAACAAATGCTAAGATGATACATCATAATTGTAATAATTTATCCTTATTGTGGTACAGTAATGGTATGTTTGACAGTAAAAAATGTCTATGAACAACAGCAGACTTTATCCTTCTGACTTCATTCCCTCATCCAGACCTCCTCCCAAACACACACTCAGCAGAGTGATGATCACCAAAAACCGAGGGAAAGACAAACTGTGGAGCTGCACACGAGAGCCCATCAAACAAGCCCTACTGAAGAAATGTGTGAACCATGAGGAGCTTTCACAAGAGGCCTGCATGGCCTTCATTGATATCCTTCACTTTACTGAAGCGTTTGAACATACTTTAGACCTTTGTGAATTTCATTTTTTAAAGTTAAATGTCCTTGACACATTCTGCACCTATGATGAAATATATGGGCGATTATCCATCCAAACGGACGCGATCTGTGAATGAGCTGACGGATCAGATCTTCGAGGGCGCGCTGAAGGCGGAGCCTCTGAAAGATGAGATCTACTGTCAGATAATTAAACAGCTGACCGACAACCACATCAAGTGAGTTCACACATTTTCATTACATGACATTTAAGCATTTGGCCAACGCTTTTATCCAAGGTGACTTACAGTACATTTTTATCAGTATTTGTGTTCCCTGGGAATCAAACCCACAACCTACACACCAGGAGCTACATAACCCAAAACACATCTCCACACTTAATTCCTGTCCATCAGTAGTGATGCTGTCATTAATATCAACTGATAATAGTTATGTAAAGCTGTAGTGATGTATGTTTGTTACAGGTACAGCGAGGAGAAAGGTTGGGAGCTGCTCTGGTTGTGTACTGGTCTCATTCCTCCCAGTAACGTCCTGTTGCCGCATGTCCAGAGATTCCTGCAGTCGAAGAAACATCATCCACTGGCTTCCGACTGCATGCAGAGACTGCAGAAAGCTTTACGGTAAATACACCTGCATATACTGTACTTTACTGCAGGGTTTCTCAAACTGGGGTTTGCGAACCCCTGGTGGTTCGAGAGGGAATTGCAGAGGGTTTGTGAGATGATGAATTAAATTGTAAAATTCTAATACATAATTTTAAGCTTAAATAAATAAAACACCTGCTAACACACCCTTACCAAATTTTACCATGTTTTTTGTGGTAAAAGTGTAGTAACCATGTTTTCTTTGGTGTATTGATTACTAAAACTGTGGTTTTACTACAGTAACCATGGGTTATGGATGTTTTGTGAATACATTTAATTTGTTCATTCTGCATAACATGTGACCATTGGGTTTTTCTTCATCATGGAGATGCCATCATTCACCATTGTTTTCTTATATCATTTCAGTTCAGGGTTTTTTTTATTGCTGAGCTCACCAGTGTGTTATTTTTTTAAATCAAAATGTACCAAATTGTTGATCTGGTCACTACTAATGTTCCTCCTGTCTGACTGATGGACTGGTTGTGTTTTTGAAACCTAATTATGGTCTGTACACTGTTAACCCAGAAATTGTCTTCACTCAAACAATCAAGGAAACATCATTAATATTTTCTGTTTTGAAGCCAAAGCTTAAAAAGTTTGGTTGATTTCACTTTTAAGCTTACAAAATCTATTAAACTAAAACATTCAAGTAACATGAACTTAAAATTATTAGTTCATGTTGTGAGGAATACCCATAATCCTTTGCGCCTGAATATTTTGATTATTTTCTGCTTTTTCACAAATTAAAAACTGATAAGAACTTTCTGTACTCAAATATTTGTTAATAAAATGTCATATAGGTTCAAGCTCTTATATTATTGATGTTGTTTTGTTGTAAATGATAATTTTGTGAAGTCACTGTTCAGGTGATCAGTGTTTCCTTACATGAACACTGTTCAGAACATTTTATGGTATTTCTCTCCACAGTACTGACAATGTATGTCAAAACACATTTTTTGTGTGTTTCTGTGGAGAATCACGTTTATTCAATGACTGACTTAAAGTCAGTCATTAATTTTGTTATAATAACATTTATAACATCAAATGTAATATAAAGTAATAAAAACTAAAGTTATATGCAATGGGTTTCCTCAAACATAATGTCATCGAATCTGGGTTAAGAGTGCAGGAATATTTTAAGAAATTAAAACATTAAGTACATTAAACTTAAAATTAATTGTTATTTCAACCAGGCAAAATTAACTTTTTTAGGGCAACGAGTTTCCATAAATTTTTTAGGTTCAATCAACCTGTATGGGCTTACAGTGTATCACTTGCATGGAGATCTCCCTGAACCCCATAATGTGGGTTCACAGCCACAGCTTCCAAATGCAAATGCCAACTCCAGACCTTTAACATAATTCATTTAACAAAAAAAAATTTAACAAATACACAATACCTGTCCATAAAACAGCTTTGAAGTCACCTGTCCCATTCCTGTTGGCCTCTTTAAAAAAAGGTTGTTAAATATTAAATGACTGTAATTTGTAAACCCTTCATCCCATTTGGATGTGAATATCCTCTAAGTAAAGCTGAGAGTGTGCATTTTAAGCCGATATATTTATCATAGGACTTTAACTGAAGTAAAAGTTTGGTAAACAACTAAAATAACACAAAATGTGCTTCTGTTCCAATATTTATGTAGGTGACTGTATTTTTCCCCTCTGTTTTTCTTTGTATTTTTCTCTGTGCACCTCACTTTGAGCTCAGAGTCATTAAGACTTGAGAGTCGTGATGTTTTTTTGGTGCCGTCTGCAGTTTTAATGGCTGTTAGAGTATGAATGAGTCATTGTTTGTGTTTTAGGAATGGCTCTCGGAAGTATCCCCCTCACCTGGTTGAAGTGGAGGCCATTCAACATAAGACCACGCAGATCTTTCATAAAGTCTATTTCCCTGATGACACAGATGAGGTGAGACACAATGTCTATGACTAACTGTACATCTTGTTTTTTCGGCAGTGTGCTGACCCAGAAAATGTGATATACTGTGCTGCTAACTCACTTAAAATGAAAAAGTTGTAAATTACACATCTTATTTTCGATCGTAATGTTACAAGTCAAAGCAGACTAGTTTGGAAATAGTTTGGTATGTTTCCAGACAGCAGACGACTCCAGGCCAGATCTGCACTGGAGCTGCCCATATGGCAAAAAATAGGCTATATTTTCAAATATATTTTCAAATATTTTCAAAATATACTAAAAATTGCCAAAAAATATATTTGCTGAAATATATTTTGGAATATGTTTACAAAAGATATTTCTCACCGATATATTTTTGTTCAATTTTTGTGAATTTTGAAATATATTTTAAAAATTACAAAAATTGCCAAAAAATATTTGCTGAAATATATTTTGGAATATGTTTACAAAAGATATTTCTCACCAATATATATTTTGGAAATTTTTGTGTATTTTAAAATATATTTAAAAATATTACAAAAATTGCCAAAAAATAAATTGGCTGAAATATATTTTGGAATATGTTTACAAAATATATATTTTTCACCAATATATGTTTTGGCAATTTTTGTATATTTTGAAATATATTTACAAATATTCCAAGAATTGCCAAAAAAATATATTTGCTGAAATATATTTTGGAATATGTTTACAAAAATATATTTTTCAACGATATATTTTTTGGCAAGTTTGTATATTTTGAAATATATTTAAAAATATTTTTAAAAATTGCCAAAAAATATATTTGCTGAAATATATTTTGGAATATGTTTACAAAAATATATTTTTCAATGATATATTTTTGGCAATTTTTGTGTATTTTGAAATTTATTAAAAAAAATTACAAAAATTGCCAAAAAATATATTTGCTGAAATATATTTTGGAATATGTTTACAAAATATATTTTTCACTGATATATTTTTGGCAATTTTTGTGTATTTTGAAATATATTAAAAAATTACCAAAAAATATATTTGCTGAAATATATTTTGGAATATGTTTACAAAAATATATATTTCACCGATATATTTTCTGGCCATTTTTTGTAGTAAATAGGTAAATAAATTGTAAAGCATTAAAATATATATATATTTAGCCCTCCATGTACAAGGAAATATATTCACGTTGATTTGGAAGAAAAACTTTGTTACGAACTTTTAACATCAAAAATATACTTATATAACATTACCTTGTATTTAGCATATTTAAAATATATTCATAATATAAAATATAAATAAATGTTTGACATATCGTATGTAAAATTTGAAATGTATTTGCTTCCCCTTGAAATGCATTTTGAAATATATGTTGATATATGAAGGTTAAAACTAAATATATTTTCAAATTAAAAAATATATTTAATTGAGCATTACTTTCTACAAAATGTATTTAGCATATATTTAAAATATATTTTTGGCCAGGGAAATGTATTTTTTGCTGTTAGGTGCAGACTATGGCGCGGGTCGAGCCCAGAGTCGTTTGCTGCCTGGGTTAAAAATCACAGCGTTAAACAGCATGACAGAGATGTGATGTATGTTTAAATCTTCGCAGAAGTTTTAAGAGTGGCTGTTAATGTTACTAATGTTTGTTTCAGGCTTTTGAGGTTGAGTCCAGCACAAAAGCCAAAGACTTTTGTCTCAACATCTCTACTAGACTGCTGCTGAAATCACCAGAAGGCTTTAGTCTGTTTGTCAAGATATCTGATAAGGTAACATTGCACACTGTGACCCATTTAACCAGATATCATAGTGTTACCAAATGTACTTTTAGTGTGATCTAACTCGAAATGAATAAAAACAGAGCTTTTCTCCAAACTCCAGTCATCATTAAAGCAGAAGGTGATTATAGATGTACCTGTATGAAGTCAGTTCCTCTTGTTTTTATGGGTTGGTGTTGTAGGTGATCAGTGTACCTGAGGGGGATTTCTTCTTTGACTTTGTCCGGCATTTGACTGACTGGATAAAGAAATCTAGACCAGCTAAAGACGGTACAGCTGTGAATTTTACTTCATATTGATTATTGTTTATCATATTTGTCATATTTATCTTATGAGCTAATTCATGCTAATTAATCGTATTATTAAATAAATGCTCCACTTTCATAAAAAAATCTGATAATTTACTCATCACCATGTCATCCTTATGTCTTTGTTCAGTCAAAAAGAAATTGAGGAAAACATTTGAAGATTTTTCTCCTTCTTGTGGACTTTAGTGGACCTCAACAGTTTACAGTTTCAATGCAGCTTTAAAGGGCTCTAAACAATCCATTTTTCCTAGCAAAACAATCATCTTTTCACAAAAAAAAGGTACTTTTAAACCACAACTTATGCATCAGTTGGGATTGTTTATAGCCATTTGAAGCTGAATTGAAACTGCAAACGATTGAGGTCCAATCCACTATATGGAGAAAAATCCTGGATTTCTTCTCAACTGAACAAAGAAAGACATAAACATCTTGGATAACATGGGGGTGAGTACATTTTCAGGATTTTTTGTGAAAGTGAAGTAATTCTTTAAATCATGAATTATTAAATGAATAATGCTTTTTATTAAATTAAATTAGCAAATAGTATTACCAAGTTATTTGGATATATGAGCCAATGACGTGACGTTTATTATTTTGTGTCCGTATGGTTCAAATAAATGTAAAATGGTTAAAATTTCAAAATAAATTTGCAGATTACTTGCATACATTCTCTTTTTTGAGGACCAAGTCTAAAATTTCTGGTTTTATTTCATTTTAAAAGAATATTTGGGGGATAATTTCAAAAATGTCAATGTGGTGTAACCAGTCTGTGTCAATTGGTGTAACTAGAATTTTTAAAAATATATTCATAAAAAAATGTGGAATCAAATATAATCATCTAGTTTAGTGTAATATGATTTTTTTTTACATCATTTGTCAAAGATTATTTGGAAAACAGAGCTGTTTTCAGCATATGTCAGGACAAATATTATAAAAACGCATTAAAATGTACATTTAGAAATAACTAATAAAATTATATTTTAAAATTATTTTTTATGATTATGCTTACATGCCATCAAGGTGGATAAATTATTTAATATTTCTCATTCTTTAGCGCAATTGGCGGTTACACCATTTGACATTTTCAGGTCCATTCAGTCTTAACTTTCATAAAAATTGTGCAAAAGTATTTTTTGTTGTTGCATAAAATCAACATAAATTCACTGTGCATTGAAATAAACCTGATTTGTGCTTTATTTATAAATAAAGAAAATAAATAAAAACCATGGTATTGTGATTGTATTGTTCAAAGCACTTTGAAGTACCATGCAAATCTCATGAATATGGTCATCATTCCCTACTATGGTATTAGTCTGAGGGTCTAAACCTGTGTTAGATAATAAATGCTATAATTGTTGTTTTCTCATGTTCAGGTATAGTTCCTTCACTGACCTACCAGGTGTTTTTTATGAAGAAGTTGTGGACGGCCACAGTTCCAGGGAAAGACTCTTTTGCAGACTCTATCTTTCATTATTATCAGGTGAGTCAAAAAACTACTGTATAGTACAAAACCACAGATATCACATATGAAACATACAATTTAATACTAAACACATCATTACAGTACTGTTTAAGACATTTTACAATGTCAAATTTTCTTTATAAATATCCAGGAATTACCCAAGTATCTTCGTGGATATCACAAGTGCTCCAGAGACGAGGTTTTCCAGCTTGGTGCCCTGATCTACCGAGTCAAATTTGAAGATGACAAATCCCACTTTCCCAGCATTCCCAAAATGCTAAAGGAGCTCATTCCTCAGGATCTGATACGCCAACTCTCACCGGACGACTGGAAGAGGGTTTGTGTTTTACAGCTGTGCTATTCAAATGTATTTTCCTCAAATTTGTCCATTTTATTTGCATTGACACAACGTATATTTTTCATTTTGCAGTCAATTGTGGCATACTTCAACAGACACGCTGGTAAATCAAGGGAGGAAGCCAAACTAATGTTTCTCAAGATCATTTTCAAATGGCCCACGTTTGGTTCTGCTTTCTTTGAAGTGAAGGTAACACAAAACCGCTTTAAAGATAAATGATCTTGTGTTACAGATATGTTAGACACAAACATAAAATCTTTCTTGTCAATTCAGCAAACCACCGAGCCAAACTTTCCTGAGATACTGCTGATAGCCCTAAACAAATATGGAGTCAGTCTGATCGACCCCAAAAACAAGGTATGAGCTGTCTTTATTATTAGCTGTCTGTGTATTTATGTCTTTGTATCGATCCGATCATGCAGTGATTTTTTTCTCTATCCACAGGATATTTTAATCACGTATCCCTTCACGAAGATTTCCAACTGGAGCAGTGGAAACACATATTTCCACATTACCATTGGAAACCTGGTTCAGGGCAGCAAACTTCTGTGTGAGACATCACTGGTGAGACATGAAACCACAAAACACCTTTAACTTTATATCTATAAATCATTGCATTTACCTCTCTGCTTTCCTCATAACAGGGTTATAAAATGGATGACCTGTTGACGTCCTACATTAGCCAGATGCTGACCAGTATGAGTAGGCAGCGTAACACTCGCGCTCAAAGCAAGTGAACGTTTGATTGGCTCGAGGCCGCAGAGCTGGTGCGTCTGCTGCGCCCTATTGGTCGGCCCTGCAGTTGGGGGCGGGCCTTTGCCGCCCAGCTGTGGCGAATGAGCCGTACGCCCTCTGCCAGCTCTCAGGGCTCGATGTACCCCGATGATAACTCTTCATCTGCCTCCAGTGAGGATGACTACCTCTGAGCAGCTCTAGAAAGCTTTGCATAACAACATCTGAAATATATTTGTGTATCAGAGTTTGTGTCTATTGTTAAATGACTGTATATTATATTATATGTGGTAATGCACATTTACCAAGTCTATGAACTGAATGGCACATATGCATCCCGAAACATTTTTAGCATTTTAAAAATATCATTTTTGATGTCTTCCTCACAGTAACAGCTCGTAACGTTGAAATATTTATGTTTGTAAATAAGCTGCAAAAGTCTTTTTGGTGGTCTTCATGAAAGCAAAAATATTGCTTTTATGACTTTGTTTGTGTTTATTTTATGCAACTCGGGTTTTATTCCGATTCACATTTTTTTTTATATTGTTACACTGAATGCCTTAATACTTTTTTGTAAGACGAGTAAGTTTGTTTTTGCAGCCTGTATTAAAGCACATAATTTCAGTTTACATGATCATCTCTGGATCAGCCTACATATATTTTCAGATGATGTTAAGAGAAATATAAAGGGTGTTTTGAAAATTTATAAAAAAATTACATCATCTACATGGACTTATGCATGTTCAAGACTGATATGGTGAATGTTTGGGATATTTCAGTGGCATAAGAAATCTGTGATTGAAAACCTTTTGGTCTTTTATCATGAGTGTAAACATGGTTCCTGTCTTTGTCCATTGTAATTATAAATTTAATTTATCAACTTAATTTATGGCCTTTATTTGCACTGAAATTGGATGACACTGTAAGAGCTGAATTCAACTAAACTACACTGCAAAAAATGATTTTCAAGAAAAAAATTCTTAGTATTTTTGTCTTGTTTTCAGTAAAAATATCTAAACATTCTTAAATCTTGATGAGAAAAACGACCCAAGAAAAAAAGTTTAGTTTTTATACCAAAAATATCAAATTAAGGTGATTTTGTGCATAAAACAAGCAAAAAATCTGCCAATAGGGTAAGCTTATTTTTTCTTGAATTTAGTGTTTAAAAAAAATAATGTCAAGATTTTTTGCGTACCCCATTGGCAGATTTTTTGCTTGTTTTATGCACAAAATCACCTAAATTTGATATTTTTGGTATAAAAAATAATTTAAGAATGTTTAGATATTTTTACTGAAAACAAGACAAAAATACAAATACACTTTTTCTTGAAAATAATTTTTTGCAGTGAAGCACACTGTAAAAAATGACACTCTCAGTATTTTTGTCTTGTTTTCAGTAGAAATATCTACAAATTCTTAAATCAAGATGTATTTTCTTGATGAGTAATTCTTGAAAAATATTAGAAAAATTATTTTTCTCATCCCATTGGCAGATTTTTTGCTTGTTTTAATCACAAATTCATTTCAATTGTATATTTTTTGTCTATAAACTAAACAAATTTTCATAGGACATTTTGCTCATCAAGAAAAAGCATCTTTATTTAATAATTTTTAGAGATTTCTACTTATAACAAGTAGGGCTGGGTATCGATTCAGATGTTCCAGATTGATTCGATTTCGATTCACAAGTTATCAAATTGATTCGATTCCGATTCAATTTTCGATTCCGGTTCTCAGGTAGGTTTTTATACTCGATTCTCGATTCAACTCAATGAATATAGATTTAATACAAATACTATATTAATAAAAAAGAACAGTGAACAGCAGTTTAGTGGGTAATTAATAAAAAAAATTAAAAGCCACAACACGAACGTTGAAGACTAGTAATTAGATTAAAGTAAATCTTACATTCAATGTTTGCGGAAATAAATATGAAAGAAAAAAAATCGATTCTCCTCTTTGAGAATCGATTTTTATTAGACCACGTTTTAAAAAACGATTAATTGGAAAATCGTAGAGAAAAGTCATTTTTGCAGTGTATTGCTTGTTTATCATGGTTATAAATTCACGAGTAGATTAAAGTCCTAAGCACTGATACGTTGCCACTTGTTTATGTAAACCACCATATTAGTTTAAAATAAAAGTTTTATATCAAAATCTTCTGGTAAGACTGGTTTGTACACTGTACACACTGCAAAAAAAATATTTTCAAGAAAAACATTTCTTAGTATTTGTGTCTTGTTTTCAGTAAAAATATTAAAAAAATCTTAAATTAAGATGCTTTTTCTTGATGAGCAAAACGACCCAAGAAAATAAGTCTAGTTTTTAGACCAAAAATAACAAATTAAAGTGATTTTGTGCATAAAACAAGCAAAACAATCTGCAAATGGGGTAAGCGAATTTTTCTTAAATTTACTGTTTAAGAAAAATGTTCAAGATTTTTTTGCTTACCCCATTGGCAGATTTTTTTGCTTGTTTTATGCACAAAATCACCTAAATTTGATATTTTTGGTATAAAAATTAATTTAAGAATGTTTAGATATTTTTACTGAAAACAAGACAAAAATACAAATACACTTTTTCTTGAAAATAATTTTTTGCAGTGAAGCACACTGTAAAAAATGACACTCTCAGTATTTTTGTCTTGTTTTCAGTAGAAATATCTACAAATTCTTAAATCAAGATGTATTTTCTTGATGAGTAATTCTTGAAAAATATTAGAAAAATTATTTTTCTCATCCCATTGGCAGATTTTTTGCTTGTTTTAATCACAAATTCATTTCAATTGTATATTTTTTGTCTATAAACTAAACAAATTTTCATAGGACATTTTGCTCATCAAGAAAAAGCATCTTTATTTAATAATTTTTAGAGATTTCTACTTATAACAAGTAGGGCTGGGTATCGATTCAGATGTTCCAGATCGATTCGATTTCGATTCACAAGTTATCAAATTGATTAGATTCCGATTCAATTTTCGATTCCGGTTCTCAGGTAGGTTTTTATACTCGATTCTCGATTCAACTCAATGAATATAGATTTAATACAAATACTATATTAATAAAAAAGAACAGTGAACAGCAGTTTAGTGGGTAATTAATAAAAAAAATTAAAAGCCACAACACGAACGTTGAAGACTAGTAATTAGATTAAAGTAAATCTTACATTCAATGTTTGCGGAAATAAATATGAAAGAAAAAAAATCGATTCTCCTCTTTGAGAATCGATTTTTATTAGACCACGTTTTAAAAAACGATTAATTGGAAAATCGTAGAGAAAAGTCATTTTTGCAGTGTATTGCTTGTTTATCATGGTTATAAATTCACGAGTAGATTAAAGTCCTAAGCACTGATACGTTGCCACTTGTTTATGTAAACCACCATATTAGTTTAAAATAAAAGTTTTATATCAAAATCTTCTGGTAAGACTGGTTTGTACACTGTACACACTGCAAAAAAAATATTTTCAAGAAAAACATTTCTTAGTATTTGTGTCTTGTTTTCAGTAAAAATATTAAAAAAATCTTAAATTAAGATGCTTTTTCTTGATGAGCAAAACGACCCAAGAAAATAAGTCTAGTTTTTAGACCAAAAATAACAAATTAAAGTGATTTTGTGCATAAAACAAGCAAAACAATCTGCAAATGGGGTAAGCGAATTTTTCTTAAATTTACTGTTTAAGAAAAATGTTCAAGATTTTTTTGCTTACCCATTGGCAGATTTTTTAGCTTGTTTTATGCACAAAATCACCTAAATTTGATATTTTTGGTATAAAAATTAATTTAAGAATGTTTAGATATTTTTACTGAAAACAAGACAAAAATACAAATAAATTTTTTCTTGAAAATAATTTTTTGCAGTGAAGCACACTGTAAAAAATGACACTCTTAGTATTTTTGTCTTGTTTTCAGTAGAAATATCTACAAATTCTTAAATCAAGATGTATTTTCTTGATGAGTAATTCTTGAAAAATATTAGAAAAATTATTTTTCTCATCCCATTGGCAGATTTTTTGCTTGTTTTAATCACAAATTCATTTCAATTGTATATTTTTTGTCTATAAGCTAAACAAATTTTCATAGGACATTTTGCTCATCAAGAAAAAGCATCTTTATTTAATAATTTTTAGAGATTTCTACTTATAACAAGTAGGGCTGGGTATCGATTCAGATGTTCCAGATCGATTCGATTTCGATTCACAAGTTATCAAATCGATTCGATTCCGATTCAATTTTCGATTACGGTTCTCAGGTAGGTTTTTATACTCGATTCTCGATTCAACTCAATGAATATAGATTTAATACAAATACTATATTAATAAAAAAGAACAGTGAACAGCAGTTTAGTGGGTAATTAATAAAAAAAATTAAAAGCCACAACACGAACGTTGAAGAAGACTAGTAATTAGATTAAAGTTAATCTTACATTCAATGTTTGCGGAAATAAATATGAGAGAAAAAAAATTCGATTCTCCTCTTTGAGAATCGATTTTTATTAGACCACGTTTTAAAAAATGATTAATTGGAAAATCGATTTTTTTGCCCAGCCCTAATAACAAGACAAACATACTAAGTAAGAAAGTCATTTTTGCAGTGTATTGCTTGTTTATCATGGTTATAAATTCACGAGTAGATTAAAGTCCTAAGCACTGATACGTTGCCACTTGTTTATGTAAACCACCATATTAGTTTAAAATAAAAGTTTTATATCAAAATCTTCTGGTAAGACTGGTTTGTACACACTGCAAAAAAATTATTTTCAAGAAAAACATTTCTTAGTATTTGTGTCTTGTTTTCAGTAAAAATATTAAAAAAATCTTAAATTAAGATGCTTTTTCTTGATGAGCAAAACGACCCAAGAAAATAAGTCTAGTTTTTAGACCAAAAATAACAAATTAAAGTGATTTTGTGCATAAAACAAGCAAAACAATCTGCAAATGGGGTAAGCGAATTTTTCTTAAATTTACTGTTTAAGAAAAATGTTCAAGATTTTTTTGCTTACCCCATTGGCAGATTTTTTTGCTTGTTTTATGCACAAAATCACCTAAATTTGATATTTTTGGTATAAAAATTAATTTAAGAATGTTTAGATATTTTTACTGAAAACAAGACAAAAATACAAATACACTTTTTCTTGAAAATAATTTTTTGCAGTGAAGCACACTGTAAAAAATGACACTCTCAGTATTTTTGTCTTGTTTTCAGTAGAAATATCTACAAATTCTTAAATCAAGATGTATTTTCTTGATGAGTAATTCTTGAAAAATATTAGAAAAATTATTTTTCTCATCCCATTGGCAGATTTTTTGCTTGTTTTAATCACAATTCATTTCAATTGTATATTTTTTGTCTATAAACTAAACAAATTTTCATAGGACATTTTGCTCATCAAGAAAAAGCATCTTTATTTAATAATTTTTAGAGATTTCTACTTATAACAAGTAGGGCTGGGTATCGATTCAGATGTTCCAGATTGATTCGATTTCGATTCACAAGTTATCAAATTGATTAGATTCCGATTCAATTTTCGATTCCGGTTCTCAGGTAGGTTTTTATACTCGATTCTCGATTCAACTCAATGAATATAGATTTAATACAAATACTATATTAATAAAAAAGAACAGTGAACAGCAGTTTAGTGGGTAATTAATAAAAAAAATTAAAAGCCACAACACGAACGTTGAAGACTAGTAATTAGATTAAAGTAAATCTTACATTCAATGTTTGCGGAAATAAATATGAAAGAAAAAAAATCGATTCTCCTCTTTGAGAATCGATTTTTATTAGACCACGTTTTAAAAAACGATTAATTGGAAAATCGTAGAGAAAAGTCATTTTTGCAGTGTATTGCTTGTTTATCATGGTTATAAATTCACGAGTAGATTAAAGTCCTAAGCACTGATACGTTGCCACTTGTTTATGTAAACCACCATATTAGTTTAAAATAAAAGTTTTATATCAAAATCTTCTGGTAAGACTGGTTTGTACACTGTACACACTGCAAAAAAATTATTTTCAAGAAAAACATTTCTTAGTATTTGTGTCTTGTTTTCAGTAAAAATATTAAAAAAATCTTAAATTAAGATGCTTTTTCTTGATGAGCAAAACGACCCAAGAAAATAAGTCTAGTTTTTAGACCAAAAATAACAAATTAAAGTGATTTTGTGCATAAAACAAGCAAAACAATCTGCAAATGGGGTAAGCGAATTTTTCTTAAATTTACTGTTTAAGAAAAATGTTCAAGATTTTTTTGCTTACCCCATTGGCAGATTTTTTAGCTTGTTTTATGCACAAAATCACTTAAATTTGATATTTTTTGGTCTAAAAACTAGATTTTTTTTCTTGTGTCGTTTTACTCATGAACCAATGCATTTACTAACGTTATTAAATAAATGATTGTAGTGTTACACAGTAAAAAGTGAAAAGTTGGATCAACTTTAAAAAAATTTCTACAATTGGTAACACCTACTAAATTTATTTTTCTAAAAAAAACTTTAAAATGTAAGTTGAATAAACATAATTTTTTCAGGTGTTAATTTAAGTACGTTTTTACGTTGAACCAACTTTTTACTGTGTACGATACAATTTTGTGAACATGATATTGGCAAAAAAGTGTAAATATTAAATCTGCTACAGTTAAAACATTTATAAAGAGACAACAAAAATGATCAGAATGCTGTTTAAGATCAGTTTACAATCATATATATACAGACATATGTTACATTAAGACATGTAGTTATTTACATGAAGTAAATAAAATCAGTACTAGACATTGCATTTTATACAGGCAAAAAAGTTTCATCACTCCATGGAAAGCTCACACATCTGGAGTTACAGTATGTATGCAGTCACATGATGCGGGTTGACTGCAGTTTAATTCTTGACTGGCACATTTTGAACAACATCTGTATTATAATTTATTGGTCACTTGCAAAAACATCTTTAAGCTGGTTATATTTCTTGGCATGTTTGGCCTGTAACTCAATGAACAGAAGAAAACTGTACTGTATGTCCTCCCAGAAATCATTACACTAACTTCAAACTTCCAGATTGTCGTTACAGTTTTTTATTTGATGTTTTACTTAAATCTTAAAGACCTAAAATCTTAAATATTTCCAGAGAAGTCTGAAATATTTCAAATGCCTTTGCAATGACAAGTACTTTCTTTCTTTTTTGCCAAGCACTACAGTTTGAGCGTCTGGATATTAAAGGAGCTGTATGTAGGTTTTTGACTGTACTAAATAAAATAAATATTTGTAGATATTTAGGAAACATGCTAAGATCACGTATCTGTTTCTCTGAAAAACAATGCTGTAGCCAGTTAATCTCTTTTTGAAATCTGCCTTCCGTGCACTGTTAAGAAAAATGCAGCTTGAAGTTCAGACAACTTTATGCAAGTCAATTCAATCTAATTTTTAAAGTTTTCACTAATGATAAATTAAGATTTTTAAATTGACAGGTTAAACAATTTTAACTAGTTTTTTTTAAGCTAATGTAACATAAAATATATGTTGATATATCATTTTTTTTTTGCGTGTTGCAAAATGTCTTTTTTTATTTTGGTCCCACCAATTTACCCTATAGTTTATTTCGACAGCTCGGTTGCCAGTTATCACCGTTTCTTAAATAAGACTGCAATGGCCCATAAATGTGATATTTGGTGGACACAATCTCCGAAATGAGATGCAGATTGAGTTATAAAAATCCACACGAGCAGGTTTGTATTTTGCAGACAACATTGCAAACGTAAAAATGAGAAGATAAACATGCTTTCCATCGTCAGTTGCGCTCCTGTACTGTATGTGTTTGGCAACCCGAGAAAGGGGAATGGAAAAACGTCTCCAATATTTTGAATTTAGACTGCGGTTAAAAAGTTTAACCACTAGAAGTCAATAATACATACAGCTCCTTTTATTGAGTCATTCATGTTGAAGAAAAGTAACTTCACAGAAGCTGGAGAAACAGAATGACCTCTCATATCTTTGTCTGATGGCACTACCATGGTATGCCATAAAGAAATAGCATGTAAGTACCACGATTATTGCAATACATAAATTAAAGTACAGAAGTTTTATATTAGACCAAGAATGTACTTTTAAGGGAGTTATTTTTAATTATTTTACCCTAAAATCCAAACTTTTTGTGACATTTTTCTGTTTAACACATTAATTCACCCCCCCAAAACCTGATTAACTAAATAGAAAATTATATTTTTTTAATGTGAAATATATATCATTTGTATGTATATATTATTGTAGTATCTATGGTACTACATTCATTTATATTTATGTTAAATCATAACATTTATATTAAATATATAAACATCACATTTATTTATAAATGTATAAATATTAAGTTTATATTAAATCATTAAATGTATATTAAATATATAAACATCAAATTTATTTTTAAATGTATGAATATTAAATTTATATAAATTATTGTGAAAAATAATAACTTTCAATAATAAAAAAATAATAATAAAAATAAATAATAAAAAAATCTACTGTAAAAATTGTGAAAAAATGTGCAAACTTTCATTTAAAAAATGTCACAATGTCCCCAATTTTAAAGATCCTAAAAAAGGCCTTATTTTCAAATCTAAAATATAACAGGGTGTTTGTCCTCAGATCCAAATTCTGGGTTCGTTTTTTACATCTTATATGCCACTTAAGATCAATTTCGTATTTTAAAGTCCAAATTACATGATACTCATGAAGTGAATATAAAAACAGCTCCAGTGTCTTTATTTCCATGCTATGACCCATTTGGAGTTTCCTCCAGTGAGGTTCTGTCGGGAAATGTCTAGGAAAACCATCTTTTGTCGGAGTTTTGTGAAACGCTTCACACCAAAAGCTCAGCTCCGTGCAGCATCTGTGTCGAATTGAAGCTCATGTGCATGGAAATAGACGCACAATGATGATCATCAACTGAAGCTTCCTCCACGCATCTCTCCACTGCTCTTTCCAAAAGATCTCCGTATCAGACGGGCGGCTCTTCTGAGATGGTGGGCAGGTTGGGTGTAACCGGTGAGTTGTGAGGTTCCACATGAACGATGACACTTGAGATGGACCAGACGTCGCTGAGCTCTGTCGTACGAAGGCGTGGAAGAAAAGGAGAAACATCACCGTGGCTCACACAGCAGTAATAAGAGTGATGAAGAGTCAGATGGGTACAGGATAGCCATGCATAGGAGAAACATGCAGGGAGAGATGGGAATCCAGAGAGAGCGATGGGCCATCAAAGAACAGAGGGTTCCAGCGAATGCCATGCACTTCAAAGGGGTCTTGCAGGGGAAAAACAAAGCTCACGATTTTGGGGAGGTGGATAAGGAGTAAACTTCTTGAGATTCATTTAAAAATAATAATTTTTCACTAAATGGAAAACTATCAATACTGTTTTAAAACACTATTAATGATGTTAAATACCATAATTACAATCTAACACAAAACAGTAAATACTTAAATTTGGCACATTTATAGACGGTTTCATCCGACACACGTGCGGTGGCGCGATTATGCGTCTGAGCGAAACTTTACTTCCGGTCTCTGTTTGTTTATCTTTAACTTACCAGTCCTGAACTTGCTGTACGGCCCGTTCTCATTCACCTGTCTACTACCAGACCAGAAGGGTAAACCTCTCTCACGCCACCTGAAGAGGAAAAGATGACCGGTGATTTAACATAAACATTCACTTAAGAAAGCCAACTTAACAATTTTGTTGCTAGATTTTCAGAATATTCTAATAACTTATTTTTTCAAAAAGCACCTAGCCACAAAATTAGTTGAAAATTAGTTAAAAAGTGCAACTTTTGGAAAAATAAAAAGGCGTTTGTTTTTCTTCTTAATAAGGCTTATACAAAAACTATTTTCTCTGTTACACCCTCATGCATGGAAGATTTTTCTGCCAGATTTTAAATAAATTAATTAATGATAAAAATCAACATTATAACCCGATTTACCATTTCATTATAGAAAAAGTTGTGAAAGGCTTTTTACTAATGCTCACGCAATGATAGTGACAACAATTTAAATGTAAAGTCCACTTTTCGTTCAGGTTTTCGTTTTCATTTTCAAAGTCAACTTGTATGCAAATTCTTTGTAAATCAGTGGACTTGCTGAAATGCTGAGAGAGACACACATTTTACCGGGAAAAGCAGGACATGGATATCGGACTCATGTTGGCCACATTGCTTTCTCAATATTGATATCAGTCAATAAAAAAATATTGGTTGACCACTAGGTTTAAAATGTTTTCTGTTTTTAGTTCAAAACCATGACACACTGTAAAAATAAATACGCTGGATTTACTTAAAAATATAGTGCATCATTTTTGCATCCAGTTTTATTTGAAAATTTAAGCAATTGCATAAATTGCTTAAAACTCCATGTAATATTACTTAAAAAAATGGATGCAAAAATGATGCACTATATTTTTAAGTAAATCCAGCCTTTATTTTTTTTTCATTCCATGTACCCTAAAATAAACAGTATGCAAAGTGGTTTGCAGAAAAATCTCAGGTAATTTTAAAAAAACATCAGCACTGAAACTGAACCTGAGAGGAATAAGGCGCTCCAGGATCAAAACTCACCAGTGAAATATAAAAACAGCAGCGATGAGGAAAGCAGAGATGACATCCGTCAGGCTCCACATCAGACTGTATTCTTCTGGAGTCTGAACGTGTGTAAGATGAAGAAAACAAGATTACAAACAATAACACAAAAATAATCTCAATGCTGAATGTCTGTGACCTCACCATGAGAAACAGAGGCCGTCGCAGTGTCTTCAGAATGTGAAGGGCGTTTGTAGTGACCGAATGAACGCCAGCACACCAAGCCAATGAATAAAGCCACGGCTGACTGATCACATACAGGTTAGTGCTGATGTTCACTGAGGCGTATTTTCTGAAATGAAAAACAAACACATTGAGGAGATGAAAGAAGGGGTTATGTATGGTTCAAGAAAAGAAAAAGACATTGGGATCTGATGTCAAAAGGACTTTGGGTTTTGACATCAGAAGGGCGTTGGGTTGTTACGTCAGACCGATGTTGAGTTTTGACATCAGAAGGACGTTGGGATCTGACGTCAGAAGGACATTGAGTTATTGCGTTTGGCTGATGTTGGGTTATTGCGTCATAAGGACGTTGCGTTCCGACAGCAAATGGACGTTGGGTTCCGACGTATGGCCGACGTTGGGCTATGACATCAGCAGTATGTTGGGTTATGACGTCATAAAGACGTTGGGTTATGGCGTCATAAAGACGTTAGGTTATCGCGTCATAAGGACGTTGGGTTATGGTGTCATAAGGACGTTGGGTTATGGCGTCATAAGGACGTTGGGTTCTGATAGCATAAGGACTTTAGGTTCTGACGACATAATAACGTTGGGTTATGGCATCATAATGACGTTGGGTTATGGCGTCATAAGGACGTTGGGTTATGGCGTCATAAGGACGTTGGGTAATGGCGTCATAAGGACGTTGGGTTATGGCGTCATAAGGACGTTGGGTTATGGCGTCATAAGGACGTTGGGTTATGGCGTCATAAGGACGTTGGGTTATGGCGTCATAAGGTGGTTGGGTTATGGCGTCATAAGGATGTTGGGTTATGGCGTCAGAAGGACGTTGGGTTATGGCGTCATAAGGACGTTGGGTTATGGCGTCATAAGGACGTTGGGTTATGCCGTCATAAGGACGTTGGGTAATAGCGTCATAAGGACGTTTGGTTAAGGCGTCATAAGGACGTTGGGTAATGGCGTCATAAGGACGTTGGGTTAAGGTGTCATAAGGACGTTGGGTTATGGCGTCATAAGGAGGTTGAGTAATAGCGTCATAATGACGTTGGGTTAAGGCGTCATAAGGACGTTGGGTAATGGCATCATAAGGACGTTGGGTTAAGGCGTCATAAGGACGTTGGGTTACGGCGTTAGTCCAACATTGAGTTCGGACTTCAGAATGACGTTTGAGTTTGAGAATGTTTGAGTGGAAATTAAAAATTCCTCACATGAGAAACTATAGAAGATACCATAGTATTTACTATAGTAAACTGTAGTTATATTTAGGCTGCAACAACTAATCAATAAAATTATTGTGTTAAAGCGACCTCTAGTGATGAAAATCCTACATATTGTGGCTTTAAGTGTGCTCAGGCAATAATAACTATGATAAATCTGTATGTACCTGATCTGTTCCTGTGACATGTAACTGTAATGAAGGTTGAGTCGGACTATGCGTTCTTCCTGCAGTTCCTCTATGGATGCGTGATCTCCAGACGTCTGCTGTAAATCTGGGTCGAGGTCTTGTACCAGACTCCTCTGATCCACCGGCAACCACAACACCTGCGAGAAAATTATGGAGATGTATTACACCCGTGTCCCAAAGCAGGGTCTTCATCCATCACAACTCTTCTGTTCACATTTCTTCTTTTAATTTAGTAGGCCATCTGGATCATGACCTACCTGGCTGGAGTTAATAAACGACTCATTGTGTAACACCTCAAGGGTGCGAGTGATCCACGTGTCTCTGTACGGGTGACCTTTGGGTGGACGTCTGAGGTCAAATATCACCAATTTCCCGTGCTGGGCAGCCAGGTTCAGAAACTCTTTCAGAGTGGGTATGGTTTGGTTCTGGACCTGATCCTTCATGTCTGCATCAAGAGAAGATGCCGTGCCGAAAGGATCCCTCTGAGAGATGAGACCGAGCAGAATGTGTGATGTTTGAGCAATAAAAGATTTTATTTGCTTTTGAATAATGATCGCAACTGAATCAAAGTGAAAATAGAAATGTACTGTTTTTTTACAAAAAAATCATCTTACATAAATGTAAAAAACATTCTGTGAAAATATAACCTTGCTTGATATCTTTAATATTTACTAAGATCATGTCAAAATCATTACATTATATGACTTTGGTCACACATCATTACATATTTCTTTAAATATGGTGCATACTGTACTCTCATGACATTGATTTGTGACGTCTAATGAGCTCAAAGGTGGTATAGTACATGGATTTCATAACACAAAGAAACCCAATAAACTCATGCATCAAAGATTTCAGTTGATCTTTAAACAGGGTGAGGTTTAAGATGCAGGCGTGCGTCTTTTAGGGCCGACTCGAGTCGACTGTGACGCATGGTACATTCATGCAAAGCTTAATTCAAGCCTTTAATTCCAACTGATCTCACCAGAGATTTAACGGGGATTTCGGAGGTTAATTAAGAAGGCAAAAAACTACACCACATTTGGATGTGAACTGCATCATTATTCAATAAGTTTTGAATCTGTTTGTACCAACAAAACTATAAAGTCCAATCAGTGTTATCAGATAACTAAATGTGACCCTGGACCACAAAACCAGTCATTTTAAATTGAAATGTATACATCCGAAAAGATGAATAAATACGGCCCATATTTCGTCGAGATACAACAATTTGAAAATCTGATATCTGAGGGGGGGGGGAATAATTAAAATATTGAGAAAATCCCTTTTTAAGTTGTTCATTAATAAAGTTATCCTAATGATTTGGCATAAAAAAATTATAATATTGACCCATACAATATATTGTTGGCTATTGCTACAAATTAAGAGTTTGGTTCCAAAATGCGATAAACACCATTAAAAAAAAAAGTAAATTCTTAATTTTACACAAAATCCGACATCTGCAATGTTATTCTGTCATCTTTTCTCCCTTTTTTCGAAACCGTGACAAACGCCAGTCCTCCTTCTCTGCAGATTGCAATAAACCTGCTTAACCAATCACAGCGCACCATTCCATGCATTGTAAACAATAATGGCGGCGCTTTGAATACACACAGAATCCTAGTTTTCCTCATCTACTTTGTACTTCATGATCAACAAACGAACAAACAAAAACAAAATAGTAATATTGATGGCATTGATAAACCTGTGGTGGTTTTCTGTGGTGCAGAAGAAACGTAAGCCATCAAAATCTAATAATTTACGTGAGAGGCACTCGCGAGACAGTAAAATGCCGGCTGTTGTTTGTTCTCACACGACAGCATCAAGCTTCAGTCACGCTAACACATTGACCTCAGGGGATCTTATGAAAAACTTTACATTATTTTACTCGAAGTCAACGAAAATCAAGCAGGACCAAAACATTTTACAGCTGATTGCTGTCAAAAAAGTTCAGCGACGGCGTCCCAAATAACCGCAGCAATGACAGTGTTCTTAAAATGAAAAAGTGTTTTGATTAGTGCCATTAATGTTTAATCGGTGTATACCACTAGTCAACTGAATGAATAACATGGCAAAGATGAATGCACATTTATACATTGATTCAATAGATTTATAACATAAAAAAAAAAAACTTAGTTATCAGTTTTTATAATACATTTTTGAAAATCAAATTATGGATTTAAATTTTTTATGTTATTATAACCTAAAGATGCTGTTTGAAAGTTTGTAACAGAAAATAGTGGTTTTCATCTCGTCACTTTCTTGGTATAGAAAACGGAATTAGACTAAATGGATTTATTGCAATTTGAAACCAAACTCTTCATATATACCCATGCTACTTGACTGGTTTTGTGGTCCAGGGTAACATATAATTTACTAATGTTATAAAAATTATATGATGCATATTTTATAAAATAAGTTTCTAACATTTATAATGTGACAACCTGATTGTCAAATCACAGTGATACCAATGAGAAGATGCTGGATCATCACCTGAAGGAACCAAGATCCAGCACTGAGTGTCTCCAACTCGGTCCATGTGAACATCGCTGCCGGTGCATCTGTTCGGTTGGGAAACACCTCGTGTACGTTGGTTGTCCTCTTTAATGTGCTGTCATGCATCAGGAATGGAATACCATCATAACTGCACACAGCAACAGAAAATCCAACTTTATTTCTATTAATAATTTTACTATGGTAAAAGCATAAATGCTGGTGATGAGAATTTACTAAATTATAAAAAATGTCAAAGACCAAAACTATTCATTTCTTAATTTTATTTTAGACTGTAGTAAATATTGAATATTTATAAATATTACTAAGTAAATTTTCTTCTGTATTTTGTGCACCTAAAAGCGTAAATTACTCTAAACAAAGCAGACAAACTGCCCATCAAACTATGTATTTACCTGTATTGAATTGATAACCTTTTACATTTTACAAGAAGTTAAACTGAACATGTGAACAAAAAGATTTTAACAAAGTTGCATGTGTCTGCTGATATGCTTAACACCATTTCAAATTATACCTAACACAGATTTATATTGGTTAATGAGGTCAGAGTCTTATATCACAAATAATCTGTCATGTGTTCTCATTTATGAAACATGAGCATGACGCATTCAGTGTTAAAAGTTCATAAAACTCTTATGTGACCCGTTCAATTGATTTACACAGAAATTCTGAAAAAAAAATTCATTCTGCCGTGTTTCACTAAATGACGCTTAATATCTGTTTTTAAACTCAGTGTGACCCTGCCTCAAGCAGGCATGATATAGAAACACAAATGCTTAAAAAAAAACAAGACAGTAGATAGATCAAAAAAATATTGTTTGCCGTGTATTTGCATAAAGTGCATTTGTTATACCAAAACATTTCTGATAAGATTAATAAAATTTTGCACTAGATTTATCTGCTCTGTAAATGAAAGGCCACTCCACCCTGTCAAGCACCCTTTTGGCGTCAAGCACCCTTTTCAGGATAAAGCCCCATACGGCAAAAAAAATTCTCTGGCCAAAAATATGTTTTAAATATATGCTAAATACTTTTTAGGGAGTAAAGCTTAAATAAATATATATTTGGCATTTGAAATATATTTAGTTTTAACCTTTATATATAAACATATTTTAACATGTAGTTTAAAGGCAACAAATTAATTTCTAATTTTACATTTTTAAATTTCCTGGCCAAAATCTAAAAGTTTATAAAGTAGAAATTTTATCTGAATACATTTTAATAATTATGTTTAGAGGTTTGCAACAAAGTTTTTCTTCTTTCTTTGTAAATAAATATAAATGCTTAAAAAATATTTATTTTTAAAATATATTTTGAAGTATACAAAAAATGCCAAAGAAATATATTGGTGAAAAATATGTTTATGTAAACATATAATTTTTGGCAATTTTTTATATTTTGAAATATATTTAAAGTGCACCCATTTCATTGCTAAAAACAACATTATTTTGTGTAGTTGGTATAAAAAACATTTGCATTTCTTTATCATGCCTGCTTAAGGCAGGGTCGCTGACTTACAATGTGTTCATGTGGTTTATGGTTAAAAAAATACTATTTTCCACATACCATACATTTTTGTAGCTTCAGATTTCACTCTCTTCCAGAAACGCATTTATTTGTGTCTCTGATTGGCCAGCTAATCTGTACATTGTGATTGACCTGAATACCTCTGACATCAACCGGAAATGTGAAGCTTCTTACCATGTTTAAAAGATTTGCGCAGGAATTATGATAATGTCGGTCTTGTCTACATCACCAATCCCAGGAAGTAAACTATTGCCTACAATCTGTGTGTTTGTTGTAGTCCAAGAAAAGAGATTATGTTGGAGACGATAACTTGCGTTTGCATAACGTTAACATGTACTAATACACACTTACACACCAAAGGAAATGTAAAATCGTAAATCAGACCATTGGTGCTCTTTAAAATTTCATTTTTCTATATGGCATTGACATTATGGTCAATGAAGTTGTCAGAGCCATATCTAGACTTTACAAAGCTTTGATCTACTGAAACAACAAAAGAAAGAACTTTACCTAACTCTAAAGAAGATGAGACCTGAGAAAACCACAACCTTGCGTGTATCATAATCAACTAATTATAAATCACTGTCACCAACCAGTCATCAAACCTGCGTAATATAAGATGTAAATCCACCCCCTGTCCATGCTCCCTATTGAGTGTCCTGGGCTTGGATTAGTAGAGATGAGAGCACTAACAGGATTAGTTTGCTCTAATCACATTAACTGAGAGCAGTGAGGTGACTCACACAGCAGATGTTAGGATCACATCTATTATTAGAGATATCTGGACAAAAGCAAAGGAAAAGCTCTTATGAATCTTCAACTGATGTTTCTGAAACTGTTCATCTCTGATAATTGGAAATTTGCTTGGATGTTGCAGAGGACCGTTTGCACCATTCACAAATGAAGTGCTAACAAGATTGTATAAGTTCATGCATTAGCTAACATGAACTAAAAAGGATCAATGACATTTCTACACCATTTATTCCTTCATGTTAATCTCAGCATTTACTAAAACATTTTTAAAATCAAAAGTTTGAACATGCCCAGTGTGAACATTGAAAAATGAAACTCATAGGTGAATGATTTAAAGCGCTCTATGTATGCAAACACATGAAGTTGCTTCACAAAAACATTTAAATATCTTGCAATATTTACAGTTTTCTTAGTCGCTTTGGTACATTTCTCAGATCAGAATTGAAATTCTCAAAACGACCTGTTCAATCTTCACAACATTGTGCCACTTATGCACATAAAAAAAAAACAGTTTCTCATTTCTTTTAAAAAGTTGCAAATGCTTTGGTACATCCATGCAAATGATTATGCAAAATCTGCTGTTTCCTACATTATCAATTGCTTATGTCATGTTGATCAAAATGTATTTTATAAAACGGCCCTTTCTGGTTCTTCATTCTGATTGGTTGAAACGCATTCTAAGCTGTGATAAAATACCCCGGTAACCCCATGGTTCAGACCGCATTACATAAGTATCACGATCTTACCCAACTTAAACACTGACGCATTCACTCAACACTAAAAACACTGTGTAAGTTTTGATCAGGCTCTGAATCTGATCTCTTACAAAAGTTCTTAACAAAAATTTAATTATCTCCGCTTTTAGCTGAAAATTTGAGAGGTGATAAGAGAAAAAATTAAGGTAGGATGAAACTGTTTTTTTTTAAGCGGAGGATCTGTTCTTTCATTTTATATACATTTTATGTTTATTTAAAGAAGAACATTTTTCTTGAAGGCATTAAACTAAAACTGGGTGTCAAAAAAAAAAATGCTGACGGGAAAAGAGTTAAGCATGCTTCCATGCTTAACTCTAAACATTTATACATAAATGTTTATCTATAAATTAGATGAATGTTGACACACTACACACTAGTCTTTAATTATATTTTCATCTTGATTCTGAGGAACTACTTTGTTTGGCGGAAGAGTGATATATGTACTAATATAATTACACCTTATTTGTGTTTTATTTTATGAAATCCTGCTATGCATATGAAGTAACCGTTTTATAAAAGCAATAAGCCCCGCTCTGCTTCACGTCGTGCCTAACAACGCCCCTTAACTGTTATAAAATGCACTTGCAACCCACTGCATCTTGGGGCTTATTGCTCTCTGTTGAATAGTCTCACCCCAAACAACATTTAAGCATTAGTTCATAGCATAAGTCTTTACATGCAAAATGGTTGTCATAATACAGGGTCAAACATATTTCTATACATTTCTATTAGACTTTTTTCTAAATCTGTTCTGAATTGGTATATTGCTCCCAGGTGATTCTTGACTTTCTCTAACAGACAGGAACGTCAGGATGTGTAGGAATACTTCAGTGTAATTCCTACAGCACTGCATGTACAGTTTTCCCTAAAGATATTGTCCTATGTTCACATTTCTTCTTTTTTTTCTTTGTGCTATGAAGTGCTGTCTTTCTGTATCACAATGACATGGTCTGTCAACAAATTACAGTCCAAACAGTAAATGTGAACTCCCACATACACTAAGGTGTAACCTACAATAATTGTAATAAAAACTTTAGCCATAGTTTCCATCAGAACATCCCTCCAGTGTTATACTGACAACATGACTAAGCAATTTGACTGTCTTATCTGTACACAATAAAACATACTTGTCATTCCGATGCCACTGACATGTTCATTAACACAAATATTTACTTTTAAGAGACGAACTAAGGATTTTGAGCAAGAGACTGGCTTTAATCCATGGTGTTTCACTATTTGTACAAATTGTTTTGAGAAAAGCACTTACTGTTTGACAAATATCGAGGATGATCGAGAAATGTACCAAAGCGACTGAGAAAAACTGTAATAAAATCATCTCTCACACATTTGACTTCTGAGAAAGCATCACAAAACACACACATAAGAAAAACATACAAATATACAATAACATGCTGTTACAGTTTTTCTCAGTCGCTTTGGTACATTTCTAAGATCAGAATGATATTCTCAAAACTATCTGTTCAATCTTCACATCATTGTGTCACTTGTGCACATCAAAAAAGCCATTTCTCATTTCTTTGAAGAAGTTGCAAAAGCTTTGGTACATCCATGCAAATGATTATGTATAATTCTCTGCTTTTTCCTACATTATCAATTGCTTATGTCGTGTTGATCAAAATGTATTATAATGGGTCTCTGTGTTGTTGGTCTCACCCCCAACAACATTTAGGTATTAATAGTATAAGTCTTCACATGCAAAATGGTTGAACAAGTTGTCATAATACAGGGTTTGGTCAAACATATTCATAAACACATTCCCATTAGACGTTTTTTTTTCTAAATCTGTACCTTTCCTGAATTGGTAAATTGCTCACAGATGATTCTAGACTTTTTCTAACAGACAGAAACGTCCCCAACAAGCAAAAACTGAGATGTTGAAATGACGGCTAACTATAGACCCAATATAGTCCGGCTATAGGCTAACTTCTGCCCTAAATAACCTAAAATTTGATTAAATGCCATTTTTGCCAAAATAACTTAAAGATGTATGATATTCCAACATGTAAGCAAAGTCAACAGGTGTTCAAGGCGTTTCCTTTCATTTCAGAACATCACCTCAAAGTACAGTAAACTGTTATATTGACAACATGACCAAGCAATTTGACTGTCTTATCCGTACACAATGACACAATGACTTGTCATTCTGATGTTCATTGACACAGATATTTACTTTTGAGAGTTGAACTTTGAGAGTTGGCTTTTCCAGGTTATCCATAATGTTTTGCTATTTTTACAAATTGTTTTGAGAAATGCACAAATTGTTTTGCAAATGTTGAGGATGATTCGAGAAATGTACCAAAGCAACGGGGAAAAACTGTAATATACTGTATTCAGCAAAACACTTTCATATGTGGAGTCTAATAATAAACCATACACAATTATTAATCTTACAAGCACATATTAACCTACTGCACAACTTTACACATACATTATGTGTATTTTGGGTACAATCTGTACCATGAGTATTTACTATTTGTAAGTCTTCTTTGTTGATATTATGCATATCATGTGTATACAGTAGTTATTTCTACATTACAATATTGAGACCTTCTCTTATCACTGCACATGTGCTGTTGTTGGTGATGTGAATAAAAGTGATTTGATAATAAGAGAAAATCCTGAAGCAATTGTCTTACCTGATTGTAACATCCGTCTCTAATCCTTCGCCACCCGCTTCCACGGCTCTCTGGAAGGACAGCTGTGTGTTTTCTGGTGCCAGCTGTTAAAAAAACAACAATACTGTTTAAATCAAAAAGGGTCAAACCCTAAAACAACTACCATTAGATTTCTAAACATAGAAAAGCATAGAAACAGGATGGTAAAATAACACACCATGGGTGCTCCCCTGTGACCGAAGAGGATGGGTGCTGGACCCAGTGTGCCTTTATCTTTGATACAGGGTGAGTACATACCCAACGGCACCAGATACAGTGTGAAGAGAACAGCCAAATACAAACTCAGGATAGCCACCTGTCTCACTAAAAACACAACATCGGTATATGTCATTAGAAAAAACATAATATTTTATACATCAACTGCATAGATTGTTATGGTGGCCCTGAAGTGCAAACCACAACAACAAATTACTAAACAACAACAACAAATTAAAAAACACCACAACAAATTAAAAAACACTGCAACAAATTAAAAAACAACAACAAATTAAAAAAACACTACAGCAAATTAAAAACCACTACAGCAAATAAAAAAACACTACAACAAAATTAAAAACAAATACAAATTAAAAAACACTACAACAAAATTAAAAACTATAACAAAAAAAAAACACAACATTAAGTTAAAAAAACACTACAACAAATTAAAAAACACTACAACAAAGTAAAAAACCATAACAAAATAAAAAACACAACAGCAAGTTAAAAAAACACTACAAACAAATTAAAAAAGGAAGAAGAATAACTTCCAGTTCAAAAGCCAAACTGCAGTGTCGTCCAATCAGCGATGTCTCATGTTGCCCACTGGTACTCTTCCGGTAGGTTAATATAGTTGTGTTTTTTATTTGTTGTAGTGTTTTTTATTTTGTAGTTGTTTTTTATTTTGTTGTAGTGTTTTTTTAACTCGCTGTTGTGTTTTTTATTTTGTTATGGTTTTTTATTTTGTTGTAATGTTTTTTAATTTGTAGTTGTGTTTTTAATTTGTTGTAGTGTTTTTTAATTTGTAGTTGTGTTTTTTAATTTGCTGCAGTGTTTTTTTAACTTGCTGTTGTGTTTTTTATTTTGTATTTGTTTTTTATTTTGTTGTAGTGTAGTGTTTTTTAATTTGCTGTAGTGTTTTTTTTATTTGCTGTAGTGTTTTTTAATTTGTTGTGGTGTTTTTTAATTTGTTGTAGTTTTTTTAATTTGTTGTAGTTTTTTAATTTGTTGTTGTTTTTTTATTTGTTGTTGTTGTTTAGTTATTTGTTGTTGTGGTTTGCACTTCAGGGCCACCGTAGATTGTTGGCTACATGAGATGACAAATAGCGGTATATACTGAAATTAAACGTTAAGGCTAGGGTCTCAATAATCCCATTTACCAATTTTGGGGTCACTCTCTCTTTTTATGTTTCTTATAATTAAATGTAAATTACAAACACATGTGCTGCTGTGCTTGGCCTCACAGTTTTGTTTGATAAAAAAGAAGATAAAAAAGTAAATCCTGGCAACACTACTTCTGTCAATAGCATTACAATAATTTTGTAGAAATATACTCTCAATCTAAAGACCCAAATTAGTTATAGCTGGGTCGCCCATAGAGAAAGCATGATGCAACTAACACAACTCTTTTCAGGATAAGAGAGGGTGAGAGAGATTGAGAGAGATGATGTCTTTGTAAAGACAATGGATCGGTCTGTGGATGGAGGCGATGGTCATATTCAGCTGCTGTGAGCTCATTCTCTGTCCTGCATCTGTCTTTCTGTCTTTGCGCCCTGACCTTATTAAAGAATCTCAGACATGACTCAGCTGATCATCAGTGAAATGCACATGAGGCAGAGGACATAAGAAAAACGCCAAAAAGAAACTATAACAGCTTTGCAAGGACAAACAGTGCGTCAAAGCACTTATCATAGCATAAACGCTTGTTGAAAACTGTTTTAAACAGATGTGCTCGTTTATATGATTAATTTTTGGCACCAAAATGCTCCCACTACTAACTTAGGAGGAAAACCACTTATTCTAGCCTGGAACCGCAAAAAATATGGACTGCATTTTGGTAAATGGACTGCATTTACATAGCGCTTTTTAACAGTCCTATGGCCATCCAAAGCGCTTTACAAGTTGCCTCACATTCACCCATTCACTCACTCATTCATACACCAACGGCGGTGTACATGACTAAATTATGTGTCATGTGCGTGGCTCGTCATGTCAAAATATGTGTTCGGCGCGTCATGTTAGCCTATGTGCATCATGCGTCAAGTCAAAATACATGCCTGCTGCAGATGCTTCGAAGGGGTTTATGATAAAAGAGATGCCCACATTCACAAAATACTCGCAAGACACTCATGCTGCCGTTACACCAGTCTCGATAGAGCGATTTCAACGTAAAGTCAATGTGAAGACTCGTTGTCTCGCAGCGCAAATGAGACGTTTAGCATGGTGTGATTCCGCCTCATTCGCGCAATTAGTTCGCATGAATGGCGCAAATTGAGCATTGCTGTGGAAAACGCGCAAGTTGAAAAAAATCGAACTTTGCTGGAAAAACGAGCTGCGTTAACCAATCAGGAGCTTGCTCTAGTAGGGACGTGATTACAGGAACCGAGCGGCGTCGCAGAAGCCCCTCCCATGATGCAAATGTCCGTGTGAATGTCTTGATGAATAGAATTTCACGTGCAGTTTTTACACGGAAATGAAGCGAGTAAACTCAAAATGTTCAAGCGGCAAACTAGACGCGGTATACGCAAATTTGATGGCTCAAACGCGGCTGGTGTGAACCCAAAGTCACTAAAACCTCATTCACACAGCACTTTAGTCGCAGAAAATTTCTGTATTATTGACAGAGAGGCTTCTGGGTGAATACAAACACATCCCGTAAATGTTCTGGGATCGCTCCCATAAAGAGGACCTAGTAACAATGCCGTAACATTCACAGAAATCTCTTTGAAAGAGGGATTTAAAAGCAGATCAACATTCACAACGAGAAATGTCGGCAAACTGGACTTAAGCAGAGATCAGAGAGCTTGTCACAATTTGCGCTGAAGCTGAGATCATTCACCAGCATGACAGAACAGCGCATCACCGGCTCCTTAGGATCTTATCATAAAACAAAAATGCACGATTGAGAAATCAAAGAAAATTACCAAACTTCAGACACTAGAAAAAACCTACCAAGTGCAGGACTTTTAATATGTCAGGGATCTTTACGGTTCCAGAAAATCATTGGCAGTGTAAATGAACCAAAAATCATACGATCCCGGACAAATCCTGGATGCATTTTCTGTGTATTTTCCGTAATTTCTGTGTGAAAGGCTTAACACTAAATTCTGATTACACATGATATTAAGCGAGTATCTGGCTATCGCAAGTGTCTCTTTTATCATTAACCCCTTCAAAACGTCTGCAGCAGGCATGTATTTTAACATGAGGCGTGGTTCCCAAACACATATTTTAACATTATGAGCCACACACATGACAGCTAAATACGTGTTTTGACGAGCTTCGCATCATGCACCCTCGAAAAAAAAGTCACTGGCTGCCACTAAACATGACTCCAGAAACTGAACCACAGCCATGTTGCTGAAAGAAAGATTGACATGATTCACATTGGGCGCTATTTTACACTCGGCGCAATGCAGCGCTGGCCATGACGCCAGTGTTTTTTGCTAGTTTCAGCCTGATGAAGTTATCATTTTTACGTTGTTTAAATAGCAAATGCACTTGCGCCCATCTGTACGCCCATGGGCGTGCTGTTTTGAAAAAGGTTGTACAGGCACATTGTTGGCACGTTGCTATTTTTAGGCAACTGAAAATATTTTTTCAGTAGTAGGCGGCGCAGTATTTTATTTAGCAATTTTGCAAAGTGTGCATTAGTATAGGCGTGTGCACAACTTTGCACAGGAATGCGCAACAGCACACAAACATGCCAAATATTAAAAATGAAAGGATTACGATGTAAAAAATTATTATTGTGTACATAAAGATAATGGACAGTCATTGCATGTATCAGAATAACCTATTTGCAGTAATGAGGAATGAAATTGGTTCACTCTCTGGAGAAACGTTCAGTGCTTTTGAAAATTTCGCCATGTATATAGCGAATCCGCCATGGTGCAAGCGCAACCAGCTTATAAAGGGAATGGAAGATGATTGGTTCATTGCACGTTACGCCCAAAACACTCCCATAACTCATTAAGAGAATATGTACAACCCTTTCGGACCATGCGCCTGATGCACCAATAGTTTTTTCCGTCACTAAACTAGCAAAAGTGGATTCAGACTAAGTGCACCTGCGCCTTCAGACCATGTGCTTAGATCAGGGATGGGCAACTTCGGTCCTGGAGAGTTTAGTTCCAACCATAATTAAACACACCTGAAGCAGCCAATTAAGGTCTTACTAGGCATACTAGAAACTTTTAGGCAGGTTTGCTGAGGCAAGTTGGAGCTAAACTCTGCAGGACACCGGAAGTTGCCCATCCCTGGCTTAGATCGATAAAATAGGGCTCTGAAAATAGGGCTCTGGAAGTCACCAAACAGATTACCCTACCTCTTTTATTCATGCGAAAGAAGTGTAAGGCTATTGGCCAGGAAAGAAGCGTCAATAGGGAAACTCCGCCCACATGAAGAAACGGCGCTGTGACCTGCAAAAGAAGATGGAAGTGCTTTGCCATTTGCCATAAAACTAAAAGTTGAGATGGTCTGAATCACATCCAGTGAGGTGAGTAAGGTGACCCACCTGAAATGAAAGGAGAAGTGTTGTCCATTCGTTACTCCATAAGTCAGAGAGAACGGCTGTAGCGCTGATGGAGAAACTGAGAGTCACCAGGATACCTATCTGTGTTTTCAACCAAAAACAAAGACATTTCTGTTAAATAATTATTAATAATGTCAAGTATCATGATGATTTCTTGTCTAAGACCCATCATTCACTGTGAAATGACTGCCCTATTTGTCTGGTGCTGTATGTTGCTTTTCCACCCTGACGGGACCACCACAGCACTTTTGTAAAGGTTATACTGTAAATAAATGTTAATGCTATATTCTGTTGAAATAAATATATCAATAATGAACTGAAATTTGAAGTATTTACATGAAGAGATTGTCTTAGTTTACCTTGTGGCTCCAATGAAGGTAAAGCCTTTGACCTTCAGACAGAAGACAAACCGCCAGGACCTGTAAATCAAATCAAATCAAAGCCAAATGTCAACAACTTTATCACTGCTTAGACACATTTATTAACTATGAATTGTGCACCCTGACCCTACACAGTAATTGTAACATTGTAAAGTGATGTGAAAGCACTATTGTTGTCCTCACCAACAAGAGGGCGATGTAAGTGAAGAGCACAATGGCGACCACCAGCAGAACCACTGACCACGGGAACCAGAACCCCAAATTCCCAAAGTTAAACCTGCAACATCAGTCAGTCAAACTATCGGTTTGTACAGTACAATATAAATATCATAGTATATGAATATTTTAATGATCTAGTGCAATGACATACAGTACAGAGCAACCCAACAAATTTGTTTCCTTAAAGAGCACCTATCATGAAAAAAGTGTTTGGAGATAAATGTGTGTTGGCAATGTGTGAACACAACCACCCTACAATGAAAACAATCCATCCACTGCTTCTTTTTTAATCCCAATGAAGTCTCATCATGCTGTTTTGTTTCTCTTGTTAATGTGATGTCACACAAACAAAGCCTCACCCACGGCAACTGACTGACAGTCCTGCATTACCATAGTTTCCACTCTATGGGCCCTTATTTTGCACCCAGCGCAATTGACTTTGTCAGTGACGCATGTATCATTCATATTTTGCACCGGCGCACAGCGGGTTTTTCCCTCCACAGACGCACGTCGGCAAACTAGGGAATGAACTTGCGCTCCCTGGGCGGTTCAGCGCAAAAAAGGAGGGGTGTTCCGGCGCAAACCATCCCTGATGCTATTTTGCAGTTTCAAAAAACAATTGCGCCACTGACCAGAAAAAAAAAGTTTAAAGTCAGTGGCGCGTTGTGCGTTGTTCATTATGCTATTTTAAGGGCGCATGCTTGACCATAATGTATAGCGTGCACAACGCGCACACACTTTGCATCTAATCTACACAGATGCAACAGTTATTTTTGCAAATCATAAATTGACTTAAAAATATTAATACACGAGATAAGGGGAATCATAGTGGTGAGCGTTGTGGTGATAGTTTTTATTTATTGTGTGGCTGCGTTAAAAAATTCTCATGCAAATAACGATTAAAATATTTTCATAAGTTTGTTGTGTGGCTGTATTCCGTTTATGTTATGTAAATAATAATTCAAATGTTTTCATAAGAAACCTTAATGTATATGAACTTGATTTGTAAGAGTACTTTGGGGTTGGACCCTGCTTGCGTTTCTTGGGACCGATTTCAATGCCCCCAAACCCTTTCAGCGGTGAGGGTGGACGCAGCAATGTCCTCTGCTGGCGTCTGTGTAGAGGCAGATCCACCTCCCGTTACACGGCATGCCTGATTTATGCTGGCAAGCTTGGGATTCCCCCGTCTCCTGACATCATTGTAGCGCTTGGCGCAACGATATGCCAGCTGATGAGACAATTGTGGCTATTTCCTCTCACGCCTGTTTAACCGACGCTGATTTGGGCGGTTTCTCCTATCCCCATACAAAACAACTTCTCTGTCTTTGACTGCTCTTACAAGAACGTCGGTCTCCTCGGCTGTGAACCGCTCCTGGCGTGCGCCTGGTAAATCCGTCATAATAATAGCAACCCGCCATGGAACTTGCGCCCTTGCGTTTAAAGGGAATGTTGGATAGCGTTCTGATTGGTTTATTTGACGTTACGCCCAAACCACACCTATGAATAATGAACCTACTTCAGACCAACCTCTTATTGATTTGCGCCCGGCGCAAGAGTTATTTCTCACGCCGGGAAAATAGCAACAGCGCCCAAGATCCGCCCACAAACTCACTTGCGCTTTGCGCTTCGTACTTGCGTTTCAGATCATTAAAATAGGGCCCTATATCTCTATATCTCAAAAGTGAAAAACTATTGTCTCAGACTGCGTTTACAGGCCTTGCGGGTGTTTTTTAAGACTGAAAAGTTCTGTATCAAAAATTGCATATTTCATCACAAAAATGTTGAGCTCTGGCCTGCCGCCTTGGTTTTTGACTCAAACTGTTCCCACACAGGTGTGTACTCATAGAGTGCATAATGTGACTATGTTTAGTTTAATTCAGTACATAATTTGTTTTATCAAATTTATTAAACTAAAAAAGCAACTTGGATTACTTTTTTGAAAAGGTAACTCAAATATTAATGTGTGCATTTAAAAAGTAATGCGTTACTTTACTCGTTACTTCAGAAAAGTAATATTATTACCTAATGCACGTTACTTGTAATGCGTTACCACCAACACTGCATAGGGGTATTTTGGACATGCTATAACAAATGATCTGTGGGGCATTTTGAGCTAAAACTTTCCAGACACATTTTGGGCACACCTGAGACTTATATTACATCTAGTATAAATTTGTATAATAGGTCCCCTTTAAGTAAAAGTTGTGTCGAGAGACACTCACCAGTCAAAGTCATCATAATCATTCTGAGCTTCACTCCAGAAATACAACAACACCAGCGTCAGGAAAAATGTCACAATGATGAGAGTGAAACTACAAAACTCCAGCTGTAACAAAACACACAGAGATACACGTCATGTCAGGACTTGCAATTCGTTTTGTTTATGTAGAGCATATACTGCAGGACGACCCATGTCAGTGTGCAGAAATCATGATGTTTTCTGAATCATATTTTAAACCCCTGAACTTGCTATCATTTATAAATCTCACAAAAGCTTTGCTTGTGTCAGCAGATGAGAGAAGATCCATCCTGTGCTCATTGTGTTAAGTGCACTGATAAACACTTTCTATGGAGCATGAGCAGGCTGTTTGATTTTAACTTAAAGCAGCAACATTCAAATGTCTAGAGAAAATGTTTTAATTTTCCCACAGAAGGAGCTGATAAATGCTGATAAATGGAAAAATATCATTTTTAACCAGCGTTCACTGGCTTCATCCATCTGCCTTCATGCAAGTCTTCTCATTTAATAGCAATGTATTAAAACATACTGTATACCGCCATTTCAGTAGTATGTGCAATTTGAGATAATGTATCCTACAATGCTATTCACTGGACTTCATATTATAATTAAACTGAAAGCAAATCAAACACACTTTTAAACTTTTCACAGAGTGTTAAGACATTTTAAAAATGAATTACAAAATGCAAAACAACCAGATAACTGGACTTTACCACATTAAACATGCAACGTTTACAAGCATGTGACAATAGTGTAGCAGTATGCAAATATTACGACATTACATCACTATGAGTGATTAAATTATATATATAAAAAAACATTATTTCAAAAGTCTATTGGGGCTTACACACCAAACACGAATTCAGGGGGACGCGAATTGGGCGCCCCGAATTTGGCTCCGCGAATTGGCAACGCGTTTGCCCCCAAAATGCGCTATTCTCCTCAAACCCATCTTTGCACAAGATGAAAATATTAATCTCATGCGAAACATTTGCATGACACGAGGTTAACTAATCTAGAGCGTGATGAAATTATATATAAAAAAACCATTATAACAAAAGTCTATTGGAGCGTACACACCAAACACGAATTCAGGGGTAAGCGAACGCGATAGCCGCGAAGATGCGTTATTCGCCTCAAAAGCATCTTCGCACGAGATGAAAATATTAATCTCCTGCGAAAAATTTGCATTACACAAAGTTAAATCCCACGAGTAATCTACAGCAAGGAAAACAATGCTTCGTGTTTGGTTTGTACGCAGCATAATGGGGCGTACACACCAAACGAGAGTTCAACAGTTTGCGCAAGGAGATTACATACAAAGTCGATGCAGAGATGCGCATTGACACAAATATGCATGAATAGATGCAAATAGGCGTGGATAAATGCAAATAGACGCGAATAGACGCAAATAGGTGTGGGGCAATACAAATGACGTGAATCGGGCAGTGCGATTGCGGTGAAAACACACACTATTCGCCTCAAACGCATCTTTGCGTGATTTAAAAATATTAATCTAAAAAAATTGGCATTACACAAAGTTAAATCTCGCGAGTAATCTAGAGCGAGGAACACGATGCTTCGCATTTGGTGTGTACGGAGGATAAGTCTTAAAGTCACCAATAACATTTTTCTTTAAGTAAATGAGGAAAAATCATTTTGAGTCATTTATTGCAAAAATTATAAATAATAAAAAAAGCATGACAGATCTTTATATTAATAATGATAATGTTGAATGAGTATCCTGACCCGACTGCAGCAGCATTCACCCGGCTGAGCTCTGGCTCTCTGATAGCGTCTCCACTGACAGCCATACAGACCGGCCAGACACGAGACGAACGGCTGGTGTTCATATCGCTGCAGCAGCTGCCGCCGGACCACCTTTAACTTCCCCAGCTTCAGTCTGGACAGACTCACCGGAGAGCGGCCCATACGTCAGCCACTACAGCTGCATACAGGAGCCAAGTGATGAGAGATGCTCTGAAGATAGACAGAGAAAGAGAGATGGGATGGATGGGTGGATAGATAGATAAACAGAGAAAGAGAGAGAGAGAGTTATTCTCTCTGTTATTCATTCTAAGCTCCTTGAAAGCACCTTTATTTTTAAGAGTGTAGTCACCGCAACACTAACTTAACCAATGGTGTAAGTTTGATGTGGGACTATCACTTACATCAACCAATTTGCAAAAGGGGAAGAGAGTTCTGAAACCTGTTTAAAAACAGTGATTCTATTAACCGTTAGATTTATGTTAATTTAATTTCAAGTATGAATAGACGAACAGAAAGCTTTTACATGATGAATTATATGAATGATTATGTGAATGGTGTTTTAGGTACAAATTCAGACGACGTTTTTGTTATCCCATCACTGCCCCAGACTGTCTGGTTCGATAGAGGATCAGTAAGGTGTCGTTATGAGGGAATAATGTCTGACCCATCCCGACACACACATCAGAAAAGACAAAGCTTCCTGTCACACAGCTAAACCGATTAACGGTGACAGATAAGAGCATAAACAGTGCTCAGATCTGTCAGATGCTAATAAACTAAATATGACACAACAGGTGAAAGACAAAAAGAAAGATAATAAGAAGCAGACAGAGGCGTCTTTGTGGCCCACGTACAAAAGCCTTCTGCACACCTGCCAGCTGTCTGTAACATAAAGAAAGTGTCAGCTTTCATGACCGGGGCGAGGGAAAGAGACATCCTTGACGTCTTTGGCTTGTTTCATAGTCGATTTCGAGGACAGCTCTAATGGGAATACCTGGACAAAAGTCCACCCGCTCTCACTGTTGTCATGGTGACGCCCTTGACAGCACCGGAGTCCCAACAGGACGTGAGGAAGAGACATTAGATCATTTAATTTTTTACTCAATATCCATAATGCAACTGTAAATCTTATACAGCTGTCCGAAAACAGCCAATGCTGTTCTTTTAAACAAGAAAAAATCCATAAAGTTCCATTTATATGATTTATTTACAAGTGAAACAAGAAAAATCTACTGGACTTGATTTAATTGGGAATTTCAAGGGATTGGGAGAAGTGGACTTACTGGTGGTTAAAAGGCGATGGTAAAATATCAATTGATATCTATTGCAGATATAAGGAAATTGATTTATGAAGTGGGTCACATAATCATCAACTAAAAATGACATTTGATAAGCCTAAGACAGGAGTTTTCACAACTCTTCTTCGAGGGACAGATTTTAAATTTGTAAATATAATGCGGGCCAGACTTTTACCCCTATTTTTACCTTTTTTTTTACTTTTGCCTATTACACACCAAATATATTATATATATTATAACTTATGTTGTTTTTGTTAGTTTTTGTTATATAGATCATATATAAAAAAAAACATGCATTTTCAAAAAATATGCACACTTCTTGTATTCAGTATTTTAATAAATCAACTCTTTAAAAACTATTTGCAAGAGCCAAATGTTAATAGTTCAACTATGAACATTGCATAAAAAATGCAAGTGTAAATAATCTAACTAATCCTATACTAACTGTAATGCAAAGCTCATAAACTTTTTTAGCTTATTAACTTTCAAATTGTTATATTTCACAACATATAGCCAGTCTTCTCATAATGACTAAAATTGCCTTTCATTTTCCTTTATTAAATATTTTAAAGATATATATGCTAAACCACATTTCCATTGTACACTACATTCGGACATGACTGTTGGAGTTGCCCCCTAGTGGCAGTCATAAAAACATTTTTTGTTTAATTGTAAATCAATGCCAACATGGGAGAGGGGTCTTAAGATTTATTATGGTCGATCGGATCAGAAGTGCACGAGTCTCTTTTGTCCACTTTCAACCGCTTCTGTCCTGATTACTTCGAGGTGATGAGTCGTTAAGACACGACCGGGAGAAATGATGGGTTTAAGTTGACACACACACTAATATTATGTCAAAGTCCACTGCTTGTGTTGTTAGTAAACAGACTGCACATCATATTGTACATGCATATGTAAGAGCTTTCTCAGATATTTCGGAGCAATTAATAAAAATAAGCTTGCACAACTTTTCACATGCTCGCAAAATGAAACAAAAAAATGAAGAGATGGCGAGCAGTCACTTTAGTTTTATCACTGAAAGCTGTGGGTTTTGCTAGAAGTCAGGATCGATGTAAAAACATTGTGCTCGGTACATCACATTAGATCAATAGGTGGAGAGTAGGTGGTCTTTTGTGGCTGCTCGAACACAATCAATCCCATAAGTGTTTACACCACAAAGGCAACCCGGTTGAATACGTTTTCAACTACCTCTAATTGTGGTCGAAAGTGGACGAGTTCAGAATGTTTCACACCTGTATTTAGCATCATCAACCTGTTATAAGTAAGGCATCTTAGTACCAGGAGCAAACAGGGCCTGAGAGTAAGTTAATTTAAAAACAGCCGATGACTAAGTCAAGAAAGCAAATATTACAACATATTTATTATGCCCTTTTACCTAGAAATGGGTTACTGTGCTACAGTAAAACAAGCCTGTTAAACATATCCCTTCATTATCTAACATGATGCCATAAATGATGCCATAAAAATGCCATTGTGCTATACAGTACAGCTGATGTCACACTTTTAAACAGTCCTTAAGTAAAATGACTGCAAGCCGGGGTCTTACATATGCATATACACTAGTAAAGCATTTCATATTCAACAGTGTCTCAAGGCTAATGGATGATAATGGACTTTGTAAAGGAAATGCTATTAGTTTTATGTGTAAACTCTTTAATATCTTATGAATGAGGGAGATTGAGTCGTGAAAAGCATCTCAAAAGTGTGAAAACACACACAAAGACACACAATGCAGTGAATCGATCCAGGCTTAGTGAGACACATCGCTTTGTTTAAACAAATAAATAAATAATGCACACACAAATAATGATGACTGCTCTGACATCAGGACCATTGTGCTTTCATTCTTGGTCTAATGTGCTCCATCGCTCTACGCTTGACTTCAGTAAAGTACTTTATTGGCAAGACTGCTGAAGAAAAAATGTGTTAAACATTTACAGAGTATTATTACAACTCAAAAAATGGGAGTGAATCTTGTCTCTCTGAATTGCGTTTCATGATGTTAATAGTTTTCTGGGTCTCGGGTCTCACGTTTAATGTAAGTTTATGTGATTATGCACCTACATTTTCACATTTGACAGGTGCTTTTATCCAAAACTGCCCTCAAGCTATACAAACAGCATTCATCATCTGGTAAATAATCTCTCTCTCTCTCTCTCTCTCTCTCTCTCTCTCTCTCTCTCTCTCTCTCTCTCTCTCTCTCTCTCTCTCTCTCTCTCTCTCTCTCTCTCTCTCTCTCTCTCTCTCTCTCTCTTCTCTCTCTCTCTCTCTCTCTCTCTCTCTCTCTCTCTCTCTCTTATGTGTATAAGAAAGAAATGACCTGATCTATCTGAAACCAGATACCAATCCTCTTACAGTCTTGTTGTGCTGAACCCTCTTGAATTAAAATGAAAAGTGCAACCCCTTTTACAGTTTAACCCCTTCAGTCCTGAATTTTCATGTGTTTAATCAGTGTGGCTTATTTTGATTGGTTGATCAGCATTTTTATTGGTTTGAACTAGAAAACATGTGATGTCCATTCCAGTAGACCCAGGGTCTGAAGGGGTTAAACACTAATATGTTTAATGTATATCTACATTCAGTTGCTCAAATTACTAAAACAATACAGTTAAGGGAATAGTTATTTAAAAAAAAAAAAAAATTATTTTGTTTTAATACAATTGGTATACAAATGCTAATTGGTTTATGGTTAAACAACATTATTTTCACATACCATACATTTTTGTAGCTCCAGATTTCACTCTCATCCTGAAACGCACAGATTTGCGTTGTGATTGTTCTGAATACCTGTGACTTCAGACGGAAATGTGATGCTCCTTACGATGTTTGAAAGATTCGCTCACAATGCAATGCTAACTGGAACTGTTAACTAACTAAAGGGGGGGTCGCACACCGGATGAGAATCGCCGCGCCATGAATCTAAAAACAGAACACATTATTTTCTGTACACACACCGGGCGCCTGACGGCGTCTGTCCGCTGTGACTCTGGACGCTGATCAAATCCGTCGCGCCACAGAGTGCCACTTACATAGTTTAACATTAAATAACATCATATTTGTCCCAAATCATTAACAATTAACATTGACTGCTAACGTATATTTAGCATTTTGAAGTGGACACTATCTGACTAAGTTCGCGCTATTTAATGTGAACGTCTGGTGTATGATACCTCTGAGTTGTCCTATAGACGGTTTCATCGGACGCACGTGCGGATACGCGTCTGGTCCGGACTTTATTTCCGGTTTTAGTTTTTTTAATGGTCCGACTGAACTCTTGAACAAATACCTCATCGAAAATAACTAATGTTTTGGTTTCCTAGGTCATATACATGATGTTTATTTTGCTTGTTATATAAATAAACTATGTTTAAAATACTTTGTTGTTATTTATTCTTAGCGGAGTTTACCGGAAGTTACGTGTAGACCACGAACGCCGCTTGTATATGTTGTTACTGCTAAAACCGTCTATACGCTACGCTGCGCTTCTCGTCTGGTGTGAGCTCCCCTTTACAGGCTGTGAGTTCACCAATCACTGGAAGTAAACTGTAATCCGGGTGTTTCTTGTAGTCCAAGAAAAGAGATTTGCGTTGGAGACGACAACTTGCGTCATCATTTACTTTACATCGTTAACCTACTAATACACACTTACACACCAAAGGAAATGTAACAATCGGACAATTGGTGCTCTTTAAAGTGGTCAAATGACGTTGCAAAAAAGAAAATAATTTGTTGTACTTGATCTAATGAAATATATAAAAGCAATATAAAAGTTACACCGCATATACATTTGGGCGGTGTTATGCAAATCTTCCCACACAGTGATGTTGATATGTTGGGGTGTGTGTGAATGAGGCGCATATTATTTAAAAAATTATATTATTTTTAAAAGAATATCTCTTTGAGTTTAAGACTTTAATCTTTGCGACTTTACAAATCATCTATATGCACAAAGCAGCTTTTATAATTTTATAGATAAAGAAAACATGAAATTGCATCATATGACCCCTTTAAATCTATAATCCCAACATATCAATCTATAGTCTAAGAGCCTCAATAGATATGAAGTGAATCTTTGTGTTTATATACCTTTAACTTATAGTGATGAAAGAACACGACAAAGTACTATAATACTTTTTACTTTTATATTCAAAAACGTAGTATTACCACAGTATTTGTCAAAAACATGTTAGTAGACGTCATTCATTGACTAAAGGCAGGGACACAACGCGCAACATCGCGTAAACGCGTAAAAAAACGCGTAAGCGCGTTTGCTGTCCTGGCTGAGAGACAGCACATACAGTAAAAACAAGCAAAACCGTTTTCACATATCAGTAAACGCGTTTACTCACCAACTCTTCTTCGGATGTGGGAATATACCGGGTGAAGGATTTCAGTCTCGTTATGAAAAAAGACAAACTGTCGGTCGACCGGCGGATTTAATCCTGTGTGTGTTTGTGTTATCAACAGCAGTGCTGTCACTGTGTGCTGCTGCAGAAGACCTGTTGCTATCTCAACACTCACTCATCCGCAAACCCCTCCCACCGACCGCAAACCCCTCCCACGGAGAGTAAACCCCTCCCCTTCAACAACAACAACAACAACAAGCCACTGAAAACCAACCTCAGAAGCTGATGAAATGTGATCTTATCCATATACACAATGTAACCATTTTTTGTCTGAAAGATTTCTATAAGTTGCACATAAAAATATATGTAAATCAAAAAAGATTCCAACAATTAATCCATAGAAAATGCATTGAGCTCCTTTTACTCCACAAAGACTCCACCAGAGAACTCTAGATATGTTGTTACGTTAGTTAAATACATTTGTATTCAGTTCTCCAGCAGGTCATCCTAAGCTTTTCTTTATCTTTTTAAACAATACTGTGAGAGAATGAAAGATTACCGGTTGGATGAGTCATTTCTAACTCTGTGCGCACTCGGTGTATTTGGTCAGGCTAAAACTCTCTGTCTTAGTTAAGCCTGAATTATAATGTGGTATGTGATGTAAAGGTCTGATGCCATATTTAAACTAAAACTGCATGGATGACTGCACTGCGTTTTACAGTTTCACATTATAGCCGTTTCGATCTATGTTAAGACCTCAGAGTATCTTAAAGGGATAGTTCACCCAAAAATGAAAATTCTGTCATCATTTATTCACTCTTATGTTGTTACAAACCCGTATAAATGTCTTTATTCTGATGAAAACAAAGGAAGATATTTTGATATTTCGTGGACCCCATTTACTCCAATAGTAGTCTTTTTACAGAACAAAAAAATTTATACGGGTTTCTAACAACATGAGAGTTAATTATGATAGAATTTTTTTTTTTTGGGTGAACTATCCCTTCAATAGCATAGAGAAAATTGTATCAAATAACCTAAAGTGGCTGCAAGCAATCTTCTGATTTTTCTGTGTATTTGTTATGAAAAGAATAATTCCAGTTTTAACTGCTCCAGCCATTGGTCAATACAAATCTGAAGCCGTCCTAATGTAAACCAAAAGATAATTTCAATATACAGCGGGGAAAATAAGTATTTGACAAATCTGCATTTTGTGCATTTTTATGGAGAAATGTACCGGCACATTCTGGATAAAAATCTGCTGCCATCTACCAGAAAGCTGAAAATGAAACATTTCAGCAAGACAATGATCCCAAACGCAAGGCCAAGGAAACAATGAAGTGGTTTCAAAGAAAGAAAAACAAGTTGCTTGAATGGCCCAGTGAGAGAACCTATGAGCTGTAATCACCAAGAAAGGCTTTTCTGTGTCATTTCACTTTATTTATTATGACCCAACTTGTATACTTAAATGTTTTGATTTCTTTGTATGAATTCAATATTTGCCTTGATGGCTACATCTGATAGAAATTTTGTGTCAATAGCAATTTTGTGTCTTAGAAATCTCCTTACTGATAAAAATGCTGATGTGTCAAATACTTATTTTCCCCGCTGTACCTGCTCTATACATGTTTAGCTCTCTTACAACAGCTTTACATCGATCAGAAATGTATCTACCGGTAGATTGGGTGCATAGTAATCATTCATAAATCAAAGACTTACATAAATCAAAATGATGTTACATCACCATTAAGCTCTTTGCAGGACAATTTAACCCCTGTGGCTGTTGGAGGTTTAATAAGTGACATCGGTGTAATGACCCTCATTATCATTCAGGAGTTTCCATACAGTTAATGTACATACTGAACACAGCACAGGGTAAACATCATAAAAATCTCATTATGAAATTATACACTTTTAACAAAGAACTGTTCATAGGCTAGATCGGTTCAGGGGAAGGTTATTTGATGTTTCGAATGAATTTACAAATGTTCAGTAACCATAAAAACAAAGGTTTTTAAACGGTTACATGCAAATATCAACATATGTAATTTTGTAAGTTATCAGAAAAATAGATGATGCATGGATGGATGGATGAACAGATGGACAGACAGACGGACAATATGGATTTGTCTGGTACCAAGAAAGCTGTTCAATCCAGACAGTTTGACACATCAAACACGAGACACGGCAGTTTTTATCCTTCATTTAAGACTGCTCATCACTGTGAGCTCAAAGGCTTAATAGTTTCCCTTATAAGAATTGCGAAACCTTGAACAATAATAAGCAGAAAAGCACAGGCAGTATTTCTCCTTTATGAAAAGCCTCCTACACACAGACCTACGCACACTCTCATTTACTGCGTAACAAAGTTGTTTGAAGAAAAATGCACCTGTCCTGCCCTTCAACAAAGAAAATCAAACACTGCACATCCAAACATCACTCCTGATGAAGATGAATACATATTTTACCACTGCATTACATATCAAGGCATCACTCATAAACATTGCTAATGGATTCTTAAAAAAAGACAGTGAGTCAGTGTAATTATTTTGCAAGCCCATTCATAACCACAGAGGTCAAGACTATTTTAATAAAGTAGGCTAACATGTTTCCTACATTTAATATGCCTGCATGTATAAAAACAACATTTATATTGGTTGAGTATGTAAACGCTCACCTGCTGTGATGCTGCAGTAAGTCAGATTGAGTGAAATCTCTGCATTGAGTTGATGGATTCATGCACGTGCAGTCTGCTCAGCATCAGCACCACAACATGCGGCCACTCATGCACGAGGACGCTTTTGATGTTACTGACGCACAAACGCGAACGCATGCTGAACGCTTCACATTCCGCAGTGTCGAGACCGCCCGGCGCTTTGGTTACTGAGCGCGTGCTGCGCAGTGCTGGTGATGCAGCGCGTGAGCTCAGCATATCAATCACTCTTATGTAATTCAACCTCATAGCGTCAATTGATCAGTTGCTTTTGTCATGACTTAATAGACCTAATAACTTATTGACTGCTCTTTTGAAAAAGGATATAATGTAATGTAATGTAATGTAATACATCTCTAATCTAATATATCTGGCATGTGCTTGCAGACGCCACTTTGATAATCTGTTATCTAATTTAACTTAAATGCTATTTGGGGCCACCATGGTTTGTAAAAAAAATTAAACTAAGTTTGTGGAGATTTAAAAATTGCATTAAGAGAAAATGGCCAAAATTTGTACACTGTAAAATATTTGCTGTAGTTATGCAGCATTTTGCCAGTAACTTACTGTAGATTTATATTTATCTAATTTATTAGCAAGAGTTTGTTTAAAGAAAAATAACACATTAAACATTAACAAGTCTTTGTCAGAATAAAGAATACAATTATAAAAACACCTGAAAAGCATTCTGGGAACTTCTCATCAACCTTTTTCTGATTTTGGATAAAAATGCTTTACGTGATGCTGGTATTTTATAGTTTTTTCCTGTAAATATAAAGTCTTGTAAATGTTTAATGTTCATTTATCTTTAAACAAATAGTAAATAACATACATCCCGCTGCCAGGTATAGTGTAATTTCTACAGAAATGTTTAACAGAAGTAGTGTCAGTTAATATGTAGCCTATTAGGTACATATATGCATACAGTACACTGGTATCAATTTGTATCTCTGAGGTACTAATATGCACCCTTCTGGTGGAAAGCTGGACTATTTTAAAGGGCCCCAGTGACACCTACATTTTGACCACTTATTTCAACATTCTCGTTAGACATTTAAGCCTTTTTTTAGGTTAAATGTTTACACTACTGGCCCTTGGGGTCCATTCACCACAAAAACACCATTAGCTTGCATGTGAAATGTAGATTTTTTTAAAATAAAAAAATCACTTAAAGGTGCAGTGTGTAAATTTCTAGTGGTGAGTTTATGAATTTCAACCAACGTTTCAGTCCACCGTTCACCGAAACACATAGAAAAGCTACGGTAGCCGCCACCAGACAAACATGTCATCGGAGACAACATAGTAAAAAAAGTTTGTCCTTTAAGGGCTTCTGTAGAAACATGGGGGCACAAAATGGTGACTTCCATGTAAGGGGACCCTCACTGTATGTAAATAGAACATTTCTTCTAAGGTAATAAAAACATAACGATTCAATATGAACAGTCTTTATACACCACTGTCATATAGTTATGTATTTTATATTGCATTTCTGTCAAAAGATCCTTATAAAAGTTACACACTGCACCTTTAAATGATCATCTAAATTTGGTTGTTTCTGGATATTGGTGATCTAGGTGTTAGGTGATAAACCTAAAGGAATTACCGTTTAAGAAAGAAATAGCTTTGACCAGCAGAGGGCCTTAGACAGTCATTCATTTTACTGGATATGGGCAACTGCTCACATCAATACTTTAGTGATACATTTTGTGAATGTATGTATATATAAACATTAGAAAGGACAAATATTATTTCAAATAGTAGATTTTTTGTAGTTTTTGATGCATTTTGAAATGTCTGTTTTTACAAAATGCCAAAGAAATTTGACTGAATGTAAGTGTGCGTGCGTGTGTGAGAGAAATCCCTCAAAACCTTAAATGTTTGGTAGAACTCAAATGTACAGAAAATGCTTGAAAATCATAAGAGGAGGATTTTTCTTAAGAACTGTGAGCATCTTTCACTATACAATTCATCACTAAACACACAGTCACTCATCATTGAGAAAACTACACATAATCCACCATGAGGATGCATTCAAACAGGACAATTTGTGTAAATGCAGTTATTCCTCAGCAGGTATTTCCTCACCCTCGTTTTCAGTACTGTATGTGAAGCATTGGCAGACTTCCAATCCATTAAATGCCAGCACAGCAGGATTTCCTACAGAGAGAAAGAATAGCGGATACAGCGGGCTTTTGCAGGGGTGAGCTTTAGTGTTTTTACTTGACGGGTAATAAAATATCTTACAGGGCAATCGTGCCCTATTTCTTACTACAGCATTTGCAGAGCACGTCACTGAATCCCATACTGCTCCAGAAGATGGACCCCGCTTTTAAATGAAAAGTAACCCAAATAACTAATGCTTATCTTGGCAAACAAGCAACCAATCGGCTACGTTGCATAACCAAGCATTTGCATTAGCAGCATTGCTCCAGTACATCGCTGGTACTTGTAACCCTTCCAAATCCATTCTGCAGACCCAGTAAAGAAGCTTATAAGAGCATTACGAATGAGATTATAGTGAAGAAAATCTTTCATTGATCGTCAGGAAGTGCTTTGGCACAATCGCTACCATTGTTGCCTCATCTATGGGCTGTTTTCAGTTTTATAATGCAGCTTTAACAATTCAAGTTTACAGAATTGCCTTAGAGAAACTATTAAGGAAAAATTGTACATAAATGGCAAACAGCTCCTTTCAGAAGACAATGCATTAAAATGCAGTTTAGTGTTATTGTTGTGTTTTGTTCACCGAAAATGAAAATTCTGTTATCACTTTGTCACTCCAATGCTTTACTAAACTTAAATGACTTGAAAAATGAAAAAATGCATGAAAGAAAGAATAAAAGTAATGCAGGTTTGAAAGTGCACGAGAAAATGATAACAGAAATTATTATTTCTGTGCAACCCATTCACATAACAATGCAGATTTTTTTGGTCACAGTGTTATTATGCAGTTTACAGGCGAGTGTTTTATAACAGTGCCGTTATTTTCATCTAATTCTGAAGCCTACTAAAATCAAAGCTATTACAAAAGCCTGTTTTCACATGAAAACCCTGGCATTCACAGTAGCAATGTTCAGAGTAAACCGGCATCATACTTACTGAACACAAAACAGTCAACTCCACTTTTTGACTCATTCTGAAGTTTATTTGTCCCATTTCAATTATGAATTTTGATAATCAAAAAGCCTTATAAACAGTTTATGGCTCGCATAGATAGATTATGATTGCTTACAGGAAATATTTTCTTCTCCACAGATCCTTTAAGTCCATTGAAAAAATCAAAACAATACCAGATTGTATCATGGACGCTTGTGCCTTCTTTAAAATCAATGTAGTATCCTTGTCACAGTTTAAGGCCAAAGGTTACAATAATGCAACTTCAAAAAACTTTATTTTCCAGTTTCCTTGATGTTAATGTTTGTGGCAATACAAAATATCTTCATGCGAACAACGCAGTAAGCTTTTTGTTACTTTTTTATGGTGTGGGGGAGTCATGGGACAGTAAAAACCTCAGGTTTATGTTTCATCATGCACAGGCATCCTTCATAAAACCTTCATCATCGATAGTCTTTTATAGATCATTATATCAATAATGTGCACGGCTCCGTACCAGATTTATTCTTCAGTTTGTGGCTTTTTTAAATTGATAAGATTGGAGTACAAACTCATCACGCAATCTCAACTAATCTATAACCCGACACAAACACATACACACACTTTCTCTCACACACAAAACATCTTTAAAAAAGTTGTAGAATTAACAAAAAAAGGCCCACAAAGTCCACTTTCAAAAACGGATTTGCTTTCATGAACCGACAGGCAATAAACACAAAAGAAACCCAAAAACAATAAACAGACAGCGAGGTCCAGAGAAAGTCAAGGACTGTGGGACATTCCTCTCTATCCAGTGAAATATAAGGGGAAAATCCCCCATAATCCCTTGGGCCTGATGCACTGTGAGCCATAAGTACATAATTTCCAGTGATGTCATCATTTGGGTCCTTTTGGTGACCTCAGACGCCCTCTGAGACTAACAGTAAAACCAGAGGGTGAGGGGTGGGTAACACCTCACCACAGGAGCCCGTAACCGGGCTGAGAGAGATACGGATGATGGGGCGCTCTGGGGGTCGGGGCGGAGGTGAGGTCGGGCCCGAGGTGAGGTGGGGCCCGGGGGCCTCCTGGGGGACTAGCGGTTGTTTTTGGCTGCCTCCTTAGCTGCAATGATCAACGGTGTGAGACTGGACAGAGGCTTTGCGATTTTCAGGAACTGATGCTGCGGAGACGAGAACAAAGAGTCACAAGCTGTTACATTTAATTTCCAAATGTATTTATTGATGTTAAATAATAACCTACTTTTAAATGATTAAAAAAAGAACAATGAATAATAATAAGTTTTTACATTTTTCACTCGCTGGATATGAGAAATTATTTTGGACAGGACATGTCCGAACCCGTTCTAAAAAAAAAATAATTTCCAGCATATGCATTTTTAAATGTTTTTATGGGTCACCAATAAGCTTCGAAGCAGACAGAGGTTGTTCTTACTGTATTAAAGGTGGGGTGCGTGATCTCTGAAAGCCAATGTTGACATTTGAAATCACCTAAACAAACACGCCCCTACCCCAATAAAATCTGGACCTTCTTTTGATAGACCCGTCCCACACATACACAACACATGCAACGATGTCGGTAGTAGATGTAGTAGACACGTCCCTTACTGCTGATTGGCTACAAGTGTGTTTTGGTAGTCGGCCCCACTCCCAAAGTGTTTTTTTTAAATCACGCACTTCGTCTTTAAATCTATTTTCTGTTTCTACTCACTATTCAATATCTGAGATTTCCTGCAGTTATTTTCTTTAATCCTGTCTGAATTCACACTTCAGTGTTCCCACACCTTAGTTAACTTCAAATTTAAGGACCTTTCAAGGACTTTCCAGGTCCGATACCCTCAAATTCAAGGACTAAATGTGGGGACACATTTCAAGTAACACATTGTGTTACCTTTTAAGATACATTGTTACAGTTCCCTTTCGAGGGAACTCGCGCTGCGTCACTGCGGTGACACTTTGTGGACGCCTCCAGGGGGAAGTGCGTCTGAATATGTATATCAAATTCAACCAATGGTGAGGCTTAACGACAAAGACAGGGTGACGCAGGAGCCAGGAAGTATATCACTATCTAAAATATTAGCAAAAAGACGGCGTTACAGGGATGCAGGAAGTATTGCAAGGGAGACGCAGCGTCTCGTTCCCTTCTCAGGGAACAACAGTTACATACGTAACCCGAGACGTTTTCATGTGTCAAGCACAACTATGCAAAAAAGCATTTTGGTATGAATCAACATTCACATACAGAAGATATAAGCATTTAAAGCGAACAGTTTAGCACGTGTGCTTAAAAAGTCTAGAATTTTTATGATCCTACACTACACAGGGAATAATATGGATTTTTTTTCAGAAAACTTCTTGCATAAAATAGATTCAAGCACTTTCAATGACCTGTATCTATCTATGTATATTTTCAAAAACTTTTCAGGGTCTTGAATTTTCCCCCAGATTCACAAACTTTCAAGAATTTCAAGGACCTGTGGGAACCCTGACACTTGAGTCATATAATGCATTACACAACATCAATTGTGACGCTCACACACTTTCAGGGCTTTTCTAGAAACGCAGTCATAACCAAAAGTCTGAACTTCCAAAAACAAATATGTATGTGGGAGGTAAAGTTTTTCACGGGTCCACTTATATCCGAAAACCAGTGGTCCGACCCAGGACCCGAGCGGGTTCGGGTCTAGAAGTGTCATCATGAGTGCCTTGGACACGGTCGGGTATAATAATAGCGGCATCGGCTCTCGGGTAATTTAAAATGAATGCGTTTTTGTCGAAAGGACCAGAGACAACCCAAACTATCTTGCGTGTGTGCATCGAGTCCTTTTTTGACCCCCTCTGTTTGCCAAGAGCGCTTGCGACATTGTGTGGCTGGCAGGAGGTTAATTTTTGTTGAGCCAACCCTGTCAATCAATTTTATCAGATAACAAATGAAAATAAATGGAACAGCAGGCCAAATTGTATGCAAGGCCATCTGGGTTTCTCCATCTGGGGATGGAGACTGCACACAAGTCCGTGCCGTTAGTGATAGGACACTATCAGGTTTTTGTCATGGCCGAAGCAGCAACTAAGAAAAAGAAACCAAGGTTTTGTCTGAGGAGACCAAAAAAGGGAAAAGGGGAGAGTGACAGAATAAAAAGAAGGACGAGGATCAATTATATTAGGCCAGCGTTTGCTCCCTGGCGTGAACTAAAGAAGGAGGAGGGGTTTCTGACCGATTCTGACTTGGCCTTCATGCTTTTGTACTAGTAAGTAATGTTATATTGCTTGCATATATAAGTCCTGTCTGGCACCTGAACGCTATTTGTTTTACGTGAATTTTACTGGAGGCTATTGGAGAGTTTAGAGAGACTTGTATCACGTGACATTGTGGCGCTGTGGAGATCCAGGTTCGGTTCCCCTATAAGGCAATTTTTTTAATATAAACTTTAACCAAGCGACCACCGTTACAACTGGCTTGAAAACGTGAGCTATGAGATCTTTTGGCGTTTGAAATAAAATAAAACCCATGAAATTATATTACTTTGTGACCTAAAGAGTTGTCTTCTTTTCCTTTGCGACAGTGCTGCGGCGCTTGTGGCCTCTAGGGGCGCTGGACATGAAAAATACACGTCTAGCACCCCATAGTGGCCAAAAAGTTCCATGGTGTGCCTTTAAAATCGGTATCAGACATAATTTTTTGTTTTTTTATATTTATGATTTGTATCATTTCAGGTCAGGTACATTTCTTTGGACCCGAGAAGATCTCTAGTGGGAGGCATGCGAGAGCGAGAGAGACACTATACACATACACTGCATGCAAACTACACACCCTTATCCATATCAATCCAGGTCAAGGATTATTTTTATTTTATAAACTTGACCCAACTTCAACAGTAACCCTGTCTAAAGAAACAGACCTGTAAAAGCTCTTTAGCAGAACCTCTCTTCTCCACATCCATCTCCAGACAGCGGTTTAAGAAATCTCTGAATATAGATGAGAGTTTCTCAGGGTTTTGCAGCTCTGGGGTTCCATTGGTGGCAATGAGATAAAGAGCCTGGACAACAGCAAAACATTCATTAATCTCGGTCAATGCATCTGTTTATTCAAATAAATATATATATTTAAAACACATTACAACAAGTTTGCATGTTCTGCCATTTGTGTGCAGCAAGCAGGTGTGGCAAACCCTTCATAAACATCAGCATGTTAATAAACTATGTACATTTTAAATTTAAATTAACCATCAAACAATGGTATTATTATTGTAAATTGGCAAATTGCTTGTGAAGTTCCTAACCCTAGGTGATAAAAGTGTAATACATACATGCATGTAATAAAAAAAATATATATATTTCTAAAGTGAATTTTAATGCGGTGTTCAGTCTGCCATGGAAAAACTAAATCAATTAAATAAGTGCTGTGGCTTTACTTTGCACTTTCAATTACCATATTCACTGCAAAAGTGACTTTCTTACATATTTTGTTTTCAGTAGAAAATATCTACAAATTCTTAAATCAAAATGTATTTTCTGAATGAGAAAAACGACAATTAAAGTGAACCTGTGCTTAAAACAAGCAAAAATATTTGCCATTGGTGTGAGAATATTTTTTTGAAATAAGTTTTCTTTTTTCTTAAACACTTAATTCAAGCAAAATTTTCTCACCCCATTGGCAGAGAATTTAGCTTGTTTTAAGCACAATTTCACATAAATTGTATAGTTTTTGTCTTAAAACCAAACTTATTTTCTTAGGTAATTTTGCTCATCAAGAAAATGCATCTTGATTTAAGAATTTTTAGATATTTCTACTGAAAACAAGACAAAAATACTAAGTAAGAAAGTCTTTTTTTGCAGTGTTAATAAGAATGCACATATATCGACCTATAATTGGTATGGGCAGATAAAAGCATCTTCCCCACTATCGGACATTGGTCGACTGAAATGAGTCGATGATCAGGGCAGATTATATCCTGGAAATCAAAAATGCAGGGGCGGAAAAATGCATCAGAAAACTGATTATTTTGAATTGGGTCACAATGATAACAGAATTGTATGGTCTGAATTTCAAGGATTTCACGACAAAGGCCGCATTTACATTGCATGTTTGAAGTGACTCAATTCAGATTATTTACGCTCCTGTGGCACAGATCGGATATGATCCACGAACGCATAAGCATCGGTTTCAGGCCTTATTCAGATGTGGAAATAAATTTGATATGAATCACATACATGCATTCCCGTTTGCAATGCAAGCGTACAGATCAGAAATACCCATCTCAAGACGGGTGTTGTGCGTCATTGAAAATGAGATCTCTGCAAATGACATCAACTCAGGTGGACACCACCGATGATCACATGACTCTTCTAAGCAGTGCAATGGAGGACCACAGCTCCACTTAGTGGAGTAATGTTGAAGTTTTATGTCTTGTTACAGAAATAAATCTTTGTCGGTCTATTGCATATCACAACATTTTACTTCCTCTGTGGTTTAAGCTGTTCCAGGTCAGTATGTCTACCTTGAATTGTTTTGCCAAGTGTTTAGTGTAATCATAGATATCGGAGTCGCTTTTAAAAGATGATCAAAAAAATTTGATACAGGGAACAAATCAGAATTGGGCATCATGTAGTGTAAATCCAGCCTTAGAAACAAGGAGTAAAAAGCAAAACTATCGGTATCTATTGGTATTGGTATAGTGGTTGTCAATCTACGTAATGTAATATCGATATCGGCACAGAAACTTTGTTTCAGTGCATCCCTATTTAGTATATTATCTGATAGTACCAAAGTACTTTTTTATTTTGTAGTGGGTGTTTACAGCTAATCCATTATTTGTCCTGAGTTGTGTAAATTTTGTTGCACAGAATCGGCTGTGATGTCTTACCCTCAGTGGGTTCTCGTTGAGGTACGGCGGTTCGCCCTCGACCATTTCGATAGCCATGATACCCAACGACCAGATGTCCACTTTCGGGCCGTAAGCCTTGCGGGTCACGACCTCCGGTGCCATCCAGTATGGCGTCCCGACCATCGTGCTTCTCTTGCTCTGCTCAGGAGTGATTTGAGCGCAAAAGCCAAAATCAGCTGCGAGAGAAAGACAGATGGAGAGAGGTTCAGATTCAATCTTCACTTTATAATACTGTACATATTGTTTCATTAAGGGTCAGTTTATCCTAGTCCCAGACTAAAATGCATGTTTGAGCTGCCTGCCTTCATTAAAAAAATACCTTGCACTGACATCTCTTAACATTGTCTCAAGAAAATGCTAAAAAAAGGTACCGCCAGACCCCAGTATTGTTTTTGTAAGGTATGTTTGTAAAAATGACTAAAATGTCTTAATATAACTTAGGCCTAGTTCTGGTTTAATCTAAACCCTGTCCGGAAAACTACCCCTAAATGTAATAAAAAAAACATTGCCTAAAGTACAGACACATTTGACAATCTGGACTCTTGCTCCATCTACTGGTGGAAAAGTTGAATGATGAGTTAGATCTCAGTGCTTTCCTACTTATAGCATCACATTCATGGTTCTCATTAAATATGATCAAAGCAAAGCATAAAAAATGTTTCATAATGATCTTGTATGAATTTATTTAAGAAGTTCAATTCCAGGAAAAGCCTTTTCAAATTCTCTCAATTCACTTTTGTTAACCCTGCCAATATTGCTTGCCAGCATGTCACACAAACAATTTTAAATAAACATTTAGAGGCATTCATGGATGCAGAAAACAAAACCTACTTCGAGTTTAGACAGTACAGATTACAATTCCTATGTAATGTGTATATGAAATAATGATGTTTAAAAGGATGCAGCAACATACTGAGTTTGACAGAGCCGTCCATGCCCAAGAGAATATTGTCACTCTTGATGTCTCTATGGATGACCTGATTCGAGTGCAGGAACTCCAGGGCTTGTAGACACTATGAAAAAGACAAATACATTTACATTTATTCATTTAGCAGACAATTTTATCCAAAGCGACTTACAAATGAGAGAGCGTTTAAAATACATGTTGTCTAAGGCCCCCTTAAAAGACACTCCAATGATATGACACATACGCAGCGCCTGAAAATAGTCCCCTGCTATTGAAAGCAACCAAGGGGACTATTTTCAGGCAGTGCGTAATATCACTACGCCTGCTGCAGCCATGGTACGGCAGCAAAGTCCTTGATTATTACGCCAGAATGAGAGTATAGTTCCTACCCATATCTGCCTAGAAAATCTCAACTTTTAATTTTCCGTCGGTCTTAGTACACGATGTAACTACAGAAGAGTCAGGTTTTAAATAGGAAAAATATTGAAACTCTTTGGTTCTTTTTTTAGCACTATGCTAATAATCTAATCAGATTCAATGGATTATGCTAAGCTATGCTAAAAAAGGTACCGCCAGACCCGGAGATCAGCTGAATGGATTCCAATCAAATGTTTAAGCTGGAAAATGAGCAAAAAAAGTGGAGCATCCCTTTAATGGATAAACGAGCAACGACCCCCAGTACCAAATTAATGTGTCAATTTAATACTGTCTTTGTTATTATTTATAACACATACTTTGTTATGATGGTTACATTACAAAGATATTAAAATAATAATTTTTGGCATGCTACATAAATTTAACTAAATAGATTTTATCGTGGGAACATTATGCTCTTCATTTTTTATTTCAATTTATCAGGGTTCCCACACCTTAGTTAACTTCAAAATCAAGGACCTTTCAAGGACTTTCCAGGTGCAAATCTCCCTCAAATTCAAAGACTAATTGTGGGGACACATATCAAGCATATTCAAGACATATTGTTACAATTCCCTTTTGAGGGAACTCGCGCTGCGTCACTGCGGTGACACTTTGTGGACGCCTCCAGGGGTAAGAGCGTCTGAATGTGTATATCAAATTCAACCAATGGTGATGCTTAACGACAAAGACAGGGTGACGCGGGAGCCAGGAAGTATATCGCTATCTAAAATATTGCCAAAGACAGCGTTACAGGGACGCAGGAAGTATGGCAAGGAAGACGCAGCGTCTCATTCCCGTCTCAGGGAACTTCTCATGTTTTCATGTGTCAAACACAACTATGCAAAAAAGCATTTTGGTATGAATCAACATTCGCATACAGAAGATATAAGCATTTAAAGCGAAAAGTTTAGCACGTGTGCTTAAAAAGTCTAGATTTTTTATGATATTATCCTACACTACACAGGGAATAATATGGATTTTTCCAGAAAACTTCTTGCATAAAATAGATTTAAGCATTTTCAATGATCTGTATCTATGTACGTATATTTTCTAAAACTTCCCAGGGCCTTGAATTTTTTCCCCAGATTCACAAACTTTAAAGGATTTCAAGGACCTGTTGAAACCCTGATTATTATTAACACATTGATGCATTTTTGTTTGATCCCTAATTACACACCCCAAAAATATTTTGCATTCAAAAAATATTTGGAGGACCCCATTAATGCCACCACGTACCCCCAAGGGCCCCCAGACCCCAATTGCAGACCCATGGAATATAAGATTTTATTTTTTTAATAAACAAACGTTTCTCTTCTGTTTGCGTGCATTAGTGTGTTCATGTAACTCAATTGACTGAGCATTGCATCAGCAGCACAAAGCTCATAGGTTTGATTCCCAGGGAACACCCACGCTGATAAAAAAGTAAACTTTGAATGCCCCATAAGTTGCTTTGGATACAAGCATCTGTCAATTGCATAAACGTATAATAACTTTAGTATTAATAGAGTATTGCACAGTTAATGTGTTGGTAAATGAATGTAAAACTCTATTGGTATCGATTGCGAGTCTCAAGTGCTGTTTGTGTTTTAATCTATGCCAAGCATTTGAAATCAGTCACTAATGAAGTTTCATTACAGTCCTAGATAACAATGCAAGTCATGTTTTATAGCTCCAGCGAATATTTCTGTAATGTTTTGCACTCACTTCCCGGCAGACGGCCGCTATCTGTGCTTCATCCATGCACGTTTCTGTGACCACATCAGTCAGGGAACCTCCGGCCAGATACTCCATCACCACCCAGAGCTCATCTCCTACCAGGTAACTATAGAAACCAGAAAACACCATCAGCACATGCAGCATTGCAGAGTGATGCAGCAGCATCGCCGTGACAACGGGAGGCGACACTGGCTTTATTAGTGGAAATGGATACGTCAAGTTACCATGGATACGGACACAGATTACTCAAAGCTTTGACTCAGCATTAGTCCATGAAGAAGGCAGCAGCTAAATCGAAGTGGCGCCAGTATGCAGCATGTTTGCAATGCCTCAGGGCAATTACAGTATTTCAGTCATGCAAAACTATAGTCTTATCTACTTGAATAGAGAGGATATCTGTAAATTCAGCTGTTAAATTAAGCAACATATTTCGAACCTGACTTCAAAAATGATGGACATATGCATCTCGGACAGCATGGGGTTGAGTAAATCATGGGTTTAAAATTATTTTTGCCGAACTATCCCTTTAACTCCTCCCATCCGTCGTCTGATTGCTCTTTCGTAAGGACTTCTGGGGTGGTAAAGTGCGCAAATCCTGCTGCAGTGCGAGCCTCGCCGAAAACCACATTAAGGATGCAAAACGGGCACTGATAAGCACACTTCGGATGACAGATGGGACACCCTACAGACTTGTAGACTAAGTGAGCACGCGCAATTTAAGCCCACAAGACAGAAATTCCAGGTGAAGTGCGCCATTTGGGACAGGACCTTAGCGCCGCAGGGATTATGTATTAGGCCAGGGATTCCCAAAGTGTGGTGCGCGCACCCCCAGGGGTACGCGAGCTGCCACCAGGGGGTGCGCGAGAGGAAAAATGTAATGGCGGTCTGTTTCTTTAAGTGGGATTTTTTAAATAAAAAAATGAACAGTAAACATTTCCTTTGTAATCGCTTTTATTTTAAATAAAAAACTATAATTAATTAGTTTTTGATAGAAACGTAGAAGACAGCTGCTGTCTTTTTCTACGCACTGCTCTTCTGTTATGCACTTCAGCCGTTATATGCGTGCCAACTCGTTTCATTCATTCCATATATATTATAATATGCTTAACTGGCTGAAATCAGGGAAACTGTCAAGTGTGGGATGTCTTATAATAAAGTTGTTAGTCACGAAGGAGGAGAGGGACCAAGAGAGAGAGACTTTTTTATGGCAAAAATAGAAATAATGAAATATGATGAGACATGGGCGCGTCTAATGCACAGGATACACAAGCATTGTGTTTTCATGCATTGTAAAGAGACCGCCAATGAATTATAAAATATAATACATAAATACTTACAAAGACAATGTAGAGAACTTATTAAAAGCTTTCATTTAATTTTGTTTTAAACTTGAGCTGTTATAATGAATCTGCAAACTATAATACACTTTTTGTGCGAACAGTAAAGGGACCTGGGTTCCTTGCCCAGAAAGCCCATTAATTTTTCCCATAAACTTTTTGATTATCTTAAAAAAACAAGCTCTGTGTTCAACCAAAGTTTATGACACAGTAAATGCGTTTACTAGAAATATAAGCTGAATTTTGACTTGAAAATGTATTAACGTTGTGTTCATCTGTAAAAACGAACTTGTTGGACAAAACGTGTAAGTCTCATAAACATTTGTTAAACACAGAGCTTTATTATTATTTAGTGGGAAGTTTATGGGAAAAATGAATGGGCTGCCGTTAGAAGAAAGTTATAAGCAAAGCAACATTTCTCTCGTGTTTGGCATCAAAATCCTCTATGAAGGCAAGTATTTTTGTTTCAAACCCAATACTTTTGATAGAATATACACATAACTTGAATTAGGTGAAGTTTGGGATTGATTGTAACATTCACATGTGATTTTTACGATCCGCAAGTCCAAAACTTTTTAAGATCCGCTTCCAAAGGATTAGAATCTCTAGGTTACATTATTGGCATGATTTTGTCAAACATATAAATAAATACATGCATGTAACATGCATGCATTTATTGATTTATAAATGATAATAAATAACATAATCATCAATTAATGTATTAATAATATCTGACAAGTTAAATTGCTTGCCAGCATTATTGGTCAATTAAGAAATATTAAAGAAACAATGAAATGTCTGTTTAATACAATAAATATGTAAATATAGCTTTATTTGAGAGAATTTTGATTTCATATGGAAAGATATGCGTGGATTGATGCTCTCGTTTTCATTAATTAGTGGTTAATCAGAAATAATACAATTTTATATATACCTTTAAAAAAGAGGTCATCTTAATCTTGTTGGATAATTAATCTTGTTTTAATTACCTACACTGTGGTGTTTGAATTATGCAAATAGACCAAGAAATGAGGAAGTTATGATATTTTAAAGTGTTTGGTCAAGAGGAAGAGGTCACAGTTTTTCATAGTTTAATTTTTTTAATTGGGTACAAAAATGACCCCTAATTTTCGAATTAAAAAATTCCATAAGTGTCTTAATAATTATCAGATTTTAATCATTTAAAAACCATTTTAAAAGATATTTTTATTTTCTATGATATGGTTATGATTATATATGAATTGTGTAGTATTTTTTTTGTCACATACCTATATTGTAGTTTTTTTCAAAGTGTTAAAGACTTATGACATTTTATATATATATATCAAATATACATATATACATATACATACAAGCCTATTTTCTCCTGGTTATGGCTAGAAGGGATACAGCTACGGCCAAAATCATGTGAAATCTCGCCGGAAGAGCGCTGTTTTCATCCAACATCTCGCGAGATTTGGCAGTAGCTGTATCCCATCTAGCCAGATCCATTGTTTCCTGTTCATAGTAATAGCAGTGCCGAATTTTGTTATATCCATTAATTACTATCTGTTGATCAATCCTTACTAATGCTGACTACAATGCAGTATAAACTAGTGATTTTTACACATTACGTTAAATGGTCGGTCTGCTAATTGAACCACATTGATCCTGAGCTCAAGCACACGGTGGAAAATGCCAATGAGATCTTTTATTTCCACATCATTGTTTCTAAACAATGATTTAGAAATATGAGCACCCTGGTGATGTTATGATAACTCACCTGTCCAGGTAATTCACAATGTTGGGGTTTTTGTTTTCCCTCATGACCAGAATCTCATTGATGATCAGCTCTTTCTTCGGCTGTTGCTGAAGATTCATCTGTTTAATGGCCACCTAAGAGAAACCATCAAAAGCAGCTTTTAGACACTACTGAAGATGAATGGGTATGCATTAGTTCATCTTTCCATTAATCTGTTCACTTGGAAATGAGCCGTCTGTGATGTTTTCAGCCCGTGCATGAAGGTAAGATTACATTGCAACCTCAGCTCAGAGGAATGTTATCACACCGAGATCAATATGTAATGTCCCAACCCCCAGCATCCCCTGATTCATTGTCATCGATCAGCAAGAATGCCAAAGACTTCGTCTCAGTCTTGTTAATAATGATCGGTAAGAGCATGTGGGTGCAAAAATATATTCAAGCCATGAAGAAGTGATCTGATCACTCACAGTCTCGAAAATATTTTGGTCTTTATATGAGGAGCTCTGATGCAAAAGGCCTTAAACGCCACCTCCATCAAAAAAGAGATAATGATATTGACCGAATGCTCTCGGCACGCATTTTGTTAATCAAATATGCTTCAAATCCGCTTAATCCTGGCGGCCACAGGCCATTCAGAAATACTGCTTTGTTGGCAGAATCTATTAAAAAGTGCTTATTTACAAGAAAACATGTCAGACGCAATTAAAGAGTTTTGCATATAAGCTCTTCATATATTGCTTAGTTTGGGGTATCAAATGCATGGGTGATTCTCACGAAACCATTAAAACACCACGACACTAATGATTTTAAATATAAAATGTGTAATATAGTAATATTAAAAAGCATCAGAACAAAGACAATACTGTTTTCTACCTTGCACAAAATGTGATTTCAACATAAAAATAATTTTTTTTAAAGGTGCAGTGTGTAAATTTTAGCGGCATCTAGTGGTGAGGTTGCGGATTGCAACCAACGGCTCAGTCCACTGCTCATTTCTCGCTTTTGAAACACATAGAGAAGCTACAGTAGCTGCCACCGAACAAACACGTCATTGTTGGAGACAACTTAGTACAAAAGTTTGTCCGTAAAGGGCTTTTGTAGAAACATGGCGGCACAAAATGGCGCCTTCCATGTATGTAGATAAAAACGTCTCATTCTAAGGTAATAAACACATAACAGTTCATTATGAAAGGTCTTTATACACCCCTGATAATATAGTTTTGTATATTATTTTGCATTTCTGTCAAGAGATCCTTTTAAAAAATACACACTGCACCTTTAAATTTTATTGCATTTTCTGCTGAAATTCTCATTACCGCAATGCGTCTGGCTTTGTTTGAACATGTGTTATGTTGTAATTTAAACAAATTATCACAAATAAAAAACATAAATGGATGTTTTACTAGATTATTTTAGATGACAGAAAAATAATTTTCTGAATATTCATGTATAATAATAATAATGAAGAAAAATGAGGAAAATTATGTGTCCATCCATGCCTGATGTTGGATTTCATGTTTCATCGAAATAAAAAAAATGGTTGTAAATTGTGGAAGATGTTGCGGTAATGATATAAATAAAACAAAATAAAAAAACTGTTAAATTAAAAATAAATATTACTTCAGAATTGTAATTTACTGTGCATGACTTTTAATAATCCATTTTTAAAAATGTGAAAATATATTAGCTTTTCTTACAGTGCTGATGTTTTCAGACTGTTGCGGTAATGAGATTTTTTTAGGACTTATTTTCAAAATTATGTTACAAAAAGTGTTAAATAATAACTAAAAGTTTTTTTAATTAATGTTCCCATATACTCTAGACTTTGTTTCTAATGTCTAGTGGGATTTTTTTTTATTTAAGCAATTTTTACATTTTCATGCTTGACATTTTTCAAACCAAGTTTTCGTGAGAATCACCCAAACGGACATCTAGGTGAAGGATATATGCTATGATAAACCTCACCTCCTGTCCTGTGGCGATGTCTATGGCTGTGTATACTGTACCAGATGCTCTGTACAAAGAAACGATATATATGACATTAGATAAATGTTTGAGATTTTGAGATATAACACTAAACAAGTGAAACTTACCCTTGCCCTATCTTCTCAAATCGTGTGTATTTCTTCTTTGGGTCACCAACACTGACTATACTTCCTATAGAGCACACAATACTGTCAGGAATTAAACACTCCTTTGTCCACAGGTGAGAAACAAACAGCATCATTTAAATGAAAAAGTAATCACATAATAGTATGTCATTCATCAAATGCTTCAATCAGTCAAATCGATGCCGTGAAGTCAAGTTGACTAACAAAAAAAGAGGAAAAAACAGAAGGGAATAAAAGACTTTTCAGACCTGGCAGTAAACAAGAATGTAACAATAGGCTGGAAAAGACAACGAGAAAGAAGAGCGAGGGCTGACGAGAGATTTACGACATCTCTGAGTCTTAAATTCAGCTCATGTGAGGGAAAGACAGAAACGCCTGTAGCTGGATGAGGTAACCATGGCAACCATTGATGAGTAAGGGATGACACATCTTTGGGCCTGAAGAGGGGACCCGAATTGACAGAGGGGATCAGGAAAGACACACTGATGGCTGATGTCTTACCAGTAGAGGGCGATCTTAGCACATCTGTAGCATGGGGTTTATGATAAAGATACAAGAAAGCTATGCTTATTTAGGGCCCGCTCATAAACAAAAAGACTGGGGATCATCTCATCAACAGTTACAGTCAATTACATAATTATAAGTAATTTATAATGTATAGACAGTCTATAATAATGTATATCATGCTAAAGGGGCTTATTTCACAATAACAACCTGCTGCCTGTACATTATCCCGCTTATTACACGGCTATTTACCTCATAAGTAAGGTAAGGAATATTACCAAGATTTCCGGACCATAAATCACACTTTTTTCATAGTTTAACAGGTCCTGCAACTTAAGTTCTGGTGTGAGTTATACATCAAAATTATTTAATATGAACCAAGAGAAACCATTACCGCCTACAGCCGCGAGAGTCCGCTTTATGCTGCTCCTGTATTTATGTAATTCAATGGATTCAGTGATGCGAAATGACTTCGGGACCTTTTTGAACTTGATTTGGCTTGTCGTGTTAATTTAGCCTATTCAGCCTCCCACATACGTTCTGTATGCTATTGTGTATCATGTAAATAAATGTTTATGTTACTTTATTACACGGCTCTCTGGAATGCTTGATTCTGATTGGTCAGTTGAGACATTTGCAGGTTCGTTCTTTTCAAATAATAACCGCTCCAAATTAATAACGCATAGCCGGACTACTTGCACGAGTAAAATCGCTCCGCGCCAATAAAGATCAATAAAGATTACTGTTTGGCGCCATCTTGTGACAAACACTGGACAACCACGACAAGACACAGAGAGCTTACTGAGACTGAACTTGACAAAATAGAGCATGACAGCTACGAAGCCAACACACAAAAAAATACAGAATGGGCATTAAAACTTCTCAAAGACTGGCTAAAAGAGAAAAAATGGAGACAGACAAGTATGAAGCAGAGGATCTTAATAAGGTATTACGATCATTTTATGCATCTGTGCAAAGTTTCGCAGAAGGATAAACATGTTAATTTAAAACAAATATGCCAATAAAATGTTTCAAATTCATATTCATGTCCAGTTTTTTTTCTTATGTGGCAAGTAGCCGTGTAATAAGCGGGATAAAGTAGAGGCAGCCGGTAGTTATTGGGAAATAAGCCCCTTCAGTGTGATACAAGACCCTCCGCTTCGCGTCGGGTCCTGATCACACTGTCGGGGCTTATTTCCCGATAACTACCGGCTGCCTCTACATTATCCCTTACTTAACATGTACGGACACCTATTCAGCCTGCTATTCTTTGCTATTGTTTAGGTAAATAACTTGCCTTTCCAGACTAAATGTCTGTTCTTTGGCTTGGATTTTGTGAAATCATTTTCTAAATAAACGCGACGTATAGTATATATGTTTTTTCCTCTTCAAAACGCATTTTTGCCTGATGCGACTTATAAAGTTACTCCGGAGCGACCAGATTTATAAGGTAAATATTGATTTGAAATATTCTATTTTCTCATTTTTATCAAATGCAGACCTTTCATTAAGAAAACCTGTTTACTTTCGTTTTACGATAATACGATAAGACGTTCAAATGTCATGAACACACTATTTGGTTTAATTATTTGTAAATATAATGTCATATATGTACCGAGCCCCTAAGGTGACATTAGAGTAAAAAAATCTAAAGTTTAGTTTCATGTGCTCACACGAAACCTTCATGTGCAGAATTATTTAAAGTATAGTTTCACGTGCACACGCGAAACTAAAATTTATTAAATTTTTGCTCCATATCCCCTTAGGGTCTCCGTAAAAATGTTATTAAAATAATATTTATATTTAATTTATGTGTAATATTAAACTGTACCTGTCAAAATGATTTGCAGCATCCGGGTTACTGTGTCTTATTATTTTTAATAACAAACATGCAAATCTCGCGACTGGCCAATCAGAATTAAGCATTCCAACGAGCAGTGTTATAATACAAATTTAAATAATAGTAACATTTCTGAAAAAAAAAACCCATTTTGAAAATAAAAAACTATATAAAGGACTCAATTAAGTATGAAATCTTTAAAATATGAGATAAGAGCATGTTTGAAATTTTCGAAAAATAAACATACATTGTGTTCATTGTAAGTATGATTGGCCAAAGATATCTAAATAGATATAAAAACTCTTTTGTCACCTTATTAGTCAGTCCCTCCAGAAAAACGCGATTATTAGGGTGTGACAAGATCTTGTGTGAGATTAAATGTGTTTCGCGAGATTTCTTGTGGAGGTGAAATGCTGGAGTTTCTCAAATAAAAGACTGCATCCTTCGGAGGTCATATTTTTAAACTGCATTTACTTCATAAAGACTGTCTTATTAGAGACTATTAACAATTATAAAGTTGACTAATTATTTAGTTAATCGCAAATTGTAATATGCTCACGACTTGCGAATGTAATGCTCAGTTAATGATCTGAAATAAACCTTGATGACGTATGCAGCCTGCATATGCGACCTTCGGAGGAGGCAGCTTTCTGTTTGACCCTTTTACAGTACATGCATTATATTTGTCTTTTACTGCATTTGCTTCTTTGTTTGGGTTTTCAATAATGTTTGTTCGTGTGAAGTCTGAGACGTTGTGTTTGTCTGTTGATCAGGGTCAGGTGTGAAGTCTTAGCAGATTAAACCTAATGTCTGCATGTTCTTGCTAAAAAATGACAGTGGTTGTATAATTTCTAGTGTAAAGAAATGGACACATATTAAATATTAAAATGGATTTAAACATTGTTTGGCTTGAAATAAGCGTTTCTCTCCATTTAAAGTGAAAGTGAAGATAGTGTCCGCGAGACGAGTCCACTATCGCCCCCTGCAGGCATTTGTTATAATACATACATAATGCTTTTTATTTATAGGCCACAAATGTAATGTATTTGTTAATGTTGTTTAATGTAAATTGGTTTTAATACTTTATTTGAACCAATTATTATTGCATCTTCGTTATTATGTAATTTTAAAGGCTACTGCTCATTTGGGTCTATTTTTATTACCCAAAAATAACAAATTACTTCATTATCAGTTAGCAAAATAATTGTTAGGGACAGTCCTTGATTAGTTAAAACTTTTAGAAATAATGTGATTTCAGTTTCTTATTCATTTATTTTATCATTGAGAATTTCTTAAATAGTGTAAAAATATTGTCTCGTCTCGTTCTCGTGAACCCAATCTCGTGTCTCGTCTCGTGGATTAGGTGTCTCGTCACACAACTAGCGATTATGCGATCGCATGATTCAACGCATAATCAGACAAAGTCTGCATTTTATGCGGGGACCTTTTTTTAAAATACACCTCACTTTCGCAGCATAAATTGCTGATTTCCGTGCGCAAAATATGCAGGGCTTGCATGATTTCATAATCCCCGCATTTCGTAGCAAAAATCACATATATCTTAGCGTCAGTCGAAAAATGTGGCATTTACTTCACACAAGCGCAGCCATGTCCCCTGTTGCCATGGGAACTTTATGAAGTGACGTGATTATGTGACGTGAAAATCACTGAAAAGCTACAAAATTTTTTCCCGCAATTTCATCTTATAAATATCCCGCATATTCCATAGCATTTTTTTAAGAAAAAGATCAAGATTTTTTTGCCCGCAACTATAAAAAAAATGCGTTTTTATGGAAGGACTGATTAGTGAATCTTTTAAACTCAAGAGGATATAAAATGGATGAGGGGCGGTGGTGTTCTGGGTATTGAATGTGCTTATGCAAACTAGTTTTTGTGCATTACTATAAATTAGGGCTGTCAATAGATTAAAATATTTAATCGCAATTAATCGCATGATTTCATGAGTTAACTCGTGATTAATCGCAAATTAATCGCACATTTTTATCTGTTCTAAATTTACCTAAATGTAACACTTTTCAAGTTTTTAATGCTCTAATCAGGATGGATTTGGTCAATATATATGCTATATGAAAATGTATGTCTACAACAGCCTGTTTACATTTTCAACAGAACCATCAGCCATAGTTTTATGAATGTTTTTGCCTTTAGAAGACCTTGTTCTTTCTCCATTTCTGTTTGCTGCTGCATCATTTGTGACCTGTGCTGGCAAATTGAGTTGGGATGAGCAAATTTTCAAAAATTTCATTTTTGATTTGATTTCATTTATATTTTAACATTCTCTATTAAAAAACTTTAAAACAATAGGAACAATTGTTGGAATCTGACAAAGCATGACAGAACTATACCCGTTTACGCAGAGCAAAAACAATATCAACATATATGTTTTTCTTTTATTGTTTAATTTTGATATTGAGACAGACCGCTTTAAGATACTGTAGGATAATGCAAGGGTTTAATATAATGACACAACAGATGCTTTTCCTTAACAGTAAACCAAACATTCATTTCAGATATAACATATTATACGTCATACCTGCGTGAATTCTTGTCAAAACAGATATTTTTAAGACTGTAATTTTGTGTAAGATGTCTATATATATCGGGGTCGCGCACTCGCGTGTTTGTGTGCATGCGCTTCAGACGTCTGCGTCAGACATGGCTTTTGAGTCTTGTCACTCTTAATAACTCTTTTAACATCAATCAGGTCCCGAACTTTATCTCTCTTAATAATTATTTTAACATCAAGCAAGTCCTGCAGTCTATTTTCTATCATTTCTGAATGCTTTTAAAAACGAAACTAAAAAGTGAAAGAAGACGCATCTTTGCTTTATATGGATTTGGGACGGTACACCTCTCAGGAAACGTGCAGATAAAGATCATTTTAGATGTTTAATGACCATTTAGAGCATTGGATTCGCTAGACGAGAGCTTAATGTTCTTATTTTTATGAAAAGTTCCAACTCATCTAGACAGCGCCGGTCACTTGCTGCTTCTCAATTCATCCAGCTGTGGGTCAAACAGAAATTGTGTGTTGCGTTTATCGCGCGTTAATAAAATTAGTGCAATTAAAATGAATTTGCGTTAACGCGTTATTAACGCGTTTATTTTGACAGCCCTACTATAAATGTATGTACTTTTATGTGTCCAAGGCAAATTTCCCTAAAGGGTCAAATAAAGTCATCTTAAAACTCATTTTGATCTGTCGTTTTTGTCGAGGAGCCTTTACAAACATTGCCATGATCTTGACTATATTACTTACGCAGCTTCTCGAGTATTTCCTCATCGCTCATCTTCTTCTTGCGTGTCTTGTCTGTGCTTAGTGGTGTGGACGGGGCAGGTGGGGTTGTAGTGGTTGTGGTGGTAGTGGAGGGCGTCGGGGTCGGGCTGCCTCCGTCTGCCGCTGCGCTGGTGACGGGTGATGTGGTGGCATCTTTGGTGGGCAGTGGAGGAAAAAGAGGCTCGATAACAGAGCGGGTGTAGATCTGTGGGGTGGAGATGTGATTTGTTAGCAGCGGACTGCCAAAACATAACGCAAAACACACAACCTAACCTAACCAATAATAGACAGCTTGCGAAAAATATTGTAAAAATGTCAAAAGATATGCAAAAATTGTAAACCTGAATCTGATTTATTTTGGTTTCTGCCAGTATTTTACTTTTTTTTTAAGTAATAAGGTGGAAACTATGTGGGTCTATTATTGTGGTGTCATTGAATTCATCATGCACTTTGTGGTTGGACAGTCATTTCCTGCGAATTTTGGCCAGAATGAGACCGGATTTGAATGTTTGGTGACCACCAAACTAGGATCCACAATGACCGAATCAGCCCACATCGAGCCAAACAGCTGTGGATGATTAATAAGAGATTTGGGAATGAAACCCTCAGATTGGTACCCACAGAAACAATAAAACACATTCCAGTGATGCTTAAGTCTAAACTGAGTCCAGTGAACAAAAACTTTCAACATATTTGCTCACTGATGCATCACTTTTTAATCTGTTCAAAGAAAAACAGATCCGTGTGCTCTTTGAAAGAAAAAAAACACAACCCAGAAAGTTCAAAGGTGTGCAGATGTTGAGTCGCCACGTGGTACCAGCAGCACCGATCCTCTCATATGGATCATCAGTGCTGACACACACATTGCGATAAAGCGTAGGAGTCTCTAGACTGACGTGTTTGTGATTAATGTGACGTCATCCGCCAGAGATTAAAGGGCCGTTCACATTATAAAGATAACGATAAACTATAAAAAATATAGTTTCAATGATCCAATCAATTCCCGATAAATAAAATTCTAATTTTGCTCATTTAAAAAGCTGTTTCAGGGCTCGCAAAATCGCTAGCCCGACGTCCCGGGGCTATTGTGAATTCCTGTCGGGCTACTAAAATGTATCTCTGCCCTGCCCGTCGGGCTATCTTGGGGAGGAAATAATAATTTAATGTTTTTGCTTTGTCTCAGATTTAGTTAGGTTATTATATTGCATGTATTTCGGCGTCCTCTTGTCAGTCATTATCTTCACCTCTGCACGCGCTTCTCCCGGCTTTGCTCTTCATGAGCACCTGCTTGCTTTGTGCTCAGCAAAAAAGCGCGAACTCAAGTCATTTAATAAAATAGCGTAATTTCATTTTTACCTCATATACTAACATTGTTTTAGCATTTCTTTTTTCTTTCCTCAGTTAGTTACTTAAATATGTGAGAAGGAAAATATTTGAGTGATTTCCGATCGCTTTGACACGTCTAGGCTATTAAGAGAATATGATGTTAAGCTTTTGATAGGTGACTAAACAGCAGTGGTAAGATCTGTTTACCTAAAGCGAATAGAATGTGTGTTTGTCATTTCGTTTTACCTCAGAGTCTAACATTATTCTAGCGAAAATAAAAGGCTATGGTAAGATCTGTTAACCTAAAGGGAATTAAATGTTTATTCCTTTTTATAAAACGGGCAGTTCTGGTTCTTCATTCTGATTGGTTGAAACGCGTTCTAAGCCGTGATAAAATACACTGGTAACCTCACGGTTCAGACCACATTACACAAGTATCACTGTGCCACTGTTACTGCGTATTGATTTATGAAAATAAACACCACAGTCTTAAATCATATTTTTAATTTGTCTACAATTGCACAATTAATGGCGATATCCAGATGAATGTCAATAAATATTGTTGAGTCATCTCGTCGATAAAGAGAAAACGTTGTCTGAGGATTTTATAACTCAAGTTCACACGTCCGCTATTATCCACTGGGTGGCGATCTTACCCAACTTAAACACTGACGCATTCACTGAAAACACCGTGTAGTACTGTTCATGGCTCCGTCTGAATCTGATCTCTTACTAAAGTTCTTCACAAAAATAGAATTATCTCCGCTTTTAATAAAAAAATTTGAAAGGTGATAAGAGATCAAATGAAGGTAGGATGAAATGTTTTTTTGTTTGTTTTTGTTTGAAAGCGGATGGTCTGTTCTTTCATTTGATATTTTATGTTTATATAAAGAAGATAATTTTCTGGAAGGCATTAAACTAAAACTGGGTGGCAACTTAAAAAAAAAAAACGCTGACGGGGAAAGAGTTCAGCATGCTTCCAAGCATATTTGATCATCACTTCAACAGTTGCACGATATAAATGTTAATGTATAAATTAGATGAATGGTGATTTATAAAATAAACACCACAGTCTTAAATCATATTTTCATTGTGTCTTTGCTGTGTCTGTGTTGGTTGGAAACTGCGCTCGGTTTCAGTCACACTTGATTCTGAGGAACTACTTTGTTTGGCGGAAGAGTAATATTTGTACTAATATAATTACAACTTTTTTGGGTTTTATTTTATAAAATCTCGCTAACGTTATGCATATGAAGTAACCGTTTTATAAACGCAATAAACCCCTCGAAGCATTGGGTTACCAGTGCATTTTATAACAGCTAAGGGGGTTTAGGCACTCCGCTTCGCGTCGTGCCTAACAACGCCCCTTAGCTGTTATAAAATGCACTGGTAACCCACTGCTTCTCAGGGTTTATTGCTTTATTAATAAATATCTGCTTTAAGTCTTCTATATTGTGTTAAAGTGGTTGTTTATATAGTTGATAAAATACCATGTTATCTAAATACAATGTGTGATGTGTTGAGGTATTTTATTATATTAAATTAAATAAAAAATAACCTGTGTTATAATACATTCATATAATATTTCAGTAGTATAACAATTAAATTATTCTAACGTTAGGGGAACGTTAAAATAACCTAAAAATAACATTAGGGGAATGTTTATTTTCTTAAGGAAAACATTCCTGTCTAACCAAAAACCTTGGAAAATCGGGGAACGTTTTGGGAACCACATTGTTAGCTGGGGATGGGCAGGAATAGTTGGCTTACATGGAAATCCAGGATTTATCAATATTCTACATTAAACAGTGTATTTTTTGTCCGGGCTACTTACATTCATTTCGGGCTACCAAAAATTAAAGAGTGTCTGCCCGCAAGGCTACCAGGGATTGCAAAATTTTGCGAGCCCTGTGTTTCACTTGAATATACGTCACTAGGGAAATAAAGACAATTGTGACTTGTGTTTCATGAGGAATTAAAGTAAGGTTATGCCACCTTTCCTTTAAAAAAATCCACTTCCTAATGCTATCTAATGCAATGACATGGATACAGTTGTCAAGCATGACTTAAAGGGATAGTTCACCCAAAAAATGAAAATTCTGTCATCATTTTCTCATCCTCATGTTGTTTTTAACCTATGAGTTTTTTTTTCTGATGAACACAAAAGAAATATTTTGATAAATGAAAGTAAGCACACAGTTGATTGTAATCATTAACTTCCATAGTAGGAAAACAAATATTATGGATGTATTGTGATAAATAATGAAGAAGAAATATTGATAAATGATGGTAAGTACCCATTCAAATCAATTGTATTTGTATTCCTACTATGGAAGTCAATGGTTACAATCAGCTGTGTGGTTACCATCATTTATCAAAATATCTTCTTTTGTGTTCATCACAAAAAAGAAATGCATACAGGTTTAAAACAACATGAGGATGAGAAAATGATGACAGAATTTTCATTTTTGGTTGAACTATCCCTTTAAGTGTCCAAATACTTTTTTGGGGTAAAAAACTGCTGTGCTTAGACATCTGCTGTACATAGCAGAAATGTTACAATAATTCTGGTTTAATATAACAATAATTTAATTTTTATGTTGTAAGTGAAGGTAATAAGCATTTCATTATTTTTTATTCGTAATTGTATGCAAAAGCTTTGGCATTATGAACAGCTCAGGCAGTTGAAATGCAGAACTGAACATTTAGATGAAATAAAAAAAGGAAAGACAGAAACAAAGCAAATGAAAAGTCCTTATAAACAGTCACTTACAGATTTGGTGTGCTCAGGGCGAGGAGCAATCGTAGGTGGAGGCGTTGCGTCATCATCTTCATCCTCATCTTCATCCTCTTCCTCTTCTTCATCCTCAGAGACGGTGGCCACCGCAGGGGTCTCAGAAACGGTTTTGGTGTTCTGTGGAGGATGAAAGAAGCCAATCCGGAGATGAGGCTGACCCAATGACATCACAACATGTGTGCAAAACAAACCCAACGCTAACATGCCAATTACACGCCAGTCTGCTCACTGTACCAGCTGACCGAATTCACCATAACCAGACTATCAGCTAAATATAAACCCATCCTGCTATGAGCAATAAAACTGTCTCACGCTGAGCTACAGATAATGTACATCTCAGCAGGTGTATTGGAAAGAAAAAAGATGCTGACTCACAACGCAGAGAGAGAGAGAGAGAGCGAAAGCACGAGAGAGAGAGAGAGACAGAGAGATGAAAGATGAACTCGTTGGCATTGCCTTTAGTGTTGGCATTCATTTTGTCCTTCTGTTATGTGGGCAGCTCTTACATGACGCTGCCCTCTGTGTCTCTTCTGTGTTTGCCCCCCACTCCCCAAATTCCCATTTCAGCTCCCAGTTTCTCCTATCTTTCCTGCTTCCCCTACGGCAAACCTCCCTGTCCTGTCCTCTGTCAATCTGTTGTGATGTTTTTTTGGGAAAACTTCCCCTTTAAGCTTAAATCCACTTAATGTTTACTCACCACTGCATTTAAAGAGTTGAAGGTTTCTGCATTTTTATCTGAAATAAAGAGAAACATGAGAAATGAAAAACACAAATCTACATACAACATAACACTGGTATGGTATTTGACTGATACCAGTGTAATTTAATGATTGATGCTATCATAATAATAGCAGATGAGACATGCACAAAATTTCTGATATGTACAAAAATAATTTTACTAGCACCATGCGTCAACAAACATAATAATATAGTAACATTACAAGGAAAGCAAAATTATTTAAATACATCTTCAGCTGAATGACTTGCATAGATCACTGACACTATTGCAACCTAAGGATGTTGTAACCATAGCAATTATATCTCAAAGAGTCGTGTAATGTGTATGTGTTTGAGTCACACCTGAAAAGCTCATGTATTTCTGGCTGTTGGTCGTGTCTTTAGAGTCGTAAAACTTAAGGACATCGAGAACGGCCTGAGGATTCTTCTTCTGCTCCAGCTTGGTGATGTTTGATGTCTGGAGTAATCGTGCCCACTGCTCTGGCATTCCCTACATAAAACACAAATTGTGTCAACCATCAAAAACATTTACAGCAAATACTTCTGTCTAGTAAATAATGATTTATTTCAGTCAACTATATAGTTGCAGTCTTACTGTGGGTTCACACCACAAATTCGTGTCTACCGCAGTTTGACACTTGAACATTTTGAGTTTACTCGCTTCATTCGTCCATGAAAGCCGAGCGTGATAAATTTTAGTCATCGAGATTCACAATCGCGTCATGGGAGGGGCTTCTGCGACTACGCTCGCTTCCTGTAATCACGTCACTACTAGAGCAAGCTCCTGATCCGCCAAAGTAAAACAATTTCCTGCAGCAACGCTCAATGCAGAAACTAGATATGCAAATGAGCCAGAATCGCATCTACCGCACAGCACTAAACGCCTCATTCGCGCTGCGAGACCTTCAGATGCACGTCAACGCGACTTTACGTTGAAATCACTCGTGCTTGGCGCCTCTAACATGACTGGTCTGAACGCAGCATTACGGACCAATTTTGACCGTAACGGGAATGTTTTGATGCGTTTGGGATGTTTGTCGGGTTTCAAACTTCTGAAGATGGGTTTCAAAGTGCGCTTTTTGATAAAAGTGCCTTATAATCTCTTTGTAAACTACGGAAACGCAAATCTGTGGTAATGGTGACGTCATGCGCATGTGTTAATGTCTGTAGTCATGTGCGAGTATTATCAAAGCAATAGTGGCCTTCAGGACTGTGTTTGTGCTGATCAAAATACTGAGTTTATTAACTCTTCTCCAACAAAGTTTACAAAATTGTATAATCCAGGCTCACGTATAGTTATAAACCTACCTCACAATCTGTCTAAACCAAACTGCTCGATGCTTTAGCCGGCTTTATTGTTTGTATTTATCACTCTGTAGAAGAATGCGTCTTTGAGCAGATGTGTAGTGTTCCTTTATAAAGTAACATCCCCATCTACTGGCCTGGCACACGTAATGCAGCAAATTTAGTTGTTTTTGTGCATCTGTGTAAAAGCTGATGCTTTTAACAACTTTTCCGCGTGTATATTTACCATGAAAATATTTAAAAACGCGATGGAAAAACGTTTCAGTTTTCACGACAACCTTGTCAAGTAAAACATAGCCTTAGGGGCTGTTTACACTTGGTTTTAAGATGTGTTTTCATCAATCGGATCACAAGTGGACGAGAGAGACACATTACGTTTACACCTGGTATTTAAATCCGTCTCTTTTGTCCACTTTCGACCGCTTCTGTGCTGAATACTGTGAGGGGACGGTCCGTGAGACGGTGGGCGAGTCTCTCTGCTGTCATTCAAACGCGAGCGGGAGTAATTATGAGTTTATGTGGATGCAAACTAATATTATGTCGGAGTCCACTGCTTGTTTAGCAAGTAGACATGCTGCACAGAGTTTTGTACGTTTATATCTTGGAGCTTTCTCAGAATTTTCAGCGCAATTGATGAAACAGGATCGCGCAACTTTCACGCTTTCAAAACGAAACTACGGAGAACACCCGCAGTAGTTTTATCAATGAAAGGCTAAAAATAGCGCTGTTCACCGTATGTTCACGCCAGAAGCCAAAAAGACGTAAAACTTGTGTTTAATACCTCAGATTAGATAAATGGGCGGCGAGAAGGCGGTCACGTGTGGCTGTTCGAACACATTCAACCACATTTGCGTTCCGCAACTCCAAAGCGATCCGATCGAAAGTGGTTTCGACTACCTCTGGATGTGGTTGAAAGTGGTCGAAAGTGGACGAGCTCAAAACGTTTTGAACACCGTTTACACCTGGCATTAACGTCGTCCACTTGTGATCCGATCGACAAAAACGCATGTTAATGCCAAGTGTAAACAGCCTCTTAGACAGAACAGTAGATTTACAGACCTTCATGATTTATACAAATTCTGATGGTCGATCACTTACAGTACTTTACACAACTTTTCTTATCTATGCTAATGGTTCTTGACCAGAACAAGGTCTAAAGAGAACCAGATCTTCAAAAATAGTCAAAAGTATGGCTATGGGATACATTAAAATAGTAACATTAACTCTTTCCCTGCCATTGACGAGTTATATCGTCATTTAAGAAAAACGCTTTCCTGCCAATGACAAGCTTTTTCGGCAATCCATATTTCCGCTATTACATTTACATTTTGTCATTTAGCAGACGCTTTTGTCCAAAACAAAGTGAGGTTAACAATAGAAGCGATTATGGCAACACAAGAACAGCAATACATAAGTGCACTGGAAATAGTTTATATCCACCAGGTGGCGCTCAAAATTGGGCATTTTTGAAGAAACCTACCCATATTTGAGAGGTGATAAAAGAAGAGAACAAATAAAGGTAGGATGAAAGTTATTTTCAGAGGGTCTGTTCTTATATTTGATATATTGTATGTTTATATATTTAAATAACTTTGTCTGGAAGGCATTACTTTTGTAAAAATCATAAAAAATGCTGGCGCTGGTTGGCAACTTTTTTATTTAAACGCTGGCGGGGAAAGAGTTAACAATAAAACAAAGACTAGAATCAACTTTTGTCTTTCCAAAAAGAAGACAGAACAGCAAGCAAAATATCAAAATTTTTGGTTAATATTGGTATTTCTTAAGCATATGGATTAAAAAAAGTGCTAGAAATGTTCCTAAAGCACAATAAAGAGAGAAAAGTGAACTGGTGAATTGTGTGTGTTTGTGTTATTGAACTGCTGTAGGTTATCTGACCACTTTCATCAGTTTAAGATCTAATGAACTGAAGTCACTAAAGTGTCTCGGGCAGCAGTGTGATGTGGTTCTGACCCAGCGGCTCTCATTAACCCTCATTACACCAGGTAAAGCTTTTCAGCATTACACAGAACAAACCCATTGAAATGCCTAATTTAAAAGTTAAACTCATTTAATATCTTATCAAATATGTGACCCTGGACCACAAAAACAACCATAAGGGTAAAGGTCATAAATGTTTTTAGAAATTGAGATTAATACATCAGCTCAAAGCTGAAGTTTTTATATGATATGGAAAGGATGGAAAGTTTTCCATTGATGTATGGTGCGTTAAGCCGCCTTTCCACAGTACACGACAAACAACGGCAGAAGTCATTAAATCCCTTTGGAGAGTCGCGAAGGGGCTGTGTGAGGTGACGACAATCTTCGAATACGTAATTTTTAGAAAATTTTTGAGCTTTGTATCCGTAAAATTTTTTAACTTGAGTGACTACACGGCGATATGCATTTTATTGTATTTCAATCAAAACACTGTGCGAGGTAAAAATTATTAATATTTTTTGTTTAACTTGATTGATTTACTGATAAGTAGTAAATTATTAATTTATATGCATAAGTTATTATTTTAATCTTGCCTCCATATATTCTCTCTAAAAGATATTGCCAGTCTTCTTTAATAATATCAACATGTCATTTGCGGATGCGGGGCAGGAATCAATATAGGCACGGGCGGACTGCCCGAAGGTTCGCGTCGCGGTCTTTGTGTAAACCGAATTATGTTTCTGGGTACCGAATTAAGGTAACGCTGCTGTTGGATGACGAGTCGGGTGCTGCTTCCACTGTGAATGTGTGCATGTAGCTGTGACGTTATTGCTTGCGCAGCTGGCAACAAAAGGACCGGTTCGGAATCGGAATGTTGTGAGACCGACCAATCGGATCATGCATAAAATCGTCCAATTCCGGTCTCTGGCCAGTCGATCTGTGCATCTCTAATAGAAATGTAAATGTATTCTGAAGTAAGATCTGCTCACACTCACTGTGAATTCTCCTGTGACAGCATCAAAGCCAACGTGGATGGTGTGCTCAAAATCTGAGGGAAGAGATATCTCTGGACGTTCCTTCTTCTTATTGGCTGAACAGGACACAGGAAGTGTAGAGAAAATGGTTAGGTGATAAAACTAAATTAAAAGATTTAACAGAAGAAGCTTGAATGAAAGGAAACTCTAGCTGTGTCCCAAATGACATAAACACTATGCACTTAAACTACACACTATGTAATTTACAATCTAGTGCATGAATTTTAAAAGAGTAGCATTATCCCATAAAATCTCCCATTTATGGGCTATTGCGGTCTCATTTAAGCAACCGTGATAACTGGCTACAGCATTGTTTTTCAGAGAAACGGATACATGAACATAACATGTTTCCCTAAAAATATATTATATATCATAGTATTAAAGGGAGGGTTCGGCCAAAAATTATATTAAACACATGATTTACTCACCCCAGGCTGTCCGAGATGCATATATCCATAATTTTTCAGACAAACACATTTCAGTTATTTTAGAAAATGTTTTAGATCTTTCAGTTAATCAAATGTTAAGTTACGGGGTCCACGACCTTCAAGTCCAAAAAATGTGCATCCATCCTTTACAAAAGAAATCCAAACAGCTCCAGGATGATAAACAAAGTCCTTCTGAGGGTAATCTGTGCCGTTTTGTTGTAGAAATGTTCACATTTAAAACTTTATAAATGCAAATAACTAACTTCCGGTAACGCCGCCATCTTAGACTCCTCTGTATTCAGGAGAGAGTATCAGCGTAGTGTACGCACTTTTCTCAGTGACGGATGATAAATGCAGAAGGCGAGGGCACAGAGCAGCAGCAGAGAAACCTCCGTAAACTGCATACGCTCTCACTTGAACCCGGACGCGACGGTACTGGAAGCTAGTTATTTTCATTTATATAGTTTTAAATGTGGACATTTCAACAACAACATGACGCGGATTACCCACAGAAGACCTTTGTTTATCATCCTGGAGCCTTTTGGATTTATTTTGTGAAGATGTGTTCGTCTAAATAAAATTATGAACATATGCATTTCGGACAGCTTGGGGGTGAGTAAATCGTGGGTTTAATATCATTTTTGGTCGAACTATCCCTTTAAAGGGATCTTCCACTTTTATTAAAAAATCCTAATAATTTTTCTCACCCTTTCTTTATTCAGTCGGAAAAAAATTATTTTTTTTGAGGAAAATATTCCAGGATTTTTCTCCATATAGTGGACTTCAGTGGACCTCAACATTTTAGAGTTTCAATGCAGCTTTAAAGGGCTCTAAACAATCCAAACCGAGGCATAAAGGTCTTATCTAGCGAAACGATCGCCATTTTCATCCCAAAAAAAAAAACCTGTACTTCTAAACCACATCTTCTCTTTTTGCACTAGCCGTGTGACCTCACATATTACATAATTACGTCAAAAGGTCACACGTTACATATGTGATACGCAAATTTGCAGACTGTTTTAAACCATAAACTGACACAAAAAACTGATAAAAATTTGTGTATACCACATACAACAACGTCAGAATGGTCCTCTTTCTTTACACTTGTAAACATTTGAGCGGTAGTTTCACATGCGTCATGCTTGACCTTTCGACATGATTATGTAAAACATAAGTTCACGCTGGCGCATCACAAGACGAGAAGTTGTGGTTAAAAACATAGACTGTAAAAAAAGATGGACGACGCGACGTCGCCTCCCACCATTGGAATGAATTGAAGCCCAAAATGTCGCCGCCATGTTACGTAAAAACGTCAGTTTGGAGCCAAGGCATGCGCAGAAGGAATCGTGGTATCAATCTTCCGCCCAAACGCTAGCGCGACCAATTGAATCACGACAATCATAACGGCACGCCCCGTTTCTATAGCATTAAATGACTAGCTAAAATTAAACTTACCACAATAATGAACACTTGAACATATGTCAGCGTGACAACAACTACTTGAAAGGACCAAAACCATCTTTCGGAAGCATTTATTGGAAGTGTAAATAATTTTTTTATTTAGAGAAGAGTCCCATTCGTTTCAATGGAGAGGGCGGGGTTTATGACTTGTACTGCAGCCAGCCACCGGGGGGCGATCAAAGAGCCAGAGGCTTCACTTTTCAAGGCTTATGAGGCACACCCGGTTAAAAAGCAAAGCACTTTTTTATTTTTTTGGCGAATATGATGATCGTTGTACTAGTTAAGACCCTTATGCCTCAGTTGAGAACATTAAGAGCCCTTTAAAGCTGCATTGAAACTGTAAATTGTTGAGGTCCACTAAAGTCCACTTTATGGAGAAAAATCCTGAAATGTTTTCCTTTATAAAAACCTTAATTTCTTCATGACTGAACAAGAAAAAAAATAATTTTTTTATGAAAGTGGAATAATCCTTACTGTTACTTACTTTTGTCTCCGCCTCCAGTGAGTATTGATCGAATAAAACCTTCTTTTCTTCTCTTGTCTTCTGGATTCGGTGGCAGCGGTTTGGAGCCGTGATTCAGCGGGCCCGAGTCTTTACTGGATGAACCAATCATAGTGCTGGTGTTCCTCATGGGCGGAGCTGGTGGCTTGTCGTCTATTTCCCCATTGTCTGACATTTTCAGCTATGGGCGTGGCTAACTCTGAAACACAGCCAATCAGAAGTGGAATTAACTCAATGGAAACAACCTGAAGTAGAAATAAAATTCATCATGTGACCTCGTAAATGTCCCAGGATTATGTAATACTGGAAATAGTGTGCACCATCTCACAACACAAACAAGAACAAATACAAGGATCAGTCAGAACACAAACCAGCTTGAACAAAGACAGACCAAATCTCTAAACTACGTTCAACAAAATCAATTTTACAAAAAAAAATTAAAAAACATAACGTATGCACTATTCATTGATATGATTTTGAAGCTGATGCTAGGTTAAACAACACCTTCCGTCCGGAAAATGTGCCGAAACTCCAAATATCGGCAACAAGATTAATAAACACCATAAAGAAGCATCACAAAAAAAGTCTAGTCTCTTTCAATTGGCTCACATTTACACATTTGGCCAATGCCTTTTTATACGCATTCACTGGAAACTTCATTTTAAGATCAATCACACGAACAGAAACAGTACAGAAAAAAATATATTTCACCTTACCAATCTCTATACGACATACAGACACACAACTCCAGTAAAACACAACTCCAGTTCCTGACAGCACAGACACTGTGTGCATGTGCATGTGCATGTGTGTGTTGGTGTTTATAAGATGCTCCGCCCCCCCTGCAGTGATGTCACAGGTGAGCAGAAAGCTCTATGGGTTTTGATCTGTGACTGACCTCTGCGATGCTGTAATGTGATATCTGACACTCACACACACACACACACACACACACACACACACACACACACACACAATACAAATAGGAAACCGTAATACACAAGCACACAACAGTAGGCAGCAAGACAAACAAACACATTGTTAGATACATCACTAGCATGTTAGTCACATAAGAGACTGACACACAAACAGCTGATGAAAGATTGTTTCAGACAGACAGGACTGCTGTTTAAGTGCAGGGTACACACACACACACACACACACACACACACACACACACACACACACACACACACACACACACACACACACACACACACCCATAGATTTCAGACACTGCTGTTGCTTTTAGCGGAAACCTGTCATCAGTCTGCTCTCTTTTATCTTACACACGCCTTAGGTAAACTCTAAATTCAGAGAAGAGGTGTAAAAGTTTACTACTGAAATACACGTCTACACAAAGACACAAATCACATATAAAGACTGAAAGAATAGACAATGAAATGTGCTAAAATTGAAATACACACATTATACACACTAGATCAATGGTCTCCAACATTGTGCCCATGGGCACCAGGTTGCCCGCACAGTCTGTGAGATGCCCGCCAAAGCACATTCAGTTAATAGCCTCAATTTTAATATTTATTTATTAAATGTTTTAATATTAGCTTGGCTTTTATTATGCATGTTAACATTTTATACAATAATACAACATATAAACAAGTCAAATAAAATAAAATCAACAATTAAAACAAAAACGTTTTGAGTAGACTATATCAAAAAAGTACCCCTCCAGAATGATTTATCCATTGTGGTAGGCCCTTCCTTACAGAAAGGTTGGAGACCCCTGCACTAGATTATTCTTTGTTTGTTTCAACTTCGCGGTTTAATTTGGTTATATAGAGTTAAAGGGCGTGCACACCAAAGCTTTTACGCCTGCGGCCGGTGCATGTTTCAATTGATTCCAATGGAAACTCAGCGTTTTTCAAATAAGCCAGCACTCTGTATTTTTTCCGCGCTCGGCGCAGAGCGTCGAGAGTTGAAAAAGATTCAACTTTGGGTGAAAAGCTCCGCTCGTCAATGTCAGTTCTCATATGGCCGTCCAATCACAGTAGAGGAAGGGCAGGACAAGTATTACAACAACCAACCGGCTCCCAGCTCAAATATCCAAGCTAAAAAGTGCTCGGCTGGCATTCGGTGTCCTCTAGGCGTTTTCAGACACATTAATTTTCGGTGTGCACAACTAAGGCTGTCACAATGATTGAATAATCGTCTCATCGCGATTGTTTGACCTCATCGCGATGATTTCAGATCACCGCAATGATTGCACATCTCTTTAAAAAACACAAGGGGGAGCTGTATAGGAATTCATTTTTGCAGCCACTACAGACGGTTCAATATATGACCTTAGCAGGATTGGCTAATATTTAAGGCATTTTTTATAATTTTTATTTTCAGTTTTTTTACACTTTATTGTGTTTATTTCTTATGAAGAATTTTCAGTTTTTCAAAAAAGTATTCATAAAATAATTACTTTTAAATATGTGTTATGTGTATTAATATTTACTGCCAGGTAAACCTTGCAAAATATTTAATTTAAACAATTACAACAATGTGTGAAAATTATTTAATAAACAAACAAAAAATGTATGAGAATTAAATGTCAAAGCACTAAAACAGGCAATTAATCGTCATAATTGCCACAATTTATTAGACTATCAACTACCAGCCAAATTTCCTAATCGTGACAGCCCTATGCACAACCCTTTAGAGGTTCAAAATTCAACACTCGAACACACAGGGCCAGATTTACTTTGTTATTTTGACGATTGACCTTATTGGATATGCATTTGTAGAAGGAGCGCCTCTTTTAGGGAGGAGATTATTTAAATGAATCATGCAAAATTATTTACTAAAGGTTTGTACTTATCAGTTTACTGGTATTTGCAGCATTATTTTACGCCTAAAAAGCATTTCTTAAACCCTATGCACTGCTCTTGATAAATTGCGTTCAATATACGGAAATTAGATTTCACACCTGTGTTCTTTAATTTGCCCAGTTTAGTAAATATGACCTTTAATCTGAATTATTAAATTAATATTTAATGAATTATTAAATGAATAGTTCACCCGGCCATAATTTGAGAATTACGCCATAATTTTCTTACCCTCAAGCCACCCTAAACGTATTTGCCTATCATCTTTCCGCCGGACACAATCTGCGTTATATTAGAAAATGCCCTGGCTCTTCCAAGCTTTATAATGGTAGTAAATGGTGCTCCTGATTTTGAAGCACAAGTGCAAACATCCTTTACAGAAGTAATCCACATGGCTCCAAGTAGGGATGCTTAACAATTAATCGCGATTAATCGATAGCAGAATAAAAGTTTTTGTTTACATCATATATGTGTGTGAACGGTGTATAATAATTATGTATATATAAATATGCACACATGCATGTATAATTATAAGAAAAAAAAATATTTATATATTAGGTATTTATATTTATATATAATATAAATTAAAAATAAATATACAAATGTATATACACATGTAAACATTTCTTAAATATATACATGCATGTGTGTGCATTTATTTATACAAAGTTTAGTTCAAACATATATATGATGTAAACAAAAAACTTTTATTCTGCTACCGATTAATCGCGATTAATCGTTAAGCATCCCTAGCTCCAAGGGGTTAATAAAGGCCTTCTGAGGGAAATCGATGGGATTTTGTAATAAAACATTTAAATATTTAATAAGTAATATTTAAAACTTTCATCATGGGGTAATATTCAGTTTTGGATAAACTATCCCTTTTAAGTTTCATTAACTTAAGATTTCATTAACTTAAGCAGAGGGTCTGTTCTTTCATTTGATATACTGTATTGTATGTTTATATATTTAAAGAAGAACATTTTCTGGAAGGCATTAAACATTTGTGAAAATCATGAAAAATGCTGCACTGGCTGGCAACTTTTTTGTAAAACGAGAATGAGAAAATGAATATATCATTCATAAAGCTTTATTCATAAGGAAATCTCCATCTTCATTATCAAAGAGCACAAAAACAAGGTTCTGATACCTGAAAACCATCTATGATCCAAACATTATAATATACTGTGAGGGAGTCATTGTAGCCTTTAATCACGACTCTGTTAGACTGTTGATACTACAATTACACAATAGGACCTGATGATTATCCTCAGCTTGTTCAGCATGGCTGTGACGTAAAGGCGAGACACAAATACATGACGGGTCATCTGTAAGAGCTGTAAATTGGTCATATTTTGTTTTGCAGAAACTCCTTGTCTGACTCATGGTTTGTGGTCCAGGAGTAATCTTATCTAGTGGAGGATACGGTGATGACTAAACCCCAAAACAACCCAGATGTTCAGCTGTAGCCAAACTTCCAGACTTTCTCCTGTCTCTTTAGGTTCCTGGTTTGCCTTACATAACACCGAAAAATGCTTTCTCAATGCTGGTTTCTCCAGGTGTGACTCTGTGTCTCTTGGACTCTCTTGCATAAATCATATTTTGCTTTCAAAAGATGACATCAGAAAAAAGTCTAACAATGCATCGGTGTAATGTTTTTTTACAATGCTTACAATGATTAGTCATCCAGTGAATACAATAGTAGTAAGTGTGCTTTCTACACAAGTCTACCTTGTTTTTCTGTTTCCTTGACTTTTTACCTGGTGTTTTAACTTTGCTTGTTTGTTACACCACTGATAATATAGTTATGCATTAAATTGCATTTCTGAAAGTTATACAATGCACCTTTAAATACATGCAAATTATAAAAATGCACTAGTAAAAAGAGTCATCCAAATATGAAAATACTCTCATAATTTACTCATCCTCATGCTATATCAGATGTATATGACTTCCTTTCTTTATGGTGAACACAAATGTGTAATTTTATATCAAAATGTGTTACTATCAAAATGCCAAAGTGACTAGCTGTCATCCGCAAGTTTTGTCAGGAGAAATTCAAGAATTTATTTGAAGATATTAACATGCCGCCATGCTTGAATGCATGGCTTAAATATGCATTTTACATTTCCATATAAGCTCAAAATATACATTGTTTCATTATCGTTTTCCTCAAGAAGACATATATTATGCAACATATATTATCCCACTGGAGTAATCTGAATTACTTTTATGATGGATGCATGGATTCACTATTTTGAGCCCTGGGCCATATCAGAAAATGACATTAATTATTTATTTGCATTCGACTGAAGAAAGGAAGTCATATAAATCTGTAATGGCATTAGGGTGAGTAAATTATAAAAGAATATTCATGAAAAATCTCTAGAAATCAGATTATAAATGTTATTGGTGAAATATAGTGTTGATCACAGATTTAGTTTAAAGCACTATCACTGTCTCTGTTTTCAAATGTGTTTATTTACTATTATGAGCAAGCAGGCTTTTAAAACCACCATCACAACAACGTCGCACACGTTTTGAGCATTAATTTTGTGCAACGTGTGCAATCCTGCGCCGAATGTAAGACCCTGATTGAGAGGAGTCAGACAGAAATATGATCATACGAGAGGCTTTTAAACAAAGACACATCATTCATCAGGCTAAAAATATCACTCCTTTCTCTCTCTCTGTGTGTAAGAGAGAGCTGTGTGACCGAAACACTGTTATTAAAATAGCCATTGGTGTAAATTTAGAAATTTACCAATTCTTCTCATCAGCAGTTTGTGTGTTTATATGGTCTGAATAAAAATTTAAGTGCTTACCGCAGAAATGTTTTTAATTCAGTTCTGAGCTCTTCTTAAAGTGATTAAAAAGCACCAAAGAATAAGTGCAGGGTTTTTATACTAATTAAAGGCCAATGTTATGACATTTTTATGAGTTAGCTGACAGGTTTTGGGAAAACCTGGGGTGAATTTACACATGAAGCTGTGTGTCTGTAGAGAAACGGTCTTCATTAGACACAAACTGATTTTTAATACACTAAAGACTTGAAGTGACAAAATTGGCACACACAAGGTTTTATCCAATGCTAATGTTGTGGGTATTAAAGGTGCCAAAGAATGCATTGAAATAATATGTTAAATTGTTCTTTGATATTTACATAAAAGGTATGTAACTTTATTAAAGGCACACTCATTTTCCAGCTAAACATATGAGTTTTACCGTTTAGGAATCCATTTAGCCGATCTCCGTGTCTGGCGTTACCACTTTTAGCTTAGCTTAGCATAATCCACTGAATCTGATAAGACCATTAGCATCGCGCTCAAAAAACGACCAAAGAGTTTTGATATTTTTTCTATTTAAAACTTGACTCTTCTGTCGTTACATTGTGTACTAAGACCGACGGAAATTAAAAGGTGTGATTTTCTAGGAACTAGGGATGCTAAACAATTAATCGCGATTAATCGTTAGCAGAATAAAAGTTTTTGTTTATATCATATATATGTGTGAACTGTGTATAATAAATTTGTATAAATAAATGTACACACATGCATGTATATGTTTTAGAAACGTTTACATGTGTATATACATTTGTATATTTATGTATAATTTATATTATCTATAAATATAAATACTTAATATATAAAAAAGAAATTCTTAAAATTATACATGAATGTGTTCATATTTATATATATACATATTTATTATACACAGTTTACACATATATGTGATGTAAACAAAAACTTTTATTCTGCTAACGATTAATCGCGATTAATTGTTTAGCATCCCTACTAGGAACTATACTCTCATTCCAGCGTAATAATCAAGGACTTTGCTGCCGCAGTGTTTCCTCTACGATTTTTTCCAGCTGTGGCGGCAAGGGGTGCCCATGATGATTAATGTACATTATTTTTTTAAATGTAGAAAATAGGCTACAGTAAACTAACATGTATTTTTTTTTATACTTTTCATGCTGTCATTTACTTTTCCTCATATTTATAGCAACATGCTTTTCTATGTTTGATCTAAATTGTATTTTCTTAAAAAATACGTTTTATAGCTTCGTATGGATCTTTTATTGTAGTTTTAATGTAGTGCGCAAGTTCGTGCTCGTGTTTAGCGTTACAGAGCTGTAGCAAAGTCACGCACAGTCCTGTTTGATAATCCGCACCGTTGTGATTGACAGAACATCCGAACAGTTATCCGACATCAGCAGCAATTTTATTCCACACCCGTCCTGTTTGACATAACCCCGACCCGGTCACAACGCAAATTGTGCAGTTAAATATAAACCTTTAACGGTCTAACCTTTTGGTGTTGGATGTTAGACCCGCAATTAACTATATTGAGTCCCAACCTGCATCTACAACGCAAATGACACGTTAATATTATTACACTCGTTACCTCAAATATTATGCGTTTTACCCGCGGGTACCCCGACCCTCCTATCTGAAACAGATAAAACAGTCTCACCTTCTGCCTCAAGTTTTTATTACCAACGTACCTCTCTTCCCACAGGAATAATGTAAGTTTCTGCTTTCTTTTCAACGTGCTTTCTGCTGCTTTGGTTTTAGAGCGCGTCACAAAAAAGAACAGAAACTCAAATACTTTTTTATTCGTTTTGTCAATCTGATAATTATTTAAGTGTAACATATTTCGTGTAGGCTTATTTATTTTACAACCCCAAAACAGAAAAAGTTGGGACACTATAGAAATTGTGAATAAAAAAGTAATGGAATAATTTACAAATCTCATAAACTTATATTTTATTCACAGTAGAATATAGATAACATATCAAATGTTGAAAGTAAGATATTTTGAAATGTCATGCCAAATATTGGCTCATTTTGGATTTCATGAGAGCTACACATTCCAAAAAAAGTTGGGACAGGTAGCAATAAGAGGCCAGAAAATTTAAATGTACATATAAGGAACAGTTGAAAGACCAATTTGCAACTTATTAGGTCAATTGGCAACATGATTGGGTATAAAAAGAGCCTCTCAGAGTGGCAGTGTCTCTCAGTGGTCAAGATGGGCAAAGAATCACCAATTCTCCCAATGCTGCGGTGAAAAATAGTTTTCTGAGCTTCTCAGAGAAAAATTGCAATGAGATTGAAGTTATCATCATCTACAGTGCATAATATAATCCAAAGATTCAGAGAATCTGGAACAATCTCTGTGCGTAAGGGTAAAGACCGGAAAACCATACCGGATGCCCGTGATCTTCGGGCCCTAAGACAGCACTGCATCACATACAGGAATGCTACTGTAATGGAAATCATAACATGGGCTCAGGAATACTTCCAGAAAACATTGTCAGTAAACACAATCCACCGTGTCATTCGCTGTTGCCAGCTAAAACTCTGTAGGTCAAAAAAGACGCCATATCTAAACATGATCCAGAAGCACAGGCGTTTTCCCTGGGCGAGGCTCATTTAAAATGGACTTTGGCAAAGTGGAAAACTGTTCTGTGGTCCAACGAATCAAAATTTGAAGTTCTTTTTGAAAAACTGGGATGCCATTTCATCCGGACTAAAGAGGACAATGACAACCCAAGTTGTTATTAGCGCTAAGTTCAGAAGCCTGCATCTCTGATGGTTTGGGGTTGCATGAGTGCGTGTGGCATGGGCAGCTTACACATCTGGAAAGGCACCATCAATGCCGAAAGGTTTATCCAAGTTCTAGATACATATGATCCCATTCAGACGTCGTCTCTTTCAGGGAAGACCTTGCATTTTCCAACATGACAATGCCAGACCACATAGTGCATCAATTACAACATCAAGACTGCATAGAAGAAGGATCTGAGTACTGAAATGGCCAGCCTGCAGTCCAGATCTTTCACCCAAAGAAAAGATTTGGTGCATCATAAAGAGGAAGATGCAACAAAGAAGACCTCAGACAGTTGAGCAACTAGAAGTCTGTATTAGACAAGAATAGGACAACATTCCTATTCCTAAACATTGGTCCCCCTCCAGCTGTTCCTTATATGTACATTAAAATTTTCTGGCCTCTTATTGCTACCTGTCCCAACTTTTTTTGGAATGTGTAGCTCTCATGAAATCCAAAATGAGCCAATATTTGGCATGACATTTCAAAATATCTTACTTTCAACATTTGATATGTTATCTATATTCTATTGTGAATAAAATATAAGTTTATGAGATTTGTAAATTATTCCATTCCTTTTTTATTCACAATTTATACTATGTCCCAACTTTTTCTGTTTTGGGGTTGTATTATTATTTCTCAAAACAGAGACGTAGCCTAATCATCATCTGTTGATTTAAATCTATTTGTGCATTAAACTAAACCCATGGGGGAAATTATGATATTTTAGGCGATTTACTTACAAATTAGTTTACAACGCGAATCCAGAAAGAAATTTATTTATTTTTAAAGACAACCAGTCTGACCGGACTCTTTATTTTGCGAGCTGCCGCCGTGGGTTTTGTCTAGAAGGGATACAGCAAATGCAGAAAGTTAATGATTAGATTTGGAGGTAGGATTATTAGGATGAAAACAGTGGCTCTGGCTAAATGAGATACAAATACATCCTATAATCGTGTGAAATTTTGTGTTTAGAGTTGGGTTTGGGTGAAGGATTAGGATAAAACTGTGCTTATCCGGCAAGATTTCGTTTGCTGTATCCCTTCTATCCACAACCGAAGGCGTGGCGGGGATGTTTTAGGCGTGGCGGGCCACCACGGTAGAATGTATTTAGCGGAAACACTGTGTCGTACCATGGGTGGAGCAGGCGCAATGATATTACGCAGCGCCTGAAAATAGTCCCATTGGTAACTTTCAATTGCTAAGGACTATTTTCAGGCACACAGAGCTAGAGGTGAATGTAGCAAGTGTTTTCAAATAAAATTTTATAATATTAATTTGTGTTAAGAATATTATTTTTCCCTCACATTGCAATTTCAATGTATAATATACTTAAACAGTATGCAATTGCATGCATTATTGTGCTATTTTATTGTCATATATAATCTGTGATATAAAATGGTCTTAAAAAGACAATAATATCCACTATCATAAATATTTCTGGGGCATTTGACCAACTCATTAAAGTAGTTTATTTATAAACCCAATTAAAAAAGTAGGGCTTCAACAACTAATAGAAAATTCGATAATCGTCAATAATATGTGATAATAAAATTTGTGTTCAACACACGTCATTATTGATTAGTTTGGTCTGTGACGTCACTTTGTTACCATCTGCCCCAAACAAAGACAAAATCACTTATTAAATGGTGAAATTAAACAAACTTTGCGGTTTTAACTACGTCATCTTCCTGTCAATCATCTTACTGTATCGCGTCATCATTTAACTCCCGCTTTTCTGTGCTGCGTGCGCCAATGCGCAAGTTGCGCTGTTGCAATGGGGCGGTGGGCAAGAGAAGTCACAGACCAAACTTGATAATGACATTCGTTGAACACTATTTTCATTATCGAATATTAGGTTAGTTTTCGCAGCCCTACAAAAAGGACCGTTCTGGATATTTCTTGTGGATATTATTTACTTGCTTCTAAGTGCCTCTTTGAAAGATTCATGGTCACAAACCTTTCTTGGCAAATTCAGAAAACACTTTTGACATGAAAGCATTTATTTCAACAAAATTTACAAACAACTTGCAATTTTCTGAAAAACATGCAACCTCTCCTGGAAACCATCCAAAGCGAAACATCTTGTTGTGCAATACAACATGCATCAGACAGTCTGTCAATCCCCCAAGACTTGTCTTTGTGTAACTTATATTGTGATCTCTCTCTTGCTCTACTGCAGCATTTCCATAGAAGACATCTAGATAATAAAACAACACTGATTCTTCTCTGGTGCTTGCATTTACGCACACGCATCAAAAACATATTCTTCTTCTGCACCTCAAAGAAAGTCATCCTCTGAGCGTTTGAAGATCGAGTCGAGCGTGTGCGGCGACACCAGCGAGGGTCTTAAAAGAACACGACAAATCAGTTTTATAACAAGACCACTGAGACAGAAATCCATATGAGTCAACTCTGGACAAGGAAAATATAACAGAGACTGGTGACCCTTTAAAGGCAACACCAAATTAAATTTGGACACTTTTACTTTCTTAATCCAAATTTCTGCCTGTATTGTGAGCAATTTATCAATGCAATTTTTTTTAATGTTTAATTATTCATCTCACAGGAGATGCTTGCATGCTGCAGATATCTTTATATTGCAGTAATGTGAATTAAATCGGCACAGTAGGATGAGCCGTCAATAAAAGTGTCCACATAAAACAAATTTATGTCATAGGGAAACAAAGACACCACACAGCTTGGTGAGACAAAGAGAGGAAGAACGACATCATATCAGTTTATTGAATTCAAGTCAGAGGTGAATATGAACAGAATTATCTGGGCAGAGGTCTCTCTTATGAATACAGTACGGAAATGACTTAAACTGCAATTCATCAACTAGCCACTAGAGACAAAAGGGAGTCAATCCCATAGACACCCATGTTAAAATACCCAACTTTCCAGCCTGTTTACAGCCTGGTACAAAAAGTGGTTTTGGTCTATAAAGCTAATTTTGCCCTTCATGACAACTGTAACTCATCAAATTAAGCCTTAAAGTTGCTCATAATTATGGGTGTGGTTACTTGAGTGACAGGTGGATTGCCGCTGCGTTCCCTACCGTCAAAGAGTGAAATGGTGTAATGTTATTATACTGTTAGTATTTATGACACCTACAGTACATGCTGTATTTTCTTTTATATGTGGACATTTCCATTTTATGTAACTATATATATATATTATGTATGTCACCTAAAGGATTATTAGGAACACCATACTAATACTGTGTTTGACCCCTTTTTGCCTTCAGAACTGCCTTAATTCTAGGTGCCATTGATTCAACAAGGTGCTGAAAGCATTTTTTAGAAATGTTGGCCCATAATTGATAGGATAGCATTTTGCAGTTGATGGAGATTTGTGGGATGCACATCCAAGGCACGAAGCTCCCGTTCCACCACATCCCAAAGATACTCTATTGGGTTGAGATCTGGTGACTGTGGGGGCCATTTTAGTACAGTGAACTCATTGTCATGTTCAAGAAACCAATTTGAAATGATTTAAGCTTTGCAACATGTTGCTTTATCCTGCTGGAAGTAGCCATCAGAGGATGGGTACCTGGTGGTCATAAAGGTATGGACATGGTCAGAAACAATGCTCAGGTAGGCTGTGGCATTTAAAAGGATGCCCAATTGGCACTAAGGGACCTAAAGTGTGTAAAGAAAACATCCCCACACCATTAAACCACCACCAACAGCCTGCACAGTGGTAACAAGGCATGATGGATCCATGTTCTCATTCTGTTTATGCCAAATTCTGACTCTACCATCTGAATGTCTCAACAGAAATCGAGACTCATCAGACCAGGCAACATTTTTCACTCTTCAACTGTCCAATTTTGGTGAGCTTGTGCAAATTGTAGCCTTTTTTGCTATTTGTAGTGGAGATGAGTGTTACCCGGTGGGGTCTTCTGCTGTTGTAGCCCATCCGCCTCAAGGTTGTGCGTGTTGTGGCTTCACAAATGCTTTGCTGCATACCTCGGTTGTAACAAGTGGTTATTTCAGTCAAAGTTGCTCTTCTATCAGCTTGAATCAGTCGGCCCATTCACCTCTGACCTCTAGCATCAACAAGGCATTTTCGCCCACAGGACTGCCTCATACTGGATGTTTTTCCCCTTTCAGACCATTCTTTGTAAACCCTAGAAATGGTTGTGTGTGAAAATCCCAGTAACTGAGCAGATTGTGAAATACTCAGACCAGCCCGTCTGGCACCAACAACCATGCCACGCTCAAAATTGCTTAAATCACCTTTCTTTCCCATTCTGACATTCAGTTTGGAGTTCAGGAGATTGTCTTGACCAGGACCACACTCCTAAATGCATTGAAGCAACTGCCATGTGATTGGTTGATTAGATAATTGCATTAATGAGAAATTGAACAGGTGTTCCTAATAATCCTTTAGGTGAGTGTATATATATGATTTTAGATGTGTAATCACTACTTATAACACAGAATATATTTCCTTATTTATTTACTATTACTAATTTACTATAACTCCGCAAGGTCTGTAATATATATTATAGGTTTTAATCACATTGAACACACTCCAAACATGATGATCTTATAAAACATGATGCATTGCTGTGTCATAATTGAATATTTAATTGAATATTTAAATAATTTTGTTTTTTATAGAAATGAAGTTTTTATGTTTACAGTCTTACTTTAACAGACATATGATAATACTGCCAAAACTGTTTTAAGCAGTTATATTCCTGTTATATATTAACTGTCCAACATTCCCAATTTGATTTCCTTGAATTAATTTCATATATATTAATTTAGCGTTTATAATGCTAATACTTGAACTTAATTGACAAAACTGACATGATTTCTAGAGAGCAAAGGCTTTGTGGAAAAAATTAAAACAAAGTCTATAAAATAAACAGTTTTAAAGGATTTGATGATCACATTAGTGATTGTATATTATTTTGTGTTGTCAATGTCAACACTCAGGTCGTATTTCAGCTTTAATGTACATTTTTTTTTCTAATTATCCCATAGCGATTTTACCGTGTGTATCCAGAAATGTAACGCGCTGCCAAGATGGTGACGGTCGGCTGTGCCCACTTTGGCAACAAAGATGCTCTTCAGAAACCTATACGGGTGACGTCACTGACACTACATCCATGTTTTATAAAATCTAGGGGTGAAACACACAATAGGAAAGACAAGTTTAAAATCATCACAACTGATATTTAAGTCTTTGTGTCAGACAGCCGATTCAATCTCTGCTTTACTGTGTCCAAGACCACAATGAAATATTTATAACATTGTAAAAAATGAATGAAATCTCCTGAAATCTAGCTATTAAAAAGCCACATTTAGAGCCAGAAGGACACGCGACATGAGGATGAGTTCTTTCTGGGTTAAACCGGGTAGCCATTAGCTAAAGGTTTGTATGTAAAACCCCGCAAGCAACATAATTACACATTCAGCTCATATGAGCTATGACAAGGGATGCTGTCGAAATGAGCAGTGTGCGTCTGTCTGCGTTTGTGTGTCTCTTTCTCTGTGTGTGTGTGTGTACACAGCAAGGGGTTTGATGGGGGTTGAGGTACAGACAGGAAAAAGTGTCGTTGCTTTATGTACATGCTAATGAGCTTATCATGGGGTGGGGGGATATTTTATCATATATTAAAAAACAGTCTGCTGCTTCCTCAATATGCTGAATTGTTCCCACGAGATATATAAACAGTGTTATGGAAATTCACACACATTTGAGCAAACAAAAATCTCATTTTAGCATGAAACAATTCAGGCTAAAGTACACTCACCATTATGTAGGAAACTATAGCACAGAGTTTTATATATATATATATATATATATAAATTGTTTTTTATGAAATTAAATGAAAAGCTACAATAAAGTTCCTTCAATCATTTACAGAATATCACAGCACAAACTAAAATACATTTATTAATTATGAACTACTTCATCATAAACACACAGCATGTGTATCCACACACAGTTAAATCAAATATGCAGGGTTCCCACACCTTAGATAACTTCAAATTCAAGGATCTTCCCAAGTCCAAAACCCTCAAATTCAAGGACTAAATGTGGGGACACATTTTAAGTAAGAGCAAGGTTACATCGTGTTATCTTTTAAGATACATTGTTACAGTTCCCTTTCGAGGGAACTCGCGCTGCGTCACTGCGGTGACACTTTGGGGACGCCTCCAGGTGTAAGAGCGTCTGAATGTGTATATCAAATTCAACCAATGGTGAGGCTTAACGACAAAGACAGGCTGACGCGAGAGCCAGGAAGTATATCGCTATCTGAAATATTGCCAAAGACGGCGTTACAGGGACGCAGGAAGTATGGCAAGGGAGATGCAGCGTCTCGTTCCCTTCTCAGGGAACAACAGTTACATACGTAACCCAAGACATTTTGTGTCAAATACAACTATGCAAAAAAGCATTTTGGTATGAATCAACATTCGCATACAGAAGATATAAACATTTAAAGCGAACAGTTTAGCACGTGTGCTTAAAAAGTCTAGAATTTGTATGATATTATCCTACACTACACAGGGAATAATATGGATTTTTTTCCAGAAAACTTCTAGCATAAAACAGATTCGAGCAATTTTAATGACCTGTATCTATGTATGTATATTTTCAAAAACTTCCCAGGGCTCTTTCGCTCAAGTACTCATAAAACATGAAAACCTGTGTGTGTGTCTGTGTTGGAACTAAAGTGTTCTTCAGTTAATCCCTGGAGTCGTGATGCTGAATGGCCAGAGTCTCTAACTACAACAGATGGTACTGGGGCAAATCCTGCCAATTTACATAATATATCAACAGAGATGGAGAGAGAGTGACAGTGAATCTGCCCTGACTTGATATTTCCCTTGTATGTAGGTATTTGTATGTTTAATATATGTTACTTCCTTAGTTTCTTGCTTTTTGTAAATCTCTGTTGTTGTATCGTCCTACTTTTTCCTTTGTAAACAACAGTTGCACTACAGATGTCCATTGCAGCATAAATGGTCATCGGTTTAACACCCACTGAACACAATTATTGCTAAAAATGCACAAAAACATTGCATGCACTGTAAGCCCCTTTGGATAAAATTGTCTGCCAAAAAGCATATATTTCAGTGCAAATGTACCTGCATGCATGCTGTACAGACATTTCTCATGCCAATAAAGCACATTTTAATCGAAATTGAAGAGGAGAGAGAGTACACAGTTACCAGTGATGATTCAGAAAGAGAGATGCCCTTCAAAATTAACTGCAAACACTGATACCAGACATTTTTCACATTACAATCATTTCATGATGGATACATGAAGAAGTGATTTTTTTTTTGTATATCACTTTACTGGTGATGTCCAAGATCATTTTCAGATATACATGAGAGAGGAAAGTAAAAATAAAGACAGAATTCACAAAATAAGGAGAGGCTCAAAATTAAGGGGGTCAGTTGCTAAAAATGTCTGCTTTCTGACCTCAAAAGCTAAATCACCATTAACAGAGACAGCAGACAGATGGTTTAATGTGTTAACAGTACTGAAAGTCATATGAACCTGCAGTCGAACACAACACACATTTTAAAAACAAGAGACTTGCTTATATGAGACGGCACAGACATTGTTTTAAAATTAATGCATATATAATGACTTTAAAATACCAGAACGCAAGGAGGGAATTTTCATTTAAAGGAAAACACCACCATTTTCAATATTTACTATGTTCTTACCTCAACTTAGACATCATATATATCTTTTCAATGCATGCACTTTTAATCTTTGTACAGCGCCTCGTGAATGTGTTAGCATTTAGCCTAGCCCCATTCATTCCTTAGGATCCAAACAGGGATGAATTTAGAAGCCACCAAACACTTCATGTTTTCCATATTTAAAGACTGTTACAGGAGTAGTTACATGATTAAGTTTAGTGCACAAAATAAAACATTTGTTTGGAGCCATAGGAATGAATGGAGCTAGGCTAAATGCTAACACATTCAAAGGGGCTGTACAAAGATTAAAAGTGCACACATTGAAAATAAATAGATATGTATTAATTCATCTAAGATGAGGTAAAACATTTGAAAAACAGTTTTTGAAAAACAGTGGTGTTTTCCTTTAAAGCAAATGATCTGAAGGCGCTATTAGGCTGGACAAAATCATTTAAGAAATGATTTCTTTTTTATACATGACTTTTGCCTGTTTTAGTCAAACTTTTTCTTACCAAGATTAATAAAGCACACACAGATCACAAAACTCATCCATCAGTCGCATCATCGCAAATGGATAGGTCTTGTATATTTGGATTAATTTATGAATAAACTCTAAAATAAAATATGTATTCACACACATGTGACCTGTCCAGCCCAACATCAATTTCTCTTCTAGTTCTGGTCATGCCAAAATCAATTGAAACCTCCCCTCTCATAAGGGAGAGACATTTCCTCTATCATCCCGGTCTCTCTATCTGAAACATGCAAACATAAATCTTGACAGTTTTTGCTCAAACAGCCAAACAGTCACAAAACAAACTAGGGCTGCGACTAAGAATTTTTCAGAATCGATTAAATGGCAAGTATTTTATCGATTAATCGACTAATCGAATAAAAACATATTTTAAACATAAAAATATTTACTCTATTAAATGTTTCACTTATTATAGCTAAATAAGGCACTAAATTAGGGCATTCAGGTGTAGAAGTGCAAAAGCCACACAAATCTAGTAGAGTTTTACTAGGGTTGTGACAATTAATCGCGTGTCCCATTAAAAATACCTGTCTGAAATCGATTCTGAATCACAAGGCTGCAAACCAAATCCTTTCATCTCTAACCAGCAGAAAACCATAAACCTGCAGAAACAGTTTAAAAGTAGGCCAATTCAAAACAGAAGACCTGGCAACGCTGCATTGCTTTTAACCAATCTACTCACACGGTGAGAAGAAAAAGCGCCTTATAAACGTTCAGCTCATGTTGTGTGAAGAAAACAGGACTGACTTATAAGCATACAGCACGCGCTGTATGAAGTGGACGTTGGTGCGAGAGCATGTGACATCACAGACCAACTAAATCATCATCGATTTTTATCAATTTTATCGATTAGTTGTTGCAGCACTAAAGCAAACATAAGCACCCAACTTCTGCAGAGACATTAACATTTATACAGCTCTCTTGTGCTTTCAAACCAAATCGTTGCATTGTTACAACAAACACCACAGCAAACAGGAAGGGCACACTTCAGGGGAGCCATAAAACTTCAATTTAGATGCCATCATCCCATCAGCATCCAGACGAGTGTATCTTAATCGCCATGAGGGGCATAACCCTCAAACACACCGGCATCTTCTACTAGACAGCACACAGCGTGCACTTCTAGATTACATCTACATGTGTTACTCGACTTAAGGGTTTAAACAACATGACACAAATCAAACTTTTAGTTTAGGGAACACATGGGTCTGTTAAAAGACAATGACATCCATCTGTTTTTGTGTTGAGCAGTCATGGGGTGGATGAAAGGGTCTCCTTGGGATCCTAAATATGCGGGGAGATCATCTGGGTTCAAGACAGTGCAAATATTTAATGGCACATTCTGGAAATTGACTAACAGGAAAGCCCAATAAGAAATGTTCAAGTCATTGTCTGTGTGGTCGATCTCATTGATCTGCTTCTGGCCTGTGGTTCTACTTGAACTCTGCCTGCATTTCTGAGAGCTGAGTGCTTTAAGATGGGCACTGAACCTCAGATCAATACACTGACTCATTACTGCTGGGTAGTTATTCCTGTCTGACTGCAGACAGAGACCGGATGAAGTAATACAACCATATTGCTCATGACTATACATTTGAAACACAGCATGTGTCTGGAAAACTGAGAAGAATTTCAACGTTCATATACGAAAACGCAACTAAACTAAAATATATTTTTTCTGAAAGCAAAAGTTCACATTCGAATAAAAAGAAGAGTACTGAAACAGAACAAGAAGTGAAAGTAAATTATATTCAGAGGTGCTTCAAACCCTTCTGCTCACACATTGACGGTACAATCACACGGGGCGTAAGCGTTAACGCTTCCCATTCACTTTTAATGGGTGACGGCAAGCGTTGGCACACTGAACTGTGGATCCGTCGGCGCCGCGTCACTGCCGTTGCTCGCGGCAAAAGTTGAACATTTATCAACTTTTCAAGCGGCAACGTGTGCGTCAGCCAATCAGATCGCCTTATACAAATAACCTAGGCAGAGCCAGCCAATTACGCTTATAGAAGACCGGAGCATGTGTTGCGGCCACTGGCTGTTGGCCACGCTTCAGACAAGGCTTCCGTAAAGCGTTAACGTTTTCGCCCCATGTGAATGTTACGCAAGACTTCACCCATCTCAAAGTGTTAGTAAAGATCCATTATCTGCGAGATCCCGGATCGGTGGGGGGTTGTCTGCGAGATCCCGGATCGGTCGGGGGTTGTCTGCGTGATCCCGGATCGGTCGGGCGTTGTCTTTGTGATTCCGGATCGGTCGGGGGTTGTCTTCGTGATCCCGGATCTGTCGGGGGTTGTCTGCGAGATCCCGGATCTGTCGGGGGTTGTCTGCGAGATCCCGGATCTGTCGGGGGTTATCTGCGCGAATCCCGGATCTGTCGAGGGTTGTCTGCGAGAGCACGGATCTGTCGGGGGTTGTCTGCGAGAGCACGGATCTGTCGGGGGTTGTCTGCGAGAGCACGGATCTGTCGGGGGTTGTCTGCGAGAGCACGGATCTGTCGGGGGTTGTCTGCGAGAGCACGGATCTGTCGGGGGTTATCTGCGCGGATCCCGGATCTGTCGGGGGTTGTCTGCGAGATCCCGGATCTGTCGGGGGTTGTCTGCGAGATCCCGGATCTGTCGGGGGTTGTCTGCGCGAATCCCGGATCTGTCGAGGGTTGTCTGCGAGAGCACGGATCTGTCGGGGGTTGTCTGCGAGAGCACGGATCTGTCGGGGGTTGTCTGCGAGAGCACGGATCTGTCGGGGGTTATCTGCGCGGATCCCGGATCTGTCGGGGGTTGTCTGCGAGAGCACGGATCTGTCGGGGGTTGTCTGCGAGAGCACGGATCTGTCGGGGGTTGTCTGCGAGAGCACGGATCTGTCGGGGGTTGTCTGCGAGAGCACGGATCTGTCGGGGGTTGTCTGCGAGAGCACGGATCTGTCAGGGGGTTATCTGCGCGGATCCCGGATCTGTCGGGGGTTATCTGCGCGGATCCCGGATCTGTCGGGGGTTATCTGCGCGGATCCCGGATCTGTCGGGGTTATCTGCGCGGATCCCGGATCTGTCTGGGGTTATCTGCAAGATCCCGGATCAGTTGGGGTTATCTGCACGAATCCCGGATCTGTAGGGGGTTATCTATGAGAACACGTATCTGTCGGGGTTATCTGCGAGATCCCGGATCTGTTGGGTTTATCGAGAGGTCCTGGATATGCCTGGTTTATCTTTGAGATCCCAGATCTGTCCAGGTTGTCTGTGAGATCTGTTGGTGTTTTAACTCTTTCCCCGCTGGCATTTTTTTTTAAATTGCCAGCCAGCTGCAGCATTTTTTATGATTTTCACAAAAGTTTAATGCCTTCCAGTGAATGTTCTTCTTTAAACATATAAACATACGATATATCAAATTAAAGAACAAACCCTCTGCTTTCAAACAAAAAAATGTCGGCGGGGAAAGAGTTAAAAATCCACTTAAACATCTATTATCCAACCCGACACACTTGGATCAACTCCTAATCCAGTGCTAAATTTCTAAGACCAAAATAAGCCGCAATGTTAAACGCAATGTTAAATTGGCATGGGCCAATCAGCAGTCTGTTCAATTTTCTGATTCTCATGGTTCGTATGTGGAAGGTGATTCACAAACCACTGTATTTTCGGTAATAATTGTGAGAGCATCACGTGTAGTAGATACTTCATCAGGAGTAATTGTTTGCCTGTACTCCTCTACTAATAAATCTCTCGCTCTCTCTCGGACATTAATTTCAGCAGAGCTACGGTTTTGGCTCCAGTGCCGACGGGCGATCGAGTGTAATATCACTTAATGTCTGTGTGCAGTATACACTTAAGTGAGCAGCACAGCAGTAAAATAAATCGCAGTATCTGCTGATGTCATGAAATCTTAATTATGCATCCACACACATTAACATGCATACACACAAACACTAACATGAAAACACTAAAATACGCACACGTGCACACACAAACACACAAGTCTGTGAAATGATTATCATGCTGCTAGTGCTTATGGGAGAGACATCAACACCATCTCCGCAGTGTGTGTGTGTGTGTGTGTGTGTGTGTGTGTGTGTGTGTGTGTGTGTGTGTGTGTGTGTGTGTGTGTGTGTGTGTGTGTGTGTGTGTGTGTGTGTGTGTGTGTGTGTGCACACTCAAAGCCAACTAAAATTTCCCTGTTTTCCTTCAACTTGCTGTAATCTCATGACATCACAAGCAAAGTATTCCCTGACCCACCCTAACATTTTTTTTTAAACAAAAAGCAACTAGATTTTATTACACTTGTGAATTTAGCATGTCAGTATGGTACCCAAGGTGGTTGCTAGGCCGTGGCTATAGGGCGTCCTCTGAATGCTGATACTTTGGTCTCAAACCCGAGCCACATTGTTTAATGGTCATTCATGCCTAAAACACAAATTACGTGCCGAACATTGCACAAACTCCTCTTAACCCAAATCATAAAAAAATAAAAGTGCTACTGCTAATTGTTGTCTTAGTAGCAAACACCATAAGATTAAACGCCTCTAAAGGAAGTGTTTGTTATGAACCCCTGAAAAATCCTCATAAGGAAAGGGGGTCACGTAACATAAAAAGGACACGTGACGCGAGTCAAAAAAACAAACAAAAAATTTATACCGCTGCACTCACGTGCCACCGGCAACTATTTATAATGTTTAGAGCAGAAGATATTCGCTGACACAAACCATTAACAAACAAAAACACAAAACAACCAGAAGAAAAGAAAACAATTAAACAAACACACAGCTTTTCAACGACGGCTGGACATCAGGACGCTTGCAAGAGATTTAGAGAGTAAATGCGAACAATACACTGTCTGTGAAGAAGTAGACCTCTCTATTATTCATCAAAGAACCCCAACCCCACCTCCGTTCTTTAAATGAGGACATCAGTATCAGGTTTAGGTCACAAAATGAAGCAAGAAAATAAAATACAAAAGGTTTGTGTGTGCTGCATATATACCAGAGAAACTCAGGTGACCGCATATGTAGGATCTTTGGCACAAAAATAACGGCATGACAGGAAACACCAATCACTGCTGAAGAAACGGGTTATTTTACATCATACTTTATATTGCATCAAAACCAGCTACAACACACATAATAGCTCAAATACTTTCACCCAAGAGCACATGATGCTTACCGTCTAAAGATCTGATGAAGCACTCCTGGCTTAAGGAACTAGTCAGGCCATCCCACAATGCATTGTGTCAGCTCCATCACACTTAAGTGGATAAGCATGAGGAAACAAGTGCGGCACTGAAGGGAATGCAGGTTATCCATGTGACTGACAAACATACTTTCAGTACAGCAAAATATTTCCAATCCCACATGCTTATCTTCAAATTATCTATGTTCCTGGTTTAATGGGCAACCGGTTCCTGCAAACCAAATGTTTGACAGATACAAAAAAGTCTACGAATCATTTCCCTGATTTCTAAAAAAGCAAGCAAGCAATATGAGTTTAGAATGACGTGTGGTATTTTGGTGATAAACAAATTCATACGTTAAGCCCCAAAAATTATACAACAACAACAACACTTGCCAATATGTATTGTATGTTATGTTCATACTATAGCTCTATGACTAGGACTTAAAGGTGGGGTGCATGATCTCTGAAAGCCAATGCTCACATTTAAAATCACCGAAACAAACACGCCCCTATCCCAATAGAATCTGGACCTTCTTTTGATAGATCCGCCCCACACATACGCAAACCAGGCGACAATGTCGGCTATTAGACACGCCCCTTACTGCTGATTGGCCCGACTCCCTTTTCCCAAGTATTTTTTAAAAATCATGCACCCCGCCTTTAAATTTAAATAGTTTGCCCATCTCATCATATTCAATAGTCATCCTCAACAACATAATGCAAATAAGATGACAGCTAACTATGGCTTTGACAGCCTGACCTCTGGTCACTAAATGGTGTCGTTGTTTACAAAAGAGAAGTGGACATTTTCATCTTGTGATTGACAGATTGAGGTCACACTGGTTTAGGATAACATGAAGGTGTAACATTACAGCTAAACTAACCAGCCACTGAATCTGACTTGTTATAGATAACAGAACCTGTATTCAAAAATACTCAACAATTGAGCAATTTCAAGATCATCATTATTGTAAAGTTGAATTTTAACGACAGGGAAAATAATGACTAAGTTAACTAGACTAGAAGGAAATAATGACAATAGACAAGTTAACAAGGTGTGGCAGATGAACAAAGTACACAATCCCTCACCATGACATTCAAGAGGAAAGAACCAAGGTACAATCTTACAACGAGGAAGAGAGAGAGTGAGAGAGAGAGAGAGAGAGAGAGAGAGAGACCTCCCATTATACCTTTGGTAGCCACTTGGATATGTCTGACAAGCCCAAAATTGATATTCACATCCACAAACCAAAACTCCATAACCGAAGTGTTTCAGAAATAACAGTTTCATGCACTAGCAATCCCTACAGTTACTATAAACTAACCAAAATGCTAACCCTTGTAGAAACCAATTACATAAAAACATAAGGAATGTCCCACAATGTCGTAAAAAGCAATGCAATTTTGGACTTAAAGCACTTCTGGAGACAATTTTGCCTTCCAAGCATAACTAAGACCCCACAAAAGACACACAAACACGAAAACACATGTACACAGACACAAGCACATATGGACACACACACACACATACACGGAGACGCATGGATGCGCACAAACGCACACACACTCAAGTGACACACGCGCAGACGTTTCATCTGAAAGCAGGGAATCCATGACGCAGCTGTCTCCATCCACCAGCTGTCCAGCTCCTCCCACATGAAGCACAATACTCAGATGTGTCCATCGCCATGACAACGTGCTGAATAATGCAAGGACGCACAGCATGCTGGGATGGAAACCTCTTCAGCGATGCACACACAGATACCTCACACTTCATTTTCTTTTAATGAGTAGTATCTTTGTCTGGTAACACAAATCATTTGTTTAAAAAATATAAATATATACTTAAAAAAATAATAATATTATTACTGCAGATTATTTATACTTAAAACAAATGAAAAAAATATATAATTAAGAATATGATTTTTTGCTCTGTAAACAGGCCATTATTGCTTCTGTATTTTTAAGACCTCTGTATGACCTTTGTTATTTTGAATAAACTCTGTGTATGTGAGGTGAGAAGCTCTTGTTTCCCTTTTTAACACAACGGGCCTTTTAAGTGAACAAATACAACAAGGAAGTGTTCATGATAAAAGTCCAGCAACTCATTCACAATCAATTACAGCAGAACGAATATCAAATCTGAATCACAAGATAAAACTCACAGCAGTTTACAGACAACACCGCTTCCTCATGTCACACGTGCACATTGTTTGCTTAAAACAAGGATGGTCTTAAGTCAAAATATAACCTTTAACTAAAATCCCATAAAATAAAAAATAAAAGTTTTGTGGCTTTGGGGTGGAGCATATTTTTTACATTTCATGTCATCTATAGATGGTTTCATCAGACGCACGTGCGGTGACGCGATACGTGTCTGGTCCGAACTTTACTTCCGGTTTCAGGTTTTTAATGGTCTTACTAGTTGCTAAACTGAATAACAAATAACAAATGTGGTTTCCTAGATAATCTATGTGTTGCTTATTTTGCTTGTTATATAAATAAACTACGTTTAAAGTACTTAGTTGTTATTTATTCTTAGCAGAGTTTACCGGAAGTTACGTGTTGACCACGAAAGCCACTCGTTTATGTTGTTACTGCTGAAACCGTCTATGTGATAAACCTTTACACCACTCATAAAAGTTAAAGCATAAACATTTTAAAATCTTGCAACTTCAAGAACTGAAAAATGTATAACTATGATGTTACTTAATCATCTATTATGCCAAAGTTCACCTACAAGATACAGTTAACATGAACTGAGTTATTTTTGTAAATGGCAATGAAGTTAATGTTCTGTGTTGTGACTTAATATGTAAGAATCTGTTAGGTGGAATAGCTTGTTCAAGACCATACTAAATTAAAAACAAACTGTGTTTGCCTAAAAAGATAATCATATACATCGAGGGTGAACTGAGGGTGAGTAAATCATGGGGTAATTTACATTTTTGGAAGCACTATCCCTTTAAGGACTTTTCTGAATGTTATCATATTGCACTTGGATCCTTTTAGTCACACATAAGCACATTTAAGATCACAGATCAGAGCAGAGATGAAAAGTTTACATCAAGGTTATAGTGACCAAAATCACCATGGTTATTAATATTATTATATGATTAATAATAAATTATATTATATTATATATTTTTCTAACAATTTCTAGAAATTTATAAAAAAGTACTGATGCAAACCAAATTTAAAATAGATTTTACATGCAAGTGCACATTTGTTCGCATAAACACACTGTAAAAAAACTTTGCTGCCTTAAAATTTTTTGTTATATCAACTCAAATTTACAAGTCATGTCAACAGAAATTAGGTGTCACAACTTATAAAATATAGTTGAGAAAAGTCAACTTAAATGTATAAGTTATAACAACTCACCTGTAGTCAAGATAAATAATAGTAAGTTGAAATGACTTGTAAATCTGAGTTGATTCAACAAAAAATTTTAAGGCAGCAAAGTATTTTTTACAGTGCATAAAATAAATAACATTAATCATGGCACATTTGGGGTCGTGAGGTAAATGTTGAATGTTCATCTAGTTTAGATAAAACACACAAGTAAATTAGATTTTTATATAAACACAGCAAGTCAACATCAGCAAGTCATCTGTCTATGCATGTTGTTGGAAATGGGGTAAACTTTAGGACCCAGGAGTAAACTACACAACACCTGCGCTCACAGAAATCACTGAAGAAACAAACAGAGCTTTAAATTCATCAGATCACATCATTAAATGGAAAATAAATAGAAAAGATGGATCTGAAATATTAAGTAGATGTGTCAGTACAACTAGATTTCCCTAAATGTGAAATTTTTTGGATTTAAATTCAGTCAGTGAAGAGCTGTCATCACAAACACATGGAAGCAGATGTGAATAATTGTGTTCGTCTCTTATTATTGCTTAAAGTAACACTAAAGAGTTTTTGCTCTTTGCTCCCCCTACAGGTTAGAAGCGTAATTGTCCATTACCACTATCGTAAATATTGCAGCATAGCTGGCTCTAATTTGGATTGTAGGTCTGCCGTAAAGCAAGTTTTGGTAGTTTTTACTCGAACTACAGGACCACGACCCGACGGTTGGAAACTTCTTTAGTGCGGTTTTGGCCGATAGAGGGCTGCAAAGCAAATGTGAAAGTGCCGTTCACCCTGTTTCAAGTGGATGAACGACTGAAACTTTTTTGGAAACGTTATTTTAAGGTAAAAACAACTCTTTGGTGTTGGATTAAATTGGTCAAGGCTGGACGGGTTTTCGAGCCGTGACACTGGCATGGTTAAACGATAATTAAAAAATGATGCAGTAATACTAATCATTGGACATTTTTTATTACGGTTAACCATTAAACAGATAATCGTTACATCTCTAGATCAGAGTAGACGGTGAATGTTTTATGGTTTGTGCTGTGTGTGATTATTGGGGTGTGAGAAATAATAGGTCATTAAAGACTCTGAAATATGAAATACATTTATCACCAAAATATGATCAGACTAAAAAACTAAGATCAGAATATATATTAGCAATTATTGTTGAAACGGAGCATAGAAACTCTATATATACACACTCACATCTTGTTCTCTGTCAATCTTCAACCAAACTCTTTCTGTGCTGAGAGATCAAGCGTGAATCAGACATGTCAGACATCCAGGGATTTTCCATTTCAAACAATGTCTGATACACCCCAATCAATTTAGAAATACAAAGTAAATCTAATTAATAAATTTGTAATATGGTAATTAAAGTTGGATTTAATTCAAATTATACATTTAAAACTCTTGAAGTTATGTAGATCATACACATAAAATAATGACTATAAAAATACTAAAATTAAGTTTAATATATGAAGAGTTTGGTTCCAAAATGTGATAAATACCATTTATAAAAAAGTGTTACCACCAAAATCAGTATTGTATCAGGTCAGTATTTTAAAAGTAAATTCTTAATTTTACGCAAAATCCGATATCAGCCGTGTTATTGTCATTTTTTTCTCCCTTTTTTTTCAAACTGTGACAAACACCAGTCCTGCTTTGAATACACACAGAATCCTAGTTTTCCTCATCAACTTTGTACTTCGTGATCAACAAACAATCAAAAACAAAATAATACTTTTGATGGCATTGATAAAACTGTGGTGGTTTTCTGTGGCGGGGAAGAATCGTAAGCAATCAAAATCGAATAATTTACGTGAGAGGCACTCGGGCGAAGTAAAAAAATGCCAGTTGTTGCTTGTTCTCACACGACAGCATCATGCTAACACATTGACCCCAGGAGATCTTATGAAAAACTTTACATTATTTTACTAGAATTCAACGAAAATCAAGCAGAACCAAAACATTTTATAGCTGATCGCTGTCAAAAAATTCAGCAACCTCACTTTCTTGGTATAGATAACACATTTTTACCAAAATTACTCAAAATGGATTTGTGTTTTGGAACCAAACTCTTCATATGTACAAATTATAATTCAACAAACAGAAAAATTAAGTAGTTTGTACAAAGACAAGTCAAGGCTCGCAAAATTTCTAAATCCCTGGTAACCCTTTGTGCGGGCACTCTTAAGATTTTGGTAGCCCAAAATGAATGCAAGTAGCCCGAATAAAAAAGACATTACTTTAATGTAAAATATTAAAACAAAACATCTATCAAAACACAAATAACACAAAATTATTAAATTACAATCAATACAAATATTTGCTTCTAACTGAACTGAAACTTCTATAAACTTCAGATTCTAAAATATTAACAAACAGAAAAATAGCGTCTACTGTCACTTTAAGAGCGAGTTCTTCACGGAGTCACATACTGTAGACTTTTTTGCAATTCTCTTCACTGTCCAATCCATACAATTTATATCGCTTTTAAGCTTGCTGCTGGAGATTTCATTTTTTACGTAAGGACAGTTATGACTGACAGGACGACGTTGCAGGAATTTTTTCGCTACAGATCCAGATAGTCAATGACACATCAGTAATGCTTGCTTCCCTTACAGTTCGTTGTTTTGCGCGATCGCGGATGCAATGTGAAAGTAAACGCGAGCGCACATTCAAACGCGATTTAAATACCTGATTCCTGAATATCATACACCATAATTACAAAACAAAATCTATGAGAGAATGCAAAGGCAATTAAACATATTTTTCCTCCCTATAAGTCAATATAGCCCGCTAGGCAGGGTGGAGATTCATTTTGGTAGCCCGACTGAAAGGCAAAATAGCCCTGGGACGTCGGGCTAGCGATTTTGCGAGCCTTGCGAGTCTTGATGATCTACACAAAAAAATTCATCATATATTTTAAGTAAATCAAGCAGGAGAGTTTTATCAGTGAGGATGAGGAGAGAGGAAGAGCAGGGATACAGCTGGAAGAAGGGAATTGGGACAGTAAAAGTAAACAGGGTAATTTCTCCCAAACTCATTTGGGTTCCTCCACAAAGATGTTAACAAACAGTGACAGCGATTGCATAACAATGAAAAAAGTCAGAGAAAAACTGGGCCACAGGAACGCAAATCCCGCACACTAAACTCACTGAACGTTCACAAGGTGCAGAGATGCAGCACATGGTTTACATTTGCAGTATTAAATTAGGTTATAGCCTACCAACGCTGCATCAAGCTCGTGTTATGAACATCTTGAGTGCAGTTGTTTTGTACGGCATAAATAAGATTTTTAATCCACGCCGACTAAACTAGACAACACTGAAGATCTCTCTGTAGTGTAAACCTCACATGTGAGATGAACACAGTGGTGCTTTTTGTGTCCGTGCGTGGGCTGTGCGTTTACAGTCGAGTTTAATATAGTCTGTCCTAGGGGTGGGCGATAAACCGGTAGACAAAATTAACCGGTAGAAATTTGTCAACCGGTAGAGATTTTGGACTATCGTTTCTATCGAGGTTACGTGCCCACGTCACGCTCCTGTGCGTGTGGTCGCGAAAACGTAACGTTTGTACACGTATTTAAGCACTGCAGTTTTAAAACAAGTTATTTTAAGCCATTGAAACACAGACAACAGATCTGTATGCGTGCGTTCTTTCTGTGTGTCAGGAGCGGACAAGTCGCGCAACCGCTGCTCTTTCTGTCTGTGAGGAGCGCGCAAGTCGCGCGACCTCTGCTTATTAAGCTCGTGAGCATTTTTCCCGCTTTATTGGCCTTAAATACACATATGCGTCAAAATTCCCGTCTTTGCAAGCATCATCATAAACACGACCAGTAAGGTCTTAAGAGAAAGTAAACAGCTAAAAGAGAAAGCGCATGTGTAACAGTGTATTGGATCCGGACTTTGGTCTTAAAGGGGAAGTTACCTAATTTTGCTCCTGTCTGTCACTCGTGTTAATCAAACAGCATTGAGAAAAAAATCTCTCACTGCTCCTGATTAAATCACTTTTCTACCTTAAATAAAAATATATATAGGCCTATACATACATGCATAATTATTTATTATCATTCTTATTGACTGTGTATCTTCAGAGAGCTTGAGTTTTGTTTGTTTTTATCTTCTTTCTATGCTTGTATATGTTTTTTGTGAGAATTATGAACATTTCTATGGTATTAAAGATTTAAACCTTATTAAAACATAAAAAACTCTACCGTGATACATATCGTTATCATGATATAAAATTAATCCTATCGTGATAGAAGATTTTGGTCATATCGCCCACCCCTAGTCTGTCCTTTACAAAACAGAAACCGATCACAGAACAACCCAGCTGAAATGTCCCACACAAACCGTTTTGTTTAATGGGACGAATCCTTTCAGTCTAAACCTACCAGGGTATAAATTAGATATTGTCTGGATACTACAGTAGGACAAAGCTGCAGGTGCCACACACCCAAACCAGATACGGGTTTGATGGACCACATTTTACTCTATTATTAATATTATAGGAATGCCTGGCCAAAAGATCTGAGATCAAACTGTACACAGACTGACCCTAAACTCTTTCTGTTTTTGTGGCGGCTCTTTCTTTAGATGTTATTTCAGCATGGCACATTTTTTCATCACAGCAACGGTCCAGAGCAGATACACCGTCTGTCGCTGTAACTGGCTAGCACTTCACATTCTTTCTTTTGTTAGGTACACTCATCGAGAGACCAGGAAACCGAATATTCGTTCAAGCCTCCACATTTATCAGTACCAGCTCCACTTCACACTTAATTGAGTTTCGCTTTGGTTCTTTCCTTGTTTCCACAAACACAGTAATGGTACGTTTACACGACAACGACGTAGTGAAAAACAGAAACGTTTTCCTGTGTTTTTGAAAGATTTGACGTACGTTAGGGTTTTGCAGATAGGGGTCCTTCGTGATGATAGTTGGTATAATTGCCCATTATAGTTATAAATTAATATTAAGCTATTATTATTATCATAGTTTTACATAAAAATTTCCATACTTGCGACTAGGGTTGCATGACGATTAATCGCGATTAATCTATTGCGGAATAGAGGTTTTTGTTTACATCAAATATTTGTGTGAACTGTGAATAATATATGTACATGCATGTATAATTTTAAGAAAAAAATATATAATAAGTATTTATATATATAATAGAAATTATACACTGCAAAAATGACTTTCTTACTTAGTATTTTTTTCTTGTTTTCAGTAGAAATATCTAAAAATTCTTAAATCAAGGTGTATTTTCTTGATGAGCAAAATGATATAAGAAAATAATTCTAGTTCATAGACAAAAAATATACAATTTAAGTGAATTTGTGCTTAAAACAAGCAAAAATACCTGCCAATGGGGTGAGAAAAAAAATCTTGAAATAAATATTTTTTCTTAAACACTTAACTCAAGCAAAAATGTATTACCGCATTTGCAGATATTTGTGCTTGTTTTAAATAAATAAATACATTTATATACACATTTCTTAAATATATTTATTACACGGCTCTCTGGAATGCTTGATTCTGATTGGTCAGTTGAGACATTTGCAGGTTCGTTCTTTTCAAATAATAACCGCTCCAAAGTAATAACGCATAGCCGGTACTACTTGTACGAGTAAAATCGCTCCGCGCCAATAAAGATCAATAAAGATTACTGTTTGGCGCCATCTTGTGACAAACACTGGACAACCACGACAAGACACAGAGAGCTTACTGAGACTGAACTTGACAAAATAGAGCATGACAGCTACGAAGCCAACACACAAAAAAATACAGAATGGGCATTAAAACTTCTCAAAGACTGGTTAAAGAGAAAAAAATGGAGACAAGTATGAAGCAGAGGATCTTAATAAGGTATTACGATAATTTTATGCATCTGTGCAAAGTTTCGCGGAAGGATAAAAATGTTAATTTAAAACAAATATGCCAATAAAATGTTTCAAATTCATATTCATGTCCGGTTGTTTTCTTATGTGACAAGTAGCCGTGTAATAAGCGGGATAATGTAGAGGCAGCCGGTAGTTATCGGGAAATAAGCCCCTTCAGTGTGATACAAGACCCTCCGCTTCGCGTCGGGTCCTGATCACACTGTCGGGGCTTATTTCCCGATAACTACCGGCTGCCTCTACATTATCCCTTACATATGCATAAGTAATTATACACAGTACACACACATATATGATGTAAACAAAAAACTTTTTCTGCAATAGATTAATCGCGATTAATCGTTATGCAATCATACTTGCGACATCAATGCGCATTGCTTGCTTTTCTTGCATGAGAGAGCTTTCACAGACCCTTCTTTCGCCTGAACTTGTAATGCGCATGACTCGGACTGTGCTTTGAACTTGAACTAGTAATACTTGCGTATATGAAATTTCCTTGCAAAAGATAAGTTGTTATGAGCATATGGGGTTTAAAACCAGTGAATGAGTTGTTCCCGCGGCCCTTGGCACGCAACAATTTTTTTAAGCGCCGGGGCATCAATGACGCGCATGGATTAAAGGGGACATATCATGAAAATCTGACTTGTTCCATGTTTAAGTGCTATAATTGGGTCCGCAGTGCTTCTATCAAAGTATAAAACATGAAAAAGATCAACCCAATAACTTAGTTTTGGTAAACCATTCTCTGCAAGCCTGTGGAAAATAGGTCATTGAAATTTGGCTCCCCTTGTGATGTCAGAAGGGGATAATACCGCGCCTTAATCTGCACTATCCAAACACGGCACTGCCATTTAGTGAAAAGATCAGCTCATTTGCATTTAAAAGAACACATTTTTGCTCACACCTACAAAGTGGCAATTTTAACGTGTTATAATAAAATTATCCATATGATATTTTGAGCTAAAACTTTACATACGTACTCTGGGAACACCAAAGATTCATTTGACATCTTAAAAAAGTCTTGTGAAATGTCACCTTTAATGGCATCAGGTTTAAGAAGGTTGCAGTCGTGCCAGTGTTGCCAGCTGCACTTAAGAATAAATCAGCTTCATTTTTGTCCACCAATATAATAATAAATGAGTAAAAATCCATGAAGACAACTTGTTTCACGTGTGCCATGCCAGTAGATGGCGATGTTACTTTGTAAAACAGTATACACCTCCGCACACACGCATTCTTGTACAAAGCGATATATATATACAAACAATCACAATGGCGGAAGCATGAATGATGAGGTAGGTTTATTACTACAAAAGACCCTGCACTATAAATTGCCAACATTTTTAAACTTTGTTGGAAAATAATAAATAAACTCAATATCTTGAAAAGCAAAAACAACAGTCCTGTTGGCCACCATTGTTGTTTTGGTTATAGACGGTTTCATCGGACACACGCGCGTAACTGCAGCAAACCGTCTGGCCCAAAGTTTACTTCCGGTCTGAGCTTGTTTATCGATCTGGCTAGCGACTAACCTGACCTCTGGAACAAATACATTGTGGAAAATACATTTTTTTTGTAAACAAACAGCCAAACTACATAAAAACTACAATTTACAGTTGAAAACCCTCAGCCTGTCATTTCTTCTAGTGTGAAATTGGATTAAAGGGACCAGCTTGGAAATAGTCTTGAAAAAATCTAAACCTAAGAATTAAACATCAGCCTTTTCCTTGCCTTGCATTTCTTGTGCCGAGGACAAGGAGCTTGCCATTTTATTAAACAGATTTTTGCCTGGCAGGTGATGGAATGGACAAAAGAATTAAAGATGTAAAAAAAACCACATTTTTATTTTAACAATACACACAACTGCCTTGGCAACCACTCACAATAGCACAAAAGAAAATAAAACATTTCTTTTTAACAATCGCTTTAGCGGCACTATTGGCTCAGCAATATTAAAAACATTTTTAAAATGTTCACATGTGTAGTGTCAAACATTTATTTCACAGCTCTATCCAAAAAAACTCCAGGTGCATAGCTACCTCAAATAAAAACAAATGATCCATTAAAAACACCATCTTTCCTCATAAAATGCAAGGTTGGTCTCTGTTAAGTGATGCGCTGAAGACACACATTGCACGTGGTCCTGACAGGAGAAGTCTTTTGTTCCTAAAGTGTGCATAAAATGAAAAATACACCCAGACAAACTCGCATAAGAATGTGCATGAAGTCACAGCAACGGTTCTGGGCCAAACACGCACATCTGGAGGGTGTGTGAGGGGGTGGGTTGGGTTTTATTTCTCTCCTCTGTGTTTTGGGATGATAAACAGGGTGTTACTGAAACCATATGGTGACGTGTGGCCCAAGGGTGTGTTCATTTCAGAATCACCGACCCCCACATCATCACCCACATCCCCCCAATAAATGAATCAGGTTTTGCCATCCACACTGAATTACAATTCTGCTTTCGAGCAATTAGGGTCACACAGGCAAAACTGCTTACATCACACCCAGATGAAATTAGTATGGAGCACAGATACGCCATCTTATAGCTAAAAATAACCAGGAGATGATGATGATGATGACATTTTAGGAAAATTTTGATGGGGAGTGTTTTGTTAAAAGCCATTTGTGTGTGGTTGGTCCACATTTTTGGAGAGATTTGAATATGTTGACCATGCCATGTATTCATGTTGGCTGCCTTTCTTCTCATGTTCACAGTGTATGGATGAGGTAAATAAGGTGTTTACCGTAGTACACTGCCTATTGTGTTACTGATACAAGTGACCCAGTTCGGTTTAAAGTGAGAACTGCTACCTTATACACCTATTTTATAACCATCAATGTGCAAATTCACCAACTAATCTTAAAATGCATTAAGAACCACAACAGTCCAGTAATACGGCACACAAACTCACACACAAAATCTGTATCCCTTAAAGATTCAATAATGTAAATCATGTACACGTCATGTACAAAAACAATGCCAATATCACTCCATATCCCAGTACGGTTCAACCACATGATCCTTCAGTAAAGGCCAAAACATCTTGAATGCCAACTCGATTTCAACCATAACGCGAAAACAATTCCAGGGATCAAATATTTCTTCCTTAATAAATAAAAACTACTTCCAGAAGGATCTTGGATGAGCCTTTAATTCCCTTTTGGGCCTATTCCTAATAATGACAGAAAATCCATCATCAATCCTTCATGTCTGCAGCCTGTACACAGTGATGGTCACACGCCCCGACACTCTGGAGCATTTTCAGATCAGATCTTTATTTTTAACACGTAAATAGATGGGAAGACACATTAACAATTGCAAGCCTTAGAAGAGGATAATAACAACAATAATAAATAGCAATAATAATAATAATAATAATAAGCTACACGGAATATTAATTTGATTATTCATTATTTCGGTCAAAATGAATATTTATTTTTTATTAAATAAATTCATTTCATCGCATGAAATGAATTTAAATAGAAATAAAACACAAATTAGTACCAATTGATACACAATACATATATTACATAAATATGCATTGCTATTAGCATATTCATCATTATTATTCAACATGCAAATTCACATTGTTTCATTGAATATAAAGCGAGCAAACCTTCTGCTGAACGCGCAAACACGAGCAAAATAATATCAACCCACCATCACGCGTTAAAACAATAATCGCTGCTGCTGATAAAGCCACATCCCCGTCCGTGGGATCTCTTTCAGGAATAAGCACCGAGACGCTTAGAGACACGCGCCCCACGCCGGCGTCTCTCTGCGTCACGCAAGACCCCCGCTAGCGGAACTGCGGCATTACGACGCCCGTGACAGCGTTAAAGATCCGCACTCACCTTGGTCCAAAATACGCGTGTAATTTCCCAGATCAGACTCTCCCGTCGCGTATTCAGCCCGTGTCTCATTTGCTCCGGTCTTCTTCTGTTCTTCTGTCTCACCGCTATAGAGACGCACACAAACCTGCTGTGTGAAGCTCCGCCCACGCGCAATCCCAGTGGCCATGCGTGCACTCCCGCGTCGACGCGTCACCTGCGCCAGCGGAGGAAGAAGCATGCAATATTAAAGACAACACATGACGTTATGATAGATAGACAGACAGACAGACAGACAGACAGACAGACAGACAGACAGATAGATAGATAGATGCACTGCATGCACACTGCATGTATATAGATAGATAGATAGATAGATAGATAGATAGATAGATAGATAGATAGATAGATAGATAGATAGATAGATAGATAGATAGATAGATAGATAGATAGATAGATAGATAGATGCACTTTAAATGTCCCATACAGGAAAAAAACACATATGCCTGTTTAGATAGATAGATAGATAGATAGATAGATAGATAGATAGATAGATAGATAGATAGATAGATAGATAGATAGATAGATAGATAGATAGATAGATAGATAGATCGTAAATGTCCCACACAGGAAAAACACATGCCTGTGTTATAATGGATGGATAGATAGGTAGATAGATAGATAGATAGATAGATAGATAGATAGATAGATAGATAGATAGATAGATAGATATAGATAGATAGATAGATAGATAGATAGATAGATAGATAGACAGACAGACAGACAGACAGACAGACAGACAGACAGACAGACAGACAGTCCCATACGGCAAAAAAATAATTTATCTGGCCAAAAATATTTTTAAATATATACTAAATACATTTTGTAGAAAGTGAAGCTTAATTAAATATATTTTTTAATCTGAAAATGTATTTAGTTTTAACCTTCATATATCAACATATATTTCAAAATGTATTTCAGGGGCAACAGATACATTTCTACTTTTACAACCCATATGACAAAAATATATTTTTCCTGGCCAAAATATAAGCGTTTCTAAAGTATATTTTTGCAGTTGAAAATATATTACATTTTTACCTTTTTAAACCCGTTATGTTTACAGGTTATTGTATATTTTGAAATATATTTAATTAACACATTATGTTTTATTTGTGGTGGGCTATACATTTAATATTTACCAACTTTTAAGTGTTTTTTATCCATTTTTAAGCTTGTAACATTAATGTGGTGTTTCAACCAAACCCCATTGCTACGTATCTAAGCGCCCTCTGTAGGAAATCTACAGAATTGTCTATGGTTATTATCATGTACATGGTTAAAACGTACTGTTTTGTAAATCAAAATGTAAGCTCATTTGCAAATTGGCGTGCGGTCCATAAATGCTCTGTATACCAAAACTACCTGAGATAATGATTTCAGTACTTTCTTATTAATATTAACATAACGTCCTTGCCATTTGAGGATTCTCAGCAGCTTTAGCGCATGCGCTCTATCATTAGAAATCGTCATTATTGTTACGCATTCTCATTGGTCTGTTGCCATGCGGACTTCCATACATTATTTGTGAACTTCATTCATTGGCCGTTTCTCAATCCGATTCGAAGGCTGCAGCCTCCGGAGGTCACATAAGCAGGCTGCATACGTCATCAAGCCTGGTATATTTAGGTTACCTGAACATTACATTCGCAAGTCGTGAGAACATTACAACAATTTACGATTAACTAAGAACAATAGTCAACTTTATAATGGTTAATATTCTGAAATTATACAGACCTATGCACCTAGAAATGCGACCCTTCGGAGGCTGCAACCTTTGGATTGAGAGACGGACAGAATCTTGCAGTTGGACATTACAAAAATACAAAATAAGAGCACAAACTCAACACTGAACAAATTATATTAAAAAATACAATAAAAAATGAACAATAATAATAAAAAAACACTAAAAAAAGAGGCTTACTCAACTTGTAAAAAGTAAAATCAATTTAAGGGCTTTCTTATTATTAACCAATTTTAAGGATTTATTTTCCAAAAAGATATCAAATTTGATTAGCGTTATTGTGAGGGGTGGGAGTATAATCTCTTTAACCTTTAACCAACTCTGAACATCTCTCCAAAAGGGCTGTATCATTTCACAAAGAAAAAACGTGATCTAACTTTTCAATATATGTCTCACAAAAGACACAGTTATTCACATCAAAATTAAATCTTAATCTTAGAAATTCGATTGTTGGATAAATTTTATTTACAATGTTAAAGTTGACCTCTTTAGCCTTTGAAGGAAGAGGTAGAAACAATTAAATTTTTCTATTTTGTTTAATTTCTAATGTATCAAAATCTTTCAAAACATAAAAGGAAAAATGTCCTGCAAAAGGAAATTTCTTATTCAAAATCCATATTGCATATAAATTGTCTTTCCTGGCAACAACACCGTTTTATTACGAATCATACTAAGGCGTGGTTTGACTCATGAATATATAAATAAAACGCAAAACGTTACATTACTTAAGCCTACCTGACAAAGGCTTATTCATACATATTTATGAGACTTACCACAACGCTCGAATCAACGTTATCAACGTAATTAATATTCATAAACTAAGTCTAGCACGATTTGTACGTTCTAAAGTAAAGAAGGCGGGGTCCGATGTGTGGAGGCGGGCCTGATCGAAAGTTGTCTGACTGGATCGGAGAGTTTAGGACGATTATTAGAGGAGAAAAGGCCGAGCAAAGGAGGCGCAATGTCCGATCTCAGCGTCTCTCTCTCCCTACTGGTGGGGATTGTAGTTTTTAGCGAGTTGGCGAGGAGAACGGCCTTATATCTCTTTCCGAACCGAAACCGCAGCATCTACGCGCTGGAGTTAATTTCCACGTTTCAGTTGTGCGCGTGCACGCACGAATTAAAGCTCCTCTCGGAGGTGGGCGGACTGGAGCCGAGCGTCGCGCTGTCATGCACGTATTTGATATCGGTGGTCCACGGGCTTTCATTCCACGGCGCGATGTGCAACCCCGTCGGGGTCGTGGAGCAGCTCTGGCGCGGGACTCTCACCCGCCGGTGCGCGCTGGCGCGGATCTCGTGCCAGCTGATAGCAGCTGTGCTGGCGCGCGGCGCGATGCCCCACGCGTGGACACTTTCTCTTTCTGACCTGCACGCGCAGCACAAACTGGCGAGCTTTAAATGCACGAACAACCCCATCAATGCCCCTCTGGCCCAGGCCGCTGCGGTGGAGCTGGCCTGCGCGCTCGTGATGCACACCTCTGTCTCTAACGTGGATAAAATTCAGGAGATTTATCGAGTTCCTGCCATAGCAGCAATCATCACAACTTTAGTCTATGCAGGTGTGTGTGTGTGCACCAGCCAAAAGCACCATAGTTTTATTATTTTGGAAGTAAACATATTGATTTATATGCACTTACTTATTGCCATCTGATATTTTGTACTTTTTAAAAGGGTGGCAATGACAGATCAATGTCAAATATTGCAAAATCAATCAGTCAGTTTGTTGCAGTATGAATCTAGGCTGTATATATCTAGTAATAACATTACAATAACATTATATGCTGAGAAAAGCATCTATACTGTTAATGAAGTGTTTGTTTTGGTAAAGGTGGACACCTCACTGGGGCCGTGTTCAATCCGGCACTTGCCTTCTCAATCCAGTTTCCCTGTCCTGGGAATACATTCACAGAATACAGCTTTGTGTACTGGCTGGGACCAATACTAGGTGAGTATTACTACAAAAATAATACACATTCAAGCCATTTTGCAACTTTTTGGAGAAGAGTGCTTATTTGAGATTGTTATATGTAGTGTAATAACAGCACTATATGTATTTCCAAACCGGTGAAGTGCAAAGACTCCCAAATATAGGTGTCGTTTGTGGATGAAGAGATCAAAGATAAATTGATTTACTTTTGTTTTGTCATGCATATGATTTCCAGGAATCACAAATACTGATAAAACGTATATTTTAAAGGTGCAGTGTGTAATTTTTAAAAGGATCTCTTGAAAGAAATGCAAAATAATATACAAAACTAAATTATCAGTGGTGTATAAAGACCGTTATGTTTTTATAGCCTTAGAATGAGACGTTTTTATCTACATACACCGAGGGTCACCTTACATGGAAGTCGCCATTTTGTGCTGCCATCTTTCTACAGAAGCCCTTAACGGACAAACCTTTTTACTAAGTTGTCTCCGACGATGAAATGTTTGTCTGGTGGTGGCTATCGTAGCTTCTTTATGCATTTCAAAAGCAAGGGTTGGGCAGTTGACTGAGCCTTTGGTTGCAATTTGCCACCTCACCACTAGATGCCGCTAAAAGTTACACACTGCACCTTTAAATGCACTACAAGTCATTTTGAATGAAAAGGTAGTGTATTACTGTAAATGTCGTATGAGTGATTCTTAAACTGTTTTCTACTATGGCTATCTCGTTCAGGTATGACCGTCTCTCTGCTGCTTTGTGAGAAAGTGATGCCGGTCTTTTCCGGAAAAAGCACAATTCCAAACTCTGATGGACTCAAGAAAAAGATTAAGTAAATGAATGTGATATTTTATTCAGTAGTTTTATGTTAAGCTACTTTTACTTATGTTAAGTACTGTGAATGCACAAAATGTTATGACACTATGCCCTGGTTCCACAGACAAGGCTTAAGGCTAGTCTTAAAGCTGTCTCAACTGAAACTAACTTGCACTGATAGATCTTAAAATATGCCATTATCATTGATTTGTCTCAAGATGACACTAAGGCATGTTTATTAAATATGCTTAAACATCTTCATTTAACTTCAGCCTAGTCCTGGCTTTAGCAAAGCTTTGTCTGTGAATCCATGCCTATTAGTCTAGTTTCTCAAGACCATCTCAATTATTCTTAGGGGTGGTTTTCCCAGACAGGGATTAGACTAGTCCTAGACTAAAATAAATGTAAGAGCTCTCCAAACTGAAAAGAACTTGATCATATCTTAAAATACATCAGTGCCCTTTGTTTTGCCTCAAAATGCACACAAGTAATGTTTTTAGTAAGGCATGTTTGTTTAAACTAGTTACATTTCCTAATTAAACTAAGGCCTAGTCCTGGCTTTAGATAATCCCTATCCAAGAAACCACCCCATAATGTTTATAGTTTTAAGGGACTTACTGGTTGATTAATACTTTTTTAGGTTTGATAATGTCTTAAAAGGTTAAAACTTTTAAATGAAATATAAATGCATATGCACAATGACTTCATAAAAAGCACATGCTGTCTAAACTGAGATGTATTACAAATAATAATGACAGTTTTACCTTTTATGGTTTTTAAATCAATTTTCTCGCTGTAATATTTACCTCACTACACTTTTAATCTGTTACGTTGATTTTTAGTCATACATTCCTGGAGTAAGACACTTTAAAGCATTCTTACAGCGCTGTTGGGATGTAATTTTTAATTCTGTTCATCTAGCGATGATTTGAACCTATCAGTAGGTATGATATGGACCTTTTATAGTGCCTTTGAACTGTTTTGTATTAAATAACCTTGCTGAACTTGGAGATCTGTGAAATGCAGAATGGAATAACACGATCCTGTGTCTGGAGATAAAAATTAAGCTGTATTAAAGATCTATTTATTAATCTGTTTTTAATTAAACTTATAAACCAGAAATCCAGTGTTTGGTTTTTTTAACCTGAGAGATCAGTTGTTGTGAAATAGTTCTTGTCACGTGAAGAACCTTTGGACCTTTACTCTTTAAAACTGATCTCCACCCAGTGCAAAACACAAATGTGTGTGTTCATTCTCAACCAAGATTTACAAAGTGACAAACAGTAGTTAATTTATGACATTTAAAATGCTGTGCATGAGTGTACGGTGTATCATTAATGATTCATTACTGAGGTCATTGTTGAAGAAAATTATACATTTTACATTTACAGAGAACAACTATGAGAGTACATTGTTACAATGTAGAGAAACATTGAACATTCATAAGTTTATCGAGTGTTCATGTATGTTACATTCTCAGCCTGATGGGTTGGAGGTCTAGGTTTGTGTTCGCTATTGTTATCTGTAAAGGATTAAGAGAGACAGAAATAACACAAACTTTCACACTATGCATAACCTTCATTAACCCTCAAAAGTCCCTATTATCCTGTATACGTTATAGTTCCATGGGGGTAAAAATGACACCAGAAATTAAAAGATTACAAAAAATAAATACATTTTAATGATACAAATAATATATATTTTTTTTATTTACTTCCCATCTATACATTAATGCTGTGTTTTGGGAGATATAAAGTACTATTGTACCCGTTTACTACTCAATTCCTTGACTACACCATTAGCTTGCTTGTAAAATATCAAATTTGTATGAAAATTTCACATAAATTATGATCTAAATCTGATTTAAATTGTTTTTAGATATTGATCTAGATGTTGTGTGTTGAATTCGGCCATTTGGTGTTTAGAAAAAAACTAAAGAATTACAGTTTAGGAAAATAAATCATTTTGACCAGCAGTTGCCCATAGAGACCCATGCATTTCACTGGATGTGGCCAACTGCTCACATCACTACTTTAGTGTTACATTGTGTGAATTTATGTTTATATAAACATTAGAAAGGACACTACAAATAAACATTATTTTAAAAAGTAGATTTTGTTGTAATTTTAGATGCATATTGAAATGTCTGTTTTTACAAAAATCGACAATGTAAGTGTGTGTCCGTGTGTTTGCGTGCGTGCGTGCATGCATGTTTGCGACTTTGTCTTTATGTGCATGTAAGTTTTACTGTGTCTTTGTGTTTGTGCGCGCATGTGTGTGTGTGTGTGCGTGCGTGTACACACCTGTGTGAGCATTTTACATCTTTGTTTTGCATATGTGGCTGTTTTCTGTAAAAAATGCTCTCAGTCATACCTTTGTGTTTGTGTGCGTCTGTGTGTGATTGAGCATGTATTTTCTATGTTGCATTTTGCTCTTGTACCAGGTCTACCTTTCTGTGTTAAAATTTTCTGATTTATTCTGGATGCATTGATTTTTTTGACAAATACAAAAAGGTTTTTTTTGCATTTCCCATTCATTTCAATTGGGGTCATTTTTACCCCCAAAGGGACTATTTATGTAACATTTTTTACGCCTCTTTAGAACGACTAAATCAAGCCCAGTTTTTTTATATGAATCTTGACAAATAATCTGGAAAAGTTAAGAAATCTTATTCCACTGAGATGAAGGGAACCATGTTTTTAAAACAAAGAAAAGTGGCTTGGGGGTAGGATTGACCACAAGGGTCTTAGTAGGGTAAAGGAATAGTTAAGCCAAAAATGAAAATGCAGTTATTTCCTCCTCTTCTAAACCTGTACAAGTTTCATTATTCTGCAAAAGACATTTTGATAAATGATGGTAAGCACACAGTTCACTGTATCCATTGACTTCCCATAGTAGGATAAACAAATACCATGGAAGATATTGGGTACCATGAACTGTGCGCTTACCATCATTTATCAAATGTTCAGCAGAAACTCATACAGCAGAAACTCAACTATCCCTTTAAGGCTTAAAGTTTCTTTATGCAAAACCTGTTTACTTTCTATTGCTGTTGTGGTGAAATGTGACCTGAACACATTCCTGATCCTGACAATGAGATGTACAACAAAATACTTTGATGAATTGATAAAATACTTCACATCCTGAAAGAACATACACAGGAAATGTCTCAAAGATCTGATATAATTAAATTGGTATTTTAGCTAAATATTCATTACAGCAACACACTAGAGAGAACATGAGAAGAAATAAGACAACACATTTAATAGTGACTTTGTACAAAAACAGCTGTATTTATTGAAACTAACATTAAACACAAACATTAATCCTTACAGGAGAATTATTTTGGTCTTTGGGGAAAACTACTCGTACGAAGTACATTAGTGAGACATATAAGTGCCGGGGTAAATGTCAGACTGCTCAGTAAATTCAGGGAAAGAGAGATTAGAAAAGAGATCGAGTGTATCAGTGAGTCAGTCAGTATCCCAGCATGCCTCAGTGAAGTGCTTTAATCAGCAGTTTACAGACACGCTCCATCTAGTAGAGAAAAAACACAAATGATGCAGGAGGAGCTCAGATTAAAAAGGTTAAAACATTTCTACACTGGTCATTTTTGTATCTGGCAATACTGACGATGTCAACCTAATATTAACTTTCCTCATATCATCTTTAGACTCATTTCCTGGTAAACAATGACTTTATTAAAGGGATATAAACGAATATTTTGATAAATGAGGGTAAGCACACACAACTGTTTGTAACCATTGACTTTCATTGTGTTTATCAGTAAAAATAAATTCATACAAGAAATTTAGAACAACATGATGATGAGAAAATGATGACAGCATTTTCATTTTTGGGTGAACTATCCCTTTAAACGGGACATTCACAATACTTTTTTAAGATGTAAAATAAATCTTTGGTGTCCCAGAGTACATATATAAAGTTCTAGCTCAAAATACCATATAGATAATTTATAATAACGTTTAAATTGCCACTTTGTAAGTGTGAACAAAAATGCATTTTTTGGGGTGTGTCCTTTTAAATGCAAATGGTGGTTTGTTGAAATTGAAACTTAATTGTGCTGTCAATTATTTTTTCTCTTTCTGCACTAAATGGCAGTGTCGTGGTTGTATAGTGCAGATTAAGGGGCGGTATTATTATTATAAGTTCCCTTTCTGACATCACAAGAGGAGACAGATTTCAATCTTTTCCACATACTTGCAGAGAATGGTTTACCAAAACTAAGTTACTGGGTCGATCTTTTTCACATTTTCTAGGTTTATTAAAGCACTGGGGACCCAATTGTAGCACTTAAAGGAACAGTATGTAGGATTGTGGCTAAAACTGGTATTGCAAAAACAAAACTTGTGGCTAAAACTGGTACTGCAATCACCCAACTAGTGGCCAATACACAAAATGACAACATAAACATCAGTTGAGGGCTGCAACTCCACTTTTTAAATGTCAATATCCTGGCCAGACCACTGTTGTCAGTGATATAAGTATTTGAAATGAAAATGATTTCTTAATTTCTAGTGACATATCAGGAACATTTTATGATTAATTGATATAAATTTCTTACATACTGTTCCTTTAAACATGGAAAAAGTCAGATTTGGCAAAACATGGCTCTGTTATTCTGACAACAGTGCAACGTTATCTCAACCAATGTTGTCAGTTTTGGGTGAGGCCTATCTGTTTATCTGCTAAGGAAGAATTAAAATGTTTTTGTACATTTAAGGCAGATTTCACTTTTAAACTCCCTAAAAAGTCCAAAGGGATTTTGTAAACACATTTAATTACACATTTTTGAACATGGACTGGAGTTTAAATCTGATATAATTGTTATCCAACCAGAACAGAAGAGAGAGAGTTTGCTTTGCATCACTGAAATGTAGCATCAGAAGCCAAAATTTTGTAAATGTATAGTACTTCTTCTCTTTCTCTTTCCTTTATTTATATAGCACCAGTAAACACAACGGACGTTGACCACTGTGCTTCACAAAGCATGAGGCAAATATGAGTTAGAGGTGTTTATTTACCAGTGGTCCACATCAGCATCATCAAACTGTCCAGCAACTGCGTTCGAGTCAACCTCCATTCCATCTGAAAGAAAGAAGAAACAGGTCAGTGTTTAAACACATATTAAATGACCCCCATCCTGCCCAGCACTTCCCCTGGAAGTGTAGTGTTCAGGAAATCCTGTTTATTTTAGAAACACACGGCCACTTATGAGCCCATGAGTGCTTTACTTTGATACATACATGCAATGTAACACAGATATGTTTTCAGTTGAATCAATCAGTCAATGGAGCACAAAGGCGTGTACACAAAGATGCCAAAAGAAACTATTGCTGCCACCTTGTGGATAGTTCTGCTTTACTATATTTCTATAGGAGAACCATGAACATTGGTCATTATATCAGGCTATATATATATATATCCTACAGATATTTAGTTTTAAGCACAATATCATCTACAACTACAATTACATCATTAGTGGTGTTTGCTAAGGGAATTATCACTACTATTAATACTTAATTTACAGAAAATTGTTTCTAAACAGAGTATAAATGTATTACTGAAAGACATTACAAACCTGTGAATTATAAAGTACTGAAATGTGGAGCTACAACGTGGAGTTACACAGTTTTTCCACATTTCTGTGTTCAGGATTATTTGGGTGTGGCTAAAATGGTGACTCGATGACACCCTGGAGCCACCAAGCATGGCCCTGCCCCTAACACAATCAAGAGCATCCATTCATATTGTAGCGGTATTTGAAAGTTAAGAGAGACTGCTACCAAAAACCCAAATAAGTGCGCACAACTGTCCCATGTCTTTAAACTGGCAAAGTGCAGTGCCTTTAATGTACACTAAAACCACACTCTCTCTAATACTGCTTCTGAGAGATATACAAGGCTATATGTATCCCATAATGCATCATTTTATGGATGTAAATCATGAGACTTGCCCAGACCTCGAAAAATGGTCACAGAAACTTTTAATTGTAAGTTAATAAATGAATATTAAACAATATTTTGGTAGTAACACGGAAAGTGTTGCACATTTCATTAGTGCAATCATTGTTATGTATTTTGTAAAAAAATCTGCCACTGCTTTTATCACGTAATTAGAAACAACATTAATTGTGTCGTTTATTCAGGGACTACTGAATAAACAATAAACTTACAGGTGCAAAGAATTCTGCTCCGTTTAAGTTCAGCAAATGTTTATTTTAAAGCGTTTATGTGTATAAAATTGTATACTGTTTTTTAAATAAATAAATAACAAATATGCTTTGGTGCAAATTGCTGCCACTACCTGGATTGACATTTTTACACTTACTAAGGCCCGGTCCCAAATGGCACACTTCAGTCTCGTGGTCTTAAATTGCGCGTGCTCGCTTAGTCTACAAGTCTGTGGAGTGTCCCATTTGTCATTTTTACACATCGAAGTGTGCTTATGAGCGCCCCCTTTTTCACCCTTGATGCGGTCTTCGGCGAAGCCCCCACTGCTGCAGGCTCCACACACTTTACCAACCCAGAAGTCCTTGCGAAAAAGCAATCAGATGACGGATGGGAGAAATTAACACTGATTAGCAACTTCTCCTCCTATTTCCGGCGTAATAATTGTAGGTGAAGCAGTTATCAACAGGAGTCCACAGAAACGTGTAAGTGTATTTGATTTTAGACTTGTGAAGTTTTAGCGCAGTGTCGTTGCTAAGAAACGCTCTCTTGTTTACCTTTGTCTCACGTGCTGCAATCCGCGTTTGTTCTCGCGTGTCTTCGCGTGCTTTAGTGTATTACAGTAAATACAGTAGTAGTTTCGGCCATTAACGTGTTGTTGATTGTTTTCGGGCGTGGCCAACGCCAGGAGAGTATTTAAACAGCAGTAAACAGTTCAGTCTTCAGGTGAAGCAGTTATCAACAGGAGTCCACAGAAACGTGTAAGTGTATTTGATTTTAGACTTGTGAAGTTTTAGCGCAGTGTCGTTGCTAAGAAACGCTCTCTTGTTTACCTTTGTCTCACGTGCTGCAATCCGCGTTTGTTCTCGCGTGTCCTCGCGTGCTTTAGTGTATTACAGTAAATACAGTAGTAGTTTCGGCCATTAACGTGTTGTTGATTGTTTTCGGGCGTGGCCAACGCCAGGAGAGTATTTAAACAGCAGTAAACAGTTCAGTCTTCAGGTGAAGCAGTTATCAACAGGAGTCCACAGAAACGTGTAAGTGTATTTGATTTTAGACTTGTGAAGTTTTAGCGCAGTGTCGTTGCTAAGAAACGCTCTCTTGTTTACCTTTGTCTCACGTGCTGCAATCCGCGTTTGTTCTCGCGTGTCCTCGCGTGCTTTAGTGTATTACAGTAAATACAGTAGTAGTTTCGGCCATTAACGTGTTGTTGATTGTTTTCGGGCGTGGCCTGCGGAGTTTCAGCCCACATTTGAAGCACTTATTAAAGCAGGCAGTCCACCGCGGCAGCGGTCGCGTGCAGCCCTCGTCGTGTGAAGACCGAAGAGTGTAAAGACCATCGACTCTACCTGCGCGACTCCACCGAGCAGGGACACCGACTGGGCACTTGAGTATTGCACTTTTTGTACTAACTTTTTATATTTTCCTATTTATCTATATAGCTCTCTTTTTCCTCTCTTTTACATTTCCTATTCTTATAATTTTACTATGTGCTTTCAAATCTCTACTGTCATTACAACTCGTAAATCTGTTGTATCACGTCGCCGTGGGAGAAATATTAATAACCTCCGCACTCTCCCACCTTCCACTATTGCCTCACTCTCTCTTCCCATTGGCTTATGGAACTGCCAATCTGCTGTCAACAAAGCAGATTTCATTACTGCCATTGCCTCACATTCTGGCCTTTCTGTTTTAGCACTTACTGAGACATGGATTAAACCAGAGGACACGGCCACTCCGGCTGCCCTCTCCAACAACTACACTTTCTCACACAGTCCTCGCACAACAGGAAGGGGTGGAGGAACTGGTCTGCTCATCCCAAAGGACTGGAAATTCCAACAGCAAACCCCCTCATGTGACAGCAACTCTTTCGAATCGCATATTGTTACTATCATCCACCCTACTAAAATGCATTTTTTAGTTATCTATCGCCCCCCAGGTCAACTTGGACACTTCTTGGAGGAGTTAGATGTACTTCTGTCTTCATTCCCTGAGGATGGTACTCCTTTAGTAGTACTTGGTGACTTCAATATCCACCTGGAGAAACCACAGGCAGCTGACTTCAACACCCTGACTGCGTCGTTTGACCTCAAGCGAGTCCCTACTTCACCAACACACAGGTCTGGTAATCTTTTAGATCTTATCTACACACGCTGTTGTTCCACCTACCACACCCAGGTCACCCCACTTCACACATCTGATCACTTCCTAATTACTCTCGACCTCGACCTGACTCCCCCTGTCGCTACATACGATCCCCCATTGGTCACGTTCAGGCGCAACCTGCGCACGCTCTCTCCCTCCCGCTTATCCTCTGCGATTGTTTCCACGCTGCCCGCTCCCAGCCAACTCTCTCTGTTAGATACTGACAATGCCACAGACACACTTTGTTCCACTCTTACATCCTGCTTAGACACATTATGCCCTCTGACATCTGGACCGGCCCGGGTCACACCTTCTGCTCCTTGGCTAACTGAGGTTCTCCGTGAGCATCGCTCCACACTCAGGGCTACAGAGAGGAAGTGGCGCAGATCGAATGATCCTTCTGATCTCTGCCTCTATCAGTCTCTTCTTGCCTCCTTCTCCAAGGATGTCTCCTCTGCAAAGACCCTATACTACCATTCAAAGATTAACAACTCACCTGACTCTCACACTCTCTTCAAGACCTTCTCTACCCTTCTTTGTCCCCCTGCCCCTCCACCTTCATCCGACCTAACGGCTGATGATTTTGCTTCCTTCTTTGTGAAGAAAACGAAAACTATTAGCAGTCAGTTCTCCGAGCCGCCGCTTCTTGCGCATTCTCAAATCCCTGAGACATGCTCCCTTCCCTCCTTCTCTCTCCTATCCGAAGCAGATGTTTCCAAGGTCTTGGCTTCTAATCATCCGACTACCTGCCCGCTAGATCCCATACCCACCCATCTCCTCCAGGCCATCTCTCCGTCTGTTATCCCTGCTCTCACTCACATTATCAATTCATCCCTTTCCACTGGCACCTTCCCTGTAGCATTTAAAGAGGCCCGGATAACCCCGTTGCTGAAGAAACCCACTCTCAATCCTGCTATGCTAGAGAACTACAGACCCGTTTCTCTTCTTCCCTTCATTTCCAAGACTCTTGAACGCATTGTGTTCAACCAGCTCTCCACTTTCTTCACACAAAATAACCTCCTGGATAGCAATCAGTCTGGATTCAAAAGTGGTCACTCCACTGAGACTGCGCTGCTATCAGTCATTGAGGCCCTAAGGCAGGCAAGGGCAGCCTCCAAATCATCTGTGCTGATCTTACTGGATCTATCTGCAGCTTTTGACACCGTCAATCACCGCATCCTCCTGTCGACTCTCATGTCTATGGGTGTCACTGACACAGCGCTTTTATGGTTCAAGTCGTACCTCTCAGATAGGTCATTTCGGGTATCCTGGAGAGGTGACGTCTCCGAACCCCAACGTCTAGATACCGGGGTCCCTCAAGGCTCTGTGCTTGGACCGCTGCTCTTTTCGATATACATGACATCCCTGGGCTCTGTCATTCGGAAACATGGCTTTTCCTACCACTGCTATGCAGACGACACTCAACTCCACTTGTCGTTCCACCCTGATGATCCTACGGTTTCTGCCCGCATCTCGGCATGCCTGAGGGACATCTCACTCTGGATGAAGGATCACCATCTCCAGCTTAACCTTGCTAAGACAGAACTGCTTGTCATATCATCCGAACCAAAGATTCAGCACAACTTTTCCATTCAGCTAGGTTCCTCGACCATCACGCCTTCCAAGACGGCCAAAAACCTGGGAGTGGTCATTGATGATCGGCTTAGCTTCACGGACCATGTTGCCAGCACCGCTCGCTCTTGTAGATTCATCCTCTACAATATTAGGAAAATTAGACCTTTCCTAGATGAGCATGCTACGCAGGTCCTGGTCCAAGCTCTTGTCCTGTCCAGGCTGGACTACTGCAATGCGCTACTGGCAGGACTTCCAGCCTGCACGACCAAACCCTTACAGATGATTCAGAACGCAGCGGCAAGAGTGGTCTTCAATGAGCCAAAGAGGGCGCACGTCACTCCTCTCTTTGTCAAGTTACACTGGCTTCCTATAGCAGCCCGCATCAAATTTAAGGCTCTGCTCCTGGCCTTTAAAACCACCACTGGGTCAGCACCCCCTTACCTTCGCTTGCTTATAGAGCCTTATGTACCCTCTCGATCACTGCGCTCTGCCACCGAGCGACGACTTGTGGTACCATCTCAAAAAGGGAAGAAAACACTAACGCGTACCTTCTCAGGAACTGTCCCACAACTGTGGAATGATCTGCCGGTCGTGACACGATCAGCTGACACTGTAGCTGTCTTTAAGACTCGGCTAAAAACCCATCTCTTCCACCATTACCTAACTTCCTAATTACAGATTTACTATCTTTATTTAGTTACCCTTCTCTTTATCTCTTTCTCTATCTACCTTCCTCTTTATCTAAAAAAAAAAAAAAAAAAAAAAAAAAAAAAAAAACCACTAACATACCCTTGGCTATGTATATTGTGTTGGACTTGATGAGACTATTTCCAGTGCACTTATGTATTGCTGTTCTTATGTTGCCATAATTGCTTCTATTGTCTACCTCACTTGTAAGTCGCTTTGGACAAAAGCGTCTGCTAAATGACTAAATGTAAATGTAAATGTAAATGTAATACTTGGGTCTGTCCCAAAATACGACTCTGGTGCACCCTTGTGGACTTGTGTCAAGGGTCCCAAGGTCTGCACTACATGATGTCATCAAAGGTGGACTCTGAGGAAGTCCACAAGTCCGGAGTGTGCCATTTGGGACAGGGCCTTCGTGTGTCCTATCGGTTGAATAATTCTACATACACACATAGGGCCCTATCTTGCACCCAGCGCAATTTACTTTGTCAGTGACGCATGTATCATTCGTATTTTGCACCGGTGCACAGCGGGTTTTTCCCTCCACAGACGCACGTCTGCAAACTAGGGAATGAACTTGCGCTCCCTGGGCGGTTCAGCGCAAAAAAGTAGGCGTGTTCCGGCGCAAACCATCCCTGATGCTATTTTGCAGTTTCAAAAAACAATTGCGCCACTGACCAGAAAAAAATAGTCTAAAGTCAGTGGCATACACTTTGCTTATCTAATCTACACAGATGCAACAGTTATTTTTGCAAATCATAAATTGTTACAATAAAAAATATTAACACATGAGATAAGGAAAATCATAGTGGTGAGCATTGTGGTGATAGTTTTTATTTATTGTGTGGCTGCGTTAAAAAATTCTCATGCAAATAACGATTAAAATATTTTCATAAGTTTGTTGTGTGGCTGTATTCCATTTATTTTATGTAAATAATAATTAAAATGTTTTCATAAGAAACTTAAATGTATGTGAACTTGATTTGTAAGAGTACTTTGGGGTTGGACCTTGCTTACGTTTCTTGGTTCTGATTTCAAAGCCCCCAAACTCTTTCAGCGGTGAGGGTGGACGCAGCGATGTCCTCTGCTGGTGTCTGTGTAGAGGCAGATCCACCTCCCGTTACACGGCGTGCCCGATTTATGCTGGCAAGCTTGGGATTCCCCCGTCTCCTGACATCATTGTAGCGCTTGGCGCAACGATGGGGATGCCAGCTGATGAGACAATTGTGGCTATTTCCTCCCACGCCTGTTTAACCTACGCTGATTTGGGCGGGTTTCTCCTATCCTCATACAAAACAACTTCTCTGTCTTTGACTGCTCTTACAAGAACGTGGGTCTCCTCGGCTGTGAACCGCTCCTGGCATGCGCCTGGTAAATCCGTCATAATAATAGCAACCCGCCATGGAACTTGCGCCCTTGCGTTTAAAGGGAATGTTGGATAGCGTTCCGATTGGTTTATTTGACGTTACCCCCAAACCACACCTATGAATAATAAACCTACTTCAGACCAACCCCTTATTGATTTGCCCCTGGCGCAAGAGTTATTTCTCCTGCCAGGAAAATAGCAACAGCGCCCAAGATCCGCCCACAAAGTCACTTGCGCTTTGCGCTTCGCACTTGCGTTTGAGATCATTAAAATAGGGCCCTTAGGATCTTTACGCCTACTAGAACACTTGGGCCAAATACAGGAATACAAGATGTAAGTAGTCAAGTGCACAAACCACAAGTGTGGGTATTTGGATGCAGCCAGAAACAGCAGCTTTCCCGTAAGGGCGTGGTTTCAGCGCAGACAGTGGACACGCCGCCAGCGTTTGAGAGCAGAGTCCCGTTTCCTATTTTATTTATTTGCCGTTTCTTTTAATCATTCAAATTTGAGTGGGTGGTTAATATCAAATTTTTGTGTTTGTGGTGTCCCAAACTGATAACAGATTTAACTCTTTCCCCGCCATTGAACAGTTATCTCGTCAATTAAGAGAAAACGCTTCCCTGCCAATGACGAGTTTTTACGTCAATCCATATTTCCGCTATTTTCCACTAGGTGCCGCTCTTACTCAACTTTTAAAACCCTGAAGCATCTACAGATCCAAAAGCAGTAAAAACGGTGCATGTTTTGATCATCGCTCTAAATCTGATCTCTAAGAAAAGTCTTTTACAAAAATGTAATTATCTCAGCTTTTTGTTGAAAATTTGGTATTTTGCAGAAACTTACCAATAATTTGAGAGGTGATCAAAATTAAGATAGGATGCAACAGGGTTTTTTTTAACAGAGGGTCTGTTCTTACATTTGATATATTGTATGTTTATATATTTAAAGAAGAACATTAAACTTTTGTAAAAAACATTAAAATGCTTGCAACTTTTTTTTAAATGCTGGCGTGGAAAGAGTTAATATCAGACTTAACACAGACTTTAAATTCAGGTGTGGAAAACTTAAACTGCAACTCATGTAACAGATGATAAAATTATAAATCTATTGGTTTCTATGTTTTTTAATTGGACCAGTATGCAACCACCTAGCCATACTGATATGCTACAAAAGATGCAAAACTCTAATAAATGTTTACGGGATCTACAGTAACAATAACTCTTGTAACAATGTTTTGCAAACAATGCCTACCATAGCGCATTTTCAATTATTTTTTCAATAATCAGCTTTTTTTAAACACACACAGACCTTCAAATTCAGCTGAGGCCTGGTCCGTTCTGACTCCCGCCATGTGGTACTGCTGAGCGACTGACTGGGCCAACATCCCCTCCAATCGGTCCAGTGTGGCCTGACCCTCAGACGTCAGATGAGACAGACCCTCCTCATAAGTGTAAAACGTAGGTATGTCTCCATGACCCTGCTCTTGTTCTTTAAAAAAAAAAAATGAGAGAACCACTGTGAGGCGTGAGACAGAAAACTGCAGTAACCATATTTAACAACAATTATAGGCTATACAGCCTTAAAATAGTCTGTTTGGATTGCATCATTTGTTTGTTTCACATTTTGTGAAGAGCCTCAATGCATTATGGGTAGAGAAACACTCACCTGCCTCCTCTACATCATACTCCTCTCCTTCATAATCTTCATCATCATCCGTCTCAGCATCCTCTGGGTCAGGATGCAGCGCCTGACAGTCACACATGGCCGAGAACATGGACTCCACTGCATACAAACACATATTCACAAACGAGGACGAAGATGAAGAAGCACTGAATCATTCTCATTAACTGTGTTTGTTTCACACTGACTCACGTGCAGCTTTATCACTGGGCACAAAGCGAATCTCTGTAATGGTTTCTGAACCCTCACTGCCACTGTCACTCTCATCTTCTCCTGCATCATCTGGACCTTTATCCTCCATCTCCTGTTCACCTTCATCTGAAAGACACAATAAAGATCGTTCATGCCAAACACACAATACATTATCAGTAAATCATTTCATTGCAATCCGATCATGATGGTGTTTGGTAGATGATGCCTTACCATCCAGTTTTGCATTGACCATCACATAAAGATGTTCCTCTGGGAATGCTCCAGGATCTCGTGAGATTGCGTGCAGACTGATGGAGGGATACTCGAGAGAGAAACCCATACCTGACCCATCAAACCATGACAATTGCCTGAAAGGACACAGCAGGTCAGAAATGATGCAAATATGCCAACTTTAATGCTAATGGTGGTACTGCATTGCCAATTCATTGTGGCAGCATCATGGCACAAACATGGTTTCAGAAGATTATACCATGGTACTCAGCTGTAATAAAAATGCTGTATGGTAAAAAAAATGACCAGGACATGTTTTCAACATATTTCATGACATTTTACCCAAAATAATAATAACAGTTACCATAATTGTGCTTTTGGACATGAACCATGGTATAACAGTGTTTTTGATAACAGCACCACATATATAATATGGGTTAAGGGCATAATATCATTCCAATTGTGCTTAAAAAAAAAGAAAAAAATTATCCATGTACCATGGTTGATATGGTAAAACTCCCTGTCAGGGTAAATCTCAAACTGTAATAGCATCAATTCCCATCACTGTGCCATGTTGTTGTCATAAGTACTTTTATAAGATGTTTATACAAGTAAATAAACTATTAAACATGTCAACATGTAGTAAATACGTGTAATATGAACACAAATCGTATTTAATAGTTTATGAAAAGTTAAAACAAGCAACAATACTGAAAGAAACTCACGCCTCAGCCACAAACAGGGTCCCTGACCCCAGCCTCTTCCCGTCCAGAACCGCTGTTGTATCGGCCTGCTGAAGTTTGATGCCCTCGCTGGGTGGAGGTAAACTCTTCAATACAACCATCACGATAAATATTATTATTATTATTATAGGAAATGTCTGTGTAGCTGCTGAATGCACGGACACTGGTGCTGTACTGACACGCGGCACTTCTCAGCTCACTCTTCTTTACTCACACTCAAATATTTACGCTCTCTTGAGCTGCATTTACACGCGCGTAAAACGCGAACAGTTTGCGTGGCGAGGAACTTTGAATGTTTTAATAACTCGGAAAACCGCGGTCATGCGTCACTTCTTTGGGTCTCATTCATTTCTAACGGACGTTCCTGTGAAACGCACGTGGATCTTCCACCAGAGGGCGCGTCACGGACCAAACAACCGAACTCTCCGTTGAAGCTCAGTGACTTTTGAAGATTTTTATCGTCATAGAAATATGTGTTTCAAAAAATATATATATTTTTTAATTTATTAGACACACAAATGAATAACAACGAATCGAAAATGTGCGTCAGATATATTAAATAAATAATTAACCTTGTAATCGCAAACGATTCTGATTGGTCCAGCGCTGAGGAGAGTAACAGTTACCACATGACGAAGCCGTCGCTGCTTCATTTCATTGGTTGTATGAGTGATTAGTTTCATCGGTCGAAATGTTGATATTAATCTAAAAAATACAGCAAAGAGCTAAATAGAATAAATAACTATTTGCATTAAATATTTTACATAACATAGCACAGGTTATTTGTAAGTATTTAACCATTTGTACTTAGGACACTTCAGAAGTAAATTATAAATAGTTTCAGGGGTTTTTTTTTTTTTAAAGAAAAAACAGATATCTTGCACAGGTTGTACGACAACTGATTTTAACAGGGTAAACACGATGGATTTTTACAAAAGAAAATTGATCACACAATGAGATACAAAGCGGTCGGGCTCCGCCCTTTGTGGCACTACCAAAAATCCAATCTCGGCTCTTCTACCTATTTATTTATGCATTAGCGCCATGTGCCCCGCGATATGACACAAGAGAAAAGCGTTTTAATGCCACGGTTTAAACTATAGCGCCCCCCTCAGGCCTGGAGAAAATGTTAATTATGTAAAAGATGTGTTTTATAAAAAGTAAATCACAAAAACGACTCTTGCTGTGTTTTCAAAGACAAGGTCAAATATAGTTTATAATATATATTAAATATATATTTAATTAAAAATTATACATTTATCCAGGAAGGTTTTTTGAATTTGTATAGGTTTTACTTGGAATTTTGCATGGAATCAGATTTATAAAATATTTTATATATAATCATATTTAATTATATATGCTACCATTATAGATTTAATAAGTTTAAAAATGTTTTCAACACTGTTTATATATCTGGGCCCTCTTAAGAGTCTCTAAGGAAAATGTTTTGGGTTTAAATGTGAATATAAATGTATAAGTATAATTGATTTGCTTTATTAAACTTTAAATTAGTGTAAACGTTAAACTGTGTCAGTACAGCAATACACACTGTAAAAAAATGTAGCATTTTTGTCAAATCAACAAAATTTAAAGTAACCATTTTAACTACATTTTATAAGTTATGTCAACTTATCACAGGTCAATATTTGAAATAGTAGATTGCATTTTTTTTTACAGTGCATGTATTTTATAAAAAGACATATTAGGGAAAAAACAGCAACAGGAACATTAAATTTATTTTTGTGGATAGTTTTCTTAAAATATGGAGACTTACATCTGGATAATAAAAGATAAAACATAAAATAATAAAAAAAACATAAATTCCAGTAGTATACAGCTGAAAACACATTCTTTAACTAAAAGCCGAGACCAGCATAAATCTAGTGCTTATGGGGTTGTTGAATATTGAAATAGTTTTATAAGGCAAACATTTCTGGAATGCGTTCATAGTGTTCTTATTCAGTCAGTCTACCAGGATGAAGAACACCAGCTTAAAATAAAATACTGAAACTGCTTTAGGAGATCTCCTTTTAGATCCAGTCTGCCGTGCCGAACTTAACATCTGAGCCGTCGACACAATCAAAGGTGCTTCAACAACAAGTGCATACAGAACAACAGAGGCACAGAAACCTCAGATAGGTTCAACCTTCATAATGACTTTAAAGGGATATCAAATGACTCGATGCTGAGGTTTAACTAACTTCAAGTACAGAAATGTCCTAATTTAAAAAAAAGTAAATATTTTTTAATACAACATACTGTAATTTTAGTAGTCTCTCAGTTAAGCTGCAAACGTTTAATATTATGATCATTTCCAGTTTGCATGTAGAGTTTCTCCTGTGTTTGTTTATAAAATGGTCCTACTAAATAGTTAAAAATAATAATTCACTCAAAAATGGAGACAATGTCTTCTTTTACTTACCTTAATATCAGTCCTGTATGATTTTCTTTCTTCTATGGAACACAATAAGACAACTCCTCTTTTTCATACAATGAAATAACCAGGCGTAAAATGTAGTATAGAGCATACATGTCATGTAGACTCATTTATTGTAAGTCCTGGTCACCGTTTACTTTCACTGTATGGAAAGAGAGCAGAAAAGACCATCTGCTGTGATCTACAGAAGAATGAAAGTCGTACGAGGACATGTTCATTTTTGTGACAGCTATCCCTTTAAGTTTTCTACTGAATTATTATTGTACTGCTAAAAGGCAAAGATTTAGCATCCTGGATTAACATCTATTAATACCCCTTTCCCAACTTCAACAAATGTATAACAAACAGGAAAACATATGTACAGGTAACTCGTAAAACACTAGTTTGAAATGCACGTAACATTTAAAGCATCAGATGCGATTCGGCCAGTGTATCTACAGGAGGACAGCGGCCTCTTTATACAAATGAAATCTTACTGGCCAAAAATGACAAAGTGCTTTACTCTGAGGATCTGTTAGCGTAGTATTAAGGAGACCCTGTTCTACACCCGGGGATGCATGCGGATGACGTGAAGAAACACAGTGCATTCAAACATCTCTGAATGCTTTGGTCCACTACACCAGAAAAAACTGAAGACTACGGGCGGCCGATGAGGAACATTCTTGCGACGGGCGATGAGAAAAGAAATGTATCAGGACAATTGTTCACTGTCAAAAACAAAGTTAACAAGGTCCGTGACTCCAGTAAACTCTTCCTCATCTTCATCCTCATCCTCGTCATCCTGAGCTGTGGCCCTCAGAGGGACCAGGCCATTGTGCCTGGAGGGACCCCGGGGCCCTGCGCTGTTTCTGGCTGTGTGCTTCAACCTGGAGTCCTCAATGATTTTTCCTCGTGTATTATGCTTTCTGTGCCCCAAGCCTTCTTCCTCTTCTTCGTCTGTTTCTATGCGGTTTGATCTCTTGCGTAGAGGTCGCTGGTCTTCATCAGACCCCTCTGTTTCTCCTTCTTCCTCACTGGAGCTTCTCTGCTGTCTCTGTTTAAGCTGTTTGTGTCTCTGTTTGGAGTCGTTCCTCTTAGACCCTCTCCTCTGTCCTCTGTCTCTTCTCTGCAGGGGCTTTGGCTCTGAGTCTTTAGAAAGTATGGACTCTACAAATGGAGGATAAAACAAAATGGGTTTGTGTTTTCGTTTTTGCTGATTGAGGGTAATAATAGTCTGTACTGACCTTCACTGTTGGAGCTGGATAATCGGCGACGGTGAAGAAGAGATGGGTTCTTCTGATTGGACGCTTTTTGTGATCCCTCCGATTCTGAGGTTTCATAGTAGTTGACAAAAGAGTTCTGACGGCGTCGCGGACGTCTTTTGCTTGTGTCCACATCACTCTCGCTGAACTCATTCGATCCTTCTGTTTCTGACAGATGAAAAGATTTGAGGTCACATATGAGCAGCCATTTAAACAAATTCTATATGAATTTTAAAAAACTAACCCATTTCCTCTTCCTCCTCCTCTTCCTCATCTGTGTCTAACACCTCCTCCTCTGAGGAGCCTCTCCGTCTGTTGTAAAGTCTGCGTCTGCTCCTCATGGCTCTTTGGGTGTGTGTGGTTCTGCTGGTTCTTCTGGATCTCGGTTGATTACCAGTGTCACTTTCAGCGCTGCCCCATTCACTGCCCTCACGAGAGCCTACGTCAGCATCATCATCTTCTCCCGAAACCACAAACTCCTCCTCCTCCATACTAGCATTCAAATAATATACATTAATGCAGATATTGACACGTCAGAGCTTGAGAAACTGGTGTAGGACTTATTTCCCTGACTTTACCCAGAACCTATACTAATATATGGGTTAATGTATCACTTACACACACCTGTCACTGAGCTGAAACTCGTCCTCGCTCTCTTCCTCATCCACCGTACTGTCGCTGTCCAAATCGTTAAGTCGCCGGCGTTTCCTCTTGCGTGGTGCGAGGGGCTTCACAGAACGGCGACTTTCACGGCTGACCACGTTCTGCTGTTGACCCGTGACGGTCGACACATGTGTATCACGTCCAGGACCTGCATGAGACGCTGTAAAATATCAACTCAAACCACAATGCAATGAAAGACCCACAAGCCTCATGAGACTCACCTGCTTCATCTTGAAGATCTTCCTCTATCGCTTCATCGATGGCTTCATCAAAGTCATCAAACCTGATTAGCAGTGATGAGAAGATGAGGTTCAAAGAGTCAAACTCTTCATTGTTACTTCTATGAGAGTCTGTGAGAAACACTGATCACCTGTAACTGATAGATTTCCTCGTCCTGGTTGATCGGCGGCCCAGATTCTTAATCTTCTTGGCATCTTTTTTCTTCTCTGTCAAGTCTTCTGCATCACCGTCCTGCCATGACGGAGTGCCACAACATTCAAAATAATAATAAATTCAACTACAGCTGTCTACAAAGCATCTATCCCTTATAATTGATTTAATTTTGATTTAGACATAGCATTGAGTAACACAGTATAATAAAATGTACCATGGCATACATTTATATTTGTTCATTTAGCACAGTTGCAAAACATGAAACAATCCCAAACTTAAAAATGTGTAGTATAGGTATAGTCTATAGTATAATCTAGTGTCAATAGTATGGTATGGTATAGTATGGTATAGTATAGTATAGTCTATAGTATAATCTAGTGTCAATAGTATAGTATAGTATAGAATGGTATAGTATTGTATAGTATAGTATAGTATAATATAGTGTAAATAGTATAGTATAGTCTATAGTAAAGTCTAGTGCTCATAGCATAGTGAAGTATATAGTATAATCTAGTATTTATAGTATAGTATAGTCTATAGTATAATCTAGTGTCAAAAGTATATTATGGTATAGCATAGTAAGGTATAATCTAGTGTTTATAGTATAGTATAGTATAGTCTATAATAAAATCTAGTGTTCATAGTATAGTAAAGTATATAGTATAATCTAGTATTTATAGTATAGTATAGTCTATAGTATAATCCAGTGTCAATAGTATAGTATAGTATGGTATAGTCTATAGTATAATATAGTGTTTAAAGTTTAGTATAGTATTAGTATATAGTATAATCTAGTGTCAATAGTATGGTATAGTATAGGAAAGTATATAGTATAATCTAGTATTTATAGTATAGTATATTCTAAAGTATAATCTAGTGTCAAAAGTATAGTATGGTATGGTATAGTAAAGTATAATCTAGTGTTTATAGTATAGTATAGTCTATAGTAAAATCTAGTGTTCATAGTATAGTAAAGTATATAGTATAATCTAGTATTTATAGTATAGAATAGTCTATAGTATAATCTAGTGTCAATAGTATAGTATAGTATGGTAGTCTACAGTATAATATAGGGGTGGTTTCCCGGAAAGGGATTATCTTAAACCAGGACTAGCCCTCAGTTTAATTAGAAAATTAAACTAGTTTTAACAAATATGATTTAACATTATTTGTGTGCATTTTGAGGGAAAACAAAGAGCACTGATGTATTTTAAGATATGTTAGTTCAAGTTGTCTTCAGTTTGGAGAGCTCTTAAATTTATTTTAGTCTAGGACTAGTCTAATCCCTGTCCGGGAAACCACCCCATAGTGTTCAAAGTTTAGTATAGTCTATAGTATAATCTGGTGTCAATAGTATAATATTGGATAGTAGGCTATGGTATAGTATAGTATTGAACCATATTGTATAGTCTACATGCAGTGGTTCTCAAAATTTTTCAATTCTGCCCCCATTGTTCACAACAATATTTAAAGCCCCCACTCTCTCAATTTCTGCCAAATTAAATATACTACAGCTTGGCATGACTATACTATGTAGATTTGTTACAAAAATAACCAAACAATAAGAAATATCTAGGTTTTTGGTTGTTTTTATAACCTATTATTTGTCCTAATTTGAATCGTCTTGAGGCCCCCCGTGGGCCCCGGCCCCCTGGTTGAGATACACTGGTCTACAGTATAGCACAGTACAGCACCATACAAGACAGTACAGTACAGTCTATAGTATAATCTAGTCTACAGTATAGTATATTCTAGTATAGTATAGTATGGTACAGTATAGTCGCAGCTGCAGACTTACTGGATTTGGTATAATGTTCTCCACGCTGATGCCCACATACACTAAGCGTTCACGCCTGAGAGAAATAAATAGACAAATCCAAGACATCACATCACGGTATTTATATGATCTATGTGATCGCCATGAAGGGGAGATGTTGTGTGTGTGTGTGTGTGTATACCTGCGTTCAGCTCTCTCTTTCTTCTTCAGAGCAGTGTCCAGATTCTGAAGCTGTTCCTCTAACCTCTCACAGAGAAGCTTCTGTGAATGACAAGAACATAAGTTAATGTACAGAGTCTACATACATAGTGTTTTATTTACACTCGAATAGTAATAGATTAACTCTTTACATGCTGGCAGGGAGGACAGAACCATTCTCCATCAGGAATGATCATAAGAAGAGGTCTCAGACAGGCTGTGTGATAACCACTGTCACACATGTCACACAGAAGAATCTGTCACACAAACACACAGATGGAGAAGATATCAGACAATACAAAAAGCTGTGCTTGACCTTTGGGATATATGTGTATTCATTATTTTTAATCAGATATATTATCTCCCTTTAACTCACCAGTTCTGGGTGGTTGGCAAGACCACAATGTTTACAAGCATCTTCGGGCGGAAGCTCATTTGATCCATCCGAATCGGTCTCTGTCTTATCATCTCCTCTCTCCGATTTGTTGTCCTCATCATTTGTAGCTTTGTCATCACCCGCATCCTCGTCCTCCGGCAGAGCTTCTTTGGATTTGCAGTTTTTAGAACGAATTTTCGACCAACGGGTCCGCCTGTGTCGCCGCTTGGCCTGAATGAGTCAAACATCTATGTGAATAAAAACTTTCACATTATGTGTTTAGATATAAAAATATATTTATAAGTTACCTTTAGAGACTTGGTCTGTCTTTCAACGTCCACTTTTTTGGGCTGTACTTTGGCCTCTTCATCTTTCATATGCTCGTCTTCATCTTGAGCCGTAGAGGAGGCTGTAAGTTTCCTGTCTTGTTTCCGATCCTGGATATGTGCCACCTTGGGGCTGGGCTTGCAGATTCTTGGAGATCTTCGTAGGGACCGTCGATTGCCGGTTTCTGACTCAACCTCCTTGTGCTGGAGTTCAGGAGTACGTCTGTGAAGCGGGATCTTAATCTTCAGACGAATCCCTTCCTTCTGAAGTTCTGAAGATACCTCTTCATCATCATAGTGTCCATGCGTTTCACCTTTTACCTTTTTGGAAGAGGACTCTTCAACCTCTTCTCCTCTGTGTAGCTTGGATTTGCTCTTTTCTAAGCTCCTCTTTCTTGGGCTTTTCAAACCCTTGTCTTTACTTTCATTCTCAGTTGTTTTATCAGTTTTTCTTCTGTCTGAGTTGCTACTCTTTATTTTGATAGCTTTCTCATTTTTGTTTTCCTCCACACTTTCCTTCACATCTTCAACTGTAGGAGATTCATGCTCAACAAGGTCTGATGCCTTACCAGACGTCTTGCTAACATCTTCAGAAGGTAATTCATCTGGGACACTACAAGAAACTGCACCGTTGTCTGTTTTAATCACAGATTTCCCAACAAGGACAGACTGTCTGACACCATCAGCATCTCCAGCCCCAGGCTTCAAGATCATTCCATTTCCATGAAGACCATTTCTGTCCGTTGCTTTATCGTTTTCAGTCAATGGCCTCTTTAGCTCGAGGGGACCCTTGATCACTCCAACACCGACGTATTGTTCTCGTATTGTCTTTTGGTACGTCACGCTGGATGTCTCGTTCCCACAGGATGATGTAATGTTGAGGTCTTGGTGGACACCGGTAGTGGACACCTTCTCAGTGGGGTATTCAATCCTGATGTTCTCCTTCACCGGTAATACGGCAGGGTTGCGAACGATTATACCTCCGGTACTGAGGCTACCATTGGTGTTAAGGTTATTGTTGTTATGATTAACATTGCTGTAGTGATTGCTGATGTCATAACCTTCACTTCTTTTCAACTCTCTTTTCTTCAGGGGGATTTTAGCTTGTTGATCGCTCTTTATAGCTCTGGTCACGTTTTCAAACTTCATCTCTTTACTGTTGTCCTGGGTTGGCTTTTCGTGTGCGATGGAAGATGGAGGCATGACAACGGATATGGCATTCCAAGCTCTGGGAGAATCCTTCACCTCTTCTTTGACAAGGACTTTAATCGTGCTGACTCTGTTGTCTATAACTGGGATTGGCTCTGATTTGGGCTTGGATATTACAGTTTCTTTTAATTCAACTTCATCTTTTACCTCTCGGTCTGGTTTAACAGCATCGGGTGATGTTTCTCGTTTAACGCTTTCCGGTTTTAACCCAATTACTCTAGAATGGTTGATGCTGTTAGTTAAGTCCATTTGTCCTGATGCACAGTTTTTCAGGTCTTCAGCTTCACCTTAAAATATATAATCACATGATTAATAATCATTTCTGATGATACCAAAACTATTTGTGACCTGCCAGCTTAAGTAATTTTTGATTCTACATAAAATCATCATACATAACATAAAAACATTCTGTGAAAATATAAAACAGTTTAGCTCCTAGTTTATAAGCGACATAAGCACATATGTGGATAGACTAAATTTAGGGCAGGGCTAGTCAACTGACGGCCCGCGGGCCAAATGCGGCCCTCCAATCATCTTTAACAGGCCCGCCGGTCATCTTTGTCTGATTTAAAATCAGCGGCCTTTCCACTGTACATGACAAATGACAGCCGATATAACGGAAGGAGGAAGGACTTGAGTCCTTTAAAAATGATTGATTACGGTACTGATAAGTAAATTATTAAGTGTAAATATATTCATAGATTAAAGGCTATTGCGCTGGAATTAGTTTCTCTCCCATGTTGACATGGATTTACAATTAAACTAAAATTTCATTACGACTGCCACTAGGGGGCGAACTCCGACAGTTGTGTCCAAATGTAGTATACAATGGAAAGGCGGTTTAGCCAATATTAATATTTCTTTAAAATTTAAAAAAAGAAAAGATGAAGTGCAATTTAAGTTATTAGGAGAAGACTGGCTACATGTTGTGAATGCTTAAAATGTAACAATTTTTAAAAGTTATAAACAAAAGAAGTTTAAGAGATTCTGCATCACAGTAAGTGCTATGCAAAAATACATTGTTGAACTATTAACATTTGGCTCTTGCAATGTTAAACTGGAATTGTTTTTAAAATATTAAAAAAGAAAATATGAGATTTCAGAAATTTAAAGGCAAAATACTGGATTTAAGGAGTGAAAGTAAAAGTAAGAAAATATAAAAGGTAAAAATTGAGGTAAAAGTTTGGCCCGTGTAATATATACAATTTTAAAATCTGGCCCTCGAAGAGGAGTAGTTGAGGACCCCTGACTTAGGGCATTACTGATTGAGTACTAGTCTAAATATCATGCATCTTATACTGTATAGTGACTTTTGAGTTTTACCTTTAAAATCATCTCTCTCTGTTTTTGGGCTGGTTTGACCATCTAGCCCCTCTTGGTTGACAGATGAGTCAATCTTGGCTTTCAGCTGTTCAAGTGTGTCTGCAAGATCATTTCTTGTCCTGTTTAAACAAAACGGATTACTCAATATGACATTTATTAATAATAAGCCTTAGCAAGTGAGCTATAACTGTTACACTATGAGTAAACAAACTGTTCTGTAGCTGTTCTGATACAGCAGTGGTGTTCTGGTATAATTCCAACAGAACTTACATAATAATAAACATCTGGCTTGAAAGCACTACAATTTGATTTAGATTAAAGCATCTGCCAAATGAATAAAATGTTTTATGATTTTAAACTCATTTTAATAAGTGTGGGTCAAATATACTTAAAAGTAAATCATCTCTGTTTATACCACAGTCTGATCTTTCGTCACCTTGCAATGCATCTCCAGGAGGACCCATCCGAGTCATCTTGTTCTTCAGCGTAAACACGCACGTTCTGATCTTGATCTAACTGAAACCAGTATAAAAGGCCTTCCTTGTCTCTACCAATGGGCTGCAGACGCATCTTGTCTGGGTCTTCCTCATTAACTAATGTCTTAAACTTGAGATTGTCATCAAACTGGCATTCACACAAGTACTGTTAATGAAATAAAACAAAGTTGAAATTGAATTTAGGTCATTACTGTGTACAAACACCATATCTCATCCGTTCAATACTTTGTACAACTAAAATGATACTTTATTAGCATATATAACAATCACTTGTACTTGTAATCAGAGTGTTTATGTACATCAAATTATTTGGTTAAGTTAGGGAAATACTGACCTTTAAAATCTCAGTCTTAGACTCAACAGTCATTTCAGCATAGCTTTTTCTCTCCAGCTCCCAAGCCCAGGTACTGTTAAATTCCTGGCACACCTGCACCAACACAATTTCATCAAATGGATGTATTTGCATGTACTTTTGCAATCATGCGATATAGAAATAAAACGCTCACCTTCATAAGATACTTCTCCCATCTGTCCGGTGTGACACTCTTGCCAATTTTACGCAGTAGTTTGACATGAAGCTCAATCAAAGGTGGAGGAACTAAAAAAACAACAACATTATTATCATATTTAAAAGACAAACTGTTTTACTTTTTCCTCTTTACTAACATACTAAAGTTTACAAACAGCCAAAACTGGGACCTATAACAAAACTGGGAACCTGTGATGATGGAGAGCTTAGCACAACAAAACATAAATAAGTGTAACAACATGGGGAATGTTTAAAACTTATAAGTACAACATATGTTGTACTTATATGTACAACAATTATGTTATGAACTGCGAGCTACGTCATACCACGGAAACCAATGGTAATAATTCGTCAATGACGTTTTTCTATGCTCCAAAACAACAACATGAATCTGGACACGAGAGACAACGGTCCACTTTTATACAGCTTTATAATGCTTTTATATTATTTGTACGATATTAAACATTACCGAGTCGTTTTAAATGGAGCAGTGCGTAAACAACAGAGCGTAAATAAATCTCTGTAGCTGACTGTTTATATTACTACGTCGTTACAATGTAGCATCAGAAGTTTGACAGCGGCCTGCGCACGCGCAGTGCGCGGCTACAGCCTCGTCCGCGTTAATAATAACGTGAATGTAAATTTCTCATGCAATAACGAAGCGTCTCATCGTGTAATTATGTTTAGTGCTACGACGACAGCATTAGCATCATGTATGTTGTATACAAAGATTAATCGTTCATGTTTCACGCGTAGGACAGAAAACAACACCTGACTGTTTAAACTCATTGCTGAAAAAATACCCACACCAGAAAGCCCGAGGGAAATTATTCAATCCTAATAAATCACCATTACACAAGCTGTTTATCTACACACAGACAACAAGGATCCGAAACTGAAACAAACTTTAACTGGTCATATCTATGATGAGCTGATGGGGAGCCTGTCTCAATAAAAACAAACCCCAGGTCTTCCTATGATGTCTCACCCACTGATGTGTCCTGTAAGTACCGCTCCAGTTGAGGGAACGTCAGCTCGGGAAGATCCAGAGCAGACCCGTAGCGCTCCAGGAAAGAGCAAAGCACCGCAAAACCAGGACCGGGAGCTGCTGGGAGACCCGCTGTAGTGCTCGAAGCAGCCATCTTTCCTGGGGATGACGAACTGTGCTCCGCTTAGACCAAAAACTGCCCACAATACACCGCGACAACCCACCCAGAGCATCATCTAGGGGGCATGTGATGTGCGTGGAGCAGCACAATACCACCCACCACGCTTTACTTCTTCTTCATCATCATCATCTTCATCATTATATCACGTTTGTTATTTGTTATATTTTTTTATTAATAATCACTGATGCTTCACAAGCAGAAGCTCGTGAAATGGTGAAGACAAAAAAAATCTGTTCGTTTGTAAAAGGGAACAAATACATAAATAATAAATGTATAAATAAATAAATAAATAAATAACGAATGCATATATAAACACAAAAAATGGATTTGAAAATAAAATTACACACTAAAATATAATTATCAGCCTGCGTATACCTATATTGACCGCATTGCAAATTTATGCTGTGAGATGGGGACCATCTGACTGACTCCAGCTGTGATGACGCCACTGACCGGCGGCCTATCAGAGCGGCTTACGCTGGAGCGCACGCTGATTGGACCCCTGCCAGTGACGTTGGTGGTGGGTGTGTATCGGTGTCACCTGCTGCCATATTTGTTGACACTAAAGTGGAACGCAAGCGAGATAAATTTGCAGGCAAGAATATTATAAAAGATATGAATTTGTAATGCATGGGTTTACTGTATTTACAGCTACTTTTACAATACAAAGCATTTGTTGTATGAATTACACACACGTGCTAAAGTTATTTTAAGTATAAATGGGTTTTTGAGCTGGGTTTATTCAGTAGGTCGTAATATGAGTGGTTCTGTTACTAAATGATTACCATATTCATGAATCATGCTATTTACATTTTACCCTGTGGGTATTTTAAACACAGAATTAATATGGTCATGTTTAGTTAGTGATATTAACCTTTATTTTAAGTCAGGAGAGAAAATAAAGTATGTTAGGAGGAATAGCTATTACTAAAATGTACCTGATGCATGTAAAACTTTTCCTTATGTAAACCTCTTTAACAGGACAGCTGGTCATCATGTCATCTCCAGAAATCGCTTCCTTATCCTGGGGCCACATGAAGATCAAAGGTTGTTCCACTTCCTATAAAGACTGTAAAGTTTGGCCGGGTGGCAGTCGAGCCTGGGACTGGCATGAAACTGGCACTGATGTAAGATGACCACCAGTTTAAAGTTCATGACTTTAAAATGATCTGCATGTCATCTTCACTGAAATGTCTTGGTGATGAAATGTGATAATTGTGATGTGATCTCTTACCATGCAACTTTTTGGTTTGGTCAGTACCTAAACATAATTTGTCTGGATGATCTTGGCACCTACACCCAGATAAGGTTGCACAATTCCAGGTATTTTCAAGGCTGGAAACTTTCAATGGAAATATATGGGAATTAAAAGGAATATATGAGAATTAATGGGAATTTATGGGAATTAAAAAAATTGCAGAGTTGCCCTATAACAGAGAACTTAAAGGGCCATTTAATCGATAGAAACATTAATGTTTATTGAAAGTGGATCATGTTTTTAGTTGAAATGTAAGATAAATTTTGAATTTTGTGCCTGTTTGACCGAGAAAAGACAGAATGTGACTTTAGGGCACATTTGTATGAAAAACTACAACTCCCACAATGCACAACTCTGCAAGCTACTCCCGTTAATCGGAACACGGCTCAGATATGCTATTGTGTACATAAATGCCACGTTAGTAAAACAAAGAAAATAGCCGCCACTGTGTCTGACAGACACCAATCATGACTTTCTTTAAGTCAATCGTCACTATCTGCTGTGTGTTTACCATCATACCAATACCAAGATTTTTTTTGTTGTCATCAGAAAAAAAGACATTCATACAGGTTTAGAACAACATGAGGATGAGTAAATGATGATAGAATTTTCATTTTAAAGTTAACTATCCCATTAAATGTTGTTAAAATATCTTGCACACTGCTTACTAAATGGCCATTGAGACCACACACCCTGCGTGTACTTTATTTTTTTCACAACATGCACAGGTAATTTCTTCAAAATGTCCATCTTTGCATGTATTCACGTAAATTAAATACATTTGTTTAAAACATCCTTGTGCTGTGTTCATATTAAAATGATTTCCGAAGGATTTTTGATCAAATAAATCCAGGCTTAATGAGCGCAAGTATCAGGATTCTTCAAAATTTGTATTACCTTGCATGCATGTCTGCTTATGACCAAACTAAATGTTTATTTATGATATTGTTTATATAAATTTCCAAATAATTCCCGTAAAATTTCCAATTTGGAATATTTCCAAAATTCCCCAGATTAAGTTCCCATGGAAAGTTTCCGGAAATGTACCGAAAAAAGTATTGGAGGACTTGCTGCTTGTTCTTCACTGTCTGGTCTAAATCAAATTTGATAAAGACACAAGCATGATTTACAGAACACATTTCAAGCATTTAAGCATAAACCTTCTTATCCCAAGATCTTTAAGGTCAACAGAAACATAAATTCAGTCATGTCTGCCCAAACTGGTTGTATTTTAGTTTCAATAAACATGATTTGAGGTCTGTCTAAAGCCCAGTTGCGCTCTTCTCAGCATCATCCTGGTGTCCAGCCAGCTGATCTGGATGAGGTTCTTAGAAAAGGTGTACAGACGCTGGTTATAGGCAGAGGAATGAGCGAAGCTTTACAGGTACTAGCATTGTTCTGTATAGATCTTTACTTCAATGCTTCATGTCCAAGTCAAACGTAAGTGAATGTCCTATGTGTTTGTGTCGCAGGTGCCTCCTTCCACCCTTGAATATGTGAAGAAACAGGGTGTGGACGTCCGGGTGTTCCAGACTGAGCAGGCTGTTAAAGAATATAATGCTTTGGTGGGACAGGGGGCTAAAGTTGGTGGGGTTTTTCACTCCACATGCTGATGATGTCATTAACACAAACTTCTTATTCAAGTGCCTAAACAATTTAGATGATCTGCGTTTACATATTAAAATGAGCATAGATGCAATTTAAAGTACATCATTTTGTTTGATGGAAAATATATTTTTTGCTTTATAATCATTAAAGCATTCAGTCTCAGTTTTTAGTGTGCAGATACGGCTCTTAAGCAAGTAAAACACTGCAAGCTTGTCTACCTGAAGAGCGTCAACGCTGTGGCTTTAAAAACATTGCTTGTTTGACCAATGGCATAAAGGGGGCTTGAAAAGTCGCTTTCATTTTTGCTCGCCCATTTGCTTCTGGTAGTTTCAAACTGTGCTCGGTTGTTGACTGGATAATATCACAACAAACACAAGTGATACAAAGTTAACAAAAACTATTTATTTTAGATAAAAAGCATTTTTTAAGCAAACAACAACAACTGTACAGAGGTTAGCGGCGAGCTGGTTTTGGCATGATGAAGACTTTGACAGTTTTGCTGAGGTGGATTGTGCCCTCGATGGAGCTCTCGGTGACGGGGAGTCCATCCACGCTGTCGTTCCACGCAGGTTTAGGAGAAGATAGTTTACTGCTGCTGGAGCTGTAGGCCAGAAGCAACCGTACCTCGATCTGACATGGGTCTAAAAACAGGGTAAAACATGATGAAATTAGGCCAAGCCAACATAAGCAAAACTGCTTTCAACGCTAGGAACAGGAACATCAGTTTCAAAGGTGGTACAAGATATTCCATTTCAATAAAATATTGTAAAGACCAATATTTTTTCTTGGGATAAACATGTGCAGAATAAAATCAGGAATGTTTAAAGTTGACGTGAATCCTTTATCTCGAAGCAGAACTGTTTATCTTTAGCCCCAGCTGAGGTGCTTAACATTCTGCTGGTCTCTTACACACAGATATAAAATAACTGAAGCACGACCGAAGCCTCACTGGACTACCGTACTATTTATATCTATGAAACTGTGATCGCTCCACACTGTTTGTTACCAGCAGAGAAGGATTTGTGCCCTTGCTGTCAGCAACAATATTTTATACAAGGAAAACATGCAAACATGGCTTCTGTATAAAAGGAGTAAACTCAAGTCCTAATATATTCACACGTCTATAACTATCAGATGGAAAAAGCACAAAGAGCTCACCTGTCCAGGCTGAATGCGAAAGATAAACCTGTGTGACGAGCCGTACGCGTCCAGGTCCCGGGGTTCTGAAATCTCCAGGTTTGGGATGAATTATATGCGACTGTCCATCTGGATAGAGCACCTGTGGGTTATAAGAAGAAATAAATACGAGTCATAATGAGCATTGCAATACAATTCTGACATCCTTGCTGGCTGCAAACACACCAGTGTAGTCCTATTTGTGAATTAATAAATATGTTTACAAAATAAAAGATAAGAAAATCACAAATGGTATCATTAATATGGTTGAAAAATTATGTTGAAAACTTTCCATGGAAAATACACAGGAATATATGGGAATTGTGGCACACAGATGAAGAGGAGTCAGACGTTGGGAAAGCTAATGTTGGTATGTGATACAATTTCCCAAAATTTCCTTTAAATGATTACTCCATTTTCTTAAAAAAAAAAAGAAATCCTGATAATTTACTCACCCCCATGACATTCAAAATGATGATGTCTTTGTTCATTCGAGAATACATTTTTTAATTTTTTTTTAAGAAAATCATTCCAGGATTTTTCTTAATTTAATAGACTAACAGTTTACGGTTTTAATTCAATTTAAAACTACAGTTTCAACGCAGATTCAAAGGACTCCCAAATGAGTCATAAGGGTCTTATCTAGTGAACCGATATTCATTTTCAGCAAGAAAAATAAAAAATATGCACTTTTAAACCACAACTTCTCTTCTTGCACCAGCAGTGTGACTTGCCTTATGTAATACATAAGCACGTCGAAAGGTCATGCATGACTTATGTGAAACTACCGCCCCAGTGTTCACAAGTGTGTAGAAAGAGGAACCTTCAGATGTTGTTGTATGTGTAATGATACTAATTAATCAGGGTTCCCACACCTTAGTTAACTTCAAATTCAAGGACCTTTCAAGGACTTTCCAGGTGCAATACCCTCAAATTTAAGGACTAAATGTGGGGACACATTTGCAAGTGAGAGCAAGGTTACATCGTGGTACCTTTAAAGATACATTGTTACAGTTCCCTTTCAAGGGAAATCGCGCTGCATCACTGCGGTGACACTTTGGGGATGCCTCCAGGGGTAAGTGCGTCTGAATCTGTATCAAATTCAACCAATGATGAGGCTTAATGACAAAGACAGGGTGACGCGGGAGCCAGGAAGTATATCTCTATCTGAAATATTGTCAAAGATGGCGTTACAGGGATGCAGGAAGTATGGCAAGGGAGACGCAGCGTCTCGTTCCCTTCTCATGGACAACAGTTACATACGTAACCCGAGACATTTTCATTTGTCAAACACAACTTTTGGTATGAATCAACATTCGCATACAGAAGATATAAGCATTTAAAGCCAACAGTTTAGCATGTGTGCATAAAAGTCTAGAATTTTTATGATATTATCCTACACTACACAGGGAATAATATGGATTTTCCAGAAAACTGCTTGCAAAGAACAGATTCAAGCACATTCAATGACGTTTATCTATGTATGCACATTTTCAAAAACTTCCGAGGGCCTTGAATCCCCCCCCAGATTCACAAACTTTCAAGGATTTCAAGGACCCGTGGGAACCCTGAGCTTGCTACAACAGCAATACCAGCTAAAACCAAGCTTGGAGACCAGCTAAAAAAAGTGCTTTTTTTTTCTTGCCGAAAATGACAATCGTTTTGCTGAACCTTATGCCTTGTTTGGGATCGTTTAGAGCAGGAGTGGGGAACCCTGGGTCCTGGAGGGCCACTGTCCTGCATAGTTTAGTTCCAACCCTAATCAAACACACCTGAATTTCATTTCCAAGTGATCCTGAAGACTTTAATTAGATTTTTCAGGTGTGTTTAATTAAGGATGGAACAAAACTCTGCAGGACAGTGTCCCTCCAGGACCAGGGTTCCCCACCCCTGGTTTAGAGCCTTTTGAATCGGTGTTGAAACTGCAATTTTAAACTGAATTGGTCCAATAAAGTCTATTAAAATGAGAAAATCCTGGAATGTTTTTCTTAAAAACCGTAATTTCTTCTCAACTGAACGAGAAAGAAAGCGATAAACATTTTGAATGACATAGGGGTGAGTAAATTATCTGGATTTTCTTTTTTTTTAAGAAAGTGGAGTAATCCTGTAATTTCTTACATTTTCCAACTTGGAATATTTCCAAAATTCCCAAGTTTTGCAATTCTAATGTTATGCATCCAGATTAGTTTGGTTAGATTCTTTACAACTGTCTAATATGATCTGAAGGACTCTGACCTGCACTTTGACTGTTGTCTGTGGATCCTGCACATGTTCAAGAGTAGCATCGATATCTAATGCCACCACCAGACCAGAAGTGAATCTTAAAGGATTGTCTGATTCTCCTGTCGGCTCTATAATTGTCGCCGATGCCCTGTGAATCTGGTAAACCAAAATAAGATATGCTAACATGATATGATGACTGTCCAACAATAAAGCCAGTATTTTTAAAAACCTCGAATCTACAAACCTGCTCGGGTAGTTTGAGATGAATGAATCTGCTTTGTCGCAGTGTGGTCTGAAGAATTTTAACAAGATCAGTGGGTTTACAGGCCACCAGCCTGGGCATCAACTCCAAGAGTTTTTCTACAAAACTGTCCTGGAAATGTGGTAATTCTGTCACGAACAGCCTGAAAACATGAAGAGACTCAGGTTAACATGCCAAATGCATTACAGCACAACTTATCCGAGTAACAAGTTCTTCACCTCTGAAACGACTCCACATCTTGTAAGAATTTCTCGCAAACACCAAGAACACGATCAATTCTGTAAAAAACAGAAAAAAAAGTGAGAGATGATAAGTCCTACATCTGTGAGGTCTTATTTTATTTAAAAAAGTGTTTGTGACAAAGTGCTGACCCTCGTTTGGATCGGGCCGTAAGGATGAGCTGTAACGCTTTCGCCTGCAGACGAACGTTGTGGATAGTGGCGATCTGTTGCGTCTCCAGTCCGCTGTACAAAAACTCTAGTTTGTACGTCTCATCCAGGATCTGACATTCAGATAAACACACATAGACCAAGAACGTGAGCAATAAAACTCAAAGCTCCAGGAAAATGAGTTTTGAGTTTGTTGCTGTGGCACAGGACTACCTGTCGTGCAGCCGTCGATACTTTGGCATTCTGTTTAAGACACAGAGGAACAGCCATGGTCCATAACTTCTCTTGGAGAGCCTGGGAATAAACCGAAAACAAATAAGACTCTGCTTTGTGTTTGTCATTGGCACTGTGATGTGAAGCCTTGAATATATTTAGCGTTAATAAACGGCCATAGTAATATAGTAATAAAACCACGAATGAGTAAGCATGAAAATTCTGGTAAAGGTTACAATATTGCACAAGTGTTTGTAGTAATGCAAGACTTGCTTAAGATGTTCCTCTGTGAATAATTTTAGATAAAGCCATGTGATGGAAAGTAGATGTAATATTGGAGTTGAATATTGGTGTAGTATTTGTAGTGACCTTGGTAAGCAGCAATTGGCAGCGCAGGTACGTGGCACAGAAATCTGCAGATCCAGCCAACTCTGTCTGCAGCCCACCCAGCCGCTGCAGATCTCTGCATGCGAACAAACAAAAATCATTGCAACGACAAATTTTCTTTTTGGAGATCTTACAAAATGACATTGCTTAATATAGATGTAGTAGTTTGTTAAAATAATAAAACTCGTGGTAAGGCACAGCCACTCATTGCTTTGAAATATTTGAGAATCTTAAATCTTTCATGGGTTATTTGAGAATTTAAATCTTTCATTATACTCAGGGTTCCTACACAATTTTCATTTCAAAATTCCATACTTTTCCAGACTTCCCTACATATTTTTCCAACCATATTGAACTTGTTCCCTCTAAATTCTGATAAATAAAACTGCAAACATGTATGTTACATTCTAAACATTTAGTATTGGTGTTTTTTTTTGCCTTTTATTATGATAGGAAAATAGCTAGAGAGGAAGTAACGTGGGAATATTTATAAATAAAATATTTAGAAAATCTATACTAAAAAAATGCTAAACCAGTAAATTTTTTTTAAAGGGTTATTAATTAACCCAAAAATAAAATTTCTATCCCTCATGTCATTCTAAACTAATACGATCAAGTGTAAAAACGATCTTTGGCAGTGCTGGCAGACTGATCCAAACGGCATGAAAAAACGATTGTATATATGGGTGATTCTCACGAAAACATTGAAACACCACGGCACTAATGATTTTAGATATAAAATGTGTAATATAGTAATATTAAAAAGCCTCAAAATTAACACAATACTGTGTTCTACCTTGCACAATGTATGATTTCAACATAAGAATTTATAATTTGTCAATTTTATCTCATTTTCTGCTGAAATTCTCATTACCGCAATGCGTCCGGCTGTGTTTGAACATGCGTTATGTTGTAATTTAAACATATTAAAACAAAAATATTTAGAAAAAAAATAAATGGATGTTTTGCTAGACTACTTTAGATGACAGAAAAATAATTTACTGAATATTCATGTATAATAATAATGAAGAAAAATTAGGAAATTGATGTGTCCATGCCTGATGTTCTCATCCTCCGCAACACTTTTTGAGAACAGTTTAAGCACACATACAGAATTTTAATAAAGTTTGATTTTGAGTGACCAAGCACATGGACCAGTTACTTCAAGATGGCTACCAGGTAAGATCATCTCTTTATATCTTTCCAGTTAAATTTGAAATATTCTCTTGTCAGAATGCTTACACAACATTTTGATTATCATTACCGAAACAGGTAGTTTTCTACATTTCGAAAATTGTTTGATTTACAATTTTTTATGAAAATGTTCTTTATTAAAGTCTAATTATATGCACTGAATAAAAAATGAGCAAAGCCTACGTGGCTTCTCTATTTTTAGCAAAACATACTGGGGTACCTCATCCTCCGCAACACCATTCTCATATACCGCAACCATTTAATAGCAGTTGCGGTAAAGAGAACTTCTGTTTCGGAAATGAGAATTTAAGCATATTGTTTATTACATTTAAATATCTCTTATGAATTTAATATAAATTTAAAATGTAATAACTGTTGATAGTTTGCTTTATGATGCTTCATTGTAGACAATCAGCAAGTGAGAAAAAAGCTTTAGCAAAGGCCATGTTGACAAAGTTCAGGGAGAAACTTAACAGCAACCCAGAATGGCTAGAGGAGTACAGAAGGAAGGAGAGAGAGAGGTTAGGTTTGGAGATGTTACTAGCAGGTGGAATTAGCAAAAAACACACTACAGTGTTAGGAAATGTACATGACAAACACACAACACAACGCAACAAGTCTATACTATATGATGATGTGTACATTAATTTTTTTCTCCCATGTTGTGAGACATGCTAATTTAATGTTATGCTTTCTTTCCACTTTCAGGTATCAAAAACAACCTAGCGATGGCACGCCACGCATCTAGGCGCTGCAACATCAGTTGGATAACAAGATCCATAAAGTTGGATCCCATGCGTGCCAGCATCTCAGCTACCTGCGACCGCACAACGCGCACTGTCTGCAGCGTCAGATTGCTGCCTGGGGGCGAGGGACAAAGGGAGACTACCTCCTTTCTGCGCAGTGCGTGAGTCACAGACACCAGAGAGGATGGCCAAAAAGCGCCCGGCGCTGTGACAGAAAGCGGGTTGCTGCGCAATTCATTAGGACTGTGCGTTAACCCTTTCCGCCTCTGCTGTCTTCGCAACATGTGGGTCGTGTTCGAGAGTGGGGGGGGGCGTGTTGTAGACGCTTATGTGAGGACGGGCCCTGGGGCGAGCAACACAAAACCAACTGAGGAGAAAAATGCTCTGTTTTTGAGCGGCTTCGTTCCGGACGGCAGTCCCCCAGGACCCAGTTTCTTGCATCATATACTGGAGGATTTGTGCCAGGGACTCTTGTGATGCACCACCGGTTCTGGTCCATGAGACACAGGGTGGTGAGGTATGAAGTGCCTCATAGCCTTAGAGCTCTTCACCGCTTCCGAGAAATGCTCCGTGATTGTGCCCACCGTGTCACCAAACAGGCCGGATGGAGAAACAGGCGTGACTGTGCATGGCCACCATGAGTGGTCTTCGTGGCCCTTAGCGTGAAATCCGTAACCATTCTCAGATCCCTGAAGGTATTTAGATCCGTGCTGCCCTCATCCAGAGCCTTAAGCACCTGCGCCTAAAAGATCTGTAGGACCGCCATAGTGTGCAATGCAGACAGAGCCTCTCTCGGCGCGGGTATGCTTTTTCGGACAGGTGTGCTGTCATGAGGCTTCACTACCCTCAAAGCTGCGCCACACCATCCAAGGAAGTGGACAAGGGGCAGAGGTGAGCAGCCACAGCGTCCTTGATGGGGGGAATACACAGGTAGCCTAACTAAGAAAAAAAATGGGGGGAGGGGTAGCCCACACTTTGGTGACTTTCCTCCGAGCATCAGCGGGGCGGCCTGAGTGAAGAAAACAAAAGTCAAGCTTGCTTCTCTGGGGTTCTTGTGGGGTGCTCCACTCAATCTCCAAGTCCTGCACGGCTTTAAAGAGAATGCGCACCAGTTCCTTTTAGAAGGATGGCTGTGTGTCTGATGCACCACGTGGAGCCTGGTCCCAGTCTCCATCCAACGCTGTCAGAGACATCTCATCTTCCTCCGCCGGAAACCCAAAGGAAACAGACCTGGCGGCTCCCGGTTCAGGACACAGGCTCTCGGCGACAAACTGAACCGGTTGAGCGAGGGGAGGACGACCACCAGCGGCTCTTTGCCGGCAGTGGGACACTGCAGTAAGAAACCTCCAAGGGCGATGTTGAGCCGGGTCCTGAGCACCTTCATCGGGAGATCCTCACAATAAGGGACACCCTGAGCCAACAATTGCCGCCTTTGGGTGGAGCACACAGAGCTCGTGTGAATTGGGTGGGTCGATCAGACCTCCGCACCACAAGCAGATTTGCGACATCCCGGAACACAGAGAGGGCTGCTTACATTTCAACCTGAATTCAATTTTGCTGCCTATGAAGTCTGTCCTAAAGCATTTCTCGGATCTGCCATTATGCAGCCAAAGTCATTGTCTCATAAGGCAGCGAGGGAACAAGTCAGCTGTCTAAACTTTCGGATACAGCCTCTCTCTCTCTCTCTCTCTCTCTCTCTCTCTCTCTCTCTCTCTCTCTCTCTCTCTCTCTCTCTCTCTCTCTCTCTCTCTCCGAAACAGATACAGAATGGTAAAAGGTCAGAAGACCAAATCATATCCAGCAAGGAAATATTTTTCATCTTATTTACACAAATGTTTTGTGATATCTAGCTGACATTAGCTGGCCATTTCTCAATCCAATGGCTGCAGCCTTCAGAGCTCGCATTTGTAGGCAGAATATGTCATCAAGACCATCTTATTTCAGTATGTTAAATGCATAAATGGGGACTTAAATATGACACAAAGGAATATTAATATAAGCCTTCCTGTTCTCATGTTTTTTCTTTAATATTTTTTTCAAAGACTACACAATAAAACAGTTTTGAACTTGAACACATGATGCTGTAAATATTATCAGACTTTCTACTTTAAAATTTGTTTTTAACACAATCTCAGGCTAGTATACGTATTCTCATTACCGAAATAATTAACCTAATTTCCGAAACCTATGTAACATTACCGCAACAGATGCTTATTAAATGTTAATTTAATTAATAGAAGCATAATACTTTGATTTTAAATGCATGTGCAGAATCTCCAAATTATGTTCTTTCAGGTTTGTCATGTCATTTTGAAAATGTGTCAGGTTTCTTCGAAATATATAAAAAAAATAGTTGTAAATTGTGGAAGGTGTTGCGGTATATGAGCTAAATAAAACAAAATAAAAAAAACGTTAAATTTAAAATAAATATTATTTCAGAATTTCAATTTACTGTGCATGACTATTAATAATCAATTTTTAAAAATGTGAAAATATATTAGCTTTTCTAACAGTGTTGATGTTTTCTGACTGTTGCGGTAATGAGATTTTTTAGGACTTATTTTTGAAATTATGTTACAAAAAGTGTTAAATGATAAGTAAAACTTTTTAAATTAATGTTCCCATATACTTCAGACTTTGTTTCTAATGTCTGGTGGGAAAAAAAGTAAATTTAAGCAATTTTTACATTTTCATGCTTGACATTTTTACAACCAAGTTTTCGTGAGAATCACCCATATAATATTTTTTATTTATCATATACATTTAGAAATTCTTAATTTTATATTTAGAAAACGAAGTGGGGACAATAGTCTGGAAATGTAAATATTTTCCATACTCTGGTTTATTTTTTCCATACTTTTCCGGACTTTGAAAATAGTCAAATCAAATTCCATACTTTTCCCAACCTGTAGGAACCCTGTTATATATTAAAATGATGTGCAATAACAGGTGTGCATTTGCTTTAAACGTGTCATTTACAAGTTTACATTATCTCATTACCCTATTGATTACATGTTAAAGCATATTTGGCGTGCTGTCCAAGGAGAGCGATCCGGGCTCGGAATATTAGCCTGAACCCTGAGTACTCCCCCTCTTTAACTGGGACAGATATACCAGCAAAGAATAAGGCGACGGGGTGGAGGAAAAACTCTTCACGCTGATTGGTTGGATTACATGACCATGCTCCTCCCGAACTTAGTTAAATTAACTTCATTTTAATTATGGTTTGAACCTGATCGTGAACTCCAGCAGATCCTGAGCTCCAGGAGACTCCAGGTTCTGAAGAGCGCTGACGCGGATGATACTGTCCTGCAGAAACTTCTGTGCAGACTCCAGACTGCCCGAAGCCACACCTGATGTCTCCAAACCAGCAATCTGCTTCCTGCCCGGCAGCTGATAGAGAAGATGAGAAAACAAATGAGGATCAAATTGATTAAAATTAGGGCTGTCAAAAAGATTCATCGCATCCAGAATAAAAGTTTGTGTTTACATAACGTGTGTGTACTGTGTATTATTATTTATATATATTTAAAAACACACACAATCATGTATATATTTAAGAAAAATGTGTTATATTTATATAAAAAAATATTTATATATATAATATAAATTATATAAATGTATATACAGTATATAAATGTAAATATTTCTTAAATAGATACATGAATGTGTGTGTATTTATATATAAATAATATTTACACACTGTACACACGTTTACTTCGTGTAAACACAAACTTTTATTTTGGATGCGATTAATCTTTCGACAGCCCTAATTAAAATAGCTGTTTATTGACATGAATCATTTGATCAGGTTTCTTACCCGGAGATGTGGCACCAGGTGGGACAGGCTGTCACGCAGGTAGGCGTAGTGGCGAAACGTGTGATCTGAGAACAACGCTGGCATTGTGGGACAGGATTTGGCAGCGTTGAACACCAGCACTAATACAGCAATATCTGAATAAACACTGGTCAGGAGAACAGCAACTGAACAGACACCTGAACATCTCGATGCACAAAATAATATTATTCCTTACTGCAAATTTTTAATAAATAAAAATTTCTAATATGTTTTGTTATTTCTAAAGATGCACAGATATATCGGCCAATAATCGGTATTGGTCGATAAAAGCTATTTTTCGTGCTATCGTTTAAAAACAGATGAGAGTTAAGGCCGATATATCCTGTCAATCAAAAAAACAATGAATTTGAGCTCTGTGTATAATGTAAAGAAACATCACTAGTTTAATGTCAAAAGAGGGATCCAAGGCACTCTTCGTATTAAAAAAAAAAGTGTTATAAAAAGCCTTTATTTAAACATGGCTATATAACATTTAAAAATAACATTAAACTGCCGCTACGCGTGGATTGCTGCCCAGTTTAAATTTTTTTTTAATGTAATATAGCCATGTATAAATAAAGGCTTTTTATATCCCTTTTTTTAATACGAAGAGTGCTTTGGATCCCCTTTTTTTCAAAAATTTCTTCTGCTATTTCTGAGCACCTTGGCTTTTTTCACTAGTTTAATGTTCAAAATTAATGGTCATAACATTCGGAAAATTAAATCTTCAGAATTCAGTTAATATAACAACAAAACTATCGGTATAGTCAGATAAAAGTCTGAATAATTGGCGATTGGTAGAAAATTTTAATATCAGTGCATCTCAAGTTATTTTACATTACCATTTCAACTATAAACGTACTGTGTGAACTACTGTTTAAAGGTTTAAGGGAACCTATTATGCAAAATCCACTTTTACAAGGTGTTTGGACATAAATGTGTGTTAGCAGTGTGAACACAACCACCCTACATTAAAAAAATCCACCCACTCCTTTTTAATCCCCATTAAACCATGCTCTCTTGATTCACTTGTTAATGTGATGTCACACTCATAAAGCCCTGCCTGCAGCGTCTCTTTTGGCAAGGGAGTGAGGAGCAGTAGCTCATTTGCATTACCGTATTTTCTGGATTATAAATCACACTTTTTTCATAGTTTGGCGGGTCCTGGAACTTATAGTCAGGTGCAACTTATACATCAAAATTATTTTATATGACCCAAGAGACACCATTATCGCCCACAGCCGCGAGAGTCCGCTCTATGCTGCTCCTGTATTTATGTTATTCAATAAATTCAGTGATGTGAATTGACTTCGGGACCTTTTTGAACTTGATTTGGCTTGTCGTGTTAATTTAGCCTATTCAGCCTCCCAGGTATGTTCTGTATGCTATTGTGTATCGTGTAAATAAATGTTTATGTTACTTTAACATGTACGGACATCTATTCAGCCTGCTGTTCTATGCTATTGTTTAGTTGAATAACTTGCCTTTCCAGATTAAATGTCTGTTCTTCGGCTTGGATTTTGTGAAATTATTTTCTAAATAAACGCAACATATAGTCCACTGCGACTTATATATGTCATTTCCTCTTCAAAATGCATTTTTGACTGATGCGACTTATACTCTGGAGTGACTTATTTTACGGAAAATACGGTTAAAGGTACAGAGACAAAAACAGCAGGTGTTTGCTCCCACCCAAATAGAGGCATTTTGGAGATGCTATAATAAATGATGTGTGGGGTATTTCGAGCATGGGCAGGGCTCCAGACTGCTACCAAATGGTCGCATTTTGCCACCAAAATTTGAGAGTGTGCCACTGAATTTTACATCCAGTAAATTTGACCCTTTTTTTGTGAAGGGACACTGAATTTAAAACATTGTACATTGTACTTTCTGCATCTATCATCATATATATAATCAAGTATTTATTAGTAATACAGTGTAGAAATGTGAATATTTGGTTAGCATGTTGATTTATTTTTAAATTTTCTGGTTGCGCCCCTAAAATTTTCAGTTGGGGGCCACTGTGCTCCTAGTGAAAAAAGTTAGTCTGGAGCCCTGCTGGGCACACCTAAGACTTGGGCACAATAGGGTCACTTGACTTAAATGTTTCTCAAAACAGTTCGAACTAAAGATCTAAATGGTTTAAATTCAATTTGTAGACAAAAATATAATTGTGCAAAAATCTTCCTTTCATGAGGAGCATGATGGGATGTTTCTCAAACAGTGCTGATAGAGTTCTCATATGCAGGCTAAACATTTGGCTGCTTTTCATTCACTTATTCCCAAAATAAATCCAGTGCCCAAAACTTTGACAGGTCATGTAAATGCATGTTTAAATCTCATGGGTTTGCTGTCATGCCAGATATGCAGGATACAGGCAGGGTCGTCCATGTCTGGTTCTGGGGTGTCAAAATATGGATGAGTGCTCAGAAGCTCTGGGACAATCGGCAACACAAGAGTCGGGTGTCGGGAACCGAGGAACTTCAAACACCTGGAATGAAATAAGTGGTGAGAGAGATGAAAAGAGATTGAGAAAGAGAGAGAGAAACATCCTCTAAAACTCACTTCCAGACCGAGTTGCGGTCAGTCGGGTATTTGCTGAGGTTCTTCAGGAGCTCCAGCAGGGCCAGCTGGATGCACTCTTTAGTGGAGACGTTAGTGTAGCAAAGCAACTCATGCAGAGCCTCACGGATGTCCCGCGATGAGTCCTAAAAAAACATGCGCTTTAAACATTTGGCATATTTTACATTGGACACAAACAGTGTCATCTATATCAATGCGTCCTCTGGTGTCATACCTCCAGTACTGCGAGCACAGTGTCCAGCTGGTCTTCTCTGAGGGTGATGTGTGTGGAGATCTGCCGCAACACATGGATAGACTGCAGTCGCACCTCCTCGATTTCATCATTAAACATGTCTACCAGGAAGTCCAGACACTTTTCTGCGAAGCTGGTCGACGACTGAGCGAGCGAACAGAGAGCTTCTACTGCAGCGATACGCACCTCTGTGAGAAAACATGAGCACAGTTTCAAACATCTGAAGACAAAGTGTTAAATCCCCCCAAAGATGTTGACCGAGTATTAAACTAGTACATACCATACATTTCATCCTCCAGCCCGTGAACGAACGCTCCACAGGCTCCAGAGTCAATGAGATTCACACCTGAAGTATCCACTTTCTCTTTGGGAGCGTCATCGGCCCAACGTCGTCCAGATGAGAACTCTCCAGACGCGTACAGTTCTTTAGCTCGCTCGTGAGCGGTGCGCTTTCTCTGAAATAATATTGAGAAAAATTTTGTTATGCAAAACAACTCTAAATAATCCATTTGTGCATTTTCCTATAAACACTGTGGCTCAAAATGTTGTTTCATTTGCATCGTTTGGGGCGGGGCTATCTGTTTGCACAACCAATAGCTGATGTGAAAGTGTTTGGATGATTATTTTTACAATTTTACTACATGGAATTTGCTTGGATGTTTTTGTGTGAAAATACCCTTAGATCTGACATCAGTTTCTTGTCCAAGGTCTGCTCCAGGAAATGAGGACTGACTTGAAGCATAGAGCCCTAAAAAACAAAGAGACAACTGAGTTATTAAGAAACAAATTTCAAGATAACCCATGGCACCAACTATAAATGGCACGCTATAAAAACTGACCCAAAACTTACCAGCAGCTTAGCAGCTTGCACCCTGACTACCCATGATCCATCGCTGACCATGTGACAGATCTTCCCAAATGAGTCGTCCACCAGTCGGATCTCCTCATTGGATGAGGGAATGGGAACAATGCTGTGTGGGCACACAAACTTGAATTACACTTCATTATTACATCAACACCCTCCTGAGATTTAATTGAATTTAAATCAGGTTAGTCCTAACATATGAGAAAAGCAAAGCATGCATTACGATCAAAAAATGTTTAACTGGGGGCCACTAGCACCCTGGATTTTTTTGGATGTACACTAACCTAAAGGATTATTAGGAACGCCATTCTAATACTGTGTTTGACCCCCTTTCGCCTTCCGAACTGCCTTAATTCTACGTGGCATTGATTCAACAAGGTGCTGAATGCATTTTTTAGAAATGTTGGCCCATATTGATAAGATAGCATCTTGCAGTTGATGGAGATTTGTGGGATACACATCCAGGGCACGAAGCTCCCGTTCCACCACATCCCAAAGATGCTCTATTGGGTTGAGATCTGGTGACTGTGGGGGCCATTTTAGTACAGTGAACTCCTTGTCATGTTCAAGAAACCAATTTGAAATTATTCGAGATTTGCGACATTATACTGCTGGAAGTAGCCATCAGAGGATGGGTACATGGTGATCATAAAGGGATGGACATGGTCAGAAACAATGCTCAGGTAGGCCGTGGCATTTAAACGATGCCCAATTGGCACTAAAGGGCCTAAAGTGTGCCAAGAAAACATCCCCCACACCATTACACCACCACCACCAACCTGCACATTGGTAACAAGGCATGATGGATCCATGTTTTTATTCTGTTTTCGCCAAATTCTGACTCTACCATCTGAATGTCTCAACAGAAATCGAGACTCATCAGACCAGGCAACATTTTTCTAGTCTTCAACTGTCCAATTTTGGTGAGCTCGTGCAAATTGTAGCCTCTTTTGCCTATTTTTAGTGGAGATGAGTGGTACCCGGTGGGGTCTTCTGCTGTTTTAGTCCATCCGCCTCCAGATTGTGCGTGTTGTGGCTTCACAAATGCTTTGCTGCATCCCTCAGTTGTAACGAGGAGTTTTTTCAGTCAAAGTTGCTCTTCTATCAGCTTGAATCAGTCGGCCCATTCTCCTCTGACCTCTAGCATCAACAAGGCATTTTCACCCAAAGGACTGCCGCATACTGGATGTTTTTCCCTTTTCACACCATTCTTTGTAAACCCTAGAAATGATTGTGTGTGAAAATCCCAACAACTGAGCAGATTGTGAAATACTCAGACCGGCCCGTCTGGCACCAACAACCATGCCACGCTCAAAATTGCTTAAATCACCTTTCTTTTCCATTCTGACATTCAGTTTGGAGTTCAGGAGATTGTTTTGACCAGGACCACACCCCTAAATACATTGAAGCAACTGCCATGTGATTGGTTGATTAGATAATTGCATTAATGAGAAATTGAACAGGACTAATAATCCCTTAGGTGAGTGTACATCTTATCAAATACACCCAAATCTGGTGTGTTAGATGGGGAGATATATGAAAGTGTGGTAGGTGGGCTTCAAGACAGAATAAAAAATGTCCAAAGCATATCTAACACAACAATCTCAAGAGTATAAACTGTCCCTTTACCTTTCAGGGTAAAGCTGACTCAAGACCCAAACCATCTGTACAGCCGCTGAGCGAACCTGTTCATAATCATCACTCAAGAGCTTACAGGCCTGACAAAGAGAGGAGACACCTTCATACGTGCATGTTGGAAAAACTACAGCTCAATTGCAAGAACATTGTGTTAGCAGCTCAATGGGTTGTGGGTTCGATTCCAGGATACACACATACTGATAAAATTGTATACCTTGAATGCATCATGTGTCGCTTAGAATCTTCCAAATGCATAAATGTAAAAGCTTTTTACCTGGTTATAAATATTCTGTTGAATTTTCATTCCTCTTTCATGTAGCTGCAGCTGAAAGAGAAAACCCCCCACAAAAAAACTGCATTCAATGCTGTTTAACCAGAATGATATCACAGAAGCGGAGAGTCTAGGCTAAGCTAAAGGTTAGTGTACCATGGCTTTAATGGCAGCGGTGCGGACACGAGGGTCTTGGTCCTGGAAGAAGTCACTGATGACACACTGCACGTCCCGTACGGATGACATCTGTCCTGCTGGTCCAGGATCAGTCTCTTTACTGAGAGGTTTATCTACCGTCCCTAGACAGCCCAACAGCGGCAAACACTTGTTCCTCACCCCAAAATATGTGCTTGACAGATGCTGAGGAGACATATGAAAAATACAGTATCACAAACCCCCAAAATTTCCGTAAAATTGGCAGAGATGCTTCTGTGTGAACACAAACAATTGATCCCATGAAGAGGACCTAGTAACATTGCCGTAACATACACCGAAAGCATTCTGTGTGAACAAGGCGTAGAAATAATGTCGTAGGGTGGACGCGCGTATCATCGCAACAAAAAGTTATGGTTCAGCTCTTTTATACAGGGATTTAAATGCAGATCAACATTCATAACAAGAAATGTCGGCTATCCACGCTGAAGCTGAGATCATTCACCAGCATGACAGAACAGCACATCACGCGCTTCTTATGATCTTTTCATATACAAAAATGCACACGAATGGTTTCTCAAGAAAGAAATCACGGATAATGAGCAAACTTCAGACTTTGTGGAAAAAACCTACCAAGTGCAGGACTTGGACGGGATCTTTACAGTATGTGTGTGAATGAATGAACGCACAGATTCCGGAAAATCATTGGCAGTGTGAATCAACCAAAAATCAAACGATCCTGGAAAAATCCCAGAAGCGTTTTCCATTGATTTTCCGTAATCTATGTGTGAAAAGGGCTACACGTGCTAGAAAGTCCAAAGTCACGGAAATAATATTTACCTTGCATGCTAGATCAATAAGCCTCTGAATAACTGCAGTCTTGTCTGGTAGTTGAGTGCCAATGATCAACAAAGTATCCAACAGCTGAGCCAAAACCTGATGAGACTCTGAAACACAGAAAGAGAAACTCAACACAGACACACATTTACACTGACTATAATCTACTGCACAGACAAACACAGGAAAGAAAGACTTACTTTCATTGCTGAGAGTGTTTACAACATCATCCACTATGCAGTCCGGAGAGAAACCCTGTGTCTTCGACAGTGAACCCAGTAGAGACGCAATCTTCAACCGGACAGAATTATCAGACTCCTGCGGACCACATTACCACACACTTAAGTTGTCATTTCATCTTAACCAAACCTCTTTATCTCGGACAACTCGCAAGCTTTATAACATGGCTGTGTGAACTCTGTGGAGTTGTGTTAACTCTTTACTTTATAATAATGTTCCAGCAGTATACGTAGTACTCCCTCCACGCTCTCCGCCTCCACGGGCTTGCGTGCGAAACTCAGCAGGTGCTGTAGGGCGTCTGTTGGGCTGCTGGCTTTACACAGATCCACATGAAGAGCTGCTGATTTACTGGGTTTGGTCAGCCGAAGCTTTTTTGCTGGAACCTCTTCAAGAGATACCTGCTGTAAACAACATTAAGTTCTGTGTTAAATTTGCATATATAAATAACTTAGACATATAAATAGTGCAAGTGCACTATGTTATACAACTCATGTTTCAGCTGACTAAAACAGACTGTAAATAAAGAAACAGTAATGATTTGTGTTCGTGTCATCAGAAGCATAACAGTTACAAATTGGTTTGCATTACGAATACCATTACTAGCTGTTTAAAACCATTACACAATCCCTTTATGTAGTGTGTTTGGGCTTTATTTATTCATGTTGTGGTCCCCACCGTATGACAGCCCACAATAAAAACCCAACACATAACCAGTACAGACATACAGAGACCATTATAAATATTAAATCCATAATAATTACTGTGATGTTTTCAGAAGGACAGTAAATATCACACAGGCGCTAAAGGCTACGATTGCATCTACTACCTTCGTGTAAGGTTACGTTACGTGGTTATCGTAATAGCCTGATCTATCATGATACGTATTTATAAAAATTAATGTGTTCACCTGAACTACTTTAGAAAACTCCTCATAAACCCTTTTCTTCAGATGAGCTGCCATCGCTGCTGTTTATGCGAGGCCGCAGCTGACATGCGCAGTAAACGCCTACAGCGCTTCTTCACGTAACGCGTTCATAATACTGCACGAGAACAGCGCCACTACATGGACGGAGGACCTGCAGAAAATACACTAAAGGTTATTGATATCATTTAGTTTTTAATAGTTATTTATTTTTATTAAATAAGTATTTAGTTTTAACAACACTGCAGTGCACTTAGAGCGAAGTAAGTCCTACGTAAAAGAGCCAGTCATAAATTGCAAAAGGGAACAGAAATACTGATAATAATTGAATGCACAACTTGAATATACATATGAAAAACACAATGTAAATGCTAAAGATGAACGATTTCCTGCGAGGGGTCTTTACAGATAATAACAGCTTTAGCTGGTCAAGCGGTGAGTCAGCTGGTCTTCCAGCTTGGGTACCTAGTGTTTAATTATCAACCTAGAAAATATGAAAAAGATCAACCCAGTAACTAAGTTTTGGTAAACCATTCTCTGCAAGCATGTAAAAAATAGGTCATTGAAATTGGGCTCCCCTTATTGACTTGGAAGATAAAATGAGAGCATTGTCCATTTGTTTTTATAATTGTATTTACACAAAATTATTTTGGTGTGATTTGGCTTTTTTGTTAAAAAATAGTACTAACATTAATATACAATTTAATGAAAAGGACATTTTATTTTTTTATGATGGTTCTATTGATTTAAAAATATGCTACATTTTGAATTTGTTAATTATATGGAAAATTCTTTACCTATGAATATAAATGGGCTGTGAAAAAACCTATTTTTTTACGGTCTATGGAAAAAACCCACTTTTACTCATTTTAAAATAGAACTAAATCACTACCTGTACACATTAAAAGAAATAAGAGAGAAAAAAAGACTTTAGATTACAGTTAAAGCCTTAAATCTGTCATTTGACTAAATTTGTAATATTTTTTATCCATTTCAATGTGAATTTCTTTTTTTATTTTAATTCCTGTATCTGTTTATTGTATTTGTCATATTTGATATAAGTAATTGATACTTTATTGCCCTTCTATGTTCACTGTTCAGAATATTAGAATGAATAAAAAAAGAAAGAAATTGGTCTCCCCTTGTGATGTCAGAAGGGGATCATACCGGCCCTTAGTGTACACTATCCAACCATGACACTGCCATTTAGTTTTTAAAAGGACACGCCCCATTTTTGGTCACACCTACAAAGTGGCAATTTTTACATGCTATAATAAATTATCTATATGGTACTTTGGGCTAGAACTTCACATACGTACTCTGGGGACACCAAAGATTTATTTGACATCTTAATTTACTACAAGCTTAAAAAAACTAAATGTATAGTAGTACTGTTGATGTCAGGTTAAATTGTTGGTCGAATTTTTTTTTATTTTTGACCTTAGTAAGAAAAAATAGAGATTTGTATCTTTATTATTTCAAGAAGACATTAACTGGGCTGTGTTAAAAATATCTCCCTGTAGGGGAAAGCCATTTTGTAGTGGTGTCCGAAATCAGTGGACATTAAGTGCACTTATTCAATCCCATATTGCACCACACGTTGAGTGTACAACCCATATACCCTCAATGTTTTTGTAAGCAAATATAATATAATCTTAACAGAGAATATCATATTTAAACGAAACATATGTAGCAATTAGTAGATGTTATAGTAGACAATGTCACACCAAGCATTTTACTTTACCAAATTATGTTTATTTACTGCTGACTTTTGTCAATAGAAACAACAGCTACAGCGTACAAACAAAGATTTTGAAATCTTTACCTCTACTATTTTCTCTGGAAATGTCTATGGAACATTACCTCTTATATGGAAGTTTTGTGAAAAACCGGAGTAAACAATGCACCACATATACTCATCACTTATGCATAGCACAAATGTAGCCTATATACAGTCATAATATTAATAGACCCGTGTCAACATTCAAATGTTATAAAATGTCACTAAAAGTATGGGATACTGTATTATTACGAGCGATGTACAGTATAAAGAAAATGTAGGCTATACTGGACAGGGACAGTACAACTAGAGTCAGTATTAAACAAGGAAGACCAGTTACAGATACAAAAATCTATCATACTTATATGCTGTCATAAAAAACAGATCCTGTCATTCTTCATGTCAAAATAAATTGAAGTCTATCAGATTTTACATTCTCTTAATAGTTAAAACATTAATCCCCTTTTTAAATTCACTTTTTGCAAGGCATAATTAATTGCCTGATTCCTGGTCCCCACATCTATCACCACCACGTAAAAATCAGTTTATAGAAGAAGTTGTGGCTCTTGAAGAGAAACCCTTTGTTGTGTGGCTGGATCTTAACATTATATCCTTTAGCTTCTATGTCCATTTTGATGCAGTCTAACAGGTCCTCCGCTGAAGCTGGAGCTTTCCAAGGACCAAAGCTCACCACTGATTCTTTCGGAGACCCGAGACTGTCAATGGCATCGTTGTATTTGGCCAAATCCTCTTCTGTCCTGACAACACACACGGTTATTGTAGAGTACCGTGAGGCGATGGCCTCGGCTCTGGCTACCTTTACAATCACCTCCAGGTTTTCACGGTAATTTGGCACACAGGTCAAGAACTGCTGTCTTCCCACCGACTCTCCAAAGAACTGAGGCGTCTCTTCGATGGCTTTGATCAGAGGTTTGATGTCGTAGTATAACGCATCTTTGTGCACTTCATGTAAGTGTTTAGTTGGGAGGCTCTCTGTTCTGAGGTACTCGAGGATGTACCCAAAGTAAGTCCCGTCACGATCTATAAAGTAACGACCCTCTGAATCCATCCGAGGTTTGGATGGCCCGTTAAACAGGTCTGCAAGTGTTGAGTTTGGGAACCTACGAATGGTGACGAGGGTGGTGCAGAAGACATGACCGCCGATATTGAGCTGTATAACTTGAGATTTCTGGAGATAAGGAAAACAGACACTTGAAGCTTTAGAACAAACTAAGTAGATTGATCGGATTGCTTGAAAGTTATTGGTCAACATTTTTTATAACTGATCTAAATTTGATGAAGTAACATCAGATGATCTACACTGTTTAGGCGCAATGACTTAAAACACAGTTAGAGAACATGAACTGAGTCATGTCATGCAATGCATAATGGACTTTAAATTACATTGTGGACTAAACTACATACAAAATTATTGACTAAAATACATATACTGTCAGAAAAAATGGTCAAAAATAGCCCTCTGTTGTCATTGGGGCAGTACCCTTTAAAAAGTACACATATGCACCTAAAGATTTCATATTAGTACCTCAGAGTAGGGCTGTCAAAAGATTAATCGCGACTAATTGCATACAAAATAAAAGTTTGTGTTTGCATATTATATTTGTGTGTGTATTGCGTGTAATTATTATGTATAAATACACAAATACATGTTAAGAAACATATTATTTATTTACATTTATATAAAAATGTTTCTTAAATACATACATGGGTGTGTGTGTTTGGATTTATATACAAAATTATTACACACAGTGCACACACATATATTATGCAAAAACAAACTTCTATTTTGTATGCGATTAATCGCGATTAATCTTTTGACAGTCCTACCTCAGAGGAACATATTGGTACCAAATGTATACATATCTGTACCTAAAAGGTACATATTAATTAAAAAAAAAATTTTATCATGTATTTTGGGATTGTTTAAGACTTAAACAAATAAAAAATAAAATGTTATTTACAAAGAAATTTGTACAATTGGAGTCTTTTGTTTTTATTTATCATTACACTTTGAGAGCTTTTAATGGCATGGTGGAAATTTGTGATTTTAAAAACTTTATTTTCATCTCAGGAAAAAATATTAGTTAAAATTGAAAACCCACATTAAAATTCTGTAGTATATTATAGTACTCGTAAATTAAATTGAAGGAAAAAATCCTAAATACTATAGGAAACCTTGGTATAAGAAAAATTAAAGTTTTTCAATTTACTATAGTTATTACTACAGCATACTATAGTAAATTGCAATATATTGTAACATAGTGATTATTATTTACTAAAGGTATTTTTACTATAGTAGTTTTTCACTTGGGAATCGCTCAAACGTTTTCCAGCTTCCTAGCTTCAAGTTTTCCTTGAGCTCTGTTTACTATTTGCTTTGAAGGTGGTGCTGCCAAGATCTACAGCAAATTTTACCACTGCGGAATGATACACACAAATAACAAAGTTTTAAACAACAGTAATGTTTTTGTAAGGTATGTTTTCTATTAAATGTTCTCATATAACCAAGACTTAGTCCTGGCTTAATCTGAACCCTGAAAACCGCCCTATAAAGTTTTAAGGGTGACATATTAGTGCTGTTAAACAGCTGTTACGTCAAATAAACTAATGAAGACGAAAACATAACTTATTCGTGTACTGTATAAGTCTTACCGAATGTACGGGTGCTGTAGACTGTTTTCCAGAAGATTTATAGTCTGGTAAACTCATAATGCGTAGTTTAAACCCCAGCTCTTGAAGCGGTCGACAGCTCAGCAGGTGCGTAACTTTATAAGATCCACCCATGATGCGTGCGCGCGCTTATACACTGTGACAGTGTGTGGCGGGGCCAGAAATCTTGAACTGAGTGGACCTTGATGAAATAGGGGGCCTCAATGCCTACTCTCAAATTACATCATTTTACAATAGTGATTAAACGGATTACAATACGTTCTTGAGTCTAATTAGCTACACTTATTTTTAGGATCAGCAAAAATGAAATAAAAAATAAGAATAAATCAAGAAATTATATCCATATGAAAATAGAAAACAACAAAGTGGTTAAGGTAAGTGGTTGCAATACATGTATTTAAGCTATGTTTAAAAAAAAAAGTAAAATAGTTTTAAAAAAGTTAAATAAGTTGATTGCAACCAATTACCACAAAAAATGAATAAATCATTTTTTTTTTCAGTGTAACAGTATTTAGGAACAGAAATAGAACAAATTGATAATAAAACTGTCTTCTCCATTCTATAAATGACATATAATGAATCTTTTTTAAAGCTATGGAAGTGATTTTCCTTTTGTTTTGTTTGATTAACACAGTGACACAAACCACAAATTTCGAACGAATAAGAACGGATCCGTGTACTGACACACACATCTGATTACTTTCTGCACTATTTGCGTTGACTTTAAGACATAAATGACTGTTCTTATGAGAATCCTTTTTAAAACTGTGGTATTCTTGGAATAATTTTGCGTGTATGTGTCCTGTCAAGCGTATTTTCTGTTTGCGTGCTTTTTGAAATGCGTCTCTCTGTGCGTGCGCTAATGAGCGTGCACACAAAAAACTGCTTGTTTTAACATTTTCTTCGGCTCAAATGGTTTAAAATAACTTGGATGTTAACATGTGCAAGGTTTAAAAACACATACAAATGACAAACCTTTTATAGAAATATTTATTATTATATTAATTTAGTTATTTCAGAATGATGCGTATTTGAGCGATTATTATTATTATTAGAGGATAATTCATGCGTGATTTCTTCGGCTTTTACACAAAAATATTTTGTCTCTTCTGAGTGGGCCAGTGCCACCGCGACAGGTACACAGAGGTAGAACAGCACTACACCTACAAGAGGATCTTTCTTTTCATTATAAAATGTCTTGAGGTTCATTCCCATATAATTCGTTTCTGCTACCAACACAAAAACGTACTATTGTGTTCCTTACAAACAATGCACAACTATAACCATCGTAGTACTGCACAAAGTTATGTTCATAACAGTTTCTGTAAGATTCTGAGTTTCAGGGTTTAAGTTTGTATTCAACATATCATTTTACTTAAGGGTTAATGTTACACTGCTGACCTGGTTGCAACTTCACAATTGCATTGCGAGTCTGGAATGGGGATCAGCGTTGTACGATACAAATACACAATATTAATGTCTTAAATAGTTCTTAAATTAACAGCACTATCAGATGAAACAATTAACTCCATAGGTCAACAAACGGCAAAACCAGTTTCTTAAAATGGTAATATCTTGACCATAAACTTCAAATCACAAAAAATATCTTGTACGGTTTACATTTAGCATCTGGCAGACGCTTTTATCCAAAGTGACGTGCAGTGCATTACAAAGTATACATTTGTTATCAGAAAGTGTGTTACCTAGGTTTGAATTTGTGACTATTTGCACTGCTAACACAATGCTCTACCATTGCCATAAAACGAAGTATGGGCAGATATTTGCTGTGGTTCACAAAGGAAACGGGATACAATCAAATACCAGCAGTGTTTAGGTTCAGATTTCGTGAAACATCAGAATCCAGTTTAAAACTACTAAAAGCTTTAAGCATCGAAACCATTCACAACATTTGTAAAACAAAGTTGAGTCAAATAAAGACACACTGTTCTTAAACCCCCCATTTATTTATGTTTTATACAGAAAAGTCTTGATCTTCCATCAATGGCTCCTGAACCTGTAAGAGACAAACATCCAATTAGATAAACAATATAATTCCCAAACATAAATCGGTCATCTAACAGAAATTAAACGCTCAATAAACCCTTCTCAGACAAATGCCTCGGTGTCTTCAATCTAATAGGACACACATCTCTGAGAACCTAAAGCCAGAAGCACAGAACGTGACCCTGACCCAGAATCCTCAGGGACTCGCGCCCTAATCCGTCTCGTCATCGTATCATCACTGAAGGGGATGTCAGGTGATTTTAAGGGGCTGGGACACAAGTCCACCAGTAGTTTACGTTTAATAGGCAGAACTACAACAGCTTATTCTGACAACACTCCTAGACTCATAAATGATGCTTTGTAAGTTTACCAGTTTATGCAGTCGGCACTGGAGTTCCCTGTGGCATAACGGGGACTTCGGGCTTAGCCCCCTTCTGTTCAGACACTGGGGTGGTGGGGAGAACCTCATCCTTGGGCTCCACAATGCTGACGTGGTCAGGAAGAGGCTTCTTGGGGCCAATCTTACCGCTGGGGTCCCAGGGAAGCATGATTTTCACCTTGATTCCAAGCACACCTATAGACAGGTAATTGTATGTATATATTAGGATAACGATAAAATACGATTATACAGTTATGCAAACAACCTTCTCAGACTAACGCCTCTATATCTTCACGCCACTATGAAGAATCAAGGACAGATGTACAGACATTGGCCAAGAATCTTGTTCTAGTTCAATTTTTCATCACAGAAGGGATGATTGTTTGATACAATAAGCATTGCTACATTAAACTAATCTACATTCATTTTAAGAGGCGTGTACAATCCAATGTTTTGAATTACTCACGTCAAACCAGTCATCACCATTCGTGATATGACAAGAATGCAAATATATGAACAGGATTTAAGCTACAACACACCCTTCTCAGACAAATGCCTCGATGTCTTCAATCTAAGAGGACAAACATGTCTGAAGACCTAAAGCCAGAGGCACAGAACGTGACCCTGACCCAGAATCCTCAGAGATGCGCCCCAATCCGACTCGTCATCGTATCATCACTGAAGGGAATGTCAAAGTTAGGGACCTAAGCCCACCGAGTACTTGCACTGTGCTAAAATAGATACCCGACCACAACTAAGCACCCAAAAAAAGTTTTAATAACCTAAACATTATTTGTGAAACGACACAAAAGTTGAATTTACTCACCCTGCCTAAGCAGTACATGGCGAACAGCTGTGTCAACATAGTAGTTAACAGGGTCTCCACTGTGGATCATCAGGCCATCCACAAACTTCATGGACTTGGCTCTCTGACCTCTCAGCTTACCAGAGACAACCACCTCGCAACCTTTGGCTCCACTCTCCATGATAAAACGGAGCACACCATAGCAGGCCCTGGAGAAAACAAACATGATATGAAATTACAAATGCGAAGAAAACTGAGACAATGCAATCCAGACATAATCCTGGTCTTTATCAGTACGTGACATTGCTCGCCTTTGTCCCTTCTCAGACAAATGCCTCGATGTCTTCAAGCTAGAAGGACCGTCTGCTTTGAGGACCTGTAACCAGACGCACAGAACGTGCTCCTGATCCAGCATCCTCAAACAGAACTGGTCCTATTCCGACTCGTCATCGTATCATCACCGAAGGGAATTTAACATGCATGGAAACTAATACGTGTGCATTATGACACCAATGCATGCTGGGAAGGAAACTCACCTACGGACGGCCAGACCCCCAAGCAGCTTGTAGCGCAGTGACTCTGCCTGAGCAATGGCACACAGACCACGGGTGGCGACCTTCTCAGCGTACAGCTACAACAAACCAATGGACAATATGTGAGAACAAGCAATCTAAATGCAATCTTTTATAATAAAACTGATATCCGCGTTGCTTGGCGACCATGTTGCTATATTATCCATCCATCTTCACCTAAGAGGCGTGTATAATCTGATGTTTTGAATCACTGACATCAAACCAGTCATCACCATTTGTGATAGGACAAGAATGCAAATATATGAACAGGATTTCAGCTACAACAGACCCTTCTCAGACAAATGCCTCGATGTCTTCAATCTAAGAGGACAAACATGTCTGAAAACCTAAAGCCAGAGGCACAGAACGTGACCCTGACCCAGAATCCTCAGAGATGCACCCCAATCCGACTCGTCATCGTATCATCACTGAAGGGAATGTAAAAATTAGGGACCTAAGACCACAGAGTATATGCACTGTGCTAAAATAGATAACAGACCACAACCAATGTTTTAATAATTTAAACATTATTTGAGAAATTACACAAAAGTTGAATTTACTCACCCTGCCCAATCAGTACATGGCGGACAGATGTGTCAACATAGTAGTTAACAGTAGTTAATTTTGTTCCAAATACTTTATCAATATAATTAAACTTTTTGTTCCTGTGCATTTTTATAAAACTTTACCAGGTATATGAAAAGTTGTATAAAAGGAATAAGTGTGTGAAGTTGTGGTTTACATATGAACGTAGTACTCATTGCTGAACATAATCCTCACAAAATCTAACATGGTTTTAGTTACACTTAAAATATATAGTGTTCAGGGTTTGAAATGAACACCCCTGGCCAAATGGGGGTAAAATCAGCTGTGGGGGGCAACATTGTCAATTTGGCAGGTTACTTTTTATAAATTATGTTAAATTGTTGAAGACATTGAAGATAATAATGTGACGATAACTAGCCAGAATTACTAAAAAATAAAGTCGCCCCAAACCACCAACCAAACTGGGCATGAATGTCTTGTTTATTCGTGTGTCTCTATCAGTTCCCTACCTCGGTAGGTCATGAATCTTTGACAGGTGATTTGGTAATTAAAGCAAGACATCACCACTGATAGTGCATCATGCAGAAAGTACATCTTTGACTTAAACTGGTTAAGAACAGTATGAAAAACACTTTATTGTGCTTCATGTAGTACAGACAAGAACAAAGTCCAATAAAAAGGACAGTGCTTTAGTCCGGCGTTAATATTAAATATAAAATTTTTAGTATATAAATATACGAGTAATGGAATTTATTCAATGCTTTATTTGATGTTCATTGTACGGTGTTGATTTTAAAAGACAGTTTTGGTGAAAAGGACAAGGGTAGAAGTTCTAGTAGAAATGGGAAAAAGTTAGTTTCAAACCCTGATAGTGTTGGTAAATTAACTTTTCACTGTGTTTTCTATTTTGACAGCCACTGTCACCATGGACTGCTGTTGTATGTATAATAATACTGCAAGGCATGAAGAAAAAAAAACGTGCGCGTTTCAAACAGATCGGGAACAACTACATGACTATCCTTTACCATCATCTTGCTTAAGATAAGACAGCGAACAATATGACATCACCTGACCCAATCTTACCTCAACACTGCCCTCGGGGAAACCAAAACGCTTCTGAACCACAGCAGTAAGTTCACGAATGCGGCGCCCCTTCTCTCCCAGGACATTCTGGGTTCTGAAAAGATGTCGACTGGTTAGTATGAGTAGGTAACTTTCTGAAGTACATAAGGAAATTCAAAATTTATTTCTGACCTGGTAGCCAAGATGATGATCTCTGTTCTTGTCGGTGTGACACGGACCTCTACGCCGGAGTATCCATCCTCAGCCAACTCTCGGGTCAGAAACTCATTCAGCTCGGCTTTGAAGATTCCATCCGATACAAACTGAAAAAAAATCAAACATTTATATGATTAATAAAGAAATCATACAACAGATACAGAATACAAGACAAAAAATACACGTTATATAAAATACCTCTATGATAACTGTTAACTCTTTACCAAGATCACAATTACTATGCCTTTATGTATGTTTTGGGCTTTATTTCGGTTGGATAATGTTAACATCCTATCCAAATTTACGAGGAAAGACCAACACAGAGACCATAAGTTTCAATTAAAACCAATACAGCTCCCATTTTAACGATTAAAACCGTTATTTACCTATAGTTAAGTTACTATAATTTGTTTTAGCAAGGAGTTGCAATTAACACATAAAATACTTCACATTTTAAAGGCAATGTTAATCATTTTCAAACAAAAGTAAAAACATTTGCAGAGAAACATACATACTACTTGCCTGACACAAACTTAACATTAACCATACGTGAATTAAATGTCATTTTCTAACATTTCAGAAATAAATTAAATGCAACAGGTCTATTTCTAAATCATATTTTTATACGCGTGAACTCTTCAAGTGTAAATATGAAAGTAGTCAGAGCAGCAGCGCGACTACCTGCCATGTTTTACCTCAGATTCGCCGCCGACAGCATCTAGACCAATCACTCTTTACTACACTATAAAATCATCATCTGAACTTCTTGAACAATAACGACGTATTGTTGCTATTATATCCGACTCGTATTTCTCATCTCCGCTCTATAATTCGCATATTATGGGTGAAATTCATACCAACCTTTCTCTTCTTCGAGATTTGCACCGCCATCTTGCCGGAGGCCGCAGACAGGAAAGGAATGGGCGTAGAAGCGGAAATAGATTTATGACACGGGATCACTTCCGTATGACCTAATGTGGTCATGGGTATTGTAGTTTTTACATAGCCGTCATCATCATTACTGTCACAGTTTTTTCCTCTTGTGTAGCGATATCAATATTTTTATGCTAATATATACACTCGCGGAAAAACTAAGAGACAATTCCAGTTTGCCTTAAATCGAAGCCATTTCAGGTAAGACATTAGCATTGTGTTGTTGAAAATGAATTTGAACTTGTTTTAGCAGTATTCAATATTGTTATTTTGACCAATTTTCCCCATTTCACTTTTAAGTAAGTAAATGCAAATATATATAAAAATGCTGTTGATAGTTGACAGAATGAAACAAAATAAACATTTTACTTAATATCTATGAATAATACATTTTGGAAAAACTGAAAAAAATCTTGGTCTCCTAATTTTTTCCCTTGGCTCCTATATATATATATATATATATATATATATATATATATATATATATATATATATATATATATATATATATATATATATATATATATATATATATATATATATATATATATATATATATATATATATATATATATATATATATATATATAATAAACAAAATATATATAGATATAAACACACAATATATTTTGGATTACACTAAACTGTACAAAAAATAAAAAATAAATAAATATAATAATAAAATAAGCACAGGGTAATTAAACATACATCTTTATTTATTTTACAAAAATAACTTGTTTCAAACCAAAAACACATTGTTATTGATACATTTATATAATACAAATTTATGCTAGCTGTAATATATAAATTCAGACAGTTATTTAAATTCAGTCTATAATAATATTATTTAAAAAAATTCATGCTTTGAATGTATGCATCAAATGCTGTAAAAAATGCAACATGAAGTTAAAACAGCTTGGTTTTGCGAGTAAATTCAATACTATTTTAACCTGAGATAGGTTGTCATAACAAGTTGAAATTGTTTAACTTAAGTTTTTTAAGTTTATAGGGTGGTTTCCCGGACCAGGATTAGCTTAGGCCAAGACTAGACCTTAGTTTTATTAGGAAATATAACTAGTTTATAACAAACATACTTTACCAGAAACATTACTTGAATGCATTTTGAGGCAAAAAAAGGGCAATGATGTATTTTAAGATATGTCAGTGCAAGTTGTTTTCAGTTTGGACAGCTCCTACATTTATTTTAGTCTAGGACTAATCTCTGTCCGAGAAATCTCTGTTACCCAAGTAACTTAAAAATATATGCTGATTTGACCATTTTTTTTACAGTGTAGCATTACAAATTTTCAAGACAATTCAGAGGAGGTCAAGTCAACCCAGATAACGTTAGGATTTACTAAAGGCAACCGAACCAATGGCTCATCCAGTGGACACAAAATTTCTGGGCTTTGACCAATCTTTTTCCACCTGTTGTTTCCCATCTCAGTGTCATTAACTGCATAAATCCCAACAGATCCATCCTCAAACCCCACATACACAAACATTTCCTCAGTAACAGTGAGAGTAGAAATGTTCTTACACAAGTAAAACCTGCCAACAGTTTCACCATTGCTCATACGCATCACTATCAACATTGGCTTTTCATGAAGATCGCAGTACACATTCTGACACTCCAGAGAAGAGTAACATGCATAGACAACATACTGGCCAGAAACGTCTACATATGGCGGCTGCTGAACAACTCCTTTGGTGCTTACAGAGCAAAGCTTACTGTTGGAAAGATCCAAGATGTTTATTGTGGATGCTGTTATTGAAAGAATGGCAAAACCACCATCTGACGATAGTCTAAAGACCTCAGGCTGGCACCGGATAAGGTTTGGCAGCTGGAACTGATGGCAAATAGTATCTTCTGTTAATCTCCAAGAATACAAAGCACCTGCGACCGAAATAACAACCACGTAATCTGGATGGTCAAGTAAAGACTGGAAAGCAACAACTTCGGATTCATCAGGACTGCAGAAGCATTTGCAGGCAATACCAGTCCAGAGACTAACAGCCAGGAGGTCTCCACTGTTAATACCTAAAAGAAAGGTGCTCTCGGGAGAAACAATGGCATCTTTGAGGTCAGTATGAATACTACAGACAACATTTCCACTCTGCAATTTCCACACCCTTGATGGTCCTGTTTCTGAGAGGGCGGCACCAGAAAACCCCTTGGGAGTTATTAGAACTTTGAATGCATGACTTCCAGAGATCCTGTAAATATTTTCCCCACGGTTGGTGTCCCACACATAGATATCTCCTGTGGCTACAGTTACAAGGTATTCAGCATCTTTAGAGATAGACATGGACTCCACCGAACTATGATGAAGAAAGCGCTCTTCTACGTTTCCACTCGAGAGCCCCCACTTCCACACAAGTTCTGAGCCATCTGCAGAATAGCAGCTTTCTCCATGCAATCCAACAACCACTGCTTCTACCCTCTTACCAGACTTTGGTGCCGATGCTGATACGGCAATGAGATCCATGTTCCAAATAAGAACACTTCCATTTGTGATTGCTGCCAAGTGAGTCTCTCCACATTTCAGAAGTTTATTAGCTTGACTGTTAACTGTATTCAGACTCAGCACACATTGCCCGGTGGCACGGTTCCACACCAACAGAAATGGGCAATCATCAAGCAATGCAATGATAAAGTGTGAACCTTCATCCATTAGTGCTTGCTTAAGCGTTTTCCCTTCCGGAGGACTGAATTGGTCAAGTACATCCACTTGATTAATCTCAATAAGTTGTATTTGTTGCTTTTTACAAATAAGTAGAAGGTTGTCCTCTGTGTGATCAGTGTTTAACACTTTACCCTTGGTTTTGCAGGGGTTTTGTTTCATTGGAACCGGCTCTGTTATAATCTCAAGATTCCAAATGAATACATTACCGGCTTCATCTACGCATGTAATCATTCCTGTGTCTTCACAGACAATCAAGTCAATTACTGGCATTTCTTCTGGACAGATTAATGTGGCTAGAATTTGGTCATTTGGCCTGTCAAATATAATCACAGAGCCATTCTTCTGTCCACAGTAAAGGATATTACCATCATTAGAAGATGACACAGATGATATCTCATCACTGCAACAGAGCTCGACATGTTCCTCTCTCTCAACATACACAATGACAATGTTTCTGCCTTTCAACCACACAATGATTTTGTCATCAACCACCAAGATACCTCCAGGAATGATGTTTTTATCCTTTCCTCTGACTTGGATTGTAATTTCTTGAGGGTTAGCCTTTTCATCCCACAACAGAAGTTTACCACAACGGGTGCTAAGAAGGAAGGTATTTCCAGAGCTGAAAGCACTTGTGAAATGCAGATCAGATGATTGGGGAAGTTTAAAGCCCTCAAATGCACCTTCATTACAAAACCAAGCAGCACCGTTCTCCAGTACAGACACTACAGAACCACCGTCAGATCCAGCCGCATGTGTAATTGGAAACGCTTCAGACTCCTGCAGTGTACAGTGAGTATAAGGTACTGAAGGAACTGAGGATAAAACAGTATACACCCCATTGTTTACAGCCATACCATCAGATCTCTCTGGATTAACAGATTCCTTCAATGAAGGCAAAACACTTAGGAAAGGTAAGAGTTTGGCTTGCAAAACTGTTGGCAGGTCAGCGGGATTGTCCTTCAGTAGACAAGCAGAGGATCGCAAGATGACATTGAGGAGCTGAAGGTTCCTGTGAGTGTCCAGTTGAGATGTCTTCTCCAGCCATAGAAACAGATCATCAGATCGCTTTGCCTTAAACATGGCCTTGAGGTATGATTGAGATGTCATCTGGTGAACTAGTTCAACCATTTTTTCACTTTTCAATAGATGGAATGGAAGTTCAAGAAGTTTTCTCCGGTTGACATGTGTTCTCTCTGATGTAGTTATGGAAGTAGACAAATAGGTTGGAGGAGAAAAAATCCAGGGCTGACTTGGTGCTTGTCTGTCAATGTTAATATTCTTCGGTACATCTGAAGATGCTGTTTCAGAGTCTACATCAAGAATCAAAGGTTTTGCTCTGCCATTTGCCCAATAGCCACTGAAATAGCATGCCAGCACATAATGTATCTTCTGACATGTTTCCTCTGAGCACAGGTACCTCTTGCGTACGACCAGAGAGAAGTGTCTGCTGATCCAGGAAAGAATCTGCGTACCCAAAATGTTCCTCGGCACAAGAAACTCTTTAAGGTCAAACAAAAGACTTTCCACCGAAACCTCAGGCACCCTCAGTGTAAGTGGGACGGAGTCATATGCTGGAAGTAAAGATGCTAGTACTTCATCATCACTTGACAGAACATCGGTGAGTTCAGCCGTGCTCATGCCATACCTGGCCAAGGTAAGATAGCTTAAAGCTTTGGAGACTATGGTTTTGCTGTGCTTCTGCTCCAGATGATCAAACATCAAATGAATGCTATTATAGACCCCTTGCACCAGACTGTTCTCCGTAACCTCGAAATCTGAGCTCCAGAGGCTTGCCTGTTTTTGAAGCAGTTGCACATATAACAGTAAAGGACATTTCTTTAAAGCCTGATTTACATACATCTGTTGACCTGAGGTTATCTTCCTGTTAGATTCCTGCAGAAGTGTTGTTAGGAACTGGATGCAGCTTTTACTATCCACTTGTTGCAACTCACAGAACAGGTTTGTATCTTGGTAATACATCTGAAGAGAAGAAATAATGTCAGGCCTGTCTGTAGTGATAGAAATGAGCACCTTTACATGTGGGGGAGTAGACTTGGGTAGCCACGTTAAGTCTAGTGGCTCATCTGTGTTTGGTAGTTGATCAAGCCCATCTATAACGAGCACCAGAGGATTTCTGAATAATGAACTCATGGTTAGGAGCCTGCTGAAGGTTTCTTTTAGTTGTAGAATATCATTGACGCAAATATCGAATGAATGCTTGTAGCTTGATGCAATTTGTTGACAAATGTCTTTAAGAAGTTGCCTCAATGAGCTGTTGATATTGAAGAATTGCACAATGATCACAGGATCCAGGTTCTTTAACCATACAGATGCCTGTAAAACAGAACAGTCCATGTAAGTGATATACTACTGTAAGCATTCGCAGCAGGACCAAATAAGTCCAAATTTGAGCTTTATCATCTACTGTATGTACAGTAAAGTTTTTTATTTATCAAATGGACAAGTTCAAAATGTTTGGAGAGACACCTGATTTGCACAATGAGCCAGAAGCACAGTTTTGCCTGAGCATGGTCCACCGGTCAGTACAAAGGGAATTGTGGCATTTTCTCCCTCCAGGTACGATTTTACATGTTCAACTTCTACACGTTCAATTCTGTAAAGAGAAGAAAACATGCAGCACAAGTCTTCCTGATCGGTAACAGCTCTTTCCTTTGAGAAAGCACAATCAATGAGACGCCTCAGATCTGTTTGTAACTGCTCCCTTAAACCAACAACAAAGTTCAGTCTCATCTCAGGTGTGTAACCTTCCTGGCGTTTGCACTCGGTGACGGTGCAGTAAACCCGGGCTTCATGAGAGGCGACCAAGCTCGGCAGAAAGTGATCTCGCAGTTGTGACAGTCGTTCAGACTGGGCTGATTTGTTTGGTGAAAATCCATTTGGTATTTTGTGAACATAGCAAAGGCATCTTGCTTTATCCTCTTGGGAATGGTCTTTATAAGCATAGCGGATGTCATTCTCAAGGGCTGCCGAAACAATAAACATACATTACACACTATTTATTTGGACTAGAGAGTAAATAAATGCAATGACTTACCAGAGCAAAAATACTTTTGAGCTGCTTCATGTGTCATTGTGCCATTTTGGACACAGCGAGTCACGACATCTTGAAGGATTCTCCTCAACTCACAAAGTTCCTCAGACTCAGTTAGATTCTTGCACTAATGTTGAAAAGTTTAAAAACATTGACAAGATACAAATTCTGAGTTGCATAAACTACTTCTGTACAGCAATACTGCAAAGTTTCTTGCCTGGACATTGTGAGGTTTACTGAGAACAGTACAGAATGAGGGAGGTATGGCATTGTCATCTCTCTGGTAGTATCTCTCTAGGATGTCACTTCTGATGTCCACATGCTGGCAGGCCTGCAGAAGACGGTGGAACTCTGAAACTTCTATCTGCTCTGGCAAACATGCATCTCCATACTGTTCACCAACCAACCCCTGTCACACAAAACATTTACATTTATATTAGTTATAAGTTCATAAGATCCTTTATAAGGTCAAGTGATTTACAATCAAATTAAGGTATGCATTATATAAGTGCGTGTGCACTGCCTTAGATTTGAAGCTGTGACCCTGACATTGCTAGTGTGATCCACTACCACAAGGTTTTTCAAACTGGTGTTTCGTGAACCAAGGGAATAGCTGGGGGCTTGTGAGGTGATGATAAAATAAATAAATTACAATTAAATTATACAGTGTAAATAAATTATTTTAATATATATTTTATATATAATATATATTTTATTTGTTTAATCTGCATGTCATGTGACCATTATACATTTTATACAGAAAATGACCAGATGTAGGTCCAATAACGGGTAATAATACAATAACTATGTGAATACTACTGATAAGACTTGAAAATGTATGAAAAATAAATGTTTTTGAAGTTAAAGGTGCCCCTATAATGTAAAACTGTATTTACCTAGGCATAGATGAATAATAAGACTTCTGTACATGGTAATGGCATATCGTGAGCCTCAAAAATGATTGTTTCCTCCTAATATAAACCTCATGCATGCAAAATACCGCTGAAAAACAGGCCAATCTCAACATAACACCAACTGTGACGTTACAGTCGAGATGTACAACCCCAAAATTAAATTACACATTAAATTAAGTACGATGTTGTTACAATGCTATAAACAAAGTTGTGACTGCTGAGGTAACGCTATATGCTAGCGTTTAGGTTAAAGTTCTACTATTGACGTTACAGTTACCTTTTTCAGGTCCATACTGAAAAAACACAAACTTACCACTCAGAAACGTCCATTAACAATCTCCAAACAATTAAAATCTGATAAAGACTCAAGCATAAGATCTGTTTACACACACACAGAGCTACTGAAAGAGCTGCTCTGTGAAACAGCCAATCAGAGCAGAGCTCAACATTATTATTCATGACCCTTTCAAATAAGGTAATAATAGACCATTTCATTCTAAAGGCAAATCCTAGGGTTGTAAATGGACATGGATAATTTTTGCACTTAATAAAGTTACATACCTTCTATGTAGTTATCAGAGAATAATTTAACATATTATTATTTTAAATGCATTCTTTGGCACCTTTAAACATGCAAATGTGCTATTAAATTATTTACTTAAAATCTCAGGGGGCACTTCAAGTAAATAATTTAGGTGAATGGAGTTCAGCCGACATAACATTTGAAATCCCTGCTCTACCAGATGTAAAGAAAAACAAATTCTTATAAGGATTTTTCAAATATATCACATAATGTCATTGTGTACCATTCAATAGTGCTACACTGAAACATCATATTACCACAAAGAAAGGGCCCAGAGAGTTTCTCCTGCAGTCATCCAGCATCTGCATGCGTCTGCTCTGTGAAGGCCAGTCTATGGGATCTGATGCTTCATAAGGGTCAATAACCTGCAAAAAGTCAACACTATTGTCTATCAAATGAATCAACCGGATCTAGCAGATAGATTGGGAGAAGACAAGGGTTGCTTTATTTAGCAATAATCTCTTTTAATGCACAATAATAACCAAATCCAAAACTATTAACACGAGTAATAGTAGAGTTATACATAATATTACATGTTTATTGATATGGTGTAAGAGAAATAGACACTACAATCTTTTTAAAAATAATTTTCACAATCAAAAATTCATGATGTTTGGATTAGTACAGTCACAGGAGGGTCTGTTAAATGCTCACTGCTCCAGTGAGAGAAATAAACATGATTTATTAACGCTCATGGATTTAAACAACAATGGCTCATGGCAAAAATCATCTTGTCAAACAGAATAAAAAACATTAACTTAATGAATAAAATTCAAATCCAAAGTGATTAAAGCTTTAACGGAGAACAAGAGGTGTCAGGTGTTTCCTCACCCTGAAGTCAACTCCATATGTGCATCTGCAGTACTCTCTCAGTTTTGGGAATGTCCTTTCTCTTAGTATCCTCCTCTCAATCACAGATTCTGAAAGATTTAGACGAGCTGACCTTTTGTCATTTATCAAACACGGCATTTATACAAATATACAATATTACAGGCTCCTACTGACATCTTATGGACCAAGCCTATAGGGGTGGTTAGCTTAAGCCAGGACAAGGTAGTTTAATTAGGAAATATAACTAGTTTTAACATACATGCCTTACTAAAAACATCACTTGTGATGCAAAACAAATTTTGAGGCAAAACAAAGGTCACTGATGTATTTTAAGATATGTCAGTGCAAGTTGTTTTCAGTTTGGACAGCTTTTGCATTTATTTTAGTCTAGGATGTCTAATCCCTGTCTGGGAAACCGCCTCATAGGGGCAGTTTCCCGGACAGGGATTAGTTTAAACCAGGTTAGGCCTCAGTTTAATTAGGAAATCTAACAAAAATGCCTTAATAAAATCATTACTTGTGTGCATCTTGAAGCAAAACAAAGGGCATTGATATATTTTAAGATATGTCAGTGCAGGTTGTTTTTTAGTTTGAACAGGTCTTAAAATTATTTTAGTCTAGGACTAGTCTAATCCCTGTCCGGGAAACCGCCCTATTGAACCACCAAGTCTTTAAAATTAAACATTAAAATACACCCCGGTTACTTCAATGCATATACTGTGCCTTATGTTTTACTGGACATTACTTTTTTTTCTTAGGGTTGTCAAAAGATTAATCACAATTAATATCATGCAAAATAACAATTTTTTTTGCATAATATATTTGTGTGTAAATGTATTATGTATATATAAATACACACATACATATATACATTTAAGAAACATTATATATTTTTTAATTTAGCTATTATATAAAAAAATCTAAATATATACATACATCTAAAAGTTTCTTAAATACATCCATGTGTGTGTGTTTATACAATTACACACAGTGCACACACATGATTAATTTTTTGACAGCCCTAGTTTTTCATTATCATATTTCAGCACGACTTTTCTTTTGAGCAAATAATAATGTTTTAAATAAATGACTCCTTTAATCAATATAAACACTTAACAGTTTAAAAAGTATTGGGAAGACTCATGCAGGTCAGCACGTAAAATCAAAAACTACATAAAGATGCATTAAATATTTAATAGCTTTCTTTAGTAATGATTTCCAAAACAATAATTTTACTGTTAGGCTTTTATATTGTATTTATTTATTTGCTTATTATTCATTAGAGCATATAAAGATACAACTTTTAAAATGTTTTTGTTGAAAAGCAGATTTAAATGTAGGGCTACAAATGATCACAATAAAAACATGATAAAAACAATAAACTGAAACGTACCCTCTGGGTTGGAGCAGAAATAAACTTTGACACAATCCATCTAACTTTTCTGCTTATTTACTCCATGTGGTCACATTAAATTAACCTACTGGAAAACAAAGTATGTGAGGAATCTACACATATGATCCTGCGGATGGAAAACTGGAACGCTGTGTGTTTTCCACTCATTTCCCGTCAGGAAACGTGTCGCTCTTACTTACATGGAATTCTGGATTTGGACATGCCCACTCCTTTGAAAACTAATAGAAAAGAAACAATGCTCTGAAAACCTTTTATAATATCCTCCAACAAATAAACACTCTAGATTTAACATATGGACACAAGAGGCACATTTATAAGGTAGAAAACATGAATAAAGTTTTGTTATTAATGTATATTTTGTATAAATTAAAGAAAGTTGGTAAGAAGTAAGAATTTATATAACAAATCTAATAACAATTCTGACTGTTGCTCAGTTTATGTACAACATCCATTAAATAAAAAAACAACGATAATGAGACAGTGCCAACGTTCCCCAATTTTTTATTTAACATTTGTACACAATAAATACAAATAATTTTACAGCTAATAATATGCAGAAATAATATTTTTCACCTGTTCTCTGATATTGTCACTGCAGTCGACAGTCAATTTGTTGTATTTTTTTAATCTGTTTTCTAGCAGCTCTGAATCACCTTCAAATTTTTAGAAATGCAAATAAAAACACTTGGAAGTAAAACAACTAAACAATGCAGCTAACGCTACAGAAGAGGCTCCAAAGAGTGGAAACTGGCCAAAAATATGGGAGCGTAATAAAAAAGCCTATTTACTTTTTTTTTTGTAGGTGAGAACAGTTTTTTTGACACAATGGGCTTTAACCTCTAACCATAAACTTCAAAACAAGTTTGATAACATTCAAAAGATCTCAACGAGATCAACAAGAAAACAGGTCGTGACAAAGGAAAATAGAAACGAAGGGAAGATATTCCAACATCTTTCGCTTTTATAAAAAAATCTACCGATCAAATGTTTGTTTCCTACGATGTCTCGCTCTCGCACGCTCAACTTCTTCTCGTAATGACCCTGTTCGTGTTTAACAGAACTATGGTACCATTTCACAAAATGGATGGTTTTTCTCTTTCCACTGTCAACATTATGGAATAAACATAATTGCTTTCTTTCAAACTGTATGGGAAAACTATAATCAATCACACTTACAAAATTAATAACACAACACTGGGCAGCTTCATCGCTGAAAACTGGGAAACAAATAAAATCTTATAAAACAAATGGCAGTCAAGAGTGCTGGGACGCATCAAGATATGCACACGAAGAACAATACAGATGATAAATCAGTGAGGATTATGTAAATTAAAAGTATTTTAAATCCATTTCTATGCATGAAATATCTCAAAAGACAAAAAAGAAACATAGCTGCCCCTCATACGGAGGAAATGCACTTAGGATAACACAATAACAAATCTGCAAACCAAACATCTCCATATCAGTCCATCCGTCCACATGTGCGGCTTTTCTGTGCTTGTTGGAGAGAATCAACATTCATATCAACAAGATTCATCCCATTTTAAAATACTGTCATCGCTTAAAAAAGTCCCACGTAGTCATCGATAGTGCTGATACAATGAGAAATGCGTTTTAAATGATCATGTATATTGATCTGTATGATTATATTCTGCCCAGACACACACACACACACACACGCACACCAATAATACAAAGGCAAACATCATCACATATTCTCTAGCAGACGCTCAGAAACATCCTTAAATCTGTCTCCGCCAAGTTCTTTTGAGGACTAAATATTAGTAATACGTACAAACACAGGTCTTCATAATGAAAAGCTGAGAAAAGGATATAGTTATGTAGGTTAGTAGGTTTATTTAGATCAACACGACAGAAGAGAAACATTCTGACTGGAGGAGGTGAAGGAGACAAAAGACAGAATAAAGAAAAAAGGAACCCGCCTTTCTTCTCATCCGTCCATTTTACCTTCACCGTCTCCTCTTTCTGTTTTCTCTTCTCTATTTTGTTTTATATACAATTCCCTTTCTTCTTAAGATGTCTCTTTGATCTCACAACATTCCTACGATGACAGTAATGTACTGTGCTGTTACACATAAAAATACGTAAATGGTAAATATTCATGTCCGACCCTTTCATCACCGCAGGCCTCCTGTTGCAAATGTGCAAGCGTAGCCTCCGTCAAACCAATAAGGTGTTTTAGAGATGTTTTACACTTACACATCAGTCCGTTTCTAAATGATCATTACCAGCATTGAGCGGATTTACTCTTCCGTTCCCTTTTAACAATAAAAGTAATTACGAATACAAGGATTGAAGTTTGGCATGAAAGCGCATTAAGGCACCAAACAGTCTGTGTTTGTTTTTTAAAGAAACGTTTGTCGATGCCGTCGAGATGATGTTCTCCGGATTTCAGGGAAAGAAGGATGCTCATAGGGTGGGTTGAAGTACACCACGCCCCCTCCTGAGTGGAGTGGGAGGAGTTAGAGGTCAGGTGGGGTGTGTTCTGCGTCCATCAGGGCGGAGCTCTACACCAGCGTGATCTCCACCTCCTCGGTTTTCTCCACTTGCCTGCGGGGGTGCTGTTTTGGAGGGGGAGGAGCTGCTCGAACCTACAGACACAGGGTTGGGTAGACAAAAGATAATTATCTGTTATTTGGTCATTCTTATTAGATCCTTATTACAATTTATTACACCGCTCTCAAAAATGCTTGATTTTGATTGGCCGGATGTGACATTTTCAAAATTCGTTTTTTTAGATAACAATAGCTAAAAACTAATAACACACGGTAACACAAACGCTACAAATCATTTTGACAGATGGGTCAATGACATGACATTGATTATTTTGTGTCCGTATGGTTCAATTAAATGTAAAAGGGTTAAAATTTCAAAAATAAATTTGCAGATTACTTGCATACATCCCCCTTTTTGAGGACCAAGTCTAAAATTTTTATTTTATTTAAAAAAAAATATTTGGTGTAACCAGTCTGTGTCAATTGGTTTAACGAAATATATTCATAAAAAAATGTTGAATAAGATGTAATCATCTAGTTTAGTGTAATATGATTTTTTTTACATACATTTAAACATACATTTAGAAAACATAGCTGTTTTCAGCATATGTCAGGACAAATATTACAAAAATGCATTCAAATTTAAATTTTTTATGATTATCCTTGCAACAAGGTGAATAAAATATTTAATATTTCTAATTTTTTGGCGCAATTGGCGGTTACACCATTTGACATTTTCAGGTGCATTTAGTCTTAACTTTCATAAAAATGGTGCAAATGTAATTATTTATTGCATAAAATTAACATAAATACACTATGTTCATTGAAATAAAACTGATGTGTGCTTTTAAAACAAGTAAAAAATAAATAAAAAAAATTGTCACTGACCCAGGTACAGTTTAATATTACACAAAATTAAATATAAATATGTCTTTAAATAACATAAATGACATTATATTTACAAATGATTAAACCATGTTCGTGAAATTTGAACGTCTTTGTCTTATCTAAACGGAAAGCAAACGGAAGATTTGCATTCGTAAAAAATTAGCAAATAAAATATTTCAAATTAATATTTAATGCTGCTTACCTTACTTATGAGATAAATAGTAATAAGTGGATTAATGTACAGGTAGCAGGTTGTTATCGTGAAATAACCCCAGACAGTGAGATCAGGACCCAACGCAAAACGTAATTTCTGCAATAACAACCTGCTGATACATTATCCCTTACACAATACAATGATTTTTAAATGCAGTTTAATTTGTTACCATCTGTGAAATCCAGGCTAAAGTTTTACAATCTAATAATGAGATTAGGAGCATCAAATTTGATTTCACTTATCGATTTCAATCTTTGACATGACCTTACTCAGTCAATACTACAGAATCACAGTTATATTTTCTTTACATTACATAGGATACATTTTTATAGAAAAATACTTGTTCCCACACATTAGAGATCTTTGAATGGTCTCTATACAAACCTCATCGTCTGTGAGACACTATGAGAAACAGACAAATAAAACCAAAAACTTAAATGATAAAATCTGCAGTAATCTACATACAGGTCTGAGTTTTCCAGGGCCCAATCCATCTGGAGTAAGTCTCAACGGTTGAGGGAAACCTGGACTCTCTGGACTTAAACTGGAACTGTGATCTAAAAGAAATATAAAAGCGTTTAATTTAAACAATAATATTTACAGTAACAATGAACACTAATCCTTATACACTTTATTCAGTCGGCAGCCATGTTGAGTCCAAACCGAGGCTGTGAGGGATGGACGTCCAGAGCATGCGCTTTAAACCAATTTGCCAGGTCATATGTCCCTGCTAATTTTAACAATCCATGATTTCTGAGGTTCATTGTCCGGTGTAAATTTGTAAAATGATTTATTTTCTGTGTTTTGTTGGCTGAATGACCTGCATCCTAGTACAAAACAATAGGTTTAAAGCGCATGCTCTGGACGTCCATCCCTCACACACTGCAAAAAATGACTTTCTTAATTAGTATTTTTGTCTTGTTTTCAGTAGAAATATCTAAAAATTCTTAAATTAAGATGCTTTTTCTTGATGAGCAAAATGACCTTAGTAAATAAGTCTAGTTTTAAGACAAATAATATACAATTTAAGTGAAATTGTCCTTAAAACAAGCAAAATTATCTGCCAATGGGGTGAGAAAAAAAAATAGTTAAATAAGATTTCTTTTTTCTTAAACACTTAATTCAAGTAAAAATTTCTCACCCCATTGGCAGATATTTTTGCTTGTTTTAAGCACAAATTCACTTAAATTGTATATTTTTTGTCTAAAAACTACTATTATTTTCTTAGGTCATTTTGCTCATCAAGAAAATACATCTTGATTTAAGAATTTTTAGATATTTCTACTGAAAACAAGACAAAAATACTTAGTAAGAAAGTCATTTTTTGCAGTGCAGCCTCATTGAATAAAGAGCGGTTCACATTTCGCATCTAAAACCGCGCAGAAAACGCGATCGTTGGTTGGTTCTTGTCACATGACCTGCAGTGCGCTTGCGGCATTCCGAAAAGTTAAAATGTTTTAAGTCAAATCATTGTGGACGCGCCTGGAAAAAACGAGCATGTCGCACCGCGTGCGTGACTCAACCGCGTGGCTACATTTGAAATAACGAACTTGAGGACGCAAAAAAAACGCGAAATGTGAATCATCCCTAAGGCGTATAGCTTATGTATTACCCTGCTATAGACCATTTCAAAAGATGTAAAAAACACTTCTTGTTTCAGTTTGTGACTGTTTTTTATTTATTTCAGATATATCATTATCTTTAAGATGTTTGTTTAACTTTTTGATTCAGTTCTATATGTTCTGTTGGTTGTATTTTATCCCAATGTTTATCTAGTGTTAAAAACTGAAACAGGAAGTGCTTCTGGAGATGAAAGGTGTTACATCTTTTGAAATGGTCTATAGAAAAACGGAGTTTAAATGAGAGAAGACGGTGACTGGTGTTTTACCGTGAACCGGTGCTTTCTGCAGCGAGGGCGGTTTGTGTTCTCCATTAACAGACGGTGAGCGGGGCAGGGCCGGGGCGGAGCTCGTCTCTGGACTCGTGTATGGACTGCAGGGAGGCTGATCGTACAGCGGCAGAGGAGGAAGAGATGAATGAAGCCTTTGACAAGGTGACACCTGTGAGGAACAGAAAGTGTGTGATTATATGTTATGATTACATTCCCATACATTAAAACTTTGCAAACACTCACTCTTAATTTACTGCACATTTCACACATAGCAAAGATATAATAAGATTGAGCACTCCTATTACTTTGGATAAGGGACAATGCAATGCTCAATATGGCCGCTCTGGCGATAGAAGTCTCACCTTCTAGTTAAAGAAAAAACAATCATCAACTAATAAAGATTGATGATGATTTTCTGGGGGAGGAGCTTGCCAACATAGTCGCATGAGGAGCTTGCCAACATATGTGCATGCTCAGTAGCTGAAAGGACCTTAAAAAGTGTTTTTTTTTGTGTGCAATTTAAGCTTAAAAAAATAGAAGTTATGGTACAGTTGATGTCTTGTTTAATTGTGATTTTAGCATGCAATTTTAGTGATATCTGTTATTTCCCATTTAAGTAGATAGGACTTGAGTATTGCATGACTGATTGCATGGCCACCTTGTGGCGTGACTTACCTAAAGAGACTTTAGCAATAGTAAACTCATCAATACTATGAAATAACACCCATGTAACTACTGCACTGCAAAAAAATGACTTTCTTACTTAGTATTTTTTACTTGTTTTCAGTAAAAATATAAAAAAATTCTTAAATTAGATTGATATTTTTTTGATGAGCAAAATGACCTAAGAAAATAAGTCTAGTTTTAAGACAAAAAAAATAATCAAATTTAAGTGATTTTGTGCATTAAACAAGCAAAAAAAATCTGCAAACAGGATAAGCAAAAAACTTTAACATTTTTCTTAAACACTAAATTCAAGACAAATTCAAGAAAAATTTGCTTAACCCATTGGCAGATTTTTTGCTTGTTTAATGCACAAAGTCACTTAAGTCTAAAAACTAAACTTATTTTCTTGGGTCGTTTTGCTCATCAAGAAAAAGCATCTTAATTTAAGAATTTGTAAGTATTTTTACTGAAAACAAGACAAAAAAGTTTTTTTCTTGAAAATCATTTTTTGCAACCAATAGCAGATTTTTTTTTACTTGTTTTAAGTAAATTCGCTTAAATTGTATATTTTTTGTCTAAAAACTAGACTTCGAAAAAATAAACTGTTAAAAACTTTTCTTAGGTCATTTTGCTCATCAAGATAAAAAGCATCTTAATTTAAGAATTTTTTGATATTTCTACTGAAAACAATGTACACTGCAAAAAATGATTTTCAAGAAAAAATTCTTAGTATGATAGTACGAAGTTCTTAGTTGTCTGTTTTAAGTAAAAATATTTAAAAATTCTGAAATTAAGATGCTTTTTCTTGATGAGCAAAACGACCCAAGAAAATAAGTCTAGTTTTTAGACCAAAAATATCAAATTTAAGTGATTTTGTGCATAAAACGAGCAAAAAAATCTGACAATGGGGTAAGCAAATTTTTCTTGAATTTAGTGTTTAAGAAAAATTTTCAAGATTTTTTGCTTACACTGCAAACAATGATTTTCAAGAAAAAATATAAGCAAAAAAAATCTTGAACATTTTTCTTAAACACTAAATTCATGAAAAATTTGCTTGACCCATTGGCAGATTTTTTTTGCTTCTTTTTGCACAAAATCACTTAAATTTGATATTTTTGGTCTAAAAACTAGACTTTTTTTGCAGTGTACCCTATTTGGCAGATGCTTGTTTTCAGTAAATTTGCTTAAATTGTGTATTTTTTGTCTAAAAACTAGACTTATTTTCTTAGGTCATTTTGCTCAAAAGAAAAACAGCCTAATTCATTTTTTTGTAGATATTTCTACTGAAAACAAGACAAAAATACGAAGTAAGAAAGTTGTTTTTTTGCAGTGTACCCATCCAGTCTGTTTATTAAAAGATAGCACACTATATCATGATCTGCAATTATGCTTCAAAAGGCTTTTTGATCAGGCACTTCTGAAAGCTTCCTCTTTGAGCCCAAGGTGGGCAGAGTTTGATATGGGTACAGATTTGGCTCGCTGGCTAATTACAGGAAGGAAGAAACCACGCCTGTACCAACCACGCATACCAGACATCAGACTCAGAAATAACACAGAGTCGAAACGTTTACAGAGTAAACGGTTAAGTTTTCTTACTTGTGCATCCGTCAGCCAATGAGAGTCGCCGTTCTCTGAGGCCATCAGATCCTCAACCAGCACAGACGGAAAGACGCCCACCCGTCCGTTAAACTCGCCCTCCCAAAACCCATCGTCCTCCTGGTTGTCTTTGTTGAGGATGCGGATGATAGCGCCCTCGGGGAAGGACAGCTCATCGTCTGTTTGACCCTCATAGTCATACATGGCCTTAACAAAACTCACTGAGAAAGAGACGAAGACGAAACAAAAAGAGGGGAGAAGGAAATGTGTTATTTAACTGTTGAAAGAGCTTTGAGGAGTTTCTCCAAATAGCTTTGAAAGATTCACAAGCGTCTTTATAGCTTTGCTCATAAAGTCCCCCTGTAGTTGATCATTTTCATCACTTAAAACTCATCTTTGAGCATCATAATAGCATTTTTTTAATAACAAATTTTCCTGTGACAGTAATTTCTTCATGCTTTAAAATAGCTTGAATGCAACCCATTTAGTATATGCAAGTCTATGAATATGCAAATTAGCCACCATCTCTACTCAATCACTCAGCTCTGACAATATATATGAATATGCAAATTAGTCCCCGCCTCCACTCTTTTGCACCACTTCAGACCATAGATATACACTCTGTGTGTCAGTTTAAAATACTCAGCAATGGTGTTAAATGATGAATTTGCACATGGCTTGTCTTAAATCATATACAAAATACCACATAGACATAAACAACAATAAAAACTTGATTTTCACAACAGGGGGACTTTAAGATAAACTCACCGCTGGTGTCTCCGTTGAAGCTCCCGGACGTTAGTTCAGGTTCTGTGGAGTTACTGGATGAATGCGATCGTGCATCCATAGCGGCAAGAGACTGCAGCATGCTCAAAACACTGTTAGACGTGGGAAACTGCAAATATTTCTCCGGGACGTAGCCCACCTGACCGGTCTTATTGCGTGCCTGCAATTGCAACAATAAGATAAAAGTCTTTCATTGCAGATTAGATAAAATATTTCAATCAAAATTTGTCAAAATACGTAATAAATGATAACACAGAAAGCAATGCCTGTGGAGATCTTTGTAAGCGACTGGTATTTGTATTTTGTGGTGCAGATTTCGAGTGTGTCTGTTTATTGACCCACTGTGGAAAGAGCTGCATTATATGATTGATCTGAGACAGGAAGTACAGAAGAGCTGAAATAATTGTGTGCTTTACCTTCACCCAGTCCTCCATGTCTCCATCTTCAATGACGTCCAACATCTCCTGCTCATCGATCGTAAGCTCATCTGGCTGAGAGGCCTGAGAGAGAGAGAGAGAGAAAGAGAGAGAGAGAGAGAGAGAGAGAGAGAGAGAGAGAGAGAGAGAGAGAGAGAGAGAGAGAGACAGACAGAGAGAGAGAGACAGACAGAGAGAGAGAGACAGACAGACAGAGAGAGAGAGAGAGAGAGAGAGAGAGAGAAACTTTGACAACCGGTTGCTTTGGTAAATTAAAGACATAAGCACTAAACAGTAAACTGAAGCCAGCTGTTACTAACACTTACCTATCAACTTTCAACTAATCATTGAAGCTTACTGGACAAACGTCAAAAACATTATTATTATTACTAAGAAACTAAGTATTACATTTTTGTAGCTTTTACAGAGGAACAATTTTAATTATTTTGTTAAAAATTAATTTCTTAGTATTTTTGTCTTTTTTTAAGTAAAAATATATATTTTTTTAAATCAACATTCATTTTCTTGATAAGCACAATTACCTACACTGCAAAAAATGATAAAAAAAAAACTCTTAGTATTTTTGTATTGTTTTCAGTAAAAATATCGAAAACTTCTTAAATTAAGATGCTTTTCTTGATGAGCAAAACCACCTAAGAAAATAAGTCTAGTTTTTAGACCAAAAATATCAAATGTAAGTGATTTTGTGCATAAAACAAACAAAAAAATCTGCCAATGCGGTAAGCAAAAAAATATTAAACATTTTTCTTAAACACTAAATTCAAGAAAAAAATCAAGAAAAATGGGCTTATCCCATTGGCACATTTTTTTTGCTTGTTTTATGCACAAAATCACTTACATTTAAAATCACAAAATATTTTTGGTCTAAAAACTAGAATTATTTTCTTGGGTTGTTTTGATCATTAAGAAAAAGCATCTTAATTTAAGAATTTTTAGATATTTTTACTGAAAACAAGACAAAAATTCTTGGCATTTTTGTCTTGTTTTCAGTAAAAATCTATTTTGCTTGAATTTAGTGTTTAAGAAAAATGTTCAAGATTTTTTTGCTTACCCCATTGGCAGATTTTTTGCTTGTTTTATGCACAAAATCACTTAAATTTGATATTATTGGTCTAAAAACTCGACTTATTTTATTGGGTCGTTTTGCTCAATTTTTAGATATTTTTTACTGAAAACAAGACAAAAATACTAAGAACATTTTTTCATGAAAATCATTTTTTTGCAGTGTTTTTAAACAAATAAATAAATAAATACAATTTAAGTGAATTTGAAAAACAAGCAAAAAATCTGCCTGTGGGAATTTTTCTAGTATTTAAGAAAAAAGTTAAAAAAAATTGCTTACCCCATTGGCAGATTTTTTTGCTTGTTTAAAGCACAAATTCACCTAAATTTGATTATTATTTTCTCATGCCATTTTGCTCATTAAGAAAATGCATCTTGAGTTAAAGTTTTCAGATATTTGTACTAAAACCAAGACAAAAATACTAAGTACAAAATTCATTTTTTGCACTGATCGCCCAATAAGACCCTTCAAGTACCATCGACTAAAATAAACCCACAATGCCACATGTCTGCCTGTTCAATCAGAAGAGTCATTCGGTTCATGTTACGACAAGAATCGATGCCATGAATGACACATAAATGCTCTTCATCTTTTGAAATCTTACAGTGACTGACATCTTGACAAGTTTTGTCAAATTGATGCTTATAATTTACCGAATATATCTAACATGCAACTATTCAAATGTCCTTGGGACATTGCACAAGCATGGGTTGTTATCTTCTCCTACCTTGTATGAGTAAAGCACTTTGCAGGTAAGCGGATAGTTTCTTAAAGTCCCTGAAGGACTTGAACTGCTGTCGTCGTGCGTTTCCATGTTCTCCTCTGATTCTTCGCCCTCCTCTCGCTCTAAATCCACAGTGGTCTACAAAAATGGAAACAAATATATCATAAAACACTTCTGCACTTCTTCAAAATGGCACGACAACACTGAAATGTCTCGTGTTTTTTTATAATAAACAGGCGGTTGTAAGATCATGCCAAAAACGGCTATTAAAAACACAGGTGTGGATTCTGTCCAAGCTAGCAGGTGTATGAAAACCAGGTTCTCTCATTGGTCAGCAGGTGATCACGTGACCACAGAAACGTGGCAACAGAGCAACACAGCTGAATAAAGGTCACGTGCATTGAAAACTGATACCTACAGGTGTTTAGAGATTGGTTTAAGAGCTTGAAAACTGATCTCAAATCAGTGTAGGCCAGCTGATATAAGCTCATCCCCACTGCTAACATAATAGAGATTGGAGCAAAGCACATGCCTGTTTAATAACACTGTAAGGTCATTGTTATCTTAATGTCTGTTGATAATATTTCTGCACTTGGACACTTTACATACACAGCTACGATTAAACTTAAACTAACTTTCTCTTTTAACATCAGTGCATTTTTATTGGTTCAAAATAACCCAAATATTCCCCCAATCCCAAAACATCTTTTATAATCCTTTCTATAGTCTCTCTTTCTCTTTGTTTGTCCTTCTGTCTCTCTTTCTGTCTGTGCTGCAAGGTGTTGTGAGTTGAATATTAATTCATATACAGAGGTCAATCTACTGTGAGGTGGGCTTACCTACGGTGGATTACTTCATCCTCATTGAAAGTTATTTCCCTGACCTTTATGCAACATGACGCCTGTATTTTAGTACTGCGGTATATTTGTGCTCCAGTACTGCCATATAGTCGCTCTTTACCGCACCATTAAATGTCAGTATATTTGTATTCGTTGTATGTGGTGTAGTCCAGTAGGTTAAGGGATGTTGGAGGGGTTTAGATTGCCTACAGCAGGGCTTCCCAAACGTTTAAAAAACATGTCTTATTAGTTGAATGTATTTTAATTACGTGGCAAATTTCCATTATTCAACGTAAAAAGAGTTTAGTTGCAAACAACAAACATGATTTAATTAATTACAATTAATTAAATCATAAAACATAAAAATACATATAAATAAAACATTTGCTTACACAAAATATATATTTTATTTGTTTAACCCCTTCAGACCTGATACTTCAGGTGTTTAAACACATCAGCCTTCTTTTGATTGGTTGATCAGCATTTTTATTGGTTTAAACCACAAAATATTTAATGTGCATTCAAGTGGACGCAGGGTCTGAAGGGGTTAACCTGAATGTCATGTGAACATTACACAACACTACAATAAATTAGAAAAATAACAACTCTCATAAGAAAAATGTTTATGTACCCATAAAAAAATTACCAAATAAAGGTCCAATAATAACAATAAATATTATTAATAAAAACTTTAAAACGGATGAAAAAATAAATGTTTTTGAAGTTAAACATGCAATTGTGCTATTAAAATATATACACTCTTAAAAAAGGTACATAAAAAGGTACAAAAGTTGGTCACCAAGGTCGTCCCATTCACTAAGGGCACACTATTATTATGGCTAACCCAACCGAACCGTGCCCGAGCACGATTGTCCCTACTCCCCCAAAAAGCATGCACGCACACTGTACTTTGACCGATCTGAGCCCGCTTTCGTCATTAGGATGCAATTGTTTTAAAGAAAACAGGAAGTAAAGCACACTTAACATTGGAGCCCTCGTAATGTTAAGTCTGTGTTTTTTTATTCTGAGTCGTTAGGTGCGTGATTGACACACAGCCCTCTCACATGCCTATCATATTGCTCAGTTGATCTGTCGCATGTGCAGCTCAGACATCCATGTAACGCTGTGAAAGTGAACCGCGTCCAAGCCCACCTCAGCAAGCCGACCAGGGCACAATTAACCAAACCACGCCCGGGCACGATACAGAGCAATCACACTAGTCAAACAAACAAGGCTTTTGGGGTCAAACGTGCTCGGGCGCGGTTTGGTTGGGATAATGTGAGCACGCCAAAAAGGTATATATACTGATATATATTAAGACCTAAATGGCACATATTAGGTACCATCCCAACTTTTGTACCTTTATTCCTGAGAGTGTATTAAAGGAATAGTCCATTTTCTTAAAAGAAAAATCCAGATAATTTACTCACCACCATGTCATCCAAAATGTTGATGTCTGTCTTTGTTCAGTCGAGAAGAAATTATGTTTTTTAAGGAAAACATTGCAGGATTTTTCTCATTTTAATGGACTTTAAAGCAGACATATCATGCTTTTAAATCTGTCCTTTTTACATATAAATCATCTATTTGTGGTCTATATAAAGCGAAACTGCAATGCTTGGGTCTGAATTCCTCATTATTATAGCCCCACAGGCCCCCTTTCTACCCCTTTTCTGATGTGCATCTGAGAGCAACTCGTTTTGGTACTGTCTTTTTAAATGCACGTCATACCCTGACCCCTCTCCAGGTTGCAGAGGTGACACTCGGTGAAACTCCACCCCGTTCGGCCATTTTTGTAGTTTTATAGCAGAGATACGATTATCTAGCGGCACAGAAACTTTTTATTCACTCGTTATTCACAAAATGTCAACAACGGAAGACTTGTCCATCCAGCCGTACATGTTCGAGCCAGAGTCGGAAACGGAGCGAGATGAAAATGAAGACGACGAACCTGCAGAACAACGTCTTCATATGAAGGTATCGCAATGGTGTGTTAATGCCGTTTGTCAAACCGAAGGCTGCATACGTCATCAAGGCGGTCTTATTTCAGAATATTAACAATTATAAAGTTGACTATTACTCTTAGTTAATTGTAAATTGTTGTAATATGCTATAACTTAATCCCGGGTTGATGACCACATGCGACATCCACAGGCTGCAGCCTTCGGATTGAGAAACAGCACTGCTAAACCATGACAACCGTGTACTTTACTGTTTTTAAAGTTATTTACAGCTTACCGAAGTGCTCTGCTCGTCGTCTCCAAAGATAGAAGTAATTGACCCCTCAATCAGACGAAGTCTATCGGCAAATCCTACTTTATACTGGTGGAGGTTGGTGAAATAGTTATCCTTGAAGTGCTTCGCGCACTAAAAAAATGACATTTCCGTGAAAAATAAAACTCAACCAGGCACAGGTTCAACAACCGAACATTTTGATGTACTCTCTCGTAACTTCTGCATCCTTGAGCTTGGACTACAATATCGCAGCGAGAAATTGAAAATGGCGGATTGCTCGTAGTGTTGGGCTGGAAGTCGATGTCCTTATTTAGCAGTTCCGCTGCAAATACTGTGACGTAATTGTTCAAAAAACGTAATAGATAATAGAAAAATCAGAACCGGTTGGAAAATATGACCAAAACAGAATATAAAGATATCAACAAAGCACCTGAAGAGACTAATTTCAACTTTTATGTACTTCTAAACACTACAAATATACAACAAAATGCATTTAAGAGCTAAGAAAGTGGATTTAGCATGATATGTCTCCTTTAATGGACACCAACACTTAACACTTAACTCAACACGTAAATTTTTTTTTTTCAACGGAGTTTCAAAGGACTCTAAACGATGCCAAACGAGGCATAAGGGTCTTATCTAGCGAAACGATTTTCATTTTTGACAAGAAAAATAACAAATATAAACTTTTAAACCACAATTTCTCGTCTAGATCCAGTCCTGAAAGCGTCAGCGTGACCTCACGCAATACATCATGACGTCAAGAGGTCACATAGGACGAACGCGAAACTCCACCCCAGTGTTTATAGGGCGTCTTGAAAGAGGACCGTTCCGACGTTGTTGTATGTCATCTGATACTAATTAATGTCTTTGTGTCAGTTTATTGTTTACAATGGTCCGCAAATGTGCGTTTTATATATGTAACACGTGACCTCCATACGTCACTACGCATTTACGTTAGGTCGCGCTGGACCGGATCTAGACAAGAAATTGTGGTTTAAAAGTGTATATTTGTTATTTTTCTTTTCAAAAATGAAAATCGTTTCGCTAGATAAGACCCTTATGCCTCGTTTGGGATCGTTTATAGACCTTTGAAACTCCATTGAAAAAAACTGTTAAGTGTTAAATGTTGGGCTCTATTAAAGTCCATTAAAATGAGAAAAATCCTGGAATGTTTTCCTCAAAAAACATAATTTCTTCTCGATTGAACAAAGAAAGACATCAACATTTTGGATGACATGGTGGTGAGTAAATTATCTGGATTTTTGTTTTTAAGAAAATGGATTCCTTTAACTTCTCAGGGGGTACTTCAAGAAAATAATTTGGGTCAAGGGGGTTCAGCTGACAAAAAAGTTTGAAAACCCCTGGCCTAGAACAAAGCTCTTTGTCACACAAGTGTCCTTACAGTATGGTAGTAAACGAGATACTCACTGAAAGAGAGAGGTCATGGGTGGTAAGGGTGGGTAGTGACGCCCAACGCTCGTTCTCCAACTCCTCCATCACCTGATTCATGGCACTCTTCAACCACGTGTCCACGGAAACACCAACCTGCCGCAGAAGATCCAGACGAGCTTCGGCCTTAAGCTTTACAGTCTGAAACGGATTAAAAGAGATGTCAACAAAAAAACAAAGATGATGACAATCCTGAAATAACTGCTTCACATCACAAAGAAAGAAATATGATATTATGTTGTATCTTTTTAAAGGCACTGATACATTACACGTAATTGAACCAAGAAAAAACAAATATTATAATAATTTCATCAATTCTACAAAACATTTTGAAATAAGCCTTTCATGTCACAATGCAATAATTCATGTACTGTTTTTATACTAATGAATGTTATTAAACTGCTCTCTAAACTACAAACATCTTGCATTAAAAAAACTCTTCATTTCTTTTAATTGTGGGAGGATGATTGTGTAATGGTCCACTCATTATTAAACCATCAGGTTGATCTCAGAGGAGAATACAGATGTCCATACACCATTAACACTTCTCATTATTCACAATGATGCATCTGAAGACTCAGTTTCCAATGTCACAGACAACACAAACAGTTTTCATTGCTAAATAAAAACATAATTTTTGAGCAAATCTAAAGGGAGGGAAATAATTACAGACCAATTATATTTCTAATATCCGTTGGGAAAACACGCTACAAAGTTTGCTGCCAAATACAATGCAATATTTTCCAACTGAACTTCACGTGCGATTTCTTATTCTGTTTGTTGTTAATGCTCCATTAGCTCTTAATGGGGATATTAAATATTTAATGGCCTGAGCTTAAACAATCTGTCTGCAGGAGATCCAAGACAAAAACAACGTGCAAACAAAAGTGCTTTATAATGCAATTGATTGCCGTGTGGATCTACAAGTACAGTTTCAGTCATACATCATAAATTTGTTACTGTGCCCAGAGGATCGTCATAAACTAGGTTTCCTTTGAAAAGGAAAATCCTGTCATTTATCCAGCATCATGTGATTTCAAACCTGCACCAGGTGGGTTTTTTTTCTTTAATAAAACCATGCCCACTTTTATGGCTATGCTCATGGTGAGCACCTGTATTTCAGTTTGTCCACAGACTTCACAAGATGTTTTTCTTTGTACACTGAGGTCAGATGTAAACTATTAAGAGAGCTCGTATGTTGTGCAGCTGTATGGGGGAAAAACCTGTCCTTAAATTTACTTTTTTGGTTTAATGAAGGTTTTTGTGACATCTCGCATGAGGTTTTAACTTTGTTTAGAGGCTTTGGCATGCAAACACTTATTCCAGAAAATACTTTTATTGCCATTCATCCCAAAATGACAGAGATATAATTTTGGGTCAACATGGCACAGCCCTAATACAGGTTTGTGAAAACATAAAGGTTAATGAAATGAATATTAATTTATGGATGAACTATATATTTAAGTTACAACATATTCAGGGCCAGAAGAGGGCGCTGTGACAGCTGGAAGTAATGAGGGAGACCACAGGACATAACAGATGGGCAATTCCATGCAAATGTCAACCTTGGCATGATAAAATACAGTCTTTACCTAAAGTTTTTAATAACCATACTGATATCTCAGATGTCAATATTTGGTGTTTTAAATATCCATGCAAAATCTCTGTTAAAGTTTTTAAAGCAGGTTTTTCATTATTTTCCATAGTTAAAGGGTTAGTTCACCCAAAAATAAAAATTCTGTCATTTTCTCACTTTCATATTGTTACAAACCTGGATACAGGATACCTGGATACATTTCTGGAGCACGAATAAAGATATTTTAAGGAATGTTTGTAACTGAACCATTCCCCATGCACTTCCATAGTAGGAAAAAGAATACTATGGAAGTGAATGGTGCTGTTCAGTTTGGTTACAAACATTGCTCAAATATCTTCCTTTGTGTTTATCAGAACAAAGAAATGCATGCAGGTTTGTAACAACATGACAGTGAGTAAATGACAACAGAATTTTAATATTTGGATGGAATAACTCTTTTAAGTAAGTGCAAATTTCAAAATTGTCACTAATAACAGAGAAATGTCACATGCACAACGTGGTTTCTTCTTAAAAATAAATGTGCACACAAGAATTAGTTGAAAATAAAATGCATTCTCTGGAAATTTACATTTTAAGTTTTAACTGCAAATGTCATGCTGTGCGATGTATTGATCGCTTGGGGTTAGATTTGGGGGTTGGGTTAGGATGTACTTTTATGAATTGGTTTCTACATGTTTTTCTTCTGCTTTTAAAACTATTCTCACATGGAGTTGGGATTAGGATGTCTAAAAATGTAACAGAAAGTGATTCTTACCCCAAACCCAAGCGACAGAAAATAGAAAAAACAATGAGAAAACAATACATAAAATGACACGAGAAATCCGTGGGAGTGACACGGAAAAAAGCTGAATTCCGTGACATGGACACGGATAAAGTGATCAAATTTTCCGTGACTACAACACAGATTTTCGTGAGATCAGGTTGAACTGACTATACCAGAACAGGCCTTAAATAGTTGACAATGCTACTAAGGTCATATTAGTACTGGACCACATGTCTGTAATGGCTTTGTAATATATCACATTGCAATTAACAATTAACGCCAGCATTTTTCATGATTTTCACAAAAGTTTAATGCCTTCCAGAAAATGCTCCTTTTTAAATATATAAACATACAATATAAGAAATAAAAGAACAAAAACATCCGTTTCATCCTACCTTCATGTGTTCTGTTTTTATCACCTCTCAAATATGTGTAGGTTTCATCAAAAACACAAAATTTTGAGCAAAAAGCTGAGATAATTCCATTTTTGTGAAGGACTTTTGATAGAGATCAGATGCAGAGCGATCTTTAAAACATACACGGACATACAGCTGTTTGCCCTAGAGAGCACCACCTGGTGGATAATAGCGGTATTGCAGATTGACGAGATTCCCCGCCATTGACGAGTTAAGCGTTAAAGAGCGCCATCTGATACTGTCTCGTTTATACAGGTGATGCAGCTCCCCCTTGTGGTTTTTTAAGAGATGTGCAATCATTGTGGTGATCTGAAATCATCACAATGAGGTCAAACAATCGTGATGATATGATTATTTGATTATTTAATTATGGTGACAGCCCTATTCTGAATAAATGTTTTTGGGCTTCTGTCTTTGTTTTATGCAATATTCTTTTACAAAAACAGATAAAATGATACTCAGATACAGTATGCATTACACAAAATCCTACTTTTGGCAGGGATGTTTACTTTAATAAAGTAAGTTTTTCAGAAGTGAAACGAAGAGTAGCAGGTGATCATATTGCATTTTGATGAAGATTATGAAAATGCAAGATAAATCTGATATTGATGACTTGTGTATGATAACATGTATTATTAAAATGAACCCAAACAACCCGACGCACACAAACAAACACTCACCTCTGCTTTCCGGATGTTCTCTTTGGCTTCCTCTATTCGGAATTCCAGCTCATTCCGGCTCTGTTCTGTGGTTGGAGTCCCGAGCGTCTCACACTCCTCTAGAGTCTGTCATTAAAAAACAAATGACTGTTAATCAGCTTAATTCAATTAACTCACCCAGCAACTAATCTACAAAAACACCACTGCACCAGAGCTCCTGCTGCGGATCTGACAAATAAACAAGACACAAACACGCACAAGATTTCTTCTTATCGATTTACATTTGTGAATAACTACATGTGTCCTGGTTATCTCTTACCCTCAAATCACAACAACATAAAATTAGATTTTGCATAAAGAAAATTAAGCCTTTTTTTGAAGAACCGAATTATTTTAATTGTATTCATAACCATGAATCACATTTTCTTACCAAAGTCTCAAATAAAAGGGAAACATGATATAAATGAAGAATAAAAAACATGACACAATGTCAAAATAAAACATTTAATTTTCTTTATGCAACATGAAGTAAACAATAATCTGGACATGTGATGTAAGATTTATTTGACTATGAAACAATAGTTATTGCTTTAATCCCTTGTAATGAATATTATAGTGTGTTTGCGTGTGGCTTGCTTCTCACAGACTTTTATCATTTGTGTGTAATGGATGTTTATAAGAAAGCGTGACTCATCAGTGAACACAAAATGATATTTAAAAGCACATGTATTTTTCTCACAGATTTGTAATGAATGTTATTTCCGAGCTGTGGTTGTTGTGGTGTCTGAATGTGTGCATGTAACATCATGCCACTCACCCGTTTGCAATGGATGATGTTTTTGTGTTCGCGGGCCAGCCGTGTTGCCCATTTCCTCGCCTCTTTGTTAAGACTGTGTTCTTCGGTGGTGCCCGTCTCCGACTCCAGCTGCCGACTCTGAAACGCACGCAGAGGACCGGTTACCACGGCAACACACACCTACCTGGATTTCACAGGTCTAAGATCAGACCTGTGAGTCTGAACTCATTACATTTACAATTAAAAATCCACAACACGTCGAGGAAAAGAGCTTCTCCCCCTTTCTGAATCACAGGGGATTCATTACTCATCTCCAATACAAATGAAGGAACACGCTTGGATTAGCAGTTAAAGATGCGCAATAAACAATTCCTCACAATACTTCAAACTAAAGATGAAACAACCGAGTATTTGAGTTAAAACAACCCAGCAAAGGTTAGTTTTAAACCAAGGGGTTGGGTTTGTCCATATTTGACTCAACATAAAACCACCCAACATTTTTAAGAGTGCAGATTTATACATGCAGCATTACTCTAAATGTAGCCAAATATATTCGCTAATCGCTATACATAAAAATAAATACATTGTAGTGCTGGGCAAAGATTAATCGCGATTAATCGCAAACAAAATAAAAGTCATTTTTTTGCATAATATATGAGTGTGTGCTGTGTAATTTTCCAAGTTCCATCAATTTATCAATATTCTACCTTAAAAATAATGTATTTTTATTCAAGCTACCAAAAATTTACGAGTACCGGCTACCAGGTATTTAGAAATTTTGCGAGCCATGTATATATATTTTAGGTGGGGAGGCGCATATCTAGGGGTCCTCGGCACCAATTTTGGTTTGAAAACCCCTGCTATATGTAATAAGAAAGATGGATTTGCACTATACACATACTAAAGCATCGAATGTACACCAGCTTAAAAATACCAGCGTTATTTTATAGCAGTAATTACTAATGGACCTGTCTGTGTGAATATCTAGTAACATTACTACAGCTTTATGTACTGTGCCTAATGTTATATATATCATTAAATTTGTACCTGCTATTAGTACTAACTACTATGTACTTACATTTGAAATGAATATGCATAAACAGTAAAAACCTTAAGTGTCCAATGTCCAGGACAGGATTTAGATTAATCCGGGACTAGGCCTTAGTTATATTAGTAGTTTTTACAAACAAACCTTACAAAAAAACAATACTGACTTGCATCTTGAGACAAAACAATGCCAATTGATATATGTTAAGATATGTCCATGCAAGATGTTTTTAAATGAAGGCAGCTCAAACACGCATTTTAGTCTAGGACTAGGAGATAAACCCTGTCCTGTAAACCGCCCTTATGTGTTTCAAATAGTGTAATTTTCTCGACAGAATAACCACTAAATTCTAAGAAACAACATCCAGATAAAACCATGACATACACTCACCTAAAGGATTATTAGGAATACCTGTTCAATTTGTATTAATGCAATTATCTAATCAATCACATGGCAGTTGCTTCAATGCATTTAGGGGTGTGGTCCTGGTCAAGACAATCTCCTGAACTCCAAACTGAATGTCAGAATGGGAAAGAAAGGTAATTTAAACAATTTTGAGCGTGGCATGGTTGTTGTTGCCGGACGGGCTGATCAGAGTATTTCACAATCTGCTCAGCTACTGGGATTTTCACGCACAACTATTTCTAGGGTTTACAAAAAATTGTGTGAATGGAAAAACATCCAGTATGCGGCAGTCCTGTGGGTGAAAATGCCTTGTTGATGCTGGAGGTCAGATGAAAATGGGCCGACTGATTCAAGCTGATAGAAGAGCAACTTTGACTGAAATAACCACTCATTACAACCGAGGTATGCAGCAAGGCATTTGTGAAGCCACAACACGCACGACCTTGAGGCAAACGGGCTACAACAGCAGAAGACCCCACCGGGTACCACTCATCTCCACTACAAATAGGAAAAAGAGGCTACAATTTGCACAAGCTCACCAAAATTGGACAATTGAAGATTGAAAAATGTTGCCTGGTCTGATGAGTCTCCATTTCTGTTGAGACATTCAGATGGTAGAGTCAGAATTTGCCCTAAACAAAAGGAGAACATGGATCCATCATGCCTTGTTACCACTGTGCAGGCTGGTGGTGGTGGTGTAATGGTGTGGGGGATGTTTTCTTGGCACACTTTAGGCCCCTCAGTGCCAATTGGGCATCGTTTAAATGCCACAGCCTGAGCATTGTTTCTGACCATGTCCATCCTTTTATGACCACCATGTACCCATCCTCTAATGGCTACTTCCAGCAGGATAATGCACCATGTCACAAAGCTTGAATAATTGGTTTCTTGAACATGACAATGAGTTCACTGTACTAAAATGGCCCCCACAGTCACCAGATCTCAACCCAATAGAGCATCTTTGGGATGTGGTGGAACGGGAGCTTCGTGCCCTGGATGTGCATCCCACAAATCTCCATCAACTGCAAGATGCTATCCTATCAATATGGGCCAAAATTTCTAAAGAATGCTTTCAACACCTTGTTGAATCAATGCCACAAAGAATTAAAGCAGTTCTGAAGGCGAAAGGGAGACAAACACAGTATTATTATGGTGTTCCTAATAATCCTTTAGGTGAGTGTATTGTAAGATGCACTTGAGATATCTTGACAACCCTATTCTGTATTGCTGATAATGCGACCTCATGCATGTGTATATTTGTTTTGAGCGTAACGGCACGTCGATGCAAACTCAATTCAAGCACTTTGACAAAAGAGTCGTCACCTAACACCGCCACATCATTCCGATGCCAACACACATACACAAGACTCTCCTGTTAAGCTGTACTCCAGTCTTCCCTGTTTTCCCTCTCTGTGTGCCCTTAGGCAGATGTGCAGTACATGTTTTAAGCATGCTGGCAGAAAAAAAAAACACATGACAGCCTGCAAAGCCTCCATCTGGATGTGAACATCCTAATCAATCCCACATGCCTGTGCTTCAGACTCACAGAGATATGCATTGTGAAAAAAACTGATGGACTGAGTATGCGTGGATAATCTGAAAGCCTTTAAAGGGGGGGGTTTAACAGTATTTCATACATTCCGACAGTTAAAGAGTTGTATTCCTCATGCTAAACAAAGGCAGTGTCAAAAAAAGCAGTTGCCAAAGCAGTCACTCCTCTTTACGTTAAAAGACCCAATATGGGAGTCAATCAAAACCTAATCTCAAATGTTTTGTTTGCAATTGGCGCATAGGTGCATTTAATGTAAACAACACGAACATATAGCTGTGCTGTACTCGTAACTCTTTACGGAAAGTCCGCTTTGTCTTTTATAAATCTGACAATATGAAAGACTTTTTGGACATATGAAGGATGAAATACTACTCTATAGGTACCCAAGATTAAAATGAGATTGTCAGAAACTGTGTGTGTTATGTGATCTTTAAACCTCATCCTCTATAAAATAGTAACTCGGCAACCACCAGTAAAGACAATATTGCACGACACCGAGGCGTAATGGGAGATGAAGTCGGAGTGACATCGTGTACCTGCGCTAGAGTCATTCGCATCACACTGACGGCCGAAGGCTCAATGTCCACCAACTGCTGGACGGAGCTGAGAGTCTGAGCCGGAGAGGAGCAGAGATGAGACACAAACACACACACACAAGAGGTGTTAAGAGACAGGAAAATTAGTTAGAAACAGTAAAGCAGTTAGAGTAAGATGTTAGAAAACACAAGCACTAAAGTTGTCTTCAAGAAAAATTAGACTACAGGACACAACATTGATTCATTAAAGAAAGAAGTTAGAAAAGAAAGAGATTTCAGATCATTCAGCAGTACATATATATACTGTTAGTTGTAATGTTTAGTGTAAAGGGCTTGTTATAGTTGTGCGTAGGTGCTACGGCGTAGCCGCGACGGCATAGGTTCCGCGTCGGTTAACTTTTGCGCTGTCATCCGCGTTGACCGCTGGTAGGCACTATCCCCGCATGTAATCACAGTTGCAGCGCAACCATCAATGAAGAAGCAGCTTGGCAAGTTAACCCACAAACGAAGAAGAAACAGCAACTTGTTGTGTATGATTTGAGATGACCAGCAGTGATGGAAGTAAATAAACAGCGACTTTTGTTGTAGTTTGAGTTAAATCACTCCTCAACTTTCACCGTCGCAAATGGAAATACCTATGACCCACTTTTTTACTTGACGGGAGGGGTTCTGGTGGATCAATCACAGCGCTTGTGGTCTGCGTAAAAGTGACGCGCTGTTAAAAATTTTGCGAGTTGCACGTCAAGCTACGTAGAGCTACGCAGAGGCTACGGATAACCTACGGTGACTATAAATTGAGCTTAATGTGACCCGGCCTATGAAAACCCAGCCAATTTCTACATATAATCATCTTGCGTAATGTAATGATCATTCCGGTAAATAAAACCTTGGTGTCTTTAACTCTTTCACCGCCAGCGTTTAAAAAAAAAGTTGCCAGCCAGCGGCAGCAGTTTCACAAAAGTTTAATGCTTTCCAGAAAACGTTCTTCTTTAAATATATAAACATACAATAGATCAAATAAAAGGACAGACACCTATCTCATCTGTTGTCTTTTTATCACCTCTCAAATATGGGTAGGTTTCTTCAAAAATACAAAGTTTTGAGGAAAAGCTGAGATAACTGCATTTTTGTAAAGGACTTTCATTAGAGATCAGATTCAGAATGAAGATCAAAACATACACAGACTTTTTTACTGTTTTTGGATCAGTGGATGCTTCAGTGTTTTAAAAGTTGTATAAGAGGGGCACCTGGTGGATAATTGCAGAAATACAGGCTCCTAATCTCATTATTAGATTATGAGACTTTAAGACAGGATTTTACAGACAGGGTCACATTTAACTGACTCCACATAAATATTATTGCATTGATGGAGCATTAAAACATGAATGTCCCAAAATCTGCTGTGATTGAAGGCAAAGCAGTCGACAAACTGTAAGAGAGTTTAGAGAAAGCAGGATGTTTTTAATCACCACAGGAACAAGAAATTCTGTTCCCTGTCTCTCAGATGGGCCGAGCTAAAAATAGGTGACGAAGAAATTTGTGTTTTTTTGGCACAGTTGTGACGTACGTGTCGCTGACGGTGTTAACACTGAATAAAATATGAAACGTTTCAACACCTTAAACCTACAAACGAGGCGTACAGGCAGACGAGCAAGAAAAGAAATATTGAGGAAAACTAAATTAACCAAAAGCAAATAACAAGAGTCTCAGCCAGGATCAAGAATCCTGAAGATGCACGCTTTGATATCCACATTTCGAAGTTATTACGTGACTGCAAAATACATTTGGTATTTTTCAACGTGCTGAGGAAATGAAGACCTGCTGCTGGACTTGTCTCATACACGTGGAGCCAGAAACTCAGATGTGCTTGTCTCGGATAAACATGCAGTACTTGTGAAACTCACAGTGTCGCTGTCGCTGGGCTGGAACTGAAAGTCTTGTGATTTAATAAACACCGGGTTCTCCTGCAGGAACAACTGTTGGTTGAAATCCTGCATTACCTGGACACAGAAAAAACACACACATCTAACATTAGTGGTATGTAAAATAAAGCATCATTGGGTATATGAATATGTACTGAGCCCCTAAGGTGACATTGGAGAAAAAAAATCTAAAGTTTAGTTTCATGTGCTCACGTGAAACTTTCGCGTGCACATGTGAAACTAAACGCGATAGTTTCAAGTGCGCACGCTATAGTTTCAAGTGCGCACGCTATAGTTTCACGTGCGCACGCTATAGTTTCACGTGCGCACGCTATAGTTTCACGTGCGCACGCTATAGTTTCACGTGCGCACGCTATAATTTCACGTGCGCACGCTATAGTTTCACGTGCGCACGCTATAGTTTCAAGTGCGCACGCTATAATTTCACGTGCGCACGCTATAGTTTCACGTGCGCACGCTATAGTTTCACGTGCGCACGCTATAGTTTCACGTGCGCACGCTATAGTTTCACGTGCGCACGCTATAGTTTCACGTGCGCACGCTATAGTTTCACGTGCGCACGCTATAGTTTCAAGTGCGCACGCTATAGTTTCATGTGCGCACGCTATAGTTTCACGTGAGCACGCTATAATTTCACATGAAGAAAAAATTAAATAAAGTTTAGTTTAGAAACTATAGCGTGCGCACGTGAAACTATAGCGTGCGCACGCTATAGTTTCTAAACTAAACTTTATTTAATTTTTGCTTTATGTACCCTTAGGGACTCCGTAAATATGTGTGTGTAAAGGGATTTTATTCATAAAGAATCTGATAATGAGGAACTGGCAGAAGGAATCTGTTTCTGGGAATGAGTGTGAGAGAGAGAGAAAGTGTGACTCACTCGGCTGGACTTTTCCAGGAGGAACTGGAAGGTGTTGTGGATGGCTTGAAATGCTTCCAGTTCGGTACGGCAAAAGGATATGAGATAATCCTTCACGTGGTCATACACATTTCCCTCTAGACCCTGAAAACAAAGAGATCATAAATTTTATTTGTACTGAACAGATGAGAAGTGATTGTGTGGTGTGAGAGCCACAGAACAAACGGCAGACAGATGCATTATGGGAGATTGTGGTGCATCCTCAGCCAGTTTATAGAGAGGAGAGAGAGAAATCAGGAAAAGGTTCGTGATGGGACCTGCAGCGAACAGGCGCTTGTGCTGTTTTCTGGGCAGATTGTTCAAACATCGGCAGCTGCTGAGAAAGATCAGCCAGTTCAGATTCCTGAACCACAACATACAAAAACAAAAGTTCAAATCCTGCTCTCTCTCTCTCTCTCGCTCGCTCGGCCTCCATGTTCAGCAGTACTGGGAAAGAATGTAGTTGTGATTTGTAAGAATGTTTACAGTGGGAGGACTGGAAATGCCACAGTGTCCCGACAGCACACACACAGAGACACGAGTCAGTCTGGATCGAGCGGGCTTGTTGTGTGTGGACCGCTGGGTTACGGCAGGTGCTCTCAGGAAACACACATACACAGAGAAAGACTGTGAGTCATTACATGCATGCTTCCTCTTGATAGGGTCCTGAAAGCCTCCACCCACCAGACTGAAGTTCTTTAGCGTCTGTGTGTTATGTGTGTTTGTGAACCGAGAGGAAAGGGGGTGCAGGGTTCATTTCGGAGCCGCACACTGTGGAATGATTTGTTTCTCCGGCTTTCAAAGGTGCGAGAGTTCTTAAACTTCCTGGTTTTGTCATGACCGTGCATTCACACAAACACACACGCACTTTAAAAACATTCCCAAATGTGAAAAAGTACAACTCATGTGGCCCAATAAGAACTCCCGGACGGACGGACAAGAAAACCTTGTGTTCTTTCACACACGCACACATATATACACAAAGTCAACAACACCATCAGCTGAACAAACATAAATACTTCACTTTACACCCTAATGCCTCATGCAGAGAATTAATGAACCCCAGAATCCACACGCACATTAAACACACGCACAACACAGACACAGGCACACACACGCGCACACACACACACGACAAAGACACAAATACAACACAGATGCACATAAACACACCAGTGACACACAAAAAGACAAACACACGCACAAGCAAACACATCAAAGACGCACACACAAACACGACATAGACGCACAAACACATGACAAGGAAACACATACACAAAAAGACAACACACGCGCAAACAAACACTACACAGTCGCACACACAAACACGACATAGACGCACAAACACATGACAAAGAAACACACACACACACACACACACACACACACACAAACAAACACATCACAGACGCACACACAAGCATGACACACAAATACAACAAATACACACACAGACACACGGCAAAGACACACAAACACAACACAGACACAAAAACACAACATACATGCAAAGACACGACACAGATGCACACACAAACACGACACTGACACACAAACACATGACAAGAAAACACACATACAAATAAACACGTCACAGACGCAAACATGAGCATGACACACAAATACAACAAAGACACACAAACACCACACAAATATGACAGGGAGACACACACACAAAAACACAAGACACATGCAAACAAACATGACACAGACGCACACACAAGGACAACCCACACACACAAACACATGGCAAGAAAACACACACAGAAATACAACACACACGCACACACACACACACACACACACACACAAACAAAAACGTCACAGACGCACACAAAAACATGAAACACAAACACACACACACACAACAAGGAAACACACACACACACACACACACACACACACACACACACACAAACACGGCACAGACGCACACACAAACACGACACAAACACAAACATGACAAGGAAAAACACACACAAAACAAAAGACATGCGCAAACAAACACGACACAGATGCACACACAATGGCAACACACACAAACACATGAAAAGAAAACACACACACACACACACACAAACATAACAAGGAACACACACACACACACACACACACACACACACACACACACACACACACACACACACACACACACACACACACACACACACACACACACACACACACGACGCAGACACACAACACAGATGCACACAACAAAAACACACACACAAACACAGCATAGACAAACACGTAAACACAAAACAGATGCACACACAAACACGACACAGGCGCAGACACAAACAACACAGATGCACACACAAACAGGATACAGACTCCCACAAACACGACACAGACACACGCACAAACATGACACAGATGTACACAAACATAACACAGACACACACAAACACGAAAATGATACACACACACACACACACACACACACACAAAAACACAAACATGACGCAGACACACAACACAGATGCACACAACAAAAAACACACACAAACACACACGACACAGACAAACATGACAAGGAAAACACACACACAACAAAGACATGCAAACAAACATGACACAACTCGGACACACACAAAAACATGACACAGGCACACAAAAACATGCCACAGAAACACTAAAACATGACGCAGACACACATAGACACACAAACACGAAACAGACAAACAATGACACAGACACAAACATGACAAGGAAACGCATACACACACAAAAATACAACACACGCGCAAACAAACACGACAAAGACACACACACGACTTGAACACACACAAACATACGACAAAGACAGACACACCCACACACACACGACATACACAAACCTGACATAAACACAAAGTTTATCCAGAAGTTAACCTGAACTTATGATGAACATTAAGTGTTTGTTAGTTCTGAATGGAGGCTGTTGACATGAATACTGAAGCTATTTTTATACTAACAAAAACATCCATACACTTCTGTTCACACAACACTACAAAACACTTATTAATATTCAATATACTCAACCTCACTTTTTTCCAAACCCACAAGACTTTTACATAACTACTCTAACAGAGCCTTTTATTATTATGTTATGTGTGTTACCTGGAAATCAAACCCACAACTTTTGCACTGCTAATGCAATGACTAGGTGAGCAACAGCAACGCTCGAATTTCCCCTGAACACTTTTAATCCTCCACAAAGAAACAAAGTAAAATATTGATCACTGATCAGCAGGTGATTTCCAAAGCAAATCTGAGGTTTGATTGTTCGTGAATGGATGAGTAAATATAATATGATTGAATATTCATTTCCTTTTAAGGTAGTCCAGAAGTTTGTTTGTGTGTGTTTGGGATCTGCAAATGTCATCTTTCTATAAAAGCAAAAAAAGAGAAGAATGATAAAGTACTGAAAGTGTTTTTACAGAGCTGCTTCTCACCGAAACAGGAATGAGCTAACAATACACACAAAACCCACAAACCTACATCTTATCTAAAACATGTTCTCACCTCCACCCCTCCCATCTGCCAATGAACCTGAAACAGTCATCAAATACGTTTATTGATGTTTATACAGCAGGGGGCGCTAAAGAGCAACTGACAGAGAGCACAGACCCATGAACCAGGAACCCAACAACCTCATGATTGATTTTTTAATCAACTCTTCAATTTTACACTTACAGAGATGAAATATAACATGAAGAATATATCTGAAAATGATAGATGACATGATTATCATCAATTATTATCATTGTTATAGCAGAACGCTATATAGACTGTAACCAAGGTTACGGCTCAGCCAATACGAAATGAGAAGAGGGGCATGTTGTTCGGCAGGTGGTGGGCCTAAAGCGCTGACTCTCCACCTATCAATAATTCAATCCAGATTCTCTCGCCCTGAGCATTTACAGTACATTTCATTCATAACGCCGGGGGTCAAATGCCCATTAGACAGAAGAGCGGAATAGAAAATGTGTCCACCAGTAATGACACAGATAGTTTTGGGTACAGTGCAACAATGAAAGCTGATCATCGCTCTAACATGTATAAGACCTGGTCTACCAATGTGGGTTTAAGGCAGTGGCGGCCGGTGACTTCTTTTTTCGAGGGGGCTTGATGCGAAGTTCGTCACAAAATGTATGTAGCCTGTGAAGTATGTGTGTGGTTCCTTTTTTCAAAATATGTGTTCTGCGCGTCGAGAGACCTGTGTGCATCACGTGTCAGATGCATCTAAAGGGTTTATGATAAAAGAGATGCTTGCGTTTGCCAGATACTCGCATAATCTCATGCGTAATCAGAGTTTACTGTTAAGGGAGTGTCTTATGTGTATTTTGTGAACGTGAGCGTCTCTTTTATCATAAATGGTTTTGACGCCTGTGCACATGGTTCACATGACGCAGCAAACACATATTTTGAAAACGCAAGTAACACACGACACTCCGAACACATATTTTAAATTAGCGCCCCTCGGATGAGCAGTCACGAGCCGTCACTGGTTAAAGGAATAGTTCACCGAAAAAATGAAAAGAAACTATCTCTTTAAACCCTCATCTGGTCTAATTATAAGTAAGAGGTTTGACAAAAAAAGTATTCAAGCTTTTCTTAGACGCTTTGGAACATTTTGCATACAAAATAATGTGTGCATTTCTCAGAACAATTTGTGCAAACTGCACAACATCGTGGATGTCCTGCAAAAGCCTGTAATTTTACTCTTAAAGGTGCAGTGTGTAAATTTTAGCGCCATCTAGTGGTGAGGTTGTGAATTGCAACCAATGGCTCATCCCTTGCTTTTGAAACAAATAGAGAAGCTACTGTTGCCACCACCGTACAAACATGTCATCGTCGGAGACAACTTAGTTAAAAAAGGTTTGTCCGTTAAGGGCTTTTGTAGAAACATGGCGGCCCAAAATGGTGACTTCCATGTAAGGGGATCCTCTGTGTATGTAGATAAAAACGTCTCATTCTAAGGTAATAAACACATAACGGTTCATTATGAAAGGTCTTTATACACCCCTGATAATACAGTTATGTATATTATTTTGCATTTCTGTAAAAGATCCTTCTAAAAATTACACCCTGCACCTTTAAAAGTACATTTTTACGTCAGTGAACATGTCAGTCCCATCAAAATAGGAAGTGTCATTGTTCATGAAAAAGACAGTCAAAATGTTTAGCAATGTTGTCTATATATCAAGTGTACAGTGTACATATGTCAGTATTTTTTTATGTAAACTGTGGATGAACATTTTTTGTAAACAAATTACACACATTGTGATTTTGAATTAAAAAAAATCATATTTTACAGTACGAAAAAATTACAAAATAAGAAAGGTTCACTGTACACTGTAAGAAATGTAAAATTTTGTGCAACTCGAAATTTTAAGATTTACTTGACTTCAGTTCACATTTACAAAAGACAAAAAAAACATGCTTACAGTAACAGATGACGACACAAAGGTTAATAATTTTGCATGACATGACGATAAACTAAATTATAAATGTTTTGAGATGTAAGACAACTGAAAACCAGTATAATGTATTTAGATGAAAATGACATAAGCAATTGAACATGTAGCAAACAGAAGACAATCATACATAATCATCTGCATGATTGTACAAAGCATTTGCAATATGTCCAAAACAATGCGAATTTGCTTTCATGTTGTGCACAACTGACTTTTCTGACGCTCCAAAGCGACTGAGAAAAACTGTATTGCTTATAACATATTTACTTATTGAATATTTATGTATTTATTTGTACATTTACATGCATTAATACAGCAGCCGCTTTATCCAAAGCTTTTAAAAACACAAGGCCTTAAAGTGATTTGATCACGGATAAGGGAATTTTTTGGGCTCCAGTTTGGATTGTGCTCAACAACCACGATAAAATCACTGTAACACTCAGCATTTACAAAGTCTATTGCTTGAAAACAAAACATTTTTATGCTAATGCTGCAATCTCTACCTTTTGGTTGAATTAGACCAAAACTCATTAAACACCATTGCTGAGAAATTACTATGCTATTATTATGCTCAAATATTAGTTGTAAATGATAAAATTATTAACAACAGGGTGACTTTATAAATTACATATAGTCTCTTTCTTTACCCTGATTCAAATTAAATTGATTTAAATAGCGTTTTTTACAATGTTGCATTGCTTCAAAGCAGCTTTACATGAAAGATGCAGAAAAGAAACCTCAAAAAACGGTAAAGTTATTAAATATACAAGATATATATATATATATATATATATATATATATATATATATATATATATATATATATATATATATATATATATATGAAGAGCTCTTTTCCAAAACGCTATAAATCCATTTCAAAAGTTTTCAGAAAAAGTACATTTTTTACCTAGACCCACACATTTTGTGAATATTCAATTTATGCTGTTATAATGGATTTTTTGCTCAATCTAAACATGTTGAATAATGATTATTAAATCAAACAACAATATTGTTGATTATAAATTCAAAGTTAATTTTATTTTTTTTCAAAACGCTATAAATCCATATATTTTTCCCATAAATGTATGTTTTTTCTTTAAAAAACAAAACAAATAACAGAATATGCAACATGTACTCAGGGACTCTTTATACTATAAATGAATAAGTAAATTATTCAGATTGTGATATACATTGGAGCCAGTATGAAATAAACAGAATTACACATAACTAACTTGCTATTACTCCCTCCACCATTTCAGTTTTCTCCTTAGCAGGGCATTAGGAACCCCTTTTGCTTGATATATTTCACCTCTCTCTCTCTCTCTCTCTCTCTCTCTCTCTCTCTCTCTCTCTCTCTCTCTCTCTCTCTCACACACACACACACAGTTGTATTAACCTCACACGCACACACAGCGAGCTCCCCTCGATCTGCTCTCAATGACATACCATGTAACAACGCGCTCATAATGTCCAATCCAAAAAGCAAAACTTTACAGATGTCCCTGCATTGTTCACTAGCCACATTTTGTACTTTTGCACGATATTGGTCAATGTATCAAACGCCAGTCTGTCTATCAGCAGGCTATCGAACTATTCAGTACTTTTCATGTTACGTTAGCAGGCTTCTTCACAGGAAAAAAACTTTATTGCAAACGTACAAAACGGTATTAAACGAGCCAGTTCTGAAACGAAAGTTGTACATACCAAACACTTTGATTAAGATCGCCTTGCAAACGGGTACCTTCTCCGGGTGATGTATTAACATGACATTAATCCTCATTTGAGTAATGAATGAACATAAACAAACATCTGTTCAGAGCGCCGCCATTGGATTGCGTCAAACGCTCATCGAGTTCTGATTGGTCGAGAGGATAAATCGCGTTTAGGCTAAAAATAGGCTCGGCGCTTATCGCGTTTTGGAAAAGAACGGCATCTTGTACCTACATTTTAACAAGGAAATGTAATGATTTGACATAAAACATTCATGGAGCAGTGAATAGGTTCAGTACACAGCCAAATGACCTGACAAACTCATTTTTTTTTAAAAATGGCGTTTATCGCGTTTTGGAAAAGAGCTCTTCATATATATATATATATATATATATATATATATATATATATATATATATATATATATATATATATATATATATATATATATATATATATATATATATATATATATATATGGTATTATTGCAAATTGTATTGTCCTCATCAATAGATTATAATCTAATAAAACGAGAGTTACGTATGTAACTACGGTTCTATGAATCCCGGATGACCGCCAGAGGCGGTGCTTAAGCACTGAATGATCCATCTCGCGCATGCGCAGGTCGAGTGTTTATACCAACAAAGTCACCCGTGACCCCTGATGCCTACGGAGAGTCTATAACTTCCGGTGACATCAGAGGATCTGTTCCTACAGAATCTTCTCGCGAGTACACAGTGATTCTGAGTGACAGAACGCTCTGGCGGTCATCCGGGATTCATAGAACCGTAGTTACATACGTAACTCTCGTTCTATTTCATCCCTACTGACCGCCAGAGGCGGTGCTTAAGCACTGGATGACACATACCAAAAAAGTCACGAGGAATTTAGCACATACCTTATTGAGAGGAGAGCGCAGAGTCCGGCAACAGGACCACCTCCAGTGGATGGGGGGTAGCGACATTCACCCGGTAGAACCTGGAGAAGGTACTCGGGGATGCCCATGATGCCGCCTCACAGATGCGCTCCAGGGGAACGCCGCGCAGGGCCGCCCATGAAGTTGAGACTGCCCTGGTAGAGTGGCACCTCACCCCGGATGGCAGGGGGTGACCACCTCGTTTATATGCCTGGGTGATTACATCCACCACCCAATGAGACAACCGCTGTTTGGAGAGAGCACAGCCCCTCCTAGGACCACCATAGCAGAGGAAGAGCTGGTCTGACTGCCTTATACTCGCAGTTGCGACCACGTAGGCTCTGAGAGCCCGTACGGGACACAGTAGCTGTAATCTGTCCTCCCCTTCTGGGGGAGTAAATTGTGCCAGGTGGATAGGTTGGTTAAGGTTTGATGATGAGAAAACCTTTGGAAGGAAAGCTGAATTCGGCCACAGGGTAACCCCTGAGCCATCGGAGTTCCACCTCAAACATGAGTCACTCACAGAGAGCGCATGAAGTTCCCCAACACGCTTCGCTGACGTGATAGCAAGGAGAAAGGCAGTCTTAATAGAGACCCACTTCAGCTCTGCCTGAGTCAGGGGTTCAAAGGGAGGTAAACATAGGGAGTCGAGCACCAGGTGTAGATCCCAGGCTGGAGCGCGTTGTGCTCGTGGGGGGCGTAACCGCCATGCACCCTTCAGAAAAAGGGACACCAATCTGTGACACCCCACCGTGTCGTTGTCCACCCGAGCATGTCGAGAGGAAATGGCTGCCACATATACCCTCAAGGTAGCCGGGGACCGGCCGCCATCCAAGAGTGACTGGAGAAACTCTAGAACCTTTGGAACTGAACAGTGCACAGGGTCCACATTCCTGTCTGAGCACCATGTAGTAAACAGCTGCCACCTGTTTTCATACTGCGCCCGGGTAGAAGGCGCCCTTGCATTCAATATGGTATTGCAGACGCCATCTGAACACTCAGTCAGCAGCGGGTCGGGCCCTGCAGTGACCAGACCCACAGCTGCAGGCGGTGAGGATCGGGATGCCAGATTCGGCCCCGTAACTGAGACAGGAGATCCCTCCTGTCTGGGAGGCGCCACGGTAAACCGTTGCAGAGACTGTACAACAGTGGAAACCATGTTCTTCCCGGCCAGAAGGGGGCTACCAACAGTAGCCTGTGACCCTGCTGGAGGACTCTCTGCAGTGTTGGAAGAATCAGAGGGATTGGTGGAAAAGCATAGAGGAGAACCTCTGGCCAATCGTGTGCGAGAGCATCCTGGCCCAGAGGGCTGCTCTTCTCCGTCCAGGAGAACCAGAGGGGGCAATGGGTCGATTCCTCCGAGGCAAAGAGATCCACCCCTGCCCTGCCGAAGATGTCCCAGATGCTGAGGACCACATCCGGATGAAGCCGCCACTCCCCTGGCGGAGGCTTGCAATGGGAGAGTAAGTCTGCTGCCTGATTCTGCTCCCCAGGCAAATACATCGCCCTCAGGCTGGCCAGGTGTGGCCCTGCCCACAGCAGGAGATCCTGAGATGCCTGCAACAGTGGTGCAGACCTGGTGCCTCCTTGGTGGTTTATATGAGACACAGTCGAGACATTGTCTGATCGCACAAGCACATGCCTGTCTCCCAGGAAGGGAAGGAAAACCTGCAATGCCCTGTGCACAGCCCGCAGTTCCAGAACATTGATGTGCTGTGAGCGCTCCTGCACAGACCACAGCCCCTGAGCTGTTCGATTCTGCCACACAGCACCCCACCCCGAGAGGGAAGCATCTGTTGTGATGATTTCCCGACGAGATGCGATGGAACCCAAGGGCATGCCCTGCAGGAGAAATGACCTCACTCTCCATGGGGCCAGAGCAAGAAGGCAACGACGTGACACCTTGAGCTTCCTGTGCCGGTGCCACTTGACATCCAGATGAAAGCCGTGCAACCACCTCTGGAGGGGACGCAGCGACAGCAGTCCTAGAGGAATCACGGTAGCGGCAGCTGTGAGTTTCCCTAGGAGGCGCAAAAACTCCACATAGCGTAACTGCCTGCCCTCCCGAAACAGGAGGCGGCGGCGGAGGATGTCGTCCACCCGCTGTGGTGATGGGCGAGCCTTCATGGTGATTGCATCGAGAGTCATCCCGAGAAAAAGCGTGCCCTGCGATGGAACCAGGCAACTCTTTGTAAAATTCACCCGGAGGCCCAGGCGGGCCACATGAGAGAGAAGACACGACGTGTCCAGTGCCACCTGAGACTGGGATGGCGCACAGATGAGCCAGTCGTCCAGATATGGGAGAATCTTCATGCCCCGCGACTGCAAGTGCGAAAGGGCTGCCGTCACACACCTGGTGAACACCCGAGGGGAAAGGGAGAGACCGAATGGGAGCACTCGGAACTGGAAATGACGCCCTTGAAAGGCAAACCGCAGAAACTGCCGATGGTGTGGAGCTATAGGGATGTGGAAGTAGGCATCCTTCAGGTCTACTGACGTAAACCACTCTCCTTTGGCAATTGTACGTAGAACCTCTGCAGTGGTCAGCATGTGGAACCTCAGAACCTTCAGGAACCTGTTGAGACCCCTCAGGTCGAGGATAGGATGGAGTCCGCCATCTTTCTTTGCTACCAGAAAGTAAGTTGAGTAAAACCCCCTGGGGTGCAATAGGGGATCTACTGGCTCGATGGCACCCTTGTCCAGGAGGGCGGACAACTCCTGGGTGAGGGCTTGGGCTTTTGCCGGGTCGCTTATGATGGTCATCTTGACCCGGCCATGGGCTGGGGGCCGGCGTCGGAACTGAAGTTTGTACCCGTGGGTTAAGGTTGAAAGCACCCATGGGTCCCTGGTGGAGGCAGCCCAATAGCTGAGCTGCTGCTGGGAAAAACAGCCGACGGCCGACCCCCGGGCTTCAGCGCCGGGGTCCCCGGCCTCTAAAGGTTCCAGAGGCACGACGGGTTGGAAAGGACTGAGGTTGTCCTGAGGGTAGCCGGTCAGGGACCCGAAAGGTCGGCGCCTGCTGTTGAGCAGGCTGTGGACGTGGGCGCAGAGACCCTAGGTAGCCCCTGGGATGAGCCTGTGGACGAGGGCTGCGCTGTGGGACAGCTGGAGGACCTCTAGGCCTGCTAGGATGCGGAACGCTTCTTTGAAGCCCGGACAGCTGCTGTCGAGTCCGTCCGGCTTGGACTGTGCGCTCAAGCGCTTCCAGGGCTGCGGAACCAAACAGCTCCCCTGGTTCCACAGGAACACTGCGAAGGGTTCTCCTGCAGGCCTCAGTGAGAGGAGATTGTGCCAACCATACCTGGCGGCGAGCCTGCACAAGAGTAGACATCAACCGCCCCAATTCCCTAGACATCAATGCGAATGCCTGTAGTGAAGCATCGCTAAAATTGTGGATAGAGGCATCCAACTCAGTCTCCTGCAGGGAAGCTGACAAAGCGAGCATCAGGTGGGACATGGAGTTACCGATGCGTCCCATGCGAGCCGCTGCATCATATGCCTTACAGAGCAGGTCATCTGTAACCCGGCACTGGGGACGAGGACACCTAGCATCCGGCCTCAAAGCCTCATCAGGTGAAATGATAAGAGCCGCTATAGTCGGCTCAACTGCTGGCATGCGGTCTAATCCAAACTTCTGTGCATCCTGCATGGCTGCCAGGGTCCGGCCATCGGACGTTGCATGAGAGAGGGCCTTAGAATCCCTCCAACATGCCTGCAATTCCCTCAAATATTCCTCAGATGGGGGCGCAGTAAAGCTGACAGGGGCTGGGACACGCCTGAAAAAAGCACTGGCCGGAGGCGGCTGAGTTTGCGGCACGTCCAACTGGAGACGGGCTAAAGCCATACGAATGATGGCTCCCATAGAACGGTCCTCAACACCACCAGTAGAGCTATGGGTTGAAGAACGGGAGCCGGCCACAGAAGGTTGGGAGGCTCCCATCTGTGGAAGTACCTCTGGCTCATATTCATTAAACTGGCCAGCTGACGCTGCCATGGAAAGCACATCGTCCTCAGACTCAAAGGAGGCTGCCGAAGGGGCAAAATTATCTGGCGGCTCTGCTCCAGTCCCGGACTGGAAAGCCAGGAAGAGAGACTTCATAGTATTGAGCTCCGCTGTCAGTTGGTCCACTTTAGAGGCAAGCCGGGGTCCCTTAGCCTTCTTTGCAGGAGTGGGGCCTGCGGCCTCAGCAGCCCGACGTTTAGGCTGCCCAGTCTGATCTGGAACCAGCCGCTGGGCGGGGGTCAAATGTCCAATTGACGAAGTAGAGCCCAACAGTTGCTCCACCTCAGCCAGTCTAGCTGCCCTCACTGCCCGAGGCATGATACCGCAGTTCATGCAGGGGTCGTCAGAAAGACCCTCCTTTAAATGTTCGAAGCCAAGACATGAGGGACATAAATCATGGCCATCCTCAAGCTGCAGAGGAGCCATACAGGCCGAGCAGGAGTGGTTGCCAACCATGCTGGCGACTGAGAAAAAGAAAAAAGGTAGCCTCAGCGGAAACACTGCCACCAATAAGTCACAGGGGCACACCTATGCTGGGAGCGGGAGCGAAAGCACTGCCTTCACCAGCTAAGGGACTATCCCAACGAAAAAAAAAATAGGCACAGAATGCAGTACAGATGCCGGGAGAGGGAGCGAAAGCACAACCTTCACCAACAAATGTAGCAAAAAAAGAAAAAAGATTAGCTTCAGCGGGAACGCTGCCACCAATCTAGTCACTGAGACACAAATATGCTGGAACGGGAGCAAAAACACTGCCGTCACCAGCTTAGGGTATCACCACGAATGCTGTGAAGCTAGTTAAAGGTAAGCGCTATCAACAAAAAACCGGCACAACCGAGTTGGCACGAATACAAAAAGCGCAGTTAAGCGCCGAAACGATTAACAAAAAACTTGCACAACCGAGTTGTTGCAAAATACACAAGCGCAGTTAGGCGCTGAACGTTAAACAATAAACCGACACAACCGAGTTGGTACTAAAGTAAATACACAAAGCGCAATTAAGCGCAATAGACGTTGAACAAACTAAACCGGCACAACCGAGTTGGCACGAGGTAACTACACGCGTCCGTGTTACAACAATAAACAATAAACCGCAGATGAATGAATAATATAAACGGTAACCTTTAACGTTAGATTACAAATGTCGGGAGAGGGAGCGAAAACACAGCCGTCACCAACAAATGCACCAAACGAACAGTTTTATATAAAGTTTGTGACTCACCTGTCGGTGGATTCCGTTGCGGCCTTTGGAGGGCGAGCAACTCGCTGCTCCGACAAAAAAATGCCACAAGGCCACCAGCAACGAATGAAACACAATATCCTAGTCTTTAGCTAGCGCGGAAAAAACAACCTGCGAAGCGAGAAGATGAAAAGGAACAGATCCTCTGATGTCACCGGAAGTTATAGACTCTCCGTAGGCATCAGGGGTCACGGGTGACTTTGTTGGTATAAACACTCGACCTGCGCATGCGCGAGATGGATCATTCAGTGCTTAAGCACCGCCTCTGGCGGTCAGTAGGGATGAAATAGAACTGTATACTGTTTACTTTTCTTCGACTATGGGGCATTTACAACAGTAAGCTTATAATAATGATTTATTATTCAAGCTGTCAGGTCAGATATCCCAGGAAATGTCAGTTTGATGCAGGCCCGGCTGCAGAATGAAATAACTGAGGGGGCAACGTGGCATTTTTAAGGGGGCTTATTTTTTTTTTAAAAAGCAGGAGACGCATAGCCCTGTTTAACCCTGTGTATAGCATACAAAAAAAAACTAACAAAACCTAAAGAAATTTTCTTTATATTTTTATGTTTATTTAAGTTAGTCTTGTTAACACTCAATACATACTTATTATTTTTGTAAAGCCTCATTTTTAAACTTTGCAATAAATACCAAAAATAAACAGAGGGGGCACAATTGAGGTCTGAGGGGGCAATGCCCCCTTTCCCCCCCTTATGGCACCAGGCCTGGTTTAATATGATTTAAACACATGTACTTTTTGGTACATAAAGTAAAAGGCAATATTATTTTAGAAAATGAGTGATATAAGGGCAAAAGTTACAGTTTGCAAGGTTAAAGTTATTTTTGTTCATTTTTAGGTTACCCAAGATATTCAAACTCTCATCTACGTCTGATTCAGTCTCCATGTTCTGACTGCAGAACACGAACCGATAAAAAGTTTGTTTCCAATTCATATTGTCATAGCTCTTGTTAACTTGTGCACTAATCCTAAAAGTTTATGGTCTGATATCAGCTTAAAAAATGTTTGCTCGGAGATTGATGTGTATCTGTAGGGTCGAGGCGGTTGCCCAGTACATTCTCAAAATACGTGTGCGTCCCAGATGGTCCAAGATCAGGATGGAAAAATGTAAGAGATTGTTCAAGGGTTTGCATCACTAAATAAGGCTATAACTCCAGCCGGTGTCAGTCTGAAGAGATGAAACAGATTTATACTGGCAAACACATTCAGGAACTTCACTAAACCTCTCATGTTTCACAGCCTGAATCATTTGATACAAAATGTACCGACTGGAGTGGACAGTACACAAAGTTTGTTTAAAGTTGAAAATCTATTTGTTTGAATGGTGATAAAACGTCACTGGAGTGAGGAGGTGCTGTGATGTGACCCTGAAACTGTGAGGCAGAACCGGACGCATACCAAACATGCTTCTCACATACACACAAAATTATGTTTAGTTTGATCTATTATACAAGCTAGATATGCTGGAGCACAATAAACAAACATTCAAATGTTGCTATAGAAAGAACAAAACTCCCAAACAGACGCAGGCCATGCATGATAACAGTACTCATGTCCTAAATAAACACAAGTGACCTGAGAAAGATTAATGATGCGTTCATACCAGACACGAATGGAGCGTTAAGCGTGTGTGATTTACATGTCAAGTCAATGCAAAGACGTGATAGATATTCTGCAGCGCAACTTGCGCGAATAACATGGCATAAATGGTGCGGTTTGCGCGAATTCAGCTTTTTGGCTGTTTGAGTTGAAAAAATTCAGAAAATACTGCATGTCTAGTAGTGACGTGATTATGACGTAGCGTTATGACGTAGCGAGCAGAGGCAGAAATACGAAACAACAATGGAGGACAAAATCATTGTCATTGTTTGTGGACAGATGGAGCTTGGTACTTTTATAGAAACGTGAATAAAAAGGATCTTGCTTGAAAGAAAGTGAGTGAGGAGGTCAAACAATCTGGTAAATTGTAAAAAAAAATGCTCTTCTCAATTTGAGATTTATATGAAGAGTTTGGTTCCAAAACGCAATAAATCCATTTTGACTAATTTCGGTAAAAACATGTTTTCTATACCAAAAAAATGATGACATGAAAACCACTTTTTTTTGTTACAAAAAATAATGTTACGTTTTTCATAAGATATCCTGAGGTCAATGTGTTAGCATGACAGAAGCTTGATGCTGTCGGGAGAACAAGCAACAGCCGGCATTTTTCCTTCGCCTGAGTGACTCTGAGTTTAAATTAGATTTTGATGGCTTACGTTTCTTCCCCGCCACAGAAAACCACCACAGGTTTAAATAAAATATGTTCAATACTTATTCCCTGTGTCATTTCACTTTATTTATTATGACTCAACTTGTATACTTAAATGTTCTGATTTCTTTGTATGAAGTCAATATTTGGCTTAATGGTTACATCTGGTGGAAATTTTGTGACAATAGCACACTTAGAAATCCTCTTACTGATAAAAATGCTTATGTGTCAAATACTTATTTTCCTCGCAGTATATTGAGACTACAAACTAGTTAAAGCTGGCAAATTGAGCATATTCACGTCTTAATCTCAAACGGGAATGAAGCGAGTTAACTCAAAATGTTGAAGTGTCCAACTATGCATGAATAGCACTATTTATTAGCCTCATTTGCATCTGGTATGAACACACAGTCAAAAAAAAGATGCTAATATGTGAGCCAGTCTGTGAAAACAACATAAAATCATCATATATAATGTAAAGAACATTCAGTGAAAATAAAAACTTGATATCTTTAATACTGACTTAGATCATGTCAAAGAATGAAATCGAACTTTGATGCTCTTTTTCTCATAATTACATTATGAAACTTTAATCTGGATTTCACAGACAGGGTCAAACATTTCTTCTCTGTAATGTAGTTATTTCCTGTTAGAAAATCTACACAGGAAGTACATCGTTTTATCTGCCCATAGATGACATCACTGCCTGATACACTGTTCTTAATTTATGCTAACAGTCATGACTCATGTAAATCGTACAGAGTTCAAATCTGATATGTAGCTGTAGATGCCAAATAAAATATCAACTCAAAATCGATTTGCATTTCCTGGTGGAAACAGCAGCGCTTGTGACGCAGCAGAAATAGTTTGGTGAAATTTGAGGAAAGTTTGGGCTTTAGTCTTCGGTTTTATGTAAATACGCAGCTGTTGTGCACAAGAACTAGCACATAATGTTTTAGTTGCAGTAACAAAAGATACAAAATAAATGTAAAAAAAGATCAACCACAATACATGCAAACACAAATTTTTGTACACAAAAATCTTTTGTTCCCACCTTGATACAGTTGACCAGGTCTGTTTGATAGTAGCGGTCCTGATGTGCGTTGGCCGCCGCCAGTGTCAGAAGATATTCGTTCCTCGCATGAGTCGCTTTCGAGTTACACTCACTTCTCTTGGCTTTCAACTGAATCACAAGCAAACAGAACAATCTTAAATCATAGGAAAATTGTACTTCAAATCTCCAGTTTGTGTTTGGTTGAAACCCAAAAAAGTTGACACTGATGTTTACCTTCACGCTGGCTTTCTGTAAACTAATCCTGGACTGAAAGAGCCCCAGTTTTGACCTGTGAGAATATAAATCACACACATATCAGAAATAAATTCAATCCTACATCAAAACAGCTCTGCTGAGGTGGGAAAAGGCTATATGAACCAAACTGGAGTTGATCTCTCCTGAAACCTTTGAAAGGAAGGAAGAGGATTTGTACACTTGACTGCTTTTGTCATCAGGGAGGTGAAGACTAAAAATAAAGCATGCTAGCACTCTCTAAAAAGGTGTTAAAGGATTACTCTACTTTCATAAAAAAAAACTCCAGATAATTTACTCACTCCTATGTCATCCAAGATGTTTATGTCTTTCTTTGTTCATTCGAGAAGAAATTAAGTTTTTTGAGGAAACATTCCGAGATTTTTCTCCATATAGTGGACCTCAACGGTTTACAGTTTCAATGCAGCTTTAAAGAGCTCTAAACAATCCTAACCATAAGGGTCTTATCTAGTGAAAAGATTGTCATTTTTGCAAAAAAAGTACTTTTAAACCACAACTTCTCGTCTGGCACTAGCCATGTGACGCGCCAGCGCAAACTTATGTATTACATAATCACGTCGAAAGGTCAAGTGTTATATATGTGAAAAGCACACTTGCAGACCATTTAAACAATAAACTGACACAAAGCAGTCCTTCCAGGAAAACAAAAAAAACGTTGTGATTGTTGCGGGCAAAAATCCTTGATCTTGCGGCATGTTTTCTTAAAAAATGCGATTGAATATTTGGGATATGTATGCAATTTTATGCAATGAAATTGCGTGAACTTGCAAAAACTGTTTGCAGCCTTTCATTGATATTCACGTCGCGTAATTACGTCACTTCTTAACACTCCCATGACAACAGGGGACATGGCTGTGCATGTGTTAAGTAAATCCAAAATTTTTCAACTTTCTGCTAAGATATATATGACTGTTTGCTAGGAAAATGCGGGGATTATGAAATCATGCAAGACCCGCATATTTTGGGAGCAAAAATCTGCAATTTATGCGGCGAAAGTGCAGCATATTTAAAAAATGCGGCCCCCGTATATATTTGCGGACTTTGGCTAATCATGCATTGAATCATGCGCTCGCATAATCACGTTTTTCTGGAGGGACTCACTAAGAAATGAATTAATATCATTCCACATACAACAACTTTTGAACGGTCCTTTTTCTCCGCACTTGTTAACACTGGAGTGGAAGTTTCGCATACGTCATGCGTGACCTTTCGATGTGATTATGTAATACGTAAGTCGTAAGGTCATGCTGGCGCGTCACACGGCTAGTGCAAGACGAGAAGTTGTGGTTAAAAAGTTACTTATATATATATATATATATATAGATTGTTTCGCTAGATAAGACCCTGGCCTTGGTTGGGATTAGTTATTTCTTCTCGACTGAACAAAGAAAAACATAAGCATCTTGGATGACATGGGGGTGAGTAAATTATCCGAATTTGTTTTATGAAACTGGAGCATTTCTTTAAAGAGTTTTAGCATCCATATTACACATGATAAACCAGCTTATTATACAGGGTACATACTCAGGGTCAAAAATATGACTAGCTTGCATGTACTCGCACAGTTTTATTGGAGTTAGAATAGTTCTGGGGTCCAACCGAGTCCCATTCGTCTCAAGTGTGTGATAATAGTACAACAGAGATCTGTATCTTCCTGCTGAGAATAACAACTAACTCTTAATTCCACTTTACTGCCAGCCATGCTAAGCAGGGTAATGTCGATAGCTGAATCAATACAAGTAATTCTAAACAAGCTTACATCGCCCAGACTCATCTTCCTCATCACCGTCTAATCCTGGCATTGAAACAGCAATTGAAGTGAGGGTACAAATAAAGGCCCATGAAGATGGAGAAAGATGGTCGAGTGTGTTTAACAACTTCTGCAGCAGGCTAAAGAAAAGCTGGGGGATATTCTCCACAAAAGGCTTATGTTATAGCCAGCGAATATTTAATGAATCTTTTTTTGGCACTGCCAGGGCTGCAGACATTGAGTTCATGACTCCACCCCTAATGTCTTTGTTTGGTAGAAGCAGACGTGTGCAAAACTCAATCTCTCTCAAAACAACTAATTGTGTGTTAAAGGGACCCGCTCATTTTCTAGCTCCCCTGGAGTTAAACATTTGATTTGTACCTTTTAGAATCCATTTGGCTGATCTCCGGGTCTGGCGGTACCATTTTTAGCATAGCTTAGCATAATTCATCGAATCTGATTAGACCATTAGCATCGCTGTAAAAATAACCATAGAGCTGGTTATTTTTTTATTACGCAGCAGCCGAAAATAGTCCCAATTTGAAGACTCCTTAAAATGCAGCTTTTAAATGCGTTCTCCTTTCCTCGGGCTGCTAAGGATAGAACTAATGAATCCTTTACATCCTCGGCTTTCCCGAGATTCATTGCTCGCCTGTAATGGTTGGATATTTTAAAATAAACATTCAAGTCTTAGTTAAATAAAATTGTAAAAGAACTTACTTGGACTCGATGTCGGCCTTTTCTCGCACAGCCTGGGCCATTTGCTCCAATTCAAAGTATTTCTTTTTGGACTTGGCCAGGTCTTTAACTGAGTCCTGGATTTCTGCCTGGATTCGGCCCAGCTGTTCGATGCACTGTGGGGAAGAAAGGGCCGGTTAGTGAACGCTGACAGACACAGAATGGAGAACATGCAGGAACGCTCGCTACCTTCTTCAGCTGCTGCTCTTTGTAGAAACGAACAGTTTTGGCCGGGTCTGAAATCTCGTTCTTGTAGTTTTCGCAGACATTGAGGCGAGACTGGGTCACCTGTACGGTGCCTTCGAGATATGCTCTCCACACTCCATATACATTCCTACAGCAGAAAAACATATTCTTTATAGACCTTGGTTACATTGGAATATTTTAACATTTACCATAAAAGATTAAATATGAGCAAAGAAACACATGACAACTACTTAAAACAGATGTCGTCAACCTTTTTTATGCCAAGCACCCCTTAATGGATAGAATGGAGGAGCAAGGACCCCCATGTATCAAATTAATACTGTATTTATTATTATTTGAAGAGTTTGGTTCCAAAATGCCATAAACGCCATTTTTTAAAAATCAGTGTTTTGTCAGGGCAGTATTAAAAAGTAAATTCATAATTTTACGCAAAATCCGATGTCTGCTGAGTTAATCTTGTCTCCATTTTTTCCCTAACCGCGAAAAACGGCAGCCATCATTTTCTGCAGAATGCAATAAATTTTTGTTTGTTTGTTTTATTTGACAATAAAAGTTAAAACAGATACAATAAAGCCCAAAAGACCTGTTCATACACATTTTAAAATCCGCTTAACCAATCACAGCGCACCATTTCATGCATTGTAAACAACAATGGCGGTGCTTTGAATACACACAGAATCCTAGTTTTCCTCATCTACTTTGTACTTTGTAATCAACAAACAAACAAAAACAAATTAATACTTTTGATGGCATTGATAAACCTGTGGTGGTTTTCTGTAGCGGGTAAGAAACTTAAGCCATCAAAATCGAAATATTTACGTGAGAGGATGGAAAAATGCCGGCTATTGCTTGTTCTCCCGACAGCATCAAGCTGCTGTCATGCTAACACATTGACCCCAGGGGATCTTATGAAAAACTTTCCATTATTTTACTAAAAAATCAACAAAAATCGAGCAGGACCAAAACATTTTACAGCTTATCGCTGTCAAAAAAGTTCAGTGACGACGTCCCAAGGATGACAGCAGCAACGACAGTGATCTTAATATGACAAAGTAAGTGTTTTGATTAATGCCATTAATGTTTATTTTATTTAATCAGTGTATACCACTAGTCAACTAAATGAATATAACATGGCAAAGATGAATGCACATTTATATATTGATTCAATAGATTTATAGCATTTTGAAAAAAAACTTGGATTTATAGCATTTTGCAGAAAAAAGAATCAGTTTTTATTATAAACCTTTGAAAATCATATTATGGATTAAAATTTTTTAATGTTATTATAACCTAAAGATGCTATGTGAAAGGTTGTAACATAAAATAGTGATTTTCATCTTGTCACTTTCTTTGTATAAAAAATACATTTTTACCAAAATGTGTCAAAATGGATTAATAGCGTTTTGGAACCATTTATAACCATACCTGTCTGCCAACACTCCCGTTTTTCCCGGGGTCCTCACGAATTTACACCTATCTCCCGTCCCCATCCCATTTTGCTTTATCTAACGGGAAACTCTCGTAATTTGTACGGCCCTACCTCGTTATATGAATTATCATATCAATATATAATTCCAAGGTTGTCCAATTCATCTTGTATGAAACGCATACTACGTACACATCCTGTTCAGAGGTCTCCTGTATTTTGGGTAGAGATCGACCGATACTCATTTTTTTAAACCGATGCCGATAACAAATATTTGGATGCTTATGTGCCCGATAACCGATATGCTGAACCGATTTTTATTTACTGTTATACTTCTGTTTTTGACATAATTACTACAAAACTACTGAACTGAACAAACCCTTATAATAATAATAATAATAATCATCATCATCACAATCACTTCCTCTTTGCATACAAAGTCATAAATAGAGGGGTCTGAAAGAGTGAAGAATAATATTAATTTAATGAATCATGTAGAAACTATATTCCCAATACATGGACCATTCCAAACACCCCTATCATTTCGTCAGAAATGGACTGATCCAAAGTTCGCGCTCCGGTTGCCAGGTTACGGAGCGGGAGAGAGAGAAAAGTATAGCAGAGTTGGCTGCTTGTTATACATAGTTTATAGAGTAAAACAGGTGGATTAAGTCTCTTTTTTGGGATATAATATCGTTGTTTTGACCAGCAACCTGTAGCCTTCAGCAGTCCAACAAGTAGTTAGCAAAGAGATTTTACAAATGATATCACTGACTGCAATACTACATTCAGGAAAGTAACAATAAAAACGGCTTATATATCACTGAATTTCTTAACTGGTGACGTTATTTGATGTCAGAATAATGAATATTTTGTTGTAATGAAATGGCTGTTTACAGCGCTGTTTATCTATGCATTTACTCGCGCATTAACTGTATTAAACTGTGACCGCTTGCGGAGGTAATAAATAATTAATTAATATCCACAGACATTTATTTAGATATTTTAGCAAAATAATGTCTATCTGGGAAATGTTAATATAACTTAGGGTAAATCTTGTTAAAAAATGTGGCTGTGCTTTAGCCTTCAACCCCGGTAAGTGAACAGCAATATGAACGTGATTTTACGATTCTAATGATAAGCATAAATAACAGAAAAACGAATTTAATTTAGCGGTTTTAATTCCACAAAGAATTAATTCATGGCTGTTTTATTCATGCAAAGCTACGTCGTTATTGGGACCGGATTTTATGGATCAGCCAGCGTGACTCTGTGAGTTCGTCTCTATTCTTGGACAAGCTGCATACATTGCTTTTAATATATCAACTTATTTAACATAACACACATTAATGCACAAATAAGATGTGTTATAAATGCCTCGTATGCAAAGTAAGTATACTCAAAGTCCTTTTAATGAAGTCGCATCACTCCGCCGTCATATGTGCTGTGCACGCTGCTTCTGCTGCTGTGAGCTCCTCTCCTCAGGATGCGTCCGGCGCGCAATTCTCTCGTTTATCGGTCAATCCGATATCACAAAACCGATATCCGATCATCGGAAAATGCTCAAATATCGGGGAAAATATCGGAAAACAGATATATCGGTCGATCTCTAATTTTGGGATCCAATTATTGACAGGTATGTTTATAACACATACTTTGTTATGATGGTTATGTTACAAAGATATTAAAATAATACATTTTCGCATACTAAATAACATTAAACATGATTTTGCATTCAAACTATATTTGGGTACCCTATGTTGAAGAACCGTGACTTAAAACCATAATTTAATGATAATATATTTTTGCTTTTATCCAAAAACAGTAGGTGCTTTCTCATTTCAGATTTCTAAATGATTCTTGAGTGACTACGCTCATGACTAAATGTCTCGAGTCTTTCAAACAGCAGACTCACAGAACGAGTTACGACTGGCAGGCTGGTGAGCCTAGAGGGAAAATGTCAGTCATTAAACATCAAACTATTCTTCTGGATTTTTCTCTAAACTTGTCATGAGGGAACATGAGAAAAATCACCTGTAGTCTGTTCTCTGGTCATCTGGTTTGATACCGGGCCAATCTCTCTTCAAATACTGACTCGCCAACTTCTGCAGGGCCTGAAAGACATCCACAACAGAGAAGTGTTAAAAGACTGACTGCATTTTGTTTTTTATGCTGTGGACCAATTCACATACTGTACTGCGTCTTAGTAGTATGCATGTCAAGAAATAGTGTATCCCAAATCAATCTAGTAGTATCCATTTAATAATATTGCCTTCCAGTACATATTATTAAAGGGGACACATTATGAAAATCTGACTTTTTCCATGTTTAAGTGCTACAATTGGGTCCCCAGTGCTTCTATCAACCTAGAAAATGTGAATAAGATCAACCCAGTAACTTGCAAGCATGTAAAAAAATAGGTCATTTGGCTCCCCTTGTGATGTCAGAAGGGGATAATTCCAATCTGCACTTTTCATTTGCATATCATTAGCTCATTTGCATTTAAAAGGACACACCCCAAAATGTCCATCTTTGCTCACATCTATAAAGTAGCAATTTTAACATGTTATAATAAATTATCTATATGGTATTTTGAGCCAAATCTTCACATATGTACTCTGGGGAAACCAAAGATTTATTTTACATCTAAACAAAGTCTTGTGAAATGTCCCTTTTTAAACAAACAACATCCACAACATCTTGTGCAACAAAAGTTTGTGTTGGTCCTTATGCACTTTCCCATTTATACATTTGTAAATATGCAGACACAGTCTTGTTGTCTTCCCATGTTTTGTGTATTTGTGAAAATGAACAAAGCATAAAAACAGGCCATTTGCATGTTCTCATCCAACATCATTTATCATGAATTAACACAAAAAAAAACCAGTAACCCAAATTCCAATGACATGTTTGGTGAAAGGATTGGGTGAAATTAAAAATAACTTTTCCAAAAACACCACTGGACACAAAGGGAAACAAAGCAGTGCCTCTTCTTAGTATGTTTATTAAAGAAATACTCTCATCATTTACTTTAGGCATTTGAAGACTAGCACAGTCTTTAAAATGTCTTTTTCCATGAGGTCACACGGATTTGTAACAACATGAGGCTGAGTAAACGGTGACATAATTTTCATTTTTGGATGAATTATTCATTTTAAAACTCATATTTGTAAAGCAAAACGAGTAAGTGCTAGTGTTGCGACACGAGGCCCATTAGCCATTGGCTTTCAGTTCGGTCCGTCCACACCTGCCCGATTCCCACAAAGCAAACAACAGCTCAAAGACGCTCGCTGTGAGCACAGAGCATCTACAGTGTGCATGCGGATGAAAGCATGGCATGTGTTTGTGTGAGCAGCGGGGAATAAGGCAGAAGAAAGACGCCGTTCTTCCCAGCGGTGTGGAGTTACAGACACTGGTCTGTTTCAGGACACAGATCAGCTGACCCGATGTCTTCCTCTGCACGATTCAATCCAAGTGGATTACAATCATCACAGACTTTGCTGCCGTACCATGGCTGCAGGAGGCGCAATGATATTACGCAGTGCCCGAAAATAGTCCCCTGCTTTTGAAAGTTACCAATGGGACTATTTCCAGGAGCTGCGTAATATCATTGCACCATGTTACGGCAGCAAAGTCCTTGATTATTACGCCAGAATGACAGTATAGTTTCTAGTCATATCGGCCTAGAAAATCTCAACTTTTTATTTTCCGTCGGTCTTAGTACACAATGTAACTACAAAAGAGTCAAGTTTTAAATAGGAAAAATATTGAAACTCGTTGGTTATTTTTTAGCGCGATGCTAATGGTCTAACTGGATTCAATGGATTATGCTAAGCTATGCTAAAAGTGCTACCATCAGAACCAGACATCAGCTGAATGGATTCCAAAACGGTAAAAATCAAATGTTTAACTCTAGGGGAGCTGAAAAATTCGAATATTTTCAGAAAAAGTGAAGGGTCCCTTTAAGAGCCACAATGGTTACAAACTCTCTTTCTGCCTCTTGTCTTTTAAGTATAATTCATTAGCCAAAAAACCCAAATAATGTAATGTAAACAACAATGGTGACTCAACAGCTGTAAAAATGGCTGAAGGTGACAACAAACACCGTCCATGCAAAGCCAAAACAAATCCACATTAAAATCAGGACAGCATTACCATAAATAAAATCTGAATCAATTACGAAAACTAATCGGCCACTAATAGCACCACTACACTTCACTCCTATGGACTTAAAACTTTAAACATTAAAGCGACTGTCATATTAATCTGCGGCCACACAGAAGCTTCTGGAGATGAGTTGAGACTTGATAGTTTCTTTCATCCTAATAAAGGGTCTAGACGTTTGTGTTGCGTCTACAGAAGCACAGAATTTAATTCAAGACGTCCGCAGTCAATCACGGATAATTACAGGCAACCGTAACATCTCGTCTCCATAAACACCTGCTGGACGAGGTTGCTCTTCCTGTGTAGTTTGGAGATTAACTACCACTTTAAACCCATGCTCTGACATGGTGTGGTCAACTTAGTACATGGCCATATCAGGGGTTTATCCAGAATTTAAATGCCTGACGTGTTTTACTGTCCACAAGGCAAAAAAAACCCAAACCTGACCACTTAAAAATATCACCATGAGAGGTACAATTCTCAAATTGTGCCTGATGAGTTCACCATATTGTTCTTAAATTAAGAGTGATGACTACATTAGCAAACAGCACTGATGAATACGGGAACCGTGTCAAAAAGTCCATTATTGGGCATAGGTGTGGTAGTAAAAATGCCACAGGAAGCCCCGGCGCTTACACACTCACTTCCTGTTTATTCATAGGAGCAGGCAGAGGTTGGAGCAGTCGGCCCACCAGCAGGATATCCGCCGCAGACGAAAAAGAATGAGAGAATAAAAGCGTGAAAGAACGAGAGATTAAAGTCTCTTTCCTGATGTACTCATGACATCAAATGCAAAAATAACAGTGAAACCAGTGGCCCAGGCCAACACAAAACACAGCAGAGTGATATTGCATTATACATGATGGAAACAGATTAAAGACTTTTAAAGGTGCATCGTGTAACTTTTAGAAGGATCGTTTGACAAAAATGCTGTGAAGCATTGATATCTGAAATGATGTATTGTTTGTATTACCTTAGAAAGAGCAGTTTTTTATCTACATAGACCACGACCTCTTACATGGAAGTTGATGTCATGTTTCTACAGTAGCCCTAAATGGACAAACTGTTCTGCAGAGCGCATTTCATCACTACATTATTTTAGACGATGACGTTTGTCCTGTGGTGGCTACCGTAGCTTCTCTATGCATTTCAAAAGGGAGTGGTAAGCTGTGGACTGAGCCGTTGCTTGCAATTCAAACTTAGACACGAAAGGAAATGTAAAAACATGAATCGGATAATAGGTGCTCTTTAAGATGATTGTTTATATATATATATATATATATATATATATATATATATATATATATATATATATATATATATATATATATATATATATATATATATATAGAAGAGCAACTTTGACTGAAATACCCACTCGTTACAACCGAGGTATGCAGCAAAGCATTTGTGAAGCCACAACAAGCACAACCTTGAGGCGGATGGGCTACAACAGCAGAAGACCCCACTGGGTACCACTCCTCTCCATTACAAATAGGAAAAAGAGGCTACAATTTGCACAAGCTCACAAAATTTGAACAGTTGAAGACTGGAAAAATGTTGCCTGGTCTGATAAGTCTCGATTCATGATGGTAGAGTCAGAATTTGGCGTAAACAGAATGAGAACATGGATCCATCATGCCTTGTTACCACTGTGCAGACTGGTGGTGGTGGTGTAATGGTGTGTGGGATGTTTTCTTGGCACACTTTAGGCCCCTTAGTGCCAATTGGGCATCGTTTAAATGCCACGGCCTACCTGAGCATTGTTTCTGACCATGTCCATCCCTTAATGAACACCATGTTAGCATCTTCTGATGGCTACTTCCAGCAGGATAATGCACCATGTCACAAAGCTCTTGAACATGACAATGAGTTCACTGTACTAAAATTGCCCCCACAGTCACCAGATCTCAACCCAATAGAGCATCTTTGGGATGTGGTGGAATGCGAGCTTTGTATATATCTATATATTCGATCATTTCTGGATCTTTCAACCCAAGCCCTTGATAAGGAAGGCATCACTTAAGTACGTTTTCACACAGTAATCAAAAACCTCAAGTTATAATCTTTCACAACTCATCACAGTCACTGCACACATGCACAAAATTAAAGGGACCCGAGTCACATTTAGAGACCGGAGGATGGGCTCCACGGGCTTCAACTATAAGGAAATGCCCTAGCAACCACACAGAGCATCCTAACAACACCCTAGCAACTACCAGGAACACCTCTCAAAATAAATGAAGGCAAAATTAAAATAACATACACATGAATGTACTATTGAAAAGTGGCCTATAACAAATGCAGTGTAAAATGTGGAACATGGATAAAAATGGATAGAAAGATAGACACGAGGTGTTTACAAGGTAAAATTCCTCGAGCAGAAAAAGTGACATCACAAAAACAGGAAACCAAAAAAATCACCGCAAAAAAATACTACATAAACAGAGTCGTGTGTTCCTCTGGAGGTTCTGTAGTGTTTTGTGTGTGTTTGTGCAACACACTTTGGCAAAAGGCTTTGAAGCTTCATTCCGCACAGGCTGTTCTTTGTGTGTTCCTCTATTGTGAAGACAGTTTCCAGAATGGGCCCGACCTGGCCTATCCTCTCTCTGGGGCACAATAGGGGCATTGAGTGGGCACTGAACTGCTTTTGAGCTCTGATAAAGCGCCGTTTACCCTCTTTGCTTTTCCGCCATTAGCCAGGTCTGTCCTTCCATCTTTTAGTAAAGTAGGAGTTCATTGAATGAGGGGAGGGCGTGCGCTCATTCTTCACGGTTCTGGACCGAGAGGTGAATGGGCTTTCAGATGGCTCTAGCCTGGCATTGCCCAACAGGCGGAGCGCAGGGCGGCTTGGCACTACGAAAATAAGTAGGAGGCAAGTGTGGAGAAAATGATTTATTTGCTTGTGTAAAGTCTGACTCTAGACCACAGTACAGACCCCTGGGACTGTATGAAGAAAAGCTTGGTTTATTTTAAAAAGCCAACCGGTTAGGTCGATTATAAAGCTTTTTAAAGCTTCTAAGGTGCTATGAATCAGTCCAAAACTCTATGGGATATTGCAATAACAATTACTGAATCTCATTTCATCCTTAAATATAAAAATGGACCATTTTAAGGACCATTAGGATTTTTTGCATTGTGAGTTTCATTATGTTTACTCCGATGTGTTTTTTTTACTGTGAAATGTGTAATTAAAACACTACAACAAATACTGCTATGAAATTTTTATATTAAAGCAATGACAATAAGGGAGACATGTTTATGTGTTTGTTTACTTAAAGGGCACCTATTATGCAAAATCCACTTTTACAGGTGTTTGGACATAAAAGTGTGTTAGCAACCTACAATTACAAAAAATCTTCCCATTCCATTTTTAATCCCCAATAAACCAAAGCAGTCTCGCCAAGCATGCTTGTTGATTATCTTGTTAATGTGACATCACACTGATAAAGCCCAACCCATGGCCACTGACTGACAGTCCTGCATTACCTAGTGTCCGCCCTTAGCAAGCTGTACGCTGTCCAACATATCTTAATAGCGAGACATTATTGTCTCAGACTGTATTCACAGGAATCAGATATGTATTTAAATGAAAGCTCTCTTTGTTTCTTTTGGTAGGGGAGTGAGGAGCTGTAGCTCATTTGCATTTAAAGGTACCGACACAAAAACAGCAAAAAAAGGGGCAATGTTGGACATGTTATAACAAATGATCTGCGGGGTATTTTGAGCTAAAACTTTACAGACACATTCTGGGCACACCTGAGATTTATATTACACCTTATAAAAATGGGCATAATAAGTGCGCTTTAAAACAAATGTCACAATGCAAAAGTTCTCAAAGATCCTAAACCAGGCTTTAGTGTTTATGCCTGATACAATGCTACTTTTTATTTAGATTTTGGGATGAAATAAAATTCCTAAACAATCTAGACATGTATGAGATTCAGTAAAAAAACTGTTTCCAAAGTCACTGCACCTTAGGGTTAGAACATAAATATCTATTGAGTCTCTACACCACAGTCATCTATTTGAGACAAAGAAATAACAAAATACAACCGCATATAACTGAAAACCTTTACTCAACATCCGGTTTTAGACGTTAACACATTGTGATTTTTGTTCGGTTCAAAGACCCATGATGCACAACCTCCACATCTGGAGGATCTCGAGATCTTTCACAGGTTTCATTTCACTGAAAACGAAACTGCTTTCATTTCTGTTAAAATATGTGGTTCCCACCACAGACTCAACGGAGAGATTTTGCTATAGAGTTTAATCCATGTTATGTAAGACTTTAGTGCAGGATACCAAGAGTCCACAGCAAATAGAAGAGAAGTGTCCATGTTTCCGGTCAGCGTTTTGAACGACAAACAAGACAATTCCCTTGTGTGCAGATTCGCATCAAAGCACTTGTAATGGGGCACTGTCTGACATCTAATGCACTTTATATGCTTTGTGTTGTGATGAAGGAACATGCTTGGGGTAAGATGGTAATTTATGCCCCCGGGCTTCTTGCCTGCCATATGCCGAGAGTTCCTCTCATATTCCCCATGAAAGGAAGACGGGGTGAGATGTTTTCTCCTGCTTTCTCTCAGAGAGAAAAATGAGACAGACGTGTGGTCTGAGGTCTCTCGAAAACTAGCATATAAGTGAAGAGTTTAAGTCTAGACTTCAAGCTTTTATTTTTCAAAATAAGAGCTTAAGTAAACACCTTCTCTAACAAACTAAAACCCCATTCACACAGCACTTTGGTCTCAGAAAATTTCCGTAAATTTGGCAGAGAGGCTTCTGTCCGCATCCCTCAAATGTTCTGGTATCGCTCCCGTGAAGTGAACCTAGTAACATTGCCGTAACATACACGGAAAGCCCTCTGTGTAAACAAAGAGGCAGAAACAATGCCGTAAGGGGCGTGCCGTAGCGTAAATAACAAAAACAGTATTGCGGATATTACAAACGCTCTTTAAATAACAAAAACAATATTGCGCTTTAGACACTTTAGACTTTTGACCAGGTTTTAGTTGGTCAATGGCATAGTCTATTTCAGGGATGCACCGAAATAAAAATTCATGGCTGGAAACTGGGAAAACCTAGGCCGAAAACCGAATCACTGAAAAAAATTATGAAAATTATTAGTACCATTGCATTTATGGCTATCGCTGTGTACTAACTTTACTAGGGGTGTGACGGAACCCCAAACTTACGGTTCGGATCACATTACAGTTTTTGAGGCACAGATCGGATTATTTTTCGGATCAGCAAAAAAGGAGTGAGAAAAAATAATAAAGAAATTGCAAACATTTATAAAAAATAAAAAAGTTGCACATTAAGTAAGGTCTGAAACTGTCTTTATTGTATAAACTTAATATAATTAATTATTATTTTTAAAGCTACAGAAGTGATTTTCTCTTTGTCTTGGGTTGTTTGATTAACGTTAAAAACACAGACTTAAGTAGGATAATGGAGGTTACTGTCTCTTTAAGACCAAATAAGCACAGACTGGTTTCTGTAATCTATACCCTCACTTAAGACATAAAAAATGTTTTTATTAGAAAAAGAATACTGTGGAGATCATTTTGTTTGTGTGTGCCCTGTCAATAACAGAAAGATTTTATGTTCGCTTGCTTTTTGAAACGCGTCTCTCCGTGTATACGACGCAGCATATACAGTCGCTCCAGATAAAAACGCTACGTTTTTTTTCCACTGCTTTATGAGACACAGAAGCGCAACTCTTTCTTAAGTTTACACAACTGATCTTTGAAGGGCATAGTGATAATCACATCTGACTGGAGCTGGACCGGATACATTTAACCGCATGTGCGTAGTCTGCGTACAGAAAGCTGCTCACTTTAGCGACTATTTGTGGTCAAATACGTCCACACCGTAGACATGTTGCTTCAGACAAGCATGTGCAGGTTGTGGTTTCTGTTCGGCCGTATTGTTTCTGTGATAAAAGTCTTTCTGTGATTTTTTCCGGAAAATTTACGGTGGCCAAATATTCGGTGTCTGAATATTCGGTGCATCCCTACTCTATTTTAGTTGCCTCAAAATAGTAACACGCCAACAATGCGCCTGAACATACCTCGTTTTCAGACCAGAAGGTCCATGGGCACAAATGCATTTGATATTTTAACAACGTGGCATTAAATGTAAAAATGATAATTGCGCCAAGATGAAACTTGAAACAAAAAGACACTTGCGCATTTTCGCAAAAGACACAATGCTGCATTGCAGGGTGTATGATAGGGTCCAAAAAGCCACAACGACGCTTTGGTTTTGCCCTGTGGTTGCTAGGGTGTTTCAGGAGCAACAGATTTTTACTTTAGAAAACAACACTTATAATAAAACGCAGCTTTAAAACACAACCGCAAACAAGACAGAAACAGGTGCAAAAGGTCTAAAGATGAAGTCGACATTGAGAATTTAGTATACAGAGACACAGGGGGGTGGTGGTGAAACCTAATTCATCTCCTCTATATAACACTCACACGCCCATTTCTGACAGACAGGGTCTGGACATACTGCAACACTGACCAAACATTTGGTCCCCCTTTTCACCCTTTGACCTTTAACCTGTTGGCCAACATCTTTCATGACCCCTCTGAGAATCCAAGCCACAAACAAGTCCTGTGAAGTGCTAGAACCTGCATGAATCTGAGAATACAAAAATAAAACCGGATAACTTTGGGAAAATCTCTCTGCAAACCTTAAAAATCTCAAAACTACCCCTTGCTAGATGCAGTTACACAAATTCTCGTAAAGATCCTGAGACCACACACATCTAACATTAGCAGAAGCTTCCAGCAAGCTCCCACATGTCTACAATCACAGGCGGCGGCCTGTTGGATGCGATCCGTCCTTGAGGCCAGCACGCCACATTATCAGGATTTTAATGAAGACGTGGTGCATTAAAATACTATTAAAGTGTGCTAGCACCGCTCACAGAGGAGTGTGAGAATCGATCGTGGCTATTTTACGCTTTGTCACTCTGATTAATACAGTAGAGAGTGAGCGAGCGAGCGAGCTAAATACACACGTTGTGTTGCGGTACGTGACAAAAATTCCTATGAAAGAAAAATCTTAAGAAACTGTACACTGTTAATGTGCGGGAATGCCTGGGAAAACGATGATATAGACATCTGGCCTTGGAATGACCTGACACAAGCCCCTTCAAAATCAAAACAACATGCACCATCACTGACCCCGACCCCTAACCCCTCACCTTGGCCGGCATCACTATGGCAACAACCCCCTTCTATCATATGCCAATCGTGGCAACCTGTTCCCTACACCACAACTCTGTCAGTAGCCAGTATGCATGGAAATATCAATCTGTAGTTGTACAGCACATTGCAACTAATATTCACAGAATCTTAAATTTGGACACTTCGCTGGTGACGGGAAAGTTCAGAAATACATGAATAACCTCTGAGATCTACAAAGCAGGTCTGATATGTAAAGCATGTGGCTGTATGCTCGAAGCCATCTCTGCACCTGGGAGAACGTCAGGCTCCACCCATGCTGAAAGCCAAAAAAATTACACCATAATTGGCTCACCTTAAAGGATTACTCCACTTTCGTAAAAATATCCTGATAATTTACTCACCCCCATGTCATCCAAGATGTTTATGTCTTTCTTTGTTCATTCGAGAGGAAATTAAGATTTTTGAGGAAAACATTCCAAGATTTTTTTAATATAGTGGACTTTAGTGGACCTCAACAGTTTCAGTGCAACTTCAAAGGGCTCCAAACAATCCCAACTGAGGCGATAAAGGTCATTTTTGGCAATTAAAAAAAGCACTTTTAAACATAATCTTACCAATTATAATTTTTGCAAAAAATAAGTACTTTTCAACCACAACTTCTCGTCACACTGCTAGTGCAAGGAAGTTGTGGTTTAAAAGTACTTTTTTGTTATATGAGATCCTTATGCCTTGGTTGGGATCGTTTAGAGCCCTTTGAAGCTGCATAGAAAATGTAAACTCTTAAGGTCCACTAAAGTCCACTATATGTTTTCCTAAAAACAAAACAAAAAAACACCTTAGGTTTTAGGTATTTGGGGATTACTATCACACCTAAAACTACAAGACTTTTTGAGGCAAACTATAATAAGTTACTTAAGCAAATAAGGAAGGAACACACCTTAAGTCTTTAACACGACTTCAAGAACAATTTGATCTTCCGTTAAGTGATTTTAATTCAGGCATTATATTACAACCATAAGGAAAAAGAAAGAATTTGCAAAATCCCAAATGGCATAGAACAATATTTTATAACACTTACAGAAAAACGTCTCCCTGTTAATAAAAATTTTTCTTATCTCTATAAAAGATTGTTCACAGATATGGGTGGAAACACCTACAATATCAAGGAAAAGTGGGAAATAGAAGCCAATAGACCCTTTTACAGCTCACGTGATCAAATAGCCTGCGCGCGCATTTGGGCAACAGAAGTGGTGTTATTCCCCATTGGTTCTAACGTGGTAGCAACTCAGAAAGTTTATTAAAACGGTTTCTCAACATCAAAATGTCCCGTTGTTGCGTTTGGTTGCACTAATATAATATACTAATATACGTATATATGTATCTGGCAACTTTATTTTTGGCCATCTGCTAACGTCTTTTATCCACTCCACTATAGTATACGGATCTGGTAGCTGTAGTGAAAATGTTGATAAAGTCAATTTTTTTAAAATAACTTACTGTTTGTGTTGCTTCACTGTTGATTCTTACGATACTTCCGTTGCCTAAATGCGCGCGCATACGCTGCCACGTCATCATTGTGTACAAACAGTAAAAGGGTCTATACAGCAATAGAAGGGAATTCCCTTATGCCATAAGGGAATTAACAGCCAACAATGGAAGGAATTTGACCGGAAACTTTAAATACGTTATTTTTATACTCCTTTGGTTATTTCAAAGTTTGTAAAAGACCCCTCTTCAGCTGTATGCTGGAGACAATGTGACAAAACAGGCGACCATACACACATATTTTGGGACTGTCCAATAATCTTTGAATACTGGAAAAATATTAAAGAAAAGATGGAGAAAATTGTAAAAGGACATGTTCAATTAAATGTACGGTCTTTCTTACTACGGTTATATCAGGTGATGTTTTCAATGCTGACCAAAGATATATTATACGTGTATTACTACTAATTGCTAAGAAAAACATAACTGCTAATTGGAAGTCTGTAAAACCACCAACTGTAATTGAATGGAAACAGAGACTAAAACGGATTAACATGATGGAAAAAATGACTGCATCATTACTGAAAACTGACCTTTTAAATCATGGTTAAAGAATACCTAAATTTATAAATTGGAAAGAGGATATTTTTAATTTTTAATAAATTAATTATTTTTTATTATAAATATCTATTATATATTTATATTATACTTCATATTACTATATGGCTGCATATTACATGTTTGTTGTTAACATTCATATTTGGTACATTAATAAGAGGTAGTAATAGTATTATTGTTTATTATCTTCTATTATAATTTTTTTTTAACCACCTGCCTCAGATAATGTTTTTGTTGTTTTGTTGTGGAAAAGCCACATATGGACATGCAGAAGAGCTGTTGAAAGTACTTTTTTAATGTAATAATACCAACCCTTCCACAGTATTGAAGGCTACAAGCCTAATATTCAAAGAAACAATAAAATTGAAAGAAATGCAAAATCCCATGTTTAATTCAGACTCTTTTGAAGCTCAGCCTGTCCATCCATCACTCTTAAGTTGAGACACTTCACCTCTGGTTCCATCAGTCCCACCCTGAACCATGATTGATGGTCCCATCAGGAGGTGACGGACATCGAGTCACAAGGCTTGGGCTTGACCCCAAAGGATGACATGATCTCTTCTCAAACCTCCGTCCATGTGTTCCTGTGAGGAACTTTTCTCATTTTTACCCAGGCTGCAACTCTTTGCCATTTCTTCCTTCAATTCTATCTCTTTTTCTCACAGTATGATCATGCACAAATGATGTTGAATGGCCGATGTATGGAGAGTAAGCGTGTGCTTGAAGTTAATACAGTAGTGGTTAATAATATAAGTTAGATCTGTTACGGCACCTATAACTAAATACTTGCATGAATATTTTGAAGAAAAATAAAGCCACCATTCAGACAATGTCAGTGAAATGTACAAAACATGACATCCACCAAATTAGGCATGAATACAATAAAGCGTTGCGGAGATCTGGCCTCGTTTGTGTTATTCAAAATCGATTAAAGTTAACAAAAAGATTTTAATAACTTTTTGCCTCCATGGCCTGGAGATGATCTGTGCCAATTTTGGTGCCAATCAGACAAACCACCTAGGACGAGTTAAAATTATGTTTATAATATAATTCAAAATGGCGAACAGGAAGTAGGTTTGACTATGACATATTGGGTACCATTATACTCAGCATTAATCAATAAAGTGAAGTTTTATGACAGTATGGAAATTTTATGAAATGCAATAAGCATTTTTCTTTATATCTTCTTTATATGCAAAGATCATGGGTTCAATCCTAAAACACAGATTTACATTTACAATTATGCAATTTCGAAGACGCTTTTATCCAAATTGACTTACAGTGCATTACAAGTTACACATTTTATCATTATGTGCGTTCCCTGAGGTAAACATTTTATTTAAGCTTTCAAGACAATTATGGACACCTTACAACTCAGTAACAATACAAGCAACAATATAACAAAAAGAACATCAATTCAAGCGTTAAGTCATATAAAACAAATAAATAGTTTAAAACTAAATAAATAAATAGCAATGCTGGCAATATAAAATCTGTTAATCCCTAAATAACAAACAAATAAATGGCTTTCCTCTACTCATTTAAATCATATTTAATAAATGTATTCATTAGCATGTGGATGTGAGAGGGCGCAGTGAGGAGGGGTGGCCGCTCTACAAAGAAGCGCTTGATTTGCTGTGGACAGGTGGTCGAGTCGACCAGTGGTGGCTGCTGCTCTCACAGAGGACCCGCCCACAATGCCACTAAAGACGATTATGCAAATAAAAGACCTTTCTCTGAGACTTTCCCAGGAAGGGGAGAGAGCGAGCGAGAGAAGGAGGGGGAGCTGCACTGCGGACGGCGGGGCAAGTGTGTCTCGCCTGGTGATGAGTTGGATGAAAAAGCCTGTCTGAGAAATTTCTTGTGAATGTTTAAATGTGCAGATGGTTTACCGCAGTTAGCAAAGACACAACTGATGAGCCGAGAGAGAGAGATTCTGACTCTCAGATCTCATAGAGAGAGATTATTGACACTATAAGTACAGCTGACAGCCGGATGTCACAATACTGCTGAGAATATCTACATTAAAGAAATGTGAAAGATTAAAACTTTAATTACAGCCTAATGCACCCATTGGGAAATGAGAACGCGATAGAGACCTGCCTAACTAGACATCATACTTTTTTAAGGAAGCACGACATGCAGAGCACTGCACCGTAAAGTAAATATATTTTATCATGTTTTCTGTTTCCTATGCTTTATTTTTATAGTGATTTTTTTATACTGATACGCATTTTATGTAAAGCAGCTTTCAACAATGCAAAACAGCAAAAGCGTTATGAAAATACATTTGAATTGAATTCAAGTCTCTGAAATGAACACCTGCACAAGAATTGCAGTTCATACAGTTCATCAAGAGAATTCCTGGTTCAAAAATAAAACAAGTTACTTAAAAATTTCCTTTGTGACGCTGTAGCCCTCATCACACTCAGATACTATGCACAGCTATTTCACGTACTACGGCTTTTGATCAGTAAGTCCTATCAATCTGAAATCACTGTTGGTTTGAGTCGTTTATAACATGCATTTAAAAAAGCAACATTCATCAAACATAATCATTATACGTATTCTTTATTATCATGAAAATGCGATAGTCATTGCGCATCTCGTCAGTAAACCCGGTTTCTTGATTAGTAGTAAATCACCATCACCTGCTTTCAGATGGAGCCGCATTTACTGCACAACGACGTAGTTCACTTACAAGCTGAGCATAGATTATCGCAGGCCTAATTATAAGTGAACTACAGCTTTGTGAAGTAAATGCCACTCCATCTGAAAGCAGGTGATGGCGATTTACAAGGGACCGGCTTCAATGACCAGATGCGCACTGACTATCGCACGCAAATGATTGTGCATCCTTATAGCGCATATTGAGTTTTTGCACGAGAGCGCCCTCTGGCTTTTGGATGTAACGGCATTTCATCGTAATTCCTTGAGAAGCATAGCAAGCATCATCGACCAATTTATAGGTGCACCTCTAATTTATGTCAGTGTCTAAACCAACCACACCTTTTTTTGCCACAGTTTATGCATCTGATGGAAAACAAACTGTGCCATATCTCTAATTAGGTTGCTCTGTATTTTGCACCTGGTTACTTTTGGCATACTTCTTGTGTTTCATGTTTATTTATTTTTTATTTAAATGCAAGATACTAGTGTTGTAGTCAAGACCACCTAAACCGAGACCAAGTCATGACCAAGACCAAGACAGGCAGAGACAGAGACAAGACCAAGACTTTAAAGGGTCGAGACCAAGTCAAGCCCAAGACCAAGACAGGCCGAGACCAAGTCAAGACCAAGACCAGTGCAAGTCACTGCATTAAAAACACTAATGATAAAATGTGGAATATGCAAATGATTTGTGTGTGCGTGTGCGTGCATGTGTGTGTGTGTCATCAGAGAAGTTGATAAAATAATCAAAGGCATTGCAGATATGTGGGGATTTATCTTTGTTTATAAGCAAATAAAAGTGAACAAACACTAAAGAGCTGAAATCAACTTAAACAAACACAATGCAGGTTTAATTTTTTATTAAAATTTGAAAAATTGTCATTGGGAGAAACTTAAACAGTGCTTAAACAATGCCAACATCATATGCCAAACCTGAATAAACTGCGTAAAATTAATGATAAAAAATTAATTTGTGATGTGCCATCAGTTGTGGTCTTGACTGGTCTTGAAATAAAATTCTGAGTCCTTTTTGTCTGAGACCGAGACGAGACCGAGTAAAAATGTGGTCGATTCCAAGACGAGACTAAGACCTTAAAAAAGTGGTCTCGAGAACTACAACACTACAAAATACACTTGTTATGAATGTAATTTGTTAGAAAATACTTTTCCCCCCAAACTATATGTGTTGATTTGCTATATAAACAAATGATTTACATAAACCATGCTTGACAATTTTTGTAATAACCAGTTTTTCCGAACCTACGAAAATGAAGATTTTAAGTGAATGTAAACTTTGAGAACCTCTGATCTAGAGGAATGCTGTGTTTATTTTATTGTAAACTGTGTTATTTATAGAGCCATGGTATGATGACATCACAAGCAACAAGAGGAAGTGACCTTTGTCACATGTATTATTGACAACTAGTTACAAGACTTCGCCTGAGGCCAATATGATACAAGCCAAAGGTCAAATTTGTCATTTGCTAGTTGACTACTGTTTGATAGACATCACCTGGATTTCAAATCCTCTTTGGATGTATCTACAAATTTCATTTTTATTTTATTGACAGCACTGGGAAAAAGCACAAGTTGTGAAATATTGGTGGAGGAATGATGGACATATTACTAATTTATGGCCTAGGCCAGAAGAAAAGTGATACTTGCCTTAACTAACAGAAACAGTGTGGTAAATGTCAGGAATATTTCTGTCTGATGTAGATCATGCATAAGCATGCATGCACATTTTAAACGTGCATGTGCGTGTTGGGCATGTCTTATGTATGACTGCTCCAAAATAAAATCTATCTCTGAATCTATCTCTCCCCACCCAGCTCTTTCTCTGCATCAGAAACTACAGGACATGGGGAGCTCATTAGAGAGAGAGAGAGAGAAAGAGAGAGAGAGAGAGAGAGAGAGAGAGAGAGAGAGAGAGAGAGAGAGAGAGAGAGAGAGAGAGAGAGAGAGAGAGAGAGAGAGAGAGAGAGAGAGAGAGAGAGAGAGAGAGACACTTAGCATATCTGGCGTATGGATGTCTCTGTCTATGAGAAGTGGTGCTGGATGTCTCATCTTAGCCGTGATGGCAATCGAGTCAATCTGAGCACCGGCTGAGCACATAGGATAGACTGCATAAAAGCCACGCCCCCCGTTTGCCCCCCATTCTGCCTTAAAAACAAGAGTTCCTCTGTTCGTCTGAGCTGAGCTGTAAAACAATGTTTATTTGTGTGGACAGCTGCAGAGCGCGGCGGGCTCATGTGCGGGCCGTGAGTAGACCGGTGTGCCAAGTTGGATAAATGATAAATGATGGGAGCGTGTTTGCGAAACGCCTCACGGTCCGGAACGGATGCCTCTCAACTGCATTTTTATAATTTTGATAAAGTGAGGTTTTTACTGCACCTTGAGCGGAGTGTTAACCTAGCTAGGCAAATCAGCGTAATGAAACCGGTCACGTTTCGGAAGTGTTTTGACTAAGTGTGACTGATGGGGTTACCATGACTACATCTGAGCTGGAGCTATATGGGAGAGACCGCTAAGCCCCACCCCCTTCACCTGGCATCTGCTCGTACTCGTAACTAAACACAATTACTAGCTACACAACAAGCAAGTAACAAAAAGTAGCAATTGAAGCCAATTTGACAAACTACCCTCAGGTCAGTTTCCTTTAAGAAGTCGTCTCTTTAGTTGGCCCAATGGATTATGGGATGTAAATCCAATATCCATTAAACATTCAAGAAGCAAATATGGATACAATACACAGTCAAATATTGACAACACCATAAAACTCTGAACACACAATCATTAACTAGTCAAAATATCATATGTTGTATGGATAAGGCAGCTATAAAGGGTTACATCATACACAAAGAGTAAGCAAAGATTTCTAATCTTGTCAAACAAATGTTTATGGTCAAAGTTTAAGTCCTCGTGAGCTTGCATTCTGCTGTCAGTTTATTGCACGTGCACAGTTTTTGCGACACAGCCAGAGTAACTTGTTTTGTAATAAAGCGATTTCTCAAAATCGTAATTTTATTACAACTTATATCCTCCAAACTGTTTGTCACAAATGTCCAAATCCTCAGATGGGCTTCCATGTGTTATACATCTGGTCTGTGTTTTTATTAAGACCATTCTGTAGTTGTTTATAAAGCATTTATTACATGTATCGTGCACTGTAGGTACAGACACAATTTAGTACATACTGTGACTTCAGATGCAGCGCAAGATCATCTTAGGCCTAGCAACCCTTTACAACTTCAGATTCTTCACAGCAGGTCAAATCTAGTTTGATTTATATCTTTGTAATTATTTCAGTTTCAGAATACACAGATCAAACTCTACCTCAGCTGAATCACCTGAGCATTGTCTTCTTTGAAATCAGAATTCACAATAATTCCAATATTACAAATGCAATAAACATTTTACCTGCCAATAAAATCTGTCATTAAAAGTCCAATGAGCTCTGATAAATAGCACTGAACTTTTGTAATCATTTTACCCTATGCACAATAAAATTACACAACCTAACGCAACTGTTGTGTAAAGTCAACTAGTCATTTAAAGCATGCACTAAAACGTCAATAACATGACAAAATAAGTCTCTAAATTTGTGCGTGGCACAAGATGTTTCAACGCTCAAGCAAAATAAGTTAAAACAAAGTTTGTAGTTCTGGCAAAATGTTTGCTTTGTTGGTCTGGGTTCACAGAAGTTAGGTGAACTCATTCATCTGTCATATATATATATACAGGGTTCCCACACCTTAGTTAACTTCAAATTCAAGGACTTTCCAGGTCCAATACCCTCAAAATCAAGGACTAAATGTGGGGACACATTTCAAGTGAGAGCATGGTTTCATCGTGTTACCTTTTAAGATACATTGTTACAGTTCCCATTTGAGGGAACTCGTGCTGCGTCACTGCAGTGACACTTTGGGGACGCCTCCAGGGGTAAGTGTGTCTGAATGTGTATATCAAATTCAACATATGGTGAGGCTTAACAACTAAGACAGGGTGACGCGGGAGCAAAGAAGTATATCGCTATCTAAAATATTTCCAAAGACGGTGTTACAGGGACGCAGGAAGTATGGCAAGGGAGACGCAGCGCCTCGTTCCCTTCTCAGGGAACAACAGTTAGATATGTAACTCAAGACGTTTTCATTTGTCAAACATAACTATGCAAAAAAGCATTTTGGTATGAATCAACATTCGCATACAGAAGATATAAGCATTTAAAGTAAACAGTTTAGCACGTGTGCTTAAAATGTATAGAATTTTTGATATTATCCTACACTACACAGGGAATAATATGGATTTTTTCCCAGAAAACTTCTAGCATAAAACAGATTGAATCACTTTTAATGAACTGTATCTATGTATGTATAATTTCAAAAACTTCCCAGGGACTTGAATTTTTTCTCCCAGATTCACAAACTTTCAAGGATTTCAAGGACCCGTGGGAACCCTGTATATATATATATATATATAAAAAGAAATCTTCCAAGCCATTGGAGCTGTCACACTATCTTCCCTACAGACCTATTACTGTGTGTTTTCTCAAAGCTAAGTTTGATGAAATACTGTGTAAATTAGTGTTTGATCAACAGAGAAATAAAATGAAAATGATTTCCAGTGTTCCTATGTTAGCAATAAAATAGAGCAGGATGGATTTTCTGTAGATTTGATGGTTCCCTGAAGAAAAATTCATGTTTGAAACAAAAAATAAATAACCATATCAACGAAGCCAAAATCTGCAATCCACACTTTTGTGAAAAGATGTAAAACACAAAGACAACAACATCATCATTACCATTATCAGCAAACAGCATAATCTTACCTGTGCATAATCTCTCTCCAGTGTCGCCTTCTTCTGACTGTACGTTCTGCAAATAAACACAAGAAAATACAGATCAGGGCTTTCAAATTAAAAAGTCTTAATATAGAAATAATATCAGACAGCATGCGTCACCAGCTGAAAATTGGTTTCAGATGGGAAACAAATTATTACGTTTTAAAGGTCCAATGAAATCAAAATATTTTTTTCCTATTAGTAAATACATAAGCCTCAAGTATATATATATATATATATACCACTGTAGTCCAAAGCGCTAACAAAATTCACATTCAACAGACATAAGCACTTAAAACTTAAAGGGGGTCACACACCGGACGAGAAGCGCAGAGCCGCATTGCGTCTAGGACAACACGGAGGTATCGTAAACCGGAAATGTACATTAAATAGTGCGAGCTTAGTCAGATAGCATGTACTACAAAATGCTTAATATACGATAGTAGCCAATGTTAATTGCTAACGATTTGGGACAAATATGATGTTATTTAATGTTAAACTACGTGAGTGGTGCAATAGAGATTTGAGCAGTGTCCAGAGTCATAGAGGACAGCCGCCAAGAGACGCTGCTGGTGTGCGTACATTCATAAAAAATGATGTGTTCTGTTTATAGATTCATGGCACAACGCTTCTCGTCCGGTGTGGGGCCCCCTTTCCAATGTCGTCACGTGCACTAAAAAATTATTTTATGACATTATCGCCAAATGTCCTGTCCTATCAAATGCTCTTTAGACACTAAACTGTCCCGCACAGTACATTAACTCTTTCCCTGACATTGACAAGTTATCTGGTCAATTAACTCTTTCCCCGCCATTGACGAGATATCTCGTCAATTAAGAGAAAACGCTTCCCCGCCAATGACGAGATTTTCCGTCTTTCCGCAATACCGCTATTATCCACCTTCCGCAACTTTTTAAAACCGGAAGTATTGCCCTATGGCAAGCTGCTGCATGTCCGTGTCTGTTTTAAAGATCGCTCTGAATGGGATCTCTATGAAAAGTCTGTCACAAAAATGGAATTATCTCTGCTTTTTGCTCAAAATGTGGTGTTTTTGCAAAAACCTACCCATATTCAAAAGCTGATTGCAAAAGAACCACTGAAGGTAGGATGAAACGGTTTTTTTTTTTTTTTGAAAGCAGAGGGTCTGTTCTTTCATTTGGTATATTGTATGTTTATTTATTTAAAGAAGAACATTTTCTGGAAGGCATTAAACTTTGGTGAAAATCATGAAAAACGCTGGCGCTGGCTGCCAACTTTTTTTAAAAACGCTGGCGGTGAAAGAGTTAAGAGAAAACACTTCCCTGCCGATGAGGAGTTTTTATGGCAATGCATATTTCTGCTATTATCCACCAGGTGGGATTATTATCCAACTTAGCATCCACTAAGTTAACTCCTTGTTTGTTTTGATCATTGTTCTGAATCTGATCTTTAACAAAAGTCTTTTACAAAAAATGCAGCTTTTTGCTCAAAATTTTATATTTTTGAAGAAACCTAACCATATTTGAGAGGTTATAAAAATAATACAAAGGGAGGATGAAATTTTTTTTGTTTGAAAGCAGAGGGTCTGTATATTCACATATTTAAAGAAGAACATTATATGGAATGCATTAAACTTTTGTTCAAATCATAAAAAATGCTGGCGCTGGCTGGCAACTTTTTAACAAAAAAACGCTGGCGGGGAAAGAGAGTTAAAATATTAAACACCACAACCATTGTAAACATCACTGATGAGAACACGAGACAAACACCACATGCAGCTTTGCTGGACTGTGCCATAAACAAAACGCTATTGGCTATTTTAAAAAGGTGGAAGGCCTACTTGATATTTGGTAATGACTTCCTGTTTCAGTTGAAATTACATCACCACATCAAATAATGCAACAAGTTCCCATGCACTTCAGTGGACCTTTAATGATTAAAGATTCTTGTATACTTTATGAATAGTGCATAGCAAGACCCCAAATGTGTATCAGAGATATTTAGCACACACTTTTATCCAAAGCAACAAAAGATCATAAGCAACTGATCTTCCAGGAGGAATAATACTAGAATAACAAAAACTGCATTTCCATTACCCTTCAAATTGTGCAAATTGAAAATGCACCAAATAGAAACAATGCAATTTGCATAAACTCCCATATATCGCCAAAAATGTTTTTATACATGGGTGAGGTGGTTTTTCAGATTATTTGAGAAAGGAATACATCACAAAACTGCAATGGACCTCTGCATTTACAGGTAACCTGATGTTCAGAAAAGTCACATGATCATTCTTTAAAAATGGCACAGTATGTTTGTTTGGAGGACATAAAATGTGTGTCCGACTTCAGATGTCATGCGACTAAAGCATAATTTTATTGTCTTACGAAAAGTCATTCTAAAAACCATGGCGACCGGTGTGTTCGACTTCTGCGATGCACAAACTTACAGACGTGGACTTTTTTATAATTCGCCCCGCTCTGTGCTTTGATATGTCTTCAAAAATTTACTGGGGTCCGGAAAGGAACGTATGTGGCTCTGGGAGCTGATATTCCAAATATGGTAAGGGGCGTAACATTTCCGTCACATGCTTGAGGTATTCGGCCAATCACAGCATAGAGGTGAAACAATAATGTACGGTATGTGGAAAATAATATTTTTTTTCTAACCAAAAACACATTGCATTACACTAAATACACAAAATAACATTTATTTTTAGCAACATCATATGACCCCTTTAACTGTTTATTTATAATAGGGTCAATTTGTTATCTTTTTAAAACTAGTGCACTTGTGTTATGATGAAAGATCTCAGTGGGGCAATACATCTTCAGGCAATAGAGTCTGAGTCAGTGAGTTGTTTTAACATTACTCTTGGTGTGACTGGTTTGGTTTGTGAGCCAGAAGGCAGCAAGCATTCAGACAGCTAACACTTCGAGAATTTCTCTCTCTCTATTTCTCTTCAACTGTTTATGGATTGTGTTACAAATAAATGAAGTCTGAGTCAAACAGATGGTAAAGTTACTATTTATCTGCTATCTCCAACTCCCTCCTTTTCCCATAATCCCACGTTGTACCCTGTTTCCAGTTCATCTCTGTTAAACTCACGGCATGTGTGTAAAAGTGTTGTGTAATGCTGAACTTTATAGTGGGATCTGTTAATGCCGACCGGGAACCAGCATATATTTGCGTGTGTGTGCGGACTCCATGACGCTGCTTTTACGCAAGACAGGAATTTCTGCACCCCCTCCAGATAGAAATATGCAGGAACCCAAACTAACTGAGGTCCTATCAAAAACAGCGCAGGCTGCTTACACAGCACCACAGTTAATGGGTAAAGAGATTTTGTGTGGTATGTCATACACACTTACTTAACATTTTTCACTTACAGGAGGTCTACTGGCCGGTAAACACATGCAAAGCTTATCATCACAGTTCATGGATTTCCGTAAATATACAATCTCTCGAGGGAAAACACCAGAAAATCACCATATCTGCCGGCTCATGTCTGTATGCGATCCAAACTGTACACTGTTTGAGATCATTAGTTTGAATTAATATTGAAAACATTTAACATCATATAATAAATGGACCAAGATTGTGTGCCAAATTTTTGGAGAATGCTAACAAGCATGTGTGCTCTTTATTGCTCACAACTTAAAGCAAAACAGAAAGGAGGCCTTTGGGACAATTCTCAGTTTATCAAATTCTTTCTGTTCTCGTTTTTTTTTTTAATGAAGGAACCTTAAAGTTAAGTAATACAAAGTTTAAGGCAATAACATTTAGCGAAATATAACCACTTTAGCAGAAACAAGGTGATTTCCAGTACCGAGATACTGACAGCCTGATGTGCATAACCCTCTCAAACGGTATCTGTTCTTACCCTTCAACAATCTCTGTTTTTTTTTACTTTATGACCAGACATTCATTAAAAAGACAACATAGGACATTTGTATTTTTTTACAGCATTAGTCACTGGATGAATTTATTAATGAGAAAATCATAAAGGGCGATTAAAAACGGTGAGGCTTTTACAGAAATGTAATTCTTTATGCATTTAAATAAGCTGATAAAGAAAATGATCATGATATGCAATTATGCTTTTGTTTGTTAGAAAAAAAGAGATGCATATCTCATACAGCATCTATAACGGAAAGTACACAAAAAAACAAGTGCAGCTGTTTCCACAAAACCTCAATTTCATTGCATCATAAACCACATCCCATACAACTGGCATGCAATGTTTTAATATATTAAACTGCAATAAAACAATGCAATTCTCAATTAAATGAAATAGATGAGTGGCAACAGAAGGTAAACTGTATTATGGTAAAGGGTTAACAGCTCTGGTGTGTGTGTGTGGTAAAAACTAAACAGGACGATGACATTGCACTGCTTGGTTCGCAGTCAGACACTGCTGCATGTGAACTCCAGATGTTAAACTGTTTACCATGATTGACCTACATAGGAAACACCAGAGCAGAGGTCAGAGGTCATCTGGCCTGAGGTCACGTCGACTGACGTGTCTGCATTCCCTCCTATACAGCCGAAAAAGTTCGGACATACGGTCGAAAATGAAACACTATGAAATGCTCATGGCCCATTCTTCATTGTGTAGTATATCCTTTGCATACTGGATCCTATTTTATCATCCTTAATATTCCTAAAATTGCAAATATTAGGTTTTAAACTAGCAGTCTATATTGTATTAAGTACTGTACTATGTTGCATGTTTGAATCAGCGAGTGGTTCAAATAAGTTTTTCATATAAATATGAATTAAAATTTACCTTTTGTAATCCAATCTTGTGTAAAATGTCTACAATTTGGTAGGATAATCAAAAATTAAACATGTATTAAAAATCCTGGCCGCTTTATTACTTACGAGTAATACATTACATTGGAAAATCATGCACTCGGAAATCAGTGGAAAAAATACTATATATAATAAAAGTAAATAACTAAATAGTATTTATTAGATTAAACTGTGGTAAAATTCCTAGATACTACTGTATGTTTGAACCTTTCTATAATAAATTATTTAGCACACTACACTAGCACATACTATACATACTCTAGTATACCCAGGGAACTACACTAAACTTTTCCACTGGTGGCACTTGCGCTACCAACTTTTTCAGTTAATGGCGCAAAATATGATTTGGTCGCACATATTTTTTTCAAGTTATATTAAGGCGCTCTGGATAATAATGAACAATAATGAAACTGTATTGCATACAGATATGCTTTTTATTTTACTTGCCATCTTTTAAACCACATGCCTTCTTGTTTTCTTAAACGTTGCAGTGTTTCCCACAGATCTGAAATGTACTTGGTGGTGGTAGCCGGTGAAAAGGGCAATTATTACCCACTGACAAATAATGGTCTACTATACATGTGACGTAGAACTAATAATGTGTGACACAACACAATACTTTGATTCATTGAAAATGAATATTAATTTCACATTATATTTCATCAATCTAACCACCCCAAACTTTCTTTGCCATTAACAAAGCTGACACTGTTTGTCAAAGCACCACGAAAACACTTACTGTTTTTGCACTGATATATGAAGCAATTAGACCCCTTTTATCAAACTCAATATAATACAATTCTATGTATAGTATATTAATAGACAGTGCAGGTCTATAGATTATAAATGTGACTGATGTTATGACTGATGTTATAATGGTAATAATTTCTATTAGATAGGCACTTTTACTGCTTTTGCTCTATCTTGAATGTGAATGTGAGGCAACATGTACAGCGCTTTGGATGGCCATAGGTCTGTTAAAAGCGCTATATAAATGCAGTCCATTTACCATTATCTTTCTATTTCTCTCTTGCCGATTTAAAAAGCTTAATCCACTCATTATTTCAGATTTAAAAGTCTACTTGCTGTCCCGGTGACAAACTTTACATTGCTTTGCTCGTTCAGTGCAATTGGCTTGACATTAGCATTGCTTTTTGCTACAATCTCTGTCCAAACTTAATATGGATATGGTTTTAGAAAAGATATGGTTTATTAATAATAAGATCATTAAAAAAATGTGAGAAAGCAAATGCAGCGCGTGGTCGTAACAAGAACCATCGCCATAGAAACCGAAGGCACGCTGAAACTGCACTCGAGCTTTAGCGCGGTAGCGCTCATGGCCGTTTTCCGATCGACTCGGGTTATAAACACAACATTAATCAGACTTGGGACCCAAAGTAATTAAACTAGGACCTAACCGCACCCGATTGATCATTTAAAATATAAACCCGGAACCATACGGGTCCCGCGTCCTCAGTGAAGAAAGACCTCTGCTCAAGTTCAGAAACATGGAAGACACTGCGCTTGCGTCGCGTCGCACCTTCATTGAGAAACAGCTGAGCATGCAAACGCACACTGATAGGGAGAGACACGACGTGCTTTCACGCAAAATGAAGCCAATGTGTTGATGGCTCAGAGCACGTTATAAAACGTATTCGTAAAATCCACATTTCTGTTTTAATAAATGCTCATAGTAAATCATAGCATATTGTCTAAAACATTAGGTAGCACATTTGCGACCCATTAAAAATTAGGGTCGCAACGGCAGTTCAAAAGGTCGCATATGCGACCATTTTGGTCGCAGTGTAGCTCCCTGAGTATACCTAAAGTATAAAAATGTAAACCCAAGGTGATAATGTGGCACGACGCGTAGCGGATTTAACACAGACATTGCAAAGACATTTCTCTGGTGTTATTTTTAAAGGGGACAGAGAATGAAAAAACATTTTAATCTTGTCTTTGTTGAATAATGGTAGTCTACCCACATTCACGAACATACAAAAAGTGCTAAACATGCTAAACATCTCAGCCTCATAAAAATTTCTCTTTTAGAAATGTCAGCCAGAAAACGGCCCAATCTGAAAAACTGATGCTTATGACATCACAGGCATCTCACTGCCCCCCCACCTAAAAATAATTGGCTACATTTTTTTGAGTGGCAGCAAAGTCAGCCAATCAGTAACGAGATTGCAAGTTAAGCCAGTACGGGGAGCCAAATAGGAGCAAAATCCCCCAACCTAATAGAGCTATCTGAGAGAGGTTTTTAGGAAGCTTACATTATTTCTGAAGGAGGGACTTCATAGAACAAAGAAGACATCAGCCTGTTTTTAGAAAAGTAAAAACAGCGCTATACAGATAAGTAAATTTTGTGAAAAATACCTTGTTTTTTTACATGTGAAACATAAAAACATGTTATATTGCGCACCGTAGACACAACCATAGCGTCAAAATCAAAGAAAAAACGGGACCTTTAAATATGTTTTTGTAATTTATGTGAATACATGCAAAGATGGACATCTGGGCATGATTTTGTGTGCAGGATTCAAGAAATTATCTGTGCATGTTATAGAAGAATGCAAGTAAACATGAAGTGGGTGTGGCTTCAATGGCCCTTTAGTAAGCAGTGTGCTGTGTGCATTAGGGCTGCACGATGTGAGGAAAAGTTGCGATGTGTGGTGACATTGACCGCGTTTACATGCACCCTAATAATGCGATTATAATGGGATTTTGTCAATACTGCGATTATACTTTACCTCATGTAAACGCAATAATTCGATAAAAATAATGCGATTAAAGGGAAATTCCGCCTTGAAATGATCCTAGGGTTAATAACAAACGTGTACCAAGTTCGACCGTTCACTGGAGTTTGTTTTCATGTTAGTCTAACGTGACCAGTGTTATTGCTAAACGCAAATTAGCATGTTATGGTAGCCTTCGGGGCATCAGTGCATTAAAAACGAAATCGCTATGTCTATACTACTAATAATGCTCAAAATAACCCCACACTTACACTGTAGCACAATGAGGGTCTCTATATGTAAACCGAAGCATTGAGAACTTTGCAAGTGTACAGGCAGTTTATTAAAAACAAACACTTACCGTTCACGTCTGGATCACATATCCATGCGGGCGCCATCTTGGGAAAACTGAACTCTCGCGTGAAAGCACAACACCTGTTCCACAACAACGGGCAACAACGTTTCACGCGAGAGTTTCAGCCGTAGTGTGCATGTGACAGAGGAATGTGCAGGGGAGAAATTCAACTGAGATTTAATTCAATCTTGTTGATTTAAACTAAATTATGCTGCAAGACATTTTTAAGAACATTTAAAGTTTTCTATTATATGCAACTCTGCTATTTTTTTCAAATTCCCATTAAAATCCATTAATTCCCATATATTCCCGTTAATTCCCATGGAAAGTTTCCAGCATTGAAAGTTCCCAGAATTTTGCAACCCTAATACTATAGTTTACTCTTTCAGTATAGTATACTAAATTTCAATACAGTTTATCATAGTAAATACTGTGGTAACTACAGTAGAGTACTATAGTATAGTATTTTTTTCATGTGGGGTTTGTTGCACTTTTTTGTTCAAAGCATACTTTCTTTAAAAATAGTTACACCGTCAAGGTCCCACAAGGAAACAACTGAAGTGGTAAGAGAGGAGTCATTGAGAGGAAATGAGTTTAGATACGAGTCAATAATTAGAGATTTGAAATTACAGAGCAGCTTCTTCTGAGCTTGAGAAAAAAAAAAACGCAGTCTAAAGATGCTTCCTGCTCCGAGACCAACAGGTCAGGTGTCTGACTAAAGTCAACCTAAAATATTACATTAACACATCCAAATGATTACAATTACACTAAAAGTGTTATTTACAATCTTATAAAGAACTCTCCTATAATCAAATGATTGTACTTGTAGAAGAAAACGCTTATTAGCAGTCTGACCTACCATTCACAATTAATGATCAACAAAACTACTCGACAAATCCTACAGAATTAGACTGAAGTAGCGACCAGAGCTGTATCGGGAGAAGCCAATCCTTCCTGACCTGAGCCAATGAGCTACCACATAACACAATAACAACATCAAAAGAGTAAAAACAAAACAGTATATCCATAAAGTGTGTTTGTGTAGGAAACTGTAAAATAATAAAAGGTCAGTAAACATTACATGATGTGGTTCCAGGTATTAAACTGCTTCTGCTTCATTAAGCCTTTCCTCGACTCTTCTCAGACACGGATATTAAAAGACGTTACTAACAGGGATGATACTTAGCATCTTTGTTATATGAAAAACAGTGAAGGTGATGTTTGTCTGAGCAAGGAAGAGGAAAGTGTAAACACAGGACAGACGCAGGGAAGAGCGATAAGAGAATCAATAAGCATTAGGAGGAGTGATTTCGATCTAATTAAAAGTGTCCGAGGCGCCTGAGCTATTGGTGAGAGGAGAAGATGAGGTCACAGAGGTTAAGGCCTTGCGTTTCACTTCCAACTTTTCCAATTACTGGTGGTTTGGGTGTGAGACCAATGTAACCTCCTCACAACAGAAAACAGACAGTATACTTTATGTATGTGTGTGTGATTGAATAAAAAGAGATAAGAAATTATATCGGGCATAAAAGAAAACAAGCTGTTTTACGACAATTCAGATTATTTCCTTGACAACTCAGCATAATTCTATTCAAATTCTCATTACTGTAATGCAAAATGCAACAGGCTATCAAATATAGTTATTAAAGCGAAACTCCGTCCAAATATCAAAATTACCCCATGATGTTGTTACCAGAAGCTAGTTATTACAATTAATAAAGTTTTAAATATGGATATTTTTCTTACAATATCGCATTGATTACCTGCAGAAGACCTTTATTAACCCATTGAAGCAATGTGGTTTACCTCTGTGAAGGATGGGTGCACCTTTTTGGGGTTTAAAGTCAAAAGTTGATTCCTGCTTTCTACCATCAAAAAGCTTGAAAGAGCAATGACATTTACTGAAATAATTTCAAATGTGCTAATCTGAAAGATAATGGACATGCGTATCTCCTATTGCTGGATGGTGAGTAAACCTTCAGGGGGTAATGTTGATTTTTGGCTGGAGTATCCCTTTAATGTTCTCATCAGGTTTGTCAGTAACTTATGATGAAGTACACAGTTTTTAATAACTTATGCTGGACTGTTATGCGGCAGGTGATGACGTCACTGACCCAAATTTCAAGCCGTTGACTTAAGCAGAACAGAGGCTCACTGCCATGCTTTGTTTTGCTTTTTTTCATTAAAATGATTGTGTATCTTAATTAAATGTAGCATTAACAAGGTTTACTTTTATTAATTTATTACTGTTTTACATATAATAGTTTTCTATAACTTTACATTATTTAGATTAAAAGCTGTTAAATTTAATTCTGTTAATTAAAAGAAGAATATTTGTTCCATTTCCCTCCACTTTTGGTGTGTTACTTAATTGTTTTTTTTTTTTTAGTCAAACTCAGATTCATTAAATGAAACTAAAAAGTCTAATATTAATATAATTATACAAAATCTTTTTTTTTTATAATTTTAATTAAGTCATTTTTTGATTGCATCCAGAATTTTCGGTATCCGTTTCGAACCATAATTTTAATGTTGGTGCATCACTATTTATCATAAAACAAATTTGAGATGGGGCACAAAGGGATGCACCCTACACAAGAATGGGCGTATGCCAACATTTTTAAAAACCACTGCCTTAAAATAAGGCAACAATGCAAAAAATGTGACTTTCTTCCTCCATAATTTTTGAGTGAAATGTAAGCATTAGTAGTTATCGATTTTCGGTATCCGTTTCGAACCATAATTTTAATGTTGGTGAATCACTATTTATCATGAATAAAAGTTTGATATGGGGGCGCAAGGGATGCATCAAGGGATGTTTTATTGTATGTTTATATATTTAAAGAAGAACATTTTCTGAAAGGCATTAAACTTTTGTGAAACCCCCCCAAAAAATGCTGTCTGCCAACTAGGGGTGTAACAATACACTAAGCTGACGGTTCGATCTGTATCTCGATGCTTGGTTCACGATACGATACACATCACGGGTTTTTTGGAGCAATTTAACAAATGCAACTGTTATTTAAATTTTAGATACCTTTTTATAATATTAACAATTTCAGTAACTTTTTTGTTGTACATAAAACTTAATAAAGAATTTTAACATGAACCTTTTGTACGGCAGGTCTGTCACTGAAAAAATTGATATTTTACATAAAATTAGATTTAAGGGACTTAGCAGGGGCGTTAGATATAAAGCTCTACTGTGGCACATGCCCCCTATTTTTTCTGACTTTTTTGAAAGCCTAACACTTCTATACAATGTCCTATTCCAACATGTATTTAAAAATATTTAAGTATCATGTTCATTATACTTAACATAAACATTGTTAACATGTTTGGAGGCATAATGGCATAAAAGATTTGGAAATTATGACAGCAGAGAACATATTTTCTAGCATATTTTCTAAGCGCTGAACAGACAGAAGCGCGCGTCTGGATATGTTTTTGTCCGTGCAATTGAATAAGATTCCCGTCGAGTGATATGAAAACAAAATGCTGCCAGACGTTGGACTTAAAAGATGACAGGGCATCATCTATATATCAATTTCTGTTTCTACCGAAGTAATTTTGCTGACCTTCAGTTCAAGCTGCAGGTGATTCAAGCGTTGTCTGTGTGACTGCGGTGAAGCACAGGTGACGCTGGCGCAGAGTAAATCACGTGTTGACCGGTCAATTAATAAAATTAAAAGAACGTCATCATATAAATATCCCCATCACGCACAATGCAACATCATGGCATTTTTTGTATCGAGAAGTATCGTACGGCGAAGTATCGTCACATCCCTACTGGCAACTAAAAAAATAACGCTGGTGGGGAAAGAGTTATAATAATGCTATAATGCAAAAAAGTGACTTTCTTCCTTCATGATTTTTGGATGAAATGTAAGCTCTAATAGTTTGTAGATATTCACAATGGTAATCTACAATAATGTTCAGTTATTAGTCAACCTTTTTTGTACTCTGGAAGAATTCATGACCATGCACCACTAAAAAAACCTGCTTTTGATAATGATCAGATATAATAGAATCTGCTTTAGTCAAACACTAAAGTTCTTTACCTTTACTTATTATCATTTTCCTCTCAAAAGTTTTCCTCAAACACAATCAAAAAAGTATTTTAGGTTCCATCACGCCTGGCTAAGTTTCATTTTTGATACTGGTTTGTTCCAATCACGTGCTATAACACCTTTTGTCTTCTCAGCACAGCCACATATTTCCAGGAAATTGAGTCGTTTTCCCTTCCAAAACCAGCGTCATTTGCTTTTCTCCCTATTAAACCCTTGCACACACCCGTCAGATCATCTCTAGGACAGAAGGCATGTCTGAACTTCTCTGCTGTATTGTTCTTCTGCTCTTTAACAAGTTAGCAGAAACAGGGAAGCGCTATAATCCAGATTCATGACACAGGTAGTGGTTTTTGCTAACTCACTAGTGCTATAATCAGGTTTAGGGATTTTCAAGACCCTCTTCAAATGTAGTCCATATGATCTTCTGGTCATACAACAACTTTGTGTCGTAAACAGAGTGAATGCACGAAACTGAAATGGAAAATGCAAAGTTTATGCAAAGTTTCTGGTATGGGTTTTTCTGCCCATTTTAAAGCTTCAAACTGGTTATTATGAATGAACACAAGTGATGCTATTGCCAAAGAAAATTATTGCTCAGATTTGAATTAAATGAGGTGCATGAGGCACATCTACAGAGCAGACAATCATAAAGACCTATGGGTAACCTTTTTACCACTGGGGCCAGTAAGCGACCTCATAACAACCACCCAGAACATCCTAGCAACCACACAGCAATGTGTTTAAAACCCCTGAGCACCTCTTCTTCAGCCTAATGCTTAAATCTTCTGCATGCTCTGACCAAGACAAAAACTCTGTGCAAACGTCTTTTATGGTCCACGTGTGGCACGCAAGGCCTTGCTGGTCTGAAATCAGTGAGCAGATGTATTTTGAGCTTGAGAAAACTGCAGAAGGGATGAAAAGGCTTTTCATGAAATACCTCTCTGATCAAATTAGGCTTGAAAAGCTGGAGAGGCAGTCAGACTCAATTTCATTAAAGCGATTGAGAGTCGAGGGGTTGTGCGTGTGTGTGTGTGTGTATTGGTGGTCAAAAGAAAAGCTCATTCATTAAAGAATGATTGAGAGCATGACTTCTGTGTTTGTGGACAACAGTGTTGACGTTAGGGTCCTTAATGTTTGACTGAAGACCCTGATGAACTCAAGTGTACCATCAAGAAGATACTTCAGTCTGGGGATGAATAATTTTGACAAAAATCTTGTGACATTTTATACTATGTGACCCTGCCTGTGAAGGTTTTTGTGATTAATGGTTTCTGCATAAAATCATCCTATAAAACGTTAAAAAAAACAATCTGTGAAAATACAACCTTGATATCTTTAATAGACCGAGTAAGATCATACTGTAGCACATCTTAAGTTCTACCTTAACCTGCAGCATTTACAAAAAAACAAAGATTAGAAAAAAGCTCAGAGAGTCAAGAGAAACAGATCCAGGGCAAAGAAGCTCAATTTAAGTGATATCCATCCATTTAAAAACAACAACTCTCTTACTCTTTAATGCTGTTCAAAGCAAATAATTTGCCCTGCAACTTTGATATGAACAGTACACCTGAGTCATGTTGATAGGACACTGGTCTTATTTACTAATAATTGCGTATGTTATTCCTATTTATACGCACATCCCCCTAATTCACAACAGGTGTGTAGGTACATGAATTTGTTCTTAAACTCATTCTTAAACTCTGAATGAGTGGCCGTGGTTAGTAATTTGCATAATACATGCCCAAACCAGGCAGCGCTTGTCCACAAAAAATTATGTTATTGAAGCAAAGGAGCTAAAAAAAAATCCATTATCATATTTATTATTGGTAAAATTCTGTTTTTCGCTTTGGAAAGTTTTGTTGTCAGTTTTAGATATAGACTGTTTTAACAGCAACAACATAAACAAACGGCTTTTGTGGACTAAACGCTAGTGATGTTCCGATATCATTTTTCTCTTCCCGATACGGATACCTGGGCTCAGGGTATCGGCCGATACCGAGTACCGATCCGATACCTGGGTATGTATCTGTATAATATACAACTGTACATACTACTAGCCCTGTATGAATGGATATGTAAAACTGTTTTATGTTGTGCTTCAGACTTATTCCTGTATAAACATGAACAAATACATACAGTGAACTAGAGTAGGCTATTTTTATTTTAGGATATTTTACAGTAATATTTATTTGTCCTAAGAGAAAACAAGCCACAAATCTAACACTGAAAGGGTATTTTAGTTTTAGAATAATTGGAAAAATCTGCGGAATTCTGCGGGATGATTTTAAATGTTTTTAGAAGAAATTAGAGAATTTAAGCTATTAAATATTACAAAATTGCATCTAAAATAATTACTTTTTAAAGGCTTACAATTAAAATGAATACACCAAACCAATGAGTCCTCTGAATTAAACTGGACGAACATGAACCAGATAATGTGCATCTCAAGATAGAATTATAGTTTGCAGCCTATATAAAATGACATATATTATTGTTAATATATATTATAGCAGAATAAAAAGCTTGTGTTAATATGTTCTCATTATGAATTAAGCACATATGAAGATAATTTCATCATTTTTACAGTGCAATGTAAACTTTATATTAAACATAACAAGAGCATTCGTCTTGTAAACAGATTTGAAATGATGATGTGCTGAGTGCTTGTCGCGTCACACAGACAACAGAGACAAGTAAGATCTGCGGTAAAACTCAGTGGTAAGTTTTATTTCATCTCAAATATCAAATGATTCATGCTCTTATCATTAAAAACAATCACAGCAAACAGCACCTGCAGAGTTTACGTACTTATCAATGCCGCTTACAAACGTGCAAGGCTATGTATGTGTGCTTGTTGTCAATGACGGTCGGTCACAAACACGCTCAAACGCAGGGTATGTGTGCTTGTCAATCACAGGCATTAAATCCGCGGAGTTCTCCGCAAAAATCTGCGGGCGCGGATTCCGTTGAGACATGTCAATGTTTTATTAGTCTGAAATACTAACAAACAGCGTACATACGGCTGCATGCTTTCATTTCTTCGGCGCTCAAAGTAAACAGTGGTTGCGTCACTCGTGGTAACTTTCTGGCGTTTGCATTCAGAGCAGCAAAGAAGAAGTTAGTTTTGCTTTGCAGCGTTAGCTTTAGTGTTATCTATAATGGGCATAACTAGGTTTATTAAGAAAATGGTATTCGATCGGTATTCGGTACATGGGTTCAAGTACTCGCCGATTCCGATGCCAGAATTTTTTGTGGTATCGGCCGCATTTCCGATACTGGTATCGGAATCGGAACAACTCTACTAAATGCAAATTTAGTTATCTCGTCATAAAATAAATGCTTCCCTGCCAATGACGAGTTTTTACGGCAACCGATATTTCTGCTATTATAGACCAGGTGGCACTATTACACAACTTAGAAAACACTGGAGCATGCACTGATCCCAAAACAGTAAAAACTCTGTAACATTGTTCTGTATCTGATCTCTAACAAAATTCCTTTACAAAAATGCAATTATTTCATCTTTTTGCTCAAAAATTTTTCTTTTTGAAGAAACCTACCCATATCTGAGAGGTTATAAAAAGAGAACAAATGAAGATACGACGAAACGTTTTTCCTGTTTTGTTAGTTTGTTTAAAGGCAGAGGATCTGTTCTTTCATTTGATATATTGCATGTTTTTATATTTAAGAAGAACATTTTCTGAAAGGCATTAAACTTTTGTGAAAATCATAAAAAATGCTGCTGTTGGCAACTTTTTTAATACGCTGACGGGGAAAGAGTTAATAAACAAACTTTCAGTTTTTCCAGGTGGAATCAGCTAAACAAACAAAAAAAACCAACAAACATGCTAAAACATAAGCACATCTCAGATACTAAAGCTACATGTGAGTGCAACACAAGGTGCTAAAAGTGCAAACAAGTGGTGAAAATTTACAAAGCCATTAAAGTGCGTGAAAAACACGTTAACTAAAAATGTTGTAAGCTACAATCCCCTAGCAAATCAAGTCCCTTTATGTGCATTGACAAAAATGAGCTTCTTTTCTAACGTAATTTTTTCTCCATTTCACACCATGTCTGGTTTTGCTTCCAGTCTGCAAATCACCGCTGCTACCCAAAATACACTCGGTGTAATCTCACCAGTGGATATATGTAACACTGTATGCCTGTACTGACGAAGGGGAAGTTACAGTTAAAATTACACATGTGAGCACATGGAAACCCTCCTCCCGTCTGGAGATTCCCGTCAGGACATTAGTGGGGCAGCGGGTGGATCAGACTCACAAGACTTCAATCAATGAAGCTCTTTCAGACTCTGATTTAACCCATAAGACCACCTTGAGCATGTCTGAGAGAGGACACATGAGAAAGAGAGAGGACAAATAAAAAAGACTCACAATATCTACAACAAGAAAGAAGGAAAAGACATAAACACCTTTAGGTTCACAGACATTTTGTTTTTTCCATGTAGACAGGCGTCTTCTTGAGACTACCATAAATAGTAATGAATATTACACTTGCAATGCAAGTTATATTTGACAGGCACATTTATCTAAAGCAATCTATATATGCATGCACATATAAGCGCTGAACGTTAGTTTAGTTTGGCTACCTCCATAAAAAAGACCAGTTCAAAGATTTGTTTTCAGTCACAATGAACTGAAGTGAACTGAAATGCAAAATAAAGATTTTTTTACCTTGTATAGTCCTGCCAAACTTAAACCACATGGTGAGATGACACAACACTTAAACCAGCAGTGATGTTTGTTTAATGATGAGTGCCACCTAAAAATAACTCAGGACCCCAGAAGGTATTTTCACATCAAAATAACACACTTCACCTTCAAAAGCAGCGTGTACCCTGACAGGGAACGATGCATCACGGCAGTGAAAGAACTGCACATTCGGCAGGATTCCCGATGGTTTAGCTGACTCACAGAATGACATTCATCTCTTACTGTTTTTGTCTTCTGCACCGCCTCGAGTCTGGAATACCAGCTGAAGGTCTCTGGCTGTGAGGTGCAAAGCTATTAAAATCTGCTGCTAGAGTTTCTGTGTCAAATTGCAAAGCGACACGCAAACACGGTCAGAACATCTTTCTCACTTGCATGCATTCAAGTTTCTCCTTTCTCCCAATAACGTGTACGACAAACTTAACCTCAAAAATTAAGACCTGAAGGTTTAAATTCAACTGTAAGGTACAGATATGCACTGTATTGTGACCAAGACATAATATGGGTATATGGCAATATGTGATTTATAAATTGATTGTTTATCAAAATACTTGTTAGCCGAATAGCTGTTAAGTCAATTTTGATACCCATGATTCTGAGCCTTTCTCTCTTTTAAGGCATTTAAATGTCGTTTCACACAGACAAATTAAGCCTCTGTACAAAATAATGATTGCACTGCAATTTTGGTCTCGAGTTTTCATTGAGGTTGTGCCATCTCTTAAAACGTTCAGAAGCATGTACGAACACATACACGCACACACGTCCGTAAATCCTGTGTCCAAACTCTGCGATTTTTACAGCTCCCTCCCCCACTCCCTCAAATCCCTTTTAAAAGAAGACCGACAGACAGAAAGACACGCGGAGAGGAAAAGACAAGAAAAAAGAGAAGAGCCGTTCTGTTATGACTTCCAGCTGTGGGAATGGCAGGCCTGCGAGCAGGAAGTCCAAAGGAAATGCCTGTGTCACATCCCAGTCCTGTGATGCGACCATTTTCAAATATAGGCAAAATCTGTATCGCTTTCTCTGTGGCCCCTCATCATGACGATTAAACTCAAATTCTTTCTAACTGTAGTTTGGTATAAAAAAAGTATACAATACTAAACAATGAGTATTTTCTTTAACAATAGCTGTAAATCATAGGGGTGTAAATTGGACAGTTCATTACGATACGATACAATACTGATTTTCAAACTTTTATTTGGTGCAATTATGATTTGATTTGATTAAGTTCTCAATATTGTATATTACGCGCCTAGTTAAGAGGTACACTGCAAAAAATGATTTTCAAGAAAATAATTCTTAGTATTTTTGTCTTGTTTCAGTAAAAATATCTAAAAATTCTTAAATTAAGATGCTTTTTCTTGACGAGCAAAACGACCCAAGAAAATAAGTCTAGTTTTTAGACCAAAAATATCAAATTTAAGTGATTTTGTGCATAAAACAAGCAAAAAAAAACTGCCAATGGGGTAAGCAAAAAAATCTTGAACATTTTTCTTAAACACTAAATTCAAGAAAAAAGCAAGAAAAATTTGCTTACCCCTTTGGCAGAATTTTTTCGCTTGTTTTATGCACAAAATCACTTAAATTTGATATTTTTGGTCAAAAAACTATTTTCTTGGGTCGTTTTGCTCATCAAGAAAAAGCATCTTATTTTAAGAATTTTTAGAAATTTTTACTGAAAACAAAGCAAAAATACTAAGATTTTTTTTCTTGAAAATATTTTTTTGCAGTGTACATTTTTAAGAACTTGGCGTAATAATCAGGACTTTTCTGCCGTACCATGGCTTTAGGAGGCGCAATGATATTACGCAGTGCCTGAAAATAGTCCCCTGCTATCAAAAGTTACCAAGGGGACTACTTTCAGGCGCTGCTTAATATCTTTGCGCCTGCTGCAGCCATGTTACGGCAGCAAAAATTATTACGCCAGAATGAGAGTACAGTTCCTAGACATATCTGCCTAGAAAATCGCACCTATTAATTTTCCTGGCGGTCTTAGTACACGATGTAACTACAGAAGAGTCAAGTTTTAATGGTCTAAGATGCTAATGGTCTAATCAGATTCAATAGACTGTGCTAAGCTATACTAAAAGTGGTAGCGCCAGACCCGGAGATCAGCTGAATGGATTCAAAAAAGCGGGGTGTCCCTTTAAGCTAATTTATTTGGGGGGGCACACATTAGCACTAAAATGATAAATAGTACAGTTATAGTGCATCTAGTGCAACTAAATGAAAAGTGTTTGTGCTGCAAGCCGTCGGTTGATGGAGACATAGTTATTGGGTAAAGAATCAGACACAACAAGCTGTTGATTCGCATTACTACTTACCTCATATCTTCTAATAAATCACATTCTGTCTGATGTTTGAGGTGAAGACGGCCAATCTGATCGATGTGTGTGTTCCTCAGTTCCTGTGTCACTTTTACCTGAAGGGCAGAGGACATCATTAGAGACTAGAAAGTGGATGGCACATGCAATTCACACACAGACAGTCCCACAAGAGCTCATTATTGTGTTTCCAGAGAGATCTCATCTCTACTCGGCCGAAAGTGCCACAGCGACAAAATTCGCAGTGTTTCTAAACAACAAGAGAAAAATTCCTACTAACAACCTCTAACATCGATTGTCCGAAGTGACATGAATTGCTTTGATGAGCCATCCCATCCACGAAAACATAATGCCAGTCCACTCTTAACTGGATCTCATTGAGGCCAAGAAACACACTTCACATGAAACATGAAGGCTTGGCCAAAGAACAGGGGCCAGATGACGGTTTTGGATTAGACTTTTAATTCTTCACATTCTGAAGTATATGGAAGTAAAAGTTGCAGATGTGCATTTCATCTGAAACAATAGAAACTAATCTGAATCATAAATAGCTTTGAATGGCTAGAATGGTAATTGGCATTTGAAGAATTGTAAATTATTCTTGATAAGACATAATAAGAATATAATAGGGCTAATAAACGATTAATCGCGACTAATCATATGCAGAATCAAAGTCTTTGTTTACATCATATATGTGTGTGTACTGTGTATAAGTGTTGGGGCGATATGCCCCATTTTGAGATCGTCAGCCTGTGAGATCGCCGATACACATACTATCGGGGGGCGGGGCAGTAGTTTTCTCATTTATTTATTGGTTCATTTTTACTCATTTATGACAAGTCACTTGGTTGGTGTACAAATAAGAAGCAAGGGAAACACTGTCATGACCGCAACCTTCTTAAAACGGATGCCATTATTCCGAGTATGTCATTAATTCCCAGGCGCTCAAAAATTTCTTGCATGCCACAACACGGCCGGAACAACACACTTGCTGGTTTTAAACCTCTGCACTCCTAACAACCTCTCTAGTGCAAGGAAATGTCAGAGCCGCGTGTATTACAAGCTCATGTGTGAGGAAGAGTCCAAATCATGCGCTTTACAAGTTTAGGTGCTAGAAGGAGTCCCACGCACATTCAGGTCCGAGCAAGAGTCCATGATGAACGCATTAAGTTCAGGTGTGTACAAGAAGGAATCCGCACACGTTACAAGCTCTGTCCGGCAATGTAAAGCCCACAAACCCTCTCATGCGAGGAAAAGTAACTAACACAATGAACAAGGTAATGTGAAACTATGATGATAATAATAATAATCATCGCCAACTATTGTCATGAAAGCCTTCTATTGGCGATAAGTCTGGCGATCGTTGATACACAATACTATCGTCTATCGGCACAACCCTAGTGTATAATAATTATGTATGTGTGTGTGTATTTATATATATATAATTATTATACACAATACACACACATATATGTTGTAAACAAAAACTTTTATTCTGCGATTAGTTGCGATTAATCGTTATGCAGCCCTAGTATAATATAAATTATATATACATGTTAAAATGTATGTAGGCTACATATGTAAATATTTCTTAAATATATACTTGCATGTGTGTGTATTTATATATACATAATTAATAAACACAGTACACAAACATATATGATGTAAACAAAAACTTTAATTCTGCAAATGATTAGTCGCGATTAATCGTTTTGCAGCCCAAAATATAATAAAATCTGGGATTACAAAACGCAAATATTTGCCAATATGAAGAATGGAGTTGGTTCATGCATCATCTCCACAAAATTTGGAGGGTTCGAATCTGACCAGGACAACAAAGTAAATCTAATCCCACATGCATCAAAGAAAACCCAATGGGCCTGGACCAATGAGCCCAGACAGGTTGACTAATATCTGGGGAGGGATGTTAATTACAACCAAAGTTCTCCGCTTGGCAGGTGAAGAGATAATTGGTTCTATAACAACTCCCTAAAGGTTAAAACCAAGGAGAATTGAAAAAAGTATACAGATTCCCAGCATCCAGCAGTACAAGCAGCAGCAGGACACAATGTAGCACCATAACACAGAGTATGACAGCTGACTGCACGGCTCTCATCAACACTTTGAGATGTACATGTGAAGTATTATTATACTCACACAACAGCCCTGTGCTTTGCGTCACAGCAAAACAATAGTGCCACAACACAACAGCATCTTTTACACACCGCTGTGGGAGTATGGATCTCTGTGGAAATGTCCACAATGTCTGTAGACGTCCTCAGCACATACAGGGTTAATTGTCTTTGAAACACATCAACTTAACCTTTGATTTACACGTCAAAACCTTCCTGCATATGTCTTTGAAAGCAAACGATGAAAGCTAACAAATAACACTCACGTCATCTGTTTAATATTTGCATTGTATTGAGGAAAACAAAGGGTAATTTGAGGGGTAAATCTGAGCTACATGCTATCATCTCTCCCCTTTTCAAGACAAAGCCATGGCAAAAATATCAGACGTCACCTTTAATGACTGTACTCAAGACTGCTGTATAATCCAATGCAGAAATGCACGTCTGTGGTTACATGAATAGAGGCTTTTTTGCATTGTAATTTCACATTCCTTCATATAGCCTGTGGGACGTGAAATTGAAACCCAACACCCCTGCTGTCATATTGGATGTGTACAGTAATGCACATATTTCTGCACGATACGTTATCCTAAACTCACAATAACAAGAGTGGCTTGACATGACATTTAAACGCACTGTAATGTCACAGTGTCAGTGTTTACCGTACAATTTTAGACAACGATCAGTCTGTTTAAAAAAAGACCTGTGTGTTTTTGATCAGAGTTAAAAAAATACAACAATGCACAAAAAACAACGACTCGTGGCTTTAACCGTTAGCTGAGGACACAACAGCTTAAAAACACGCATTCATCCTCCGGCAGATGTGAGCTGAATTTCGGGAGTATCCGACGATTAATAGTAACAATAAAACTGAAGTAGCTAAGAAAGAACGATGCGATTGCTTTGTAACATTTGAAAAAAAAATAGCTACATTGTTTCTAAAGAAGCAGCGGACGAATACAAAGTTGCAACTTCGTGTGAATGCAACAATGTTGCAATAAAAAAACACATCACGCGTATTTTTCACATCTACAAAAACAGCTTCATCTAAAGTGGATCTCTTACCTTTCTCGGCGGAGGCTGCATGTTTGAACATTGGCACAAATAAAGTAATATTCCACAAGAAACGATTCCCAATGCGATAAATAATTCTCGACGTCGGGAAAAAGGGGGGAAAGGAGATCAGATTTGGATCAAATCCGGATTCAGACGGCCATGATAAAGCGGGTCCGCTCGGACAGACGCTGAGCTAACACTGCGGATCGGGGAGAAAGTGTTGAAAGAGAGAAAATAGGCCTGTTCGACTTAATGCGCCGCCGCAAGAATCGACAACCAGATGACGTCAAAGTATCGCGAGAGCGAGATGAAATATGATTTCTTGAATCATTCTCGCGGTACTTTGACGTCATCCGGCTGTCGGTTCTTGCGGCGCCGCATGAAGTCGAACAAGCCTTATGCCTCCAAAACGCGAACAGGCTCGAACCGTAAACCCAGCACAACAGCGCCGCGGACCGGACACACGGTGCTCCGCTATAATCCGCCAAGGCAAATCCTACTGGCTTGACTAGTAAATGCTCGATTCAATGATGCGCAGCCTGAGCGGAAGCGGAATGACATCACAGTACCGCGAGAGCGATTAGATGGCAGACAATTCCTCATGCTTTCGTTTCGCTCTCGCGGTACTGTGCAGTCTGCGCAGCACAGCGTGAATTTGGACACGCCTACTTATAACGGGACGTTCACCCAGTTTGCTAAAAGGCGCCCCAGAGCATCTGGAGCTCATGAATATTAATTATGTCATGTGATTGGTCAGTCCAGTAAGATCACGCAGACGTAATAAATATTCACAATGCGTGTCTACATCATACTGAACTCGCGTTGGATAAAATTCAAACAATGACTCTTTATTTCCTTCTATTTATGTATTTTTTTCTAATGCTGCGCGCCTCACTTTTTTTAACTGCGTAACGGGTAGCATTTCTTCATAATAAAAATGCAACAATAAAATTTAATTTGTTATTATTTCCATAAATATTTGTAGATTTTAATTAACTTGGATTTACAAGTCAACTTTTATTTGTTTTTATCTCGATTGGTGATGACTTTCTTGCTGTAACTTATAAAATAATGTTGAAATATGTTAAGCTAATTCAACTTTATTTTATAAGTTACAGCAATGTTTTACTAGTCAAGATAAAAAAATGAAAGTTGAATGTTGATGACTTGTAAATCCAAGCAAAAATTTGTTTTTACAGTGTAGTAGGCCTAAATGTAAATATTTGGCATCTGTGTGTTTTTAAAATAAATTGAAATATATTTAAAATGCATAATACACAAATACTTATTGTTTCATGTGACTGATGTATTGCTGATAGTAGTGGATTTATAAATCAACATACACACGCAGCGCCCCAGTGTGGCGTGTGCTTGTAGTATTTCAGGGTTGTTTTTCACAGGCGCCTGCACAGCAACAAGGATCCGCAGCCGACCGAAAAACCATCGATCAGAGCATAATGTTTGACTGCAGACAGTTTTAATCAATCCCAGAGCAACCGATTCTCTCTGTGATCCCTCAGAAATCCTCTAGGTAGCACTGTTGCCCACAGCAAGAAGGTCATTGGTTCAAGCCATGGTTATAATCCACAAGCCCAAAACATGCAAGTTAGGTGAATTAGAGATACCAAATTACTCCTTTTCCAACTTGTGTATGGATTAACCAGTTCTTGCCATGAATATAGCCATATATGCTAGAATGGTGTAAAGAATAAATGAAAGACAGAAGTCCTCTGGGTAGATCAACTGGCAGCACAGTTTACTTTACAACATAACACAATTATTCAAACAAAAATTCAAGATCTACACACCTGAACATATTTATACATTTACAAGACGTTATATGTAGCTTATTACAGGCTCTCTGGAATGCTTGGTTCTGATTGGTCAGTTGAGACATTTGCAGGTTCGTTCTTTTCAAATAATAACCGCTCCAAAGTAATAACGCATAGCCGGTACTACTTGTACGAGTAAAATCGCTCCGCGCCAATAAAGATCAATAAAGATTACTGTCTGTTTGGCGCCATCTTGTGACAAACACTGGACAACCACGACAAGACACAGAGAGCTTACTGAGACTGAACTTGACAAAATAGAGCATGACAGCTACGAAGCCAACACAAAAAAAAAATACAGAATGGGCATTAAAACTTCTCAAAGACTGGTTAAAGAGAAAAAAATGGAGACAGACAAGTATGAAGCAGAGGATCTTAATAAGGTATTACGATCATTTTATGCATCTGTGCAAAGTTTCGCGGAAGGATAAACATGTTAATTTAAAACAAATATGCCAATAAAATGTTTCAAATTCTTATTCATGTCCGGTTTTTTTCTTATGTGACAAGTAGCCGTGTAATAAGCGGGATAATGTAGAGGCAGCCGGTAGTTATCTGGAAATAAGCCCCTTCAGTGTGATACAATAGTCCTGATCACACTGTCGGGGCTTATTTCCCAATAACTACCGGCTGCCTCTACATTATCCCTTACCTATCAGACATACAGTGCCTGATAGGCACTGTCAAAGGTTGTTGGTTCAGTCCCTAAAGAACACACATACAAACAAGTGTTTACTTTGAATGCGCTTTATGTCGATTTGTACAAAAGTGTCTTCCAAATGCATACATGTAAATGTTTAACATGTTAAAATTAAAGTCTCTCATTAAATGACTTCCCATTGGTTACATCCCCATCAGCTGACAACATATTTTTTATTCCTTTGTCTGTCTGTACAATGTAAAGTTTTCTTGAATAGAATGTGTGAAAGGAAAGTGTGAAAGAATGAAAACGTGTTAAGTAGTCATCAGCACATTTTCATTGTTCAAGGCTTACATGCTTAATTTACATATCTCTCCATCAAACACAATCACTTTCTGTAAAACAGTCTAGTGTGAAGCACACTGTGTGTGGAGACTTAAGGATCTAATATGAACATATTATACAATATATGCGCTGAAATATATTTTCACCAATATATTTTTTGTTTATTTTGAAATTTATTTTAAAAATAAACATATATTAAAGCATTTATTCACGTCGTTTTGGAAGAAAATCTTTGAAAAGCTTATAATTAAATATATTTTCAACTGCAAAAATATACTTATAATTGTATACATACGTACACATTTTATATTTAAATTTTATACATATTATATAAACTTCTATATATTTTTTGTCGTATGGGTTTTAATACAGTGCTTCTGTCATTGTCCAGCATAAATATGACTTCAAAAACCATTGCATGTGTGTGATAGCTTCTGGCAAAATAATGTAAATAACTAATCCATAATGTTATAGAATAGTCAATTACATAATGAAGGTTGATTATAACTGGAAGGTTAAACTGTGTTTTTAGAAGAACAAGTTTATTTTATTTTGGGTTCAAATAGGCTGAAAAGCCTATATTAAAGTATTTAATAGGAAGATATCATAATAACATGCGCACAAAGGGTCAACATTTAAAGAACAGTATGGTAAAATATTCAATAGCTTTTTTGTGATCAAAACTTTGTCATGCGCCGATATAGAAATTAATCCTAAACAATTATTACTGGATTAAAAAGTGTAATGACTAGTTGTTTAGGTGACCGAAGCATTTAATGATAAATCAGTTACAAACTGTACATGGGTTTTTAAAGTACATGAGTACAAGTTTCCTTGGGCATGTAGCAGACACACACCACACCAAGTTCACTTTCGTAACTCTGTTAACTAAAGGTAATAATTAATACAGTGCTGTGAGGCGATACATACAGTAATTGAACATCTTGGCATACTTTTCACGATGGTGGACCTTGTTGTGCACGTCTGGTGAAGGTCTCTTGCTCTTTTCTTTTTGGAACCGTAAAGGAGGTACAGATGAATATAATCTGAAAACCATAAAAAGAGGTCAGTGGAAAGTTTGAATGTGTTGTTTTTTAAAATATATTATTTTCTATATATTCACGGTAAAAGTTATTTGTTAAGTAACCTAAAATGTGCAAATATATTTTTATAAGATTGAAGCAGCCTGACTATAAAAGTGTAAGGTTGGGTTCTTTTTAAGCTTAAAGGGATATTCATAAAAAAAAGATTCTGTCATCATTCTGTCACGTACTTACACAAAAGGAGATATTTTGATAAATGTTGTTAAGTTTACGATACCACTGACTTCAATAGTAATTGTTTTCCTTCTTTGGAAGTCAGTGGGTATTGTCAACTGTGTAGTTACTATCATTTATCTATCAAAATATCTTCTTCTGTGTTCAACAGAATAAAGAAACTGTTATATACAGGTTTGTAATAACATTAGGACGAGAACTATCAATTCAATGTATAGCGCTTTTCCCAATTGTGTAATTGTAAAAGCATTTAATTAATAAAAACAAGAGAAAACACAGAAAAATCAGAGGACAACAAAAGTAGCAAAAAGTACAGCAGCTAGTGAGCAGAGTAATAGTGTAACGTATTGAAGAAAGTTCTAAGTTAAGCCAATTTCAGCGGACTCCCTAGGGGTTGAAAAAACTCCTAGGAGAAAAACCCTGTGGGGAAAAAGTCATTGGGAGAAAAGAAACCCTTGAGAGAGAGCCAGACATAGCTGATCCTATAGAATATATACAATATATTGAATATTATTATAACATTTTATGGGAATTAAAAAAATGAAAAAAATTATTTAAAAGTTAAAGGAAGCAGTTGGTTGTCCAACTATACTATAAGATTGAATAAGAATTTAAAAATTTAGAAATTAAAGGGAAGTGGTCGGTGGTCCACTGGTCAGACGTCGGCTGGGCCTCACGATGATGGGAGGCCAGTGGATCAGTGGTGTGATGAGCATCACAGCAACAGGAACTGGGTCTGTTAGTCTCAGTGTCCTCGGATTCAAGGACGAGACATGGAAAGAGAAACAAAATCCTATTAGCGTAGGGGCTGCTCGCATATAATGTCATACTAGATGAGTGTGTGCTCGGTTCCAGACAAGCTAACCATTGCGGCATAAGTATATTTACTAGATGAATTATGCGAAACCTTTGTTAAAGAGAAATGTCTTTAGTTTAGACTTAAATTGATCGACTGTGTCTAATTCTCGAACATTCGGTAAATCATTCCAGAGCTTAGGGGCTAAGTAGGAAAAGTATCGACCACCTTTAGACACTTGATATTTTAAGGATAATTAAGTGACCAGAATTTTGTGACCACAATGTACGTGATAGTACATTGGATAGTAATTCACAAGATACGGAGGCGCTAAGGCTTTAAAGGTGATTAGCAATATTTTAAAATGTATGCAATATTTAACCAGTGTAAAAATTGGATTTATGTGATCATACTTCTTAGATCGAGTAAACACTCTTGCTGCATGTTTTGAACTAGCTGAAGCTTGTTTCTCTGATTTGTGTGACACCTGCGAGTGACTATCGTAAGATTGCTGTCGATCACCTAGGTTCTTGACTGTGGAAGATGGCACAACAGTGCAGCCATCTATGGACAAATTATAATCTGACATATTTTGTATCTCTTTCTTATTGGAGTTTAGCATAAGGAAGTTATTTGCATCCAGTTACTGACAGTTCTCAAACTGGGGGTGCGAGGTGGTGGTGGGGCCACAGTATTATGACATTTTATAAAATAAATGTTTTTCATCATAAATTTTGTCTCATTACACCTCAGAAAAATAAGGCTACTAACCAACAAAACTACATTGTATAATTTAATATGTTTTGTTTAATTAAAATGTTACATTTTAGAATGTTTTATGCCATATTTTCTTTGGGGGGGGCACAAAGGGATGCACCATGCATAAGTTTGCATGAGAACCCCAGGCTTAGAAAACTGGTGGGTTTGCTAGGATGTGAGATGTAAAGCTGGGTATCATCTGCATAGCAATGATGTTATGTTTCCTGATAATGTCTCCTAGAGCTTATATTAATAACGAGAAAAGGACAGGGCCTAGACCCGATCCCTGCAGTACGCCATATTCAACATAAGAGTAACATGACTTTTCCCCATTTACACAAACAAGGTGATAGCGGTAAGTTAAATATTGACCACTGATGCCTGACTACTGATGCACAAATAGTTTTCTAGTCTATTGAGTAAGATTATGTGATCTATTGTGTCAAAGGTTGCACTAAAGTTTAGCAATATAAGAATTGAGATTTCATCAAGATCGGGTGTTAAAAGGAGGTCATTTGTAACTCTAAGCAGTGCTGTCTCTGTGCTATGGTGGGGCATGAATTCTGATTGGAACTTTTCATACTGTACGTACTGTTATTTACTAAGAATGTGCATAGCTGGCTAATATTTTTGAAAAAAAAAGGAGAAATTGGTGTAAAATTATTAAGCTCTCCTTGGTCGAGGCGCTGCTTTTTAATGAGGGGTCTAATAACTGCCAGTTTGAAACCGTATCCTAGTTCTAGTGATGAGTTAAAATATATTTTTTTAATATACACAATGGTGATTTGGATGATTTCAATTAATTGTATTGTAGTAGCTTTAATGACTCAATGACTATTGTGGCAATCTAGTGTTCAGTGTACTATTGGATAAAGTGGAGGCTGCTTGCATAGCTTTGACATTTTCCCTAATAACCACAATTTTGTTAGTGAAGAATTTAAAGATATGTTTACAAAATATATTAAAATATATCAATGATAAATGGTTCAATTAATAAAAAGTAAGTTGAATTTAATCTGAAAACCATAAGAAGAGGTCAGTGGAAAGCTTTGCTGTGTTTTGTGGTTCTTTTAAAAAACCTTGAAGAATTTAAAGATATGCTTTGAAAATATATTATACTGTAAAAAGTTCCTTGTTAAGTAACCTAAAATGTGCAAATATTTGACTGAGGCAGCCATAATGGATTGGGTTCTTTTTGAGCCTAAAGGGATAGTTAATCAAAAAAAGACAATTCTGTCATCATTTACTCACTTTCACGTACTCACACAAAAGGAGATATTTTGATAAATGTTGTTAAGCACACAGTTTACAATACAACTGACTCCCATAGTATTTGTTTTCCTTCTATGGAAGTCAGTGGGTACTGTAAACTCCCAGATAGCATGCAACCATTGAAACAATGTTAAAAATCGTTGATTTGTCAATGTTAATACCATTGAATCAATATCACGTTTGCACCCTCCATTAATATTGAAAAAATATTGAAATTTCAACAAATCACCATTATCGTGATCAGTGTTTGCTTTAGTTGGGCCCTTTACTCTTGTGTTTTAAAGGTAAGTTTTCTTTGGCTGCTGAAGCAGTGTTTTAAAATACATCTGCTATTGCAAAGAAAACAAAGATCTAATGTTATCAAGTAGTTTTAAATTCTTGTAGATATACCTAAATAATATTAATGAAATACTGTTAAAGTTATGCAAAAAAATTATTTTACAGTACTAGTTGGAAACAGTGTCAGGTCTGTTATTTTGAGGATTACAAAAACACATTTAAAAAGTTAAACTACTGAATCTATCTCTGATATCATGAATTGGTCTATGAATCTCATCAATGGTGACGATTAACAAAAGAAAGCTTCATGCTGCAATGCATTCTGGGTATCATCGTAGTACTAAACTAATTTATAACTCCCAGCATGCATTGCAGTTGATTGTTTTTTATGTTTTTGTTTGATGATTGTCACCATTATCGAGATTTGTAGGATGAGTAATGATGTCTGAATGTGTTAGCAGTTTCTCTGTTTGTCTTGTCACAGTGTATTTAGAAACCAAAACAATTATAAATGTCAAAAATGGATCAACATAATCATGTAAAGCAGCTTAATTTTATATAATCTTGAATTCTTCATAAAAAGCAATCAGTTTCAAGTTCAACTTAACTTTGAAACACATCTTTCTTTTCCAATGCAGATGTGTTTCTACATAAACACAAACAAACACTAAAAAATAGAAAAGAAAGATTTAACTTCGTGAATAACAAGAGTCAAGGACCCAACTAAAGCAAACACTGATCACAATAATGGTGATTTGTTGAAATCTCAATATTTTTTCAATATTAATGGAGGGTGCAAACCTGATATTGACTCAATGAAGTTAACATTGACAAATCAACTGTTTTTAACATTGTTTCAATGGTTTGCATGCAATCTGGGCTGTGTGGTTACTATCATTTATCTATCAAAATATATTTTTTGTGTTCAACAGAATAAAGAAACTGTTATATACAAGTTTGTAACAACATGAGTGTAATTAAATGATAAGAGAATTTGAGTTTTTGGGTGAACAAGCCCTTTAATAAATAGTTAACTGTGTGAGTGTGGTGAGGGGAACACATAAAGCAAGAAAGTATTTAGTGTCAACAAAAGCAAAGTAGAAAGAGAACATTTCCCAAACAGAAGGGGATGTGTGAAATTCTGTTCATTTTGCTGTTTGTCAAGAAATCAGTTACTGATATAACAAAAACATTCACCAGACTTCTCACAATTATCTCTGTCTTTGTGGAAAAATGTCAGATATTAACATCATAGACAGTTTTATTTTAACTTTCAAGGTCAAATAATTCAATTTAGTGTCTAGATCTATTATTAAATCAACCAAAATATTATGAACTTCACTATTGGACTATAGGAGGAGTGAATAATAACTGACCTTACAACCTGTACAAATTCTCTCTGTAGTCTGAATGATTGACGTGTTATCCCATACTGCAAAAAAAATTTCAAAATATACAAAAAATTGCCAAAAAATATATTTGCTGAAATATATTTTGCAATTTGTTTAAAAAAATAAATTTTTAACGATATATTTTTGGGGAATTTGAAGCATTAAAAATATATATTTAGCCATCCATATATTTCAATCCAAGGAAATATTTTCACGTTACATTAGAATAAAAACTTTGTTTATGTTTTAAAATTACAAATATTTTCAACTTTTGAAAATTAACTTGCATTTAGCATATTTATACATTTACATTTATATACATTTATGCGAATAATACATTTTTGCAATATGTGATGTAAAATTAGAAATGTATTTGTTGCCTCTAAAAATACATTTTGAAATATATGTTGATATATGAAGGTTAAAACTAAATACATTTCCAAATTCAAAAATATATTCAATTGAGCATAAAATTTCACAAAATGTATTTAGCATATATTTAAAATATATTTATGTATTTTTTGCCGTATGGGATGGGTTGACGCTTTGACCTATGAGAGCAGGCTGAGGTCTGTAGACACGCCCACAGTAATAGTACATAGCATTATAAAGCATGCATAAAGCAGGACTGTATGCAGACCAAGAGGAGTCACAAGTGTTAATTACTTTTCTGAAGGACACAGTAGAATCTATGTGAGTTACTTTCTATTTGTGCATACATATTTACTATAGATAATGTTTATGTAATGTTATCTTTTACTGTGGTATCTTTAATTGCTTATTAAACTCTTAGTGTGACAAGATTTGAAAACAATTATTTTCAAACGATTTTAACAATCAATCTAAACAGATAATAAAAACAGCAAAGGGATTTGTAATTGCTTTACGCCTGTACAGATAGGAAGTAAATTATTTTGGTTATGCTTCTGGAGTTATATTGTGGTTTGATCTGATGGACTGATAAATGCATGTTTGCCTCTGATGTACATGAGATTGCTTTAGGGTTGTGTCATTACTGGAACATCTTTATATTGATTTATAGTCATAAATGTATGCGTACAACACTTTCAGATCTCCAAAGATCTGTTATAATATGCAATGCATACATATACAGACACATGATACAAAAGTAAATATAAGATAAATGCAAAACAGGTTTTTCATAGGCAAACAATCTTAACGCTGTCTTTTCTCTTACAGAGCTAAATTGAAAAGGAAATGCTTAACACAAGCGGACCAACCAATGACAGCCGTCAGTACCCCTGTCTTCACAATGAGAACTTTAAGTACATTCTTCTTCCAGTGAGTTACTCTTTGGTGTTTGTGGTGGGTCTGGCGCTAAACATCACCGCCATGTATTTCATCCTGTTTCGAACCAAACGCTGGAAGCCCACCACCATCTACATGATCAACCTCACAATTTGTGACACCCTTTACATCTTTACTCTCCCGTTTCTCATCTTTTACTACGCCGATGGGAATACCTGGCCGTTCGGTGAGCCCATGTGTAAACTCATTCGTTTTCTCTTCTACACAAACCTCTATGGAAGCATTCTCTTCCTCAGCTGCATCAGTATGCACAGGTTTTTGGGCGTGTGCCACCCGGTGCGCTCTTTGTCATGGATGAGCGCTCGCCGAGCACGTTTAGTCTCTGTGTGTATTTGGCTGACCGTGCTCATCTTCCAGTCACCGATCCTCTATTTCTCCAGGTTGACAGATGGTGATAGTAATATAAAGGCATGTCATGACACCACCAGCAAGGCACTCTTCAATAACTTTATGGTATACACCTCGGTGGTTATGGTCTTGCTTTTCGTCCTACCGTTTGTGGTGGTGCTGGTCTGTAACGGTCTAATAGTGAGGAAACTTCAACAGCCTGGAGTAGGTGGAGGACCATCGCCAGAGCGTTCCAAGCAGAAGTCTGTGAAGATGATCATTATCGTCCTTCTCGCCTTCATGTTATGTTTCCTGCCATTCCACTTGAATCGTAGTATATATTACGGATTTCGCTATATGCAGGTGCCCTGCAAGATACAAGAGCGAGCCAATATGGCGTACAAGGTCACGCGACCCTTGGCCAGTGCCAATAGCTGCGTTGACCCCATCCTTTATTTTATGGCAGGACAGGGTTTTAGAAACAGCATCAGTAAGAAGTCAGTATCAAACCAAAGGTCTGTATATGTCAAATCTCCCTCAACCACACTATGTTGAACTCTAACAGATTGACAATTGAGACATTGCTGGTTTGGATCATCTGACTTCAACGTAGGACTTCTGTTGACAATTTTTAATTGTAAATTAGATTTATATATATATTTCTGTTTGGTTGCACTTTATGATATAGGAAAACTTTTTTTTGGTAAATGAAATATGAATCACAAAACTAGTCCCAAGTTGCATGGGTATATTTGTAGCAATACATTGCATGGGTTAAAATTATTTTTCTTTTATGCCAAAAATCATAAGGATGTTATATAAAGATCATGTACCATGAAGATATTTGTAGGTTTCCTATTATAAATATATCAAAACTTTATTTTTTGTGAATGGATGCAGTGCTACGGACTTCATTTAAACAAACTTTTATTTTTTCAATATAAAAATTTTGCTCCCTCAGATTTTCAAATAGTTGTATCTCAAAAAATATTGTCCTATCCTAACAAATATTTTCCATCCAAGATGGTGCCAGACCCCACATGATGGTTTTGTAGTCCAGGGTCACACACACACACGCACACATATCTTTAATACTACTGTAAACATATTTGTGAGTTGTTGTTGTTGTTTTGAAAAAAAATATTAGGATTATTAAAATAATAAAAGCAAAAGCAATGGAGAACTGATTTTACTTCTGAGTTAACATTTAAAAAAATCAGAAGTCATGAAGTTCTGTATAACATCTTGAAAATGTAGGTTCAGCTCATTTTTTCAAAAAATCTATTTTTACAGCAAAATGTTTGTAAAGGCTGAGTTGCAAAAATCTTAAGAGGTGAGGGTGTGTTTTCTCATAAGTATGCTTAACAATAAGTAACAATTGTCTTGTTGCAGGTTTTATCTGAAAAAAAAACAGTAAAAACAATCACAGACAGATTTAATGGTTATAATGGGAATTGTATTGGTTTTATGGAAACTGTATAATCTCTGTTGGTCTCTATTGGTTATTTGTTGGGGTTTATTAGTGGCTTATATCTGGTGGATCAATAAAGCCCAAAATAGATAAGGAATTTTGTAATGTTTTAATGGTGAACAGCTGATGGTTATTTGTAATAAAAATCATTAGACAGGTGCTGGTTCACTGAAAAAAATGATTCATTGAATATAATAATTTTTTTTTAAGGTAAGTGGTTGCAATAAATTTATTTAATCTACATTTAAACAAAAGTTTTATATTTTATTTTACTTTACTAATCTTTTTTGTTTACATGTAGCTTAAATAAATGTATTGCATTCACTTACCTTAAATTTTTTTATAAAATTCAATGAATATTTTTTTTTCAGTGTAGTATAATTAGAATATTATCAAAAATTTGATTTATTTCAATAACTCCATTTAAAAAGTGAAACTTGTATATTATATTCATTCATTACGCACAGAATGATATATTTCAAATGTTTATTTCTTTTAATGATTATAACTGAAAACTAAGGAAAATCCCAAATTCAGTATATAAATAAAAATATTGTGAAAAGGTTTCATATTAAAGACACCTGGTGCCACACTCTAATCAGCTATTAACTCAAAACACTTGCAAAGGCCTTTAAATGGTCTCTCAGTCTAGTTCTGTAGGATACACAATCACGGGGAAGACTGCTGACTTGACAGTTGTCCAAAAGACAACCGTTGACACCTTGCAGAAGGAGGGCAAGACACAAAAAGTAATTGCAAAAGACGCTGGCTGTTCACAGAGCTCAGAGTGTCCAAGCACATTAATAGAGAGGCGAAGGGAAGGAAAAGATGTGGTAGAAAAAAGTGTACAAGTAATAGGAATAACCGCTACTTGGAGAGTAATGTGGGGAAGATTCACAAAGAGTGGTCTGAAGCTGGAGTAAGTGCTCAAAATGGAACCTCAGAGTACCACCCCAGTGATTGAAAAGGTTTTTCTGACAGTGTACAGTCTACATTGTGCAGTATGTATTAAGCTAGTATGCCATTATAAACATGGCTTAAGTGTTTGATTGATCTAAAATATAAACATCTGTGGCAGACAAGGGGCAGGACAAAAATGGGAAAGCACTACAAATTACTCAAGAAACATAAAGTGATTCATTAAACATCACTAAAACAAAATCTCAGTGTGGTTATGTTGTGTGAGGCAGTCAGCGGTCTAAATGATTGACATGCTATTGGCTGATGTCTAACCAATAAGAGCAGGCTAAACACAAGCTGTACCGCCCACAGCAGAGAAACCGTATGAAGTGATGAAGGATCCTACCTTAGATCCTCACGTGCAGAATGTGTTTATTATTGTGTTTTTTTTTATGTTTTATCATTTATTTACATAATCATCATAATCATTTTATAATCATTAGTTATTATCCATTTAATTATTGTTTGATTATTTAATATTATTTTATCATTATCAATTTCATTATTATCATTTTTATTATTACATTATTGTTTTTTATTCATTTATTCATTATTATATTTCTATATTTTATTATATCATTCATTAATTCATTGTATTTCTATATTTTATATGTCTCTTTGTGGTTCAGTTTCACATTTGGGAAGTTTCATAGAACTGTTCTGTCTGTGTGTAAACAAGATAGATAAAGAGAATGTTTATGAAAGCCCAAGGTCTAAGGGATGATGCAGCTGAGCAAATTTGGATATAACAAGTGCATGCTGTATTCCTGGGTAGACGGGGTAGACGAGGTAGACGAGGTTTGAACATTGAGGCATATGCAACTGAAACTAACTGTCATCAATAAAACTCTGTTCTATTTTATCATCTAAAACCTCCGTCTCACGCCTCTGTTTACGACTCTGTTTATGCTCTCTTCTAGCAACAATTGATCAGCCTTGTATCTGACAGATACTTTAACAAAGTAAACTTATATTTTCTGACGTGATCTGGTGTCCGGGGCTGGATCGTTATATTTTTTCTGTGGTGTGGAGACCAGATCTAACAGTTATGGCGTAGTCGGCAGGATAGAATAACATTTTTTAAACATTTTTGTTGTCTCTATCCGAACGAGGAGTCGGGATTTTCTCTCGCACATCCAGATGTAAATGTTTCCAGACCACTGGCTGCTGACTCCAAGCCGCGAGTGAAGACGGAGGGTTAACCACGGCTGGTCCGGTGTCCTCTCTCCTGACTCATCCACTTAAGCAAAAGCAAGAGTGAGTGTGTTCTGTTCTGACATTTTGGAAAATTCAGTACGTACTGTGTTGGTAGCTTGTCTACTGGTCAGATTATATTACTTTGATAATGGAGCAGTCAGTTAATAGATAAAAATCAATCAAGCTAGAAGGTAATTAAAAAGCTAAAACAACAGCTGAAAGAGCGCTTTAAGATCAAACAAGAGGAAAAAGAAAAATTCAGTTGCTAAATATAACATCAAATATAATATAACATCAAAGTACGTTGGGCGGTCTTTAGGTTCCCAAGACAAAGGTAAAAGTAAAGACATATTAAAGACGTATATAAAGAGTTAAAAAAAACATGTGTAAAATTCAAAAAATTATAACCCGAGAATCGAAGCGTATCCCTTGGATTTTTGTCACTTTGTCTAAATGTAGAAATTGAAAAGTGAAAATGTAAAATCAAGACAAACATAACAGAGATAAAAGAAGTTATGGAGGGAATGCTGAAGGGGTTATAAGACAAAAATCTAAAATGGCTTATGTTTAAGTTACAACTCTTTGATCAAAAGAAAATTACGTTGGTTTTACTAGATTTTAAATGCATGCGACACTGGTAGTGACATTAAAACAACCAGTTTCAGATTTTGACACAGACAATGATGTTTGTTAAAGGGTAAATCATGTCCTTCGTGAGTTCAGATGAGTATTGTATTTTGGTTTTGCTACTTCTATGCTGTGCTTGGCAATGAAGATCTGCCTTTGTAAATGCCAGTTAATATACCATGATATATATGATATATGCCGTTTAATTGTACAATGTTTAAGGAAGTTGATTTTCGAAATTTGCCATGTATAAACATAACAGTTAAGGGACAGGATTATAAGTTTGTGGTTGAATCTTCCAAATTATTGTTAAGATTACAGCTGCTATCAACTGTCTGATAAAAGGACTATTTCATTAAGCTCCACAGGAGCGTACACAACCACAGAATATTTTTCAAAAATTTTAATGGGTAAAATAAAGGTAAAGTGTTTCAACTCTCATTTTGTTAACTAAATAAAATATGCTCAGTAAATAAATGTTCAGATACCAATGGTGTGTGTGAAAGACAGGGTGCATTCTTGTTCTGTTTTTTTTATAGAGTTGAGGGCTCAAAGTAAGTGTATGAAGGTTAGAGGAAGTGGAGTAAGTGGAGTAAATTTCTGATGGTCAAAGGAAGTAGGGAATGTCATATCCAAGATCAGTTTTAACTGTTTGGAAGCTCTGAAAGAGAATTCATTTTCTTTATTGGTCAGATGAGATGGGTTCAGCATAGTTTCAGTCAATCTGTTATGAGCAGACAGAAAAAGTTTGAAGAAGTTCTTGGTGAAACTTTGAGTAGTGAACATTTAACTGACGATAGAGCTAAAAGAGATGTTTGGATAAATCCTTTAGGTTTGGTTTGATGTAGGAAGGTACAATAGTAAGTAGTTTGAAATGAAATTGCAAGTTGTAAATGAAGGATAAATGAAAGTGTTGAGAATCACTGAACATTTGTGTGAGCAAAGGAGGGGGTTTGTGAGGCTGTATCTGTTCTTCCAGCAATTGCTGAAGTAAAAACAAAACAACGATAAGCTTTTCTCTTCTCTCTTTAAAGCTTTGTGAGAGAGTGCTTATGTGCCTACTCTATTCTATATGTTAGGGTCCATATTTTAAGTACAAATTTTATTTTCTCATTGATAAGAAGCAGAGATAACAATCTTTCTATCTGATTTTCTTACAGAAGTTTCTCTAAAATCAGAAACGAAACTTCATGTTACAGAAGCAACAGGAGAAAGTTTGAAATTTCTCAGAGAAACACAGTGTTATGGCCTAGGCAGCAGCTTTGCTGTGCGGTACGCAGCTGTGAATTCTGTGTGCGTGATGATGTTGGCCTATCGAGATAACTTGTGTTCTATTTTGATGTTTCTCTGTATTAAAGTAAAATTTAAGTATAATTTAAACATTTAATCACCTGTCGAGAATAGGGGAAATGAGATGTGTGAGTGAGTGTCACATGTCATTTATGTTGCTTAACCCTTTTCCAACAAGCATATTTTAAACAGGGGTTCGTAGCATAAATGGGAACTCATCCATGATATTTAGATCTTCCTCTCATTTTTCAGTTTGTCCCACATGTAGTCACTGTTGCAATTTAGTAGGTGACGTAATTCAGCCATTACATGGTTTGGATGTTTTGATTAATTTGAATGCAGATTTACAATTCAGAATTGAAATGTAATATGGCAGTTATGGATCATGGAGACTCACAGTTGATTATAGAGTAGCAAAGCAAACCAATACATTGATAAGATAAGACCTCTTGTGTCTGACTCATCAACAATTTTAAGCTTGATTAAACCGGAACACAAATGGTTTACAGTGTTTGATATGACTAATGGATTTTGGTCTGTACCTATTGTAAAAGAAATTCTATCATTATTTACTTTTACAATTAAGGTCAACCTGATATCAGCAGTCTTTGCAAAAGACTTTTAAGACATTTAAGACATCAAAGACATTTGAAAGATTTTGATTTAACATCAGTCATCATTCAATATATTGATGATATTTTGATTTGTTCAGAAGACAAAACTGAACATGAGAGAGACGTCAGTCAGATTTTTGATTTCTTGTATAATAAAGATCCCAAATTCAAAGTGTATTGCAGGGTAAAAGACAAATAACACCTAGTTGCTATGAGGTAATAAAAAAATCTATTAACAACTATTCAAGAGCTGAGATCTCTTTCTTTTCTGGGTTTATGTAATTACAAATGTAATTAGATTGAAGGGTATGCAGAAAAATCACAACCCTTAAACAATTTGGTAATCCAAAGGCCCAAGACTCAGCTAACTAGACTCCTTAAGTTAAAATAGCTTTTGAGGGATTGAAAGAAGCCTTATGCGAAGCTCCTGCACTTGCATGATTAATCACAGAAAGTCTTTTACATTGTATGTAAACGAACAAAAGGGTTATATGACATCTGTTTTAATACAAGAAGATTGAAATAAGTCTGTACTGTATGGGTATTATTCACAACAACTTGACTTTGTTTTACAAAGCTGGGGCCTTGTTTACGAGCGATTCAGGCAGTGTATTTGGCCTTGCTTGGTCAAAAGATAACCATTTGATAAACATATTCTGTTTATGCTTTATTATCTTTTTAGAGAAAGCTGCTCGTATGACATTGAAGAAGGCACACCATCAAATCCAGCTAAACTACTTGGTCTGTCTGAAGCAATTCCAAACAGCCATGATTGTGACTGTGTAGATATTATACAAACATTAAGTGTTCTTAGACAATGTGTCACTCACAAATTCCAATTTGATTTACAATGATGTTTATCTTTTGTGAACAAAAGGAAAATGAAAGGCGAAATCACAAAAACATGTGAATTAGCTAGTAACAAAAAACCTAACATTTATATTTAATTTTTTGTTATGCCTGGGGAGCTGTGCATAAATCTCGAGCAGGTTGGCAGCAGAGAGGTTTCCTGAGATGTCCCGGGAACAGGTTGTGGTAAAAGCCCACCTGAAGGGAGATTCTAGTGATTTAAGGGAATACCTTGCTGACCAGGCAGCTACGGTTGCCAGCCGCATGAACGGCAGAGGAACTCTTACTGCTCAAAAGTGTCATCTATGGTGACAAACAGCTCACAGACATAGCTGAGAAGCTGATTTTCAAATTCAATGCTCCAAAAAGGAGAAATAAGAATGGTTTGAAAATAGTTGCAAATTGGCAAATGACAATATTTGGAAATTTTAACACAAATTCGTAAAGCCAAAAGTCTTTTCCTTATGTGGTCACACAGATACACAGTGTCGGACGCTTAGGCGTTTTTCAAATGTGTTCACATTTTAAGGCAAATTGGTGGGTGAGGGGTTTTAGGAAACATGCAAAAGAAATTGTTTGCGGATGCGTAACTTCTCAAAAACACAATTCGGCACCCCCAAATTCTATCAGTTGTAAGCAGAACACCTCAGGGCTGTTTTGTGAATTTGTGAATTGCAGAGTGACTTTATAACCTTACCTAAATGCGAGGGTTGTCAAGATATTACAACTATAACTGATAATTTTCTCGTTTGGTGTAAAGGTTTTTTCACAAAGAAAGGCTTTGCTGCCTTTATGGCTAATATGCTGGTTCGAGACATCATTCCAGATGAAATTAAACATTATTGATTCTGATCAGGGTAAATACTTTACTGGTCAGGTATGTCAGGAAGTCTGTAGGCTTTTGGAGATTCAATGGCATAGCAGAAACTTCAGACCTTGCAGAAGTAAATTTACATTTAATATCAGATTCTCTTTTTACATATTGTATGGCTTTGACTGAAGCAGTACAAAAAAAGCAAAATTAGGTTCAGGATGCTGTAAAAATTATGGACAACATAATATTGTGCCAGGGCAAATAATTTATAAAAATTTACATCACTCAGGTCTAAAACCAAGATGGGATTATCCTTATGCGGTCATACTAGGTACCCCTTCAGCGAATAAAATTCTGCGATAAAATTCAGCGAATAAAATTCAACAATAAAACTCAGCAGTGCAGTTGCTAAGTAAACCTAGATGGACAAATATTAGTCTGCAAAATTAGCTTATACTCCCAAATCTTAACTAAACAATCGAAACGCTGTAGGATTCAAACATGGGTGGTCCAACGCATTTTCCGGTTAGTAAGAGCATGACCAGCATGGCTGTTCCTAGCGCCAGTTGTGTGGTTGGCGTGCTGTTTGTTATTTTAGTTTGTTATTTTTGGAGCTACTCCGGGTAGGAGATCTCCTATCTCCTAATTGGTACCCTCCGAAGACTAGCCAGCCATCAGTTAGATCGATGGATAGGTAGATAGGTCTGGGATGCGTTGGATTGTCTTGCCCATAGGTCGACGTTCAACATCCAAGTTTTCAAGCTAAGTCAGATTATGGATCAAACTCTCAAGGTTTCAATGAGAATCAAAACAAGTTGTTTTCTATATTTTCTATGGGAGTCAAAACTAGTTATAGCAATAGTCAAAACAAGATATTTCCTAACAAATTTGTTTATACAAAGTTGTTTTTTGGCCATGGAGCTCTCTTGTTTTCCTTTCTTTTGTTTTTATGTTTTCGCAGAGATATATGTCGGCGGCCTTCAAGAAATTCGCTGAAAAATTAAGCTTATCATGTTTACGAGTCTCATGGGCGCCAACCTCCAGCAGACAGCAGTTGGAACTCCGCTGTATTTCGAGATTCTGCCGGAAGGACGGACTGGCGAGACTTCGTGGATTCCGGTTGATTCCATGAACAGAGACATTCTGAGTTTCAAGAATCACAACTGACATGGTTGCAAGTGTTGTCTTCATGACATGACACAGAGTCAGAGATGTGATGTGTGTTTCACATCTGTTCAGAATGATTCATGGATTCACTCTAACTGTATGCACTCAGTATTTGTATTGCCATTAATTAACATATGTACAGCATATGTACGGGGTTTTGTTTGTAAATTTAAGCCACTTGGCTGTTATACAAAATTTATCCAGATTAAAAATAGGCAAATGGGTCATTTTTAATTATGACACTGAAGTGTATGAGCCAAATTAACACAAAGACAATGTTATTTGCTGTGTTGATTTCTTTTCTGATTCACAATTCAGATCCATTATTCCATCCATGGTTAGAAATCACAGTAATCTTAATTCGGCATTAACTCTAGCTCATACATACGCCAAGATGCGTAATATTTCCAATTGTTGTATGTTAATCTTTTCTTCAAAAATCTACATCTGTATGTACGTCCATTTAATCTCCATCATTGAACAAAGTAACATGGGTAACATTTGTAAAATTCTAATTGATTTGATAATCGACATCTCTATTTCATCTTTAAACACTCCAAGTAGTGATCCACAGTTGATGGTTTACACAGTTGATGGTTTTGGTAGTAACCAGTTGATGGTTTTGGTATCAAAGTTGCAACCTTACCAGACAATTTGTTTATCTTATGCCCTATTGCTGGGAAGAGATGCTGAAAATGGCTGGAGTTGTTAAAGTTGGAAATGGCCATAGCATAGGCATTTAGGGGTGGTAAAGAGTATATTTTCATGATTTTTTGGGGGGAATTCTAATTGTACCAAATCACAAGGCGAAGTTGGTGTCAACGTGTATGATTATTGAACTACTGATAATGTCAAATTCGTACAAATGTGTTTTTTTAAGGTTGTCGATTATTCATGAGAAAGCAGTCTGCTATTCAACAAGCAGTGTTTGCCACTACAAAAAGTTATCCCATCCAAGTAATTCCTGGTATTTACCTGTGTACAACAGTACTGAATCAAGCCATCTATTTGTTCTAAATGTAAATTTGAAGGGAATTCTTTCTGATATTGAAGGAAACGGGGTAAACATAACAAACTAGAAATGCGTTTCCAGTTTTCCAGATGTGACAAAGCTCTTCTGATAATGACAAATGAAACACTAATTGCTTTTAATGGTACACACTTCGTTTGTGGTAACAAAACTTATCCATTACTTCCTAAGGGCTAAAAGGTAACCTGTTATTTGTACCTTTAACAGCGATGTGAGTAGTGTTAGAGGATTATGTGACGCAGCACTTAATCATGAGACATACTAAACGTTCGATTTCTGATACCGAGAAATGGTTAGGAAGATTTATTCTTTATTCCATTCTGAGAAGTAACTGATTTACAAAACGAAGTGCAAGCCTTACACGAAGCATTTGAAGTTACAGCGAACGCCACTCTTATTTCTATTGCTAATATTTCGGACGAAGTAAGCGCAATTAGAAAAGTTGTTTTGCAGAATCGAATGGCGCTTGACATGCTGTTGGCTTCTCAAGGGGGGCACATGTAAGGTAATTGCAGCCGAATGTTGCCTTTATAATCCAGACGTTTCCGAGAAAGTGGTTCATAATCTTGCTAAAGTTTTACACGAACAAATAGCTAAACTAAATGAAGACCATGGTCTTTTCTCATCTGATTGGGACGCGTGGTTTACATCAATATTAGGACCACTTTGGAATCATTTGAAGGCACCTTTGGTAGTTGTAATTTCAGAAGTGTTTGTCATCTTGTACATTGTCATAAGAGTGTTGATTTGTCTTATTAGACACTTGACTGTGACAGGCCCATCAAGGCCATTATTCAGTATAAGACATACTCCCTCAACCGACGCTGGTATGCGGAAACACAGAAATGACCTGTTCTTTTAAGAGCATGTAGAAGGGAAAAGTAAGGACTGGCCATCCAAGCTTTTTAAAGCTGTGTTTTGATAAAGATTATGAAAGTTTGCTTGCTATAATCATTTAATTTTGTCTTATATGATTAAGAGGGGGGAGTGAAGGATCCTACCTTAGATCCTCACGTGCAGAATGTGTTTATTATTGTGTTTTTTTTTATGTTTTATCATTTATTTACATAATCATCATAATCATTTTATAATCATTAGTTATTATCCATTTAATTATTGTTTGATTATTTAATATTATTTTATCATTATCAATTTCATTATTATCATTTTTATTATTACATTATTGTTTTTTATTCATTTATTCATTATTATATTTCTATATTTTATTATATCATTCATTAATTCATTGTATTTCTATATTTTATATGTCTCTTTGTGGTTCAGTTTCACATTTGGGAAGTTTCATAGAACTGTTCTGTCTGTGTGTAAACAAGATAGATAAAGAGAATGTTTATGAAAGCCCAAGGTCTAAGGGATGATGCAGCTGAGCAAATTTGGATATAACAAGTGCATGCTGTATTCCTGGGTAGACGGGGTAGACGAGGTAGACGAGGTTTGAACATTGAGGCATATGCAACTGAAACTAACTGTCATCAATAAAACTCTGTTCTATTTTATCATCTAAAACCTCCGTCTCACGCCTCTGTTTACGACTCTGTTTATGCTCTCTTCTAGCAACAATTGATCAGCCTTGTATCTGACAGATACTTTAACAAAGTAAACTTATATTTTCTGACGTGATCTGGTGTCCGGGGCTGGATCGTTATATTTTTTCTGTGGTGTGGAGACCAGATCTAACAGTGACAAAGGTAGTGCACATGACTTCAAGAAACATTCATGAAGATATCTACTTATGTGTGAGTATAAGAAACATACGAATATTTATTTTCTATATGGTGACTGTTTTTGCATCATTTGCATGATAATGATTATTCATTGTTTGTATCATCCTGTTTATTAGTTTATTATAGTAAGGAAACAGCAATCAAAAGATAAAACTGTCAAGATTTTAAACCACAATAAAGCCAAAGGGATTCTACAAAACAGTAGGATTTTAAAAAATTTGTATTGGTGTTTATTAATTAATTTTTTTGCTTAAATTGTAAGGCCGATAATATATTTGTAATGACAACTTTGCATTACATTAAACACACACACAATTTGATATGGAAAGGAAGTTTTTAAGAAAATCTTAAAAGGTTTTTAGCTTGTCTGTCGCTGGATTTTCTTCACTGATGGATGTAATTGATCTTTGGCAGAAGTGTCATTAATGTTAGGGCGTGTGAACCACAATGTTAATGCTGTTTAAAAACTCATTTATTCATCACTTGTGGGAAACATGATAGCATCATACATAAGTGTGCACATAATGTGTATAAGTATTAGAAACATTTATGTTGAAAAAAATGTGTTTTCTCATTTCTCATTTCTTTACAGGTCTGGATCAGAATGTATAATTACACAAGTCTCATCAATGACAGCCATCAGTACCCTTGTGTTTTAAATGAGACCTTAACGTACATTTATCTTCCAGTGAGTTACTCTCTGGTGTTTGTGGTGGGTCTGGTTCTAAACATCACCGCCATGTATTTCATTCTGTTTCAAACCAAACCCTGGAAGCCCACCACCATCTACATGATCAACCTCACAGTTTGTGACACCCTTTACCTCCTAACTCTCCCGTTCCTCATCTTCTACTACGCCGATGAGAACGACTGGCCGTTCGGTGAGCCCATGTGTAAACTCATTCGTTTTCTCTTCTACACAAACCTCTATGGAAGCGTCCTCTTCCTCAGCTGCATCAGTATGCACAGGTTTTTGGGTGTGTGCCACCCGCTGCGGTCTTTGCCCTGGATGAACGCTCGCCAGGCAACTTTGGTCTCTGTGTGCATGTGGGTGATTGTGCTCATCTTCCTGTCACCGATCCTCTATTTCTCCAGGACGAGAGATGCTGGTGAGATACAGGTGTGTTATGACACCACCAGCAAGGCACTCTTCAATAACTTTCTGGTCTACACCTCGGTGGTAATGGTCTTGCTTTTCGTCCTACCGTTTGGGGTGGTGCTGGTCTGTAACGGTCTAATAGTAAGGAAGCTTCTAGAAACTGGAGTGGGTAGAAGGCCATCGTCACAGCGTTCCAGACAAAAGTCTGTGAAGATGATCATTATCGTCCTTCTCACCTTCATGTTGTGTTTTCTGCCCTTCCACGTGAATCGTAGTATATATTACGCCTTTCACTTTCAGCAAGTGAGCTGCGAGGCGCTTGAGTACGCCAGCATCGCTTACAAGGTCACACGACCGCTGGTTAGCATCAACAGCTGCGTTGATCCCATCCTTTACTTCATGGCAGGACAGGGTTTTAGAAATGGAGTTAAAAAGAAGTCAAATTCAAACCAAATGTGTGACAATACCTATTAATTGTTACAATGAGATGTGTGCACACAAGCACACACACATAGTTATTGTATTGCATGTGGAAATTCAAAATACAAAAATCATACTTTAACTGCCTTTAAGTCATACTTACTTTAAGTCATCTTAGAGAATTGTTTCTAAACATATAAATGTATATAAATGTATTGCTGAAACACGTTACAAATACTTTGAATTATGTAATAAAGAATTGTGAAGTTAAAGAGTTTTTCACTATTTCTAAGTTCAGGATTATTTGGGCAGGGCTAAAATGTTGGCTTGATGACATACTGGAGCCAGCAAGCATGGCCCCGCCCCTAACACAATCGCGAGCATGCATTTAGGTTGTAGCTTTATTTGAAGTTAAGAGAGATGGCGGCTTTCCTGCGAGTGGGCGTGGCTTCAGCGCAGAGAGTGGACACGCCCCCACCAGTTGAGAGCAGAGAATCCATCTTATTTTTTCCAAATTTTGATAACTTTGATAAATTTACTTGTTATTTAAAAGTTTCATTGGAAGTACAGCTGTTTTTTATATTATTGAGGTGTGTTGAGACGTTATTATCTAAACAAAGGCTTTAATACTCTTGGCAGAGGATACTGATTACATTTCGGCACACTTCCAGGTCTGTTGTAATAACTGACGTAATCTTTCTTTAGAAGCCTCTAGTAAAGAAAAAAATCTTAAATTTACTGTACATCAAACAGCTTGACAATTGAGACACTGTCGAATCACAGAAAGACTGGATCATCTGACTTCAATATGAGATTTAACATTCTGTTTACAATTTTTAATTGTAAATTGGATTTATATATGGTATATGTTTTGCTTTCACTTTATAATGTACAAAAATTGTCTTCTCCCTCCAACTGGAAATGAAATGTCAATTTGTCTTAAGTTGCAGGGGTATATTTGTAGCAATAGCCCACAATACATTGTATGTCAAAATGATCTATTTTGCTTTTATACCAAAAATCATTAATTAAAGATCATGTCCAATATATCCAAACTTTATTTTTTGGATGCAGTTGCTAAGGACATCGTTCAGACAACTTTAAAGGTGATTTTTTTAATATTTAGATTTTTTGCACCCTCAGACCTGATCTCAACCGAATATTGTCCTATCCTAACAAACCTGGCAAACGCATTGATGCCCTTAACTCCCACAAATCTTGTCCAAATCTCAAATGTCTTATATCCCTATAATCCTTGCATCAAGGCGAATAAAATGTATATCTCAGATTTCATTTTGCCATTTTCGATTTTGCCGAAAAAAATAAAACTGAACTAGTCCTAGGTTTTTCGTCCGATCGGAACTGTTCTACTGCTGTAATATTCCTTGGAGTGTGAATATCAAAAGTTATCAAAAAACAGGTTGAACTTTCGACACCTGCCGTCGCCAAGCCACGCCCAATCACCCCCAATGGCCGGAGCCTCTTGGACTTAATTGGCTATAACTTGGGATTGGAAAGAGGTATCGACGCCAAATTTGGTACACATATACAGGGGACTATTCTGGGGTCACGTGCAAAAAAATGCTCACTAGTTGGCGCTATAACACCACCTCAAATTTGAAGGGATGTAACTGCAGAAATATGGAACCGATAAACTTGAAATTTGGCACGGTTGCGCTGGGTCTAGGGTACTATCTATGTGTAAAAGGAATTTCACATAGCTCAAAAAACATGGCCGCCATCGGCCAATCAAGAACGAGCAGCTATTAGACAGGGTTAACGGAGGCCGATCGAAGCGAAACGTGGTGGGCCTGTTTGTCTCTTGGCCATGAAGGTCTGTGCAGAGTAAGAAAAAATTCGGCCTCCGGGGGGGTGCTATTTATATCCATAGCAACTGAGTGTCATGCATTGTGTGTGCAGATTTGATGTATGCAACTGGTCCATGATTCTGTCCATGTATGCAACTGCATCTGTACCATTTTTGTCCCTGTAAATGACTTTGTTTAAGTGGACTTAAATAAACTGTTAAAATGTTTTGTGTTTGTTTGTGTTTGTGTTGTGTGTGTGTGTGTGTGTGTGTGTGTGTGTGTGTGTGTGTGTGTGTGTGTGTGTGTGTGTGTGTGTGTGTGTGTGTGTGTGTGTACCTGGTAATTATCACGTTGTGGGGACCAATTGTCCCCACAAAGATAGGAATACCAGTGTTTTTGTGACCATGTGGGGACATTTTGATGTCCCCATGAGGAAACAAGCTTATAAATCAAACAAGATGATGTTTATTGAAAATCTAAGGTACAAGAAAGGTTTTTGTGATGGTTGGGGTTAGGGAATGGGGCAGGTAAGGGGAATAGAATATACAGTTTGTATGGTATTAAATGCATTACGTCTATGGAATGTCCCCACAAAACATGGAAACCAGAATGTGTGTGTGTGTGTGTGTATAAAAGTACCATAGCAACCATGAACTAGAATGATTGTTTCAGATGAGAGAAACATACAAAATGTGCAGGGCATGGTTGTTTTATATGATAAAACATTATGTGAGCTAGTTATTATAGTTATTTCATTTGTAGCTGCTGATCATGTTCCTTTTGTCCATAAAACTATATAAGGTTTAATAACTTGAATACCTCACTTTATTTACCTAAGTAAAACAGAAAGCCTTCATGGTACTCGATTAAAGGACATGAACATGAATCTGCTAAATGAAATGATATTTGTTATTGGCACCATTTAATAACACCATCCACCATCCAGATAACGTATCTGGTTATGTTTAATTAAATTGTTTTAGTTCTTACACTCAACAACAGTAAAACCAGTGCAGTACAATTATATCTACTCTGTATGAAGTATGAAAATCTACCATTGAATATCTACCATTGACTTCCATAGTAGGAAAAATATATAAAATATTTTTGAAGTATTGTGATAAATGACTAAGAAAATGTTTTGATAAATGATGGTAAGCACATTCCTACTATGGAAGTCTATGGTCACTTACTGCTGTGTGTTTACCATCATTTCTCAAAATATCTTCTTTTGTGTTCATCAGAAAAAAGAAGTTCATACAGGTTTAGAACAACATGAGGACGAGTAAATGATGACAGAATTTTCATTTTAAAATGAACTATCCCTTTAACTTTTCGATTGTTCATCTCATATCTGTATACACACAAGTATCTACTGGGATCCCTCATGCACGAAAGAGAGGCCCTGTTTTATATACCTCAGTTTATTCAGTCCTGGTGTGTTTGCTTGGACCTCAAGATATGCCTCAGATCGAGGCCCTCCTTCATTTTCCATTAGGTCAATTAGCACTGAATGTGCTGGTAATGAACTTGTTGAACTAAAACAAAATCTCAGTGCGGTTATGTCTGTACGATTGACATGCTACTGGCTGATGTCTAACCAATGAGAGCAGGCTGAACACAAACTGTACCGCCCACAGCAGAGAAACAGTATGAAGTGACAAAGGTAGGGCACATGACTTCAAGAAACAACCGCTCTTATATTCATGAAGATATCTACTTATGTGTGAGTATAAGAAACATAAGAATATTTATTTTTGCATAATTTGCATGATAATGATTATTAATGGTTTGTATCATCCTGTTTATTAGTTTATCATAAGATAAAACTGTCAAGATTTTAAACCACAATAAAGCCAAATGAATTTTAACAAACAGTAGATATTTTTTATATTTTTGTTGGTGTTTAATAATTAAAATTTTTCACTAAAATTGTAAGGACGATAATATATTTGTAATGACAGTGCATTACATTAAACACACACACCATTTCATATGGACAATCTTAAAAGGTTTTTAGCTTCTTTGTGGCTGAATTTTCTTCACTGATGGATTTGATATGTTAATCTTTGGCAGAAGTGTCATTTATGTTAGGGTGTGTTAACCACAATGTTAATGCTGTTTAAAAACTAATTTATTCGTCCCTTTTATTCTGTGAGAAACATAGTAGCACCATACATAAGTGTGAACATAATGTTTCTAAGTATTACAAAAAATATAAAAAATAGTTTTCTCATTATTCTCGTCCACCAACTGCTATATATATATATATATATATATATATATATATATATATATATATATATATAGTTGAACTCACTTTTTGATGATATTCTATTATATGCCCAGCACCTGTGTATATATATATCTATCTATATATCTACATCTATATCTATATATATATATACACACAGGTGCAGGGCATATAATACAATATCATCAAAAAGTTGATTTATTTCACAAGAAAATAAATAAAACTTGTATATTATATTCATTCATTACACACAGACTGATATATTTCAAATGTTTATTTGTAAATTTTAATTTTGATGACTATAACTGACAACTAAGGAAAATCCCTAAATCAGTATCTCAGAAAAGTTCTGTAGGATACACAATCATGGGGAAGACTGCTGACTTGACAGTTGTCCAAAAGACGACCATTGACACCTTGCACAAGGAGGGCAAGACACAAAAGGTCATTGCAAAAGAGGCTGGCTGTTCACAGAGCTCAGATTGTCCATCACATTAATAGAGAGGCGAAGGGAAGGAAAAGATGTGGTATGAAAAAGTATAAAAGCAATAGGGATAACCACACCCTGGAGAAAATTGTGAAACAAAACCCATTCAAAAATGTGGGTGAGATTAAAAAAGAGTGGAGCTTTTTTACAGCTGGAGTCAATGCATCAAGAACCACTATCCACAGTTTCAGCTGTCGCATTCCTTGAGTCAAGCCACTCTTGAACAACAGACAGCGTCAGAAGCGTCTCGCCTGGGCTAAAGACAAAAAGGACTGGGCTGCTGAGTGGTCCAAAGTTGTGTTCTCTGATGAAAGTAAATTTTGAATTTCCTTTGGAATTCATGGTCCCAGAGTCTGGAGGAAGAGAGGCACACAATCCACGTTGCTTGAGGTCCAGTGTAAAGTTTCCATAGTCAGTGATGGTTTGGTGTGCAATGTCATCTGCTGGTGTAGGTCCACTGTGTTTTCTGAGGTGCAAGGTCAACGCAGCCATATACCAGGAAGTTTTAGAGCACTTCATGCTTCCTGCTGCTGACCAACTTTATGGAGATGCATTTTTTATTTTCCATCGAGACTTGGCACCTGCACACAGTGCCAAAACTACCAGTACCTGGTTTAAGGACCATGATATCCCTGTTCTTAAATGGCCAGCAAACTCGCCTGACCTTAACCCCATAGAAACTCTATGTGAAGGTATGGTGAAGAGGAAGATGTGATATGCCAGACCCAACAATGCAGAAGAGCTGAAGGCCACTATCAGAGCAACCTGGGCTCTCATCACACCTGAGCAGTGCCACATACTGATCGCCATTATGCCACGCCGCATGGCTGCAGTAATTCAGGCAAAGGAGCCCCAACTAAGTATTGAGTGCTGTACATGCTCATTGTCACACACCGTCTTGTATTGACTGCACCCGTCTTCGTTTGTCCTAATAAGTCTTATCCACCTGTACCTGTTTAGCTCCCTTATCACTCTGTGTATTTATACTCCCTGTTTAGTTTATCCTTTGTCGATTATTGTCAATGTTATGTTCAAATGTATGCCATGTTTAATATCAGTAAAACTTCAGTGTTATTTGTGTTCTCGACTCTTCGTCTTCCTTAACGTGGATATGTTACAGAATAACCAACCAAACAAGCAAAATGGACTCACCCGCACTACACCTTCTTCTCTGTCTAGAGAACCGAAGGCTCCTGGGCTACCTGGAGATGACACTCCGGTTGCAGGGGCTCTCTTTCCTTGCTCCAGAGCCCGAGGCGGCTTCTGTACCCAAGCCAGAGCTTGAGCATGTGGGTCAGTCCATTTCAGAGCCAGGAGCAGACATCGACCTTATAGACCTGTGGTTGACGGATCCTAATCCCACCCTGATTCCCACCCTTGTGTCTTTGCTGGTCCCGTACGTAAATCTTCATCCGTCCTGTACCCTGATTCCTCCTCCTGTGCTGGATCCGTCGGCACCCCTGTTGTCATCACGCTCCTTCGCTCTGCCTCACCTCGGACCTCTCCTACAGCAAGGCCTGAAAGAGAGTTTCCGGCCACGCTTTGGTTCTCCGGTTCCACACCGCCAACGCAGCTTGGACACCAGTCACCTGCACCTTGCCTCACCACTCCCTCATCACCGCCGCAGCCTGTCTGCCCGGAGACTCCACTGGGTTCCTTCGGGACTCCAGGTCGTTCCTGGGAGTCAGCGGCTGGCCTCCTTGCTTCCTTTGCTGTGGTGTTGTCCCGGTCCTTCGACCACTCATTGCCGGTTGCTCATTTCGTCATGGCTCCGCCTCCGGTGTTTGGACCCTGGGATTCCCTCAACGCGTCATCCATTCCACTCTGGCTCCTCCCACCATCAGCTCCACCATTGCCCAGAGTGCCGACTCCTCCTCGCCTTCCACCTAAGCCTCCTCCCCTTTTCCTCACTCCCCTTCCTTCTGTCACCATGGCGCGAGGACGCGCCTATTCGAGGGGAGCATGCTGTCACACACCGTCACGTATTGACTGCACCTGTCTTTGTTTGTCCTAATTGGTCTTATCCACCTGTACCTGTTTAGCTCTGTGTATTTATACTCCCTGTTCAGTTCATCCTTTGTCGGTTATTGTTAATGTTATGTTCAAGTGTATGTCATGTTTAATATCAGTAAAACTTCTGTTATTTGTATTCTCGAATCCTCGTCTTCCTCACTGTGGATACGTTACACTCATACTTTTTATGTTCATACTTTTCAGTTGGCCAAGATTTTTTTAAAATCCTTTCTTTTTATTGGTCTTAAGTTATATTCTAATTTTCTGAGATAGTATACTTATTTTGGGATTTTCCTCAGTTATAATCACCAAAAGTAAAAGAAATAAACATTTTTAAAATATAAGTCCCCCCGATAAAAGTAGTGTTTTTTCTCCTAGGAGTTTTTCAACCTCTAGGGAGTCAGCTGACATTGGCTTAACTTTGAACTCTCACGTTACATTATTACTACGCCCGATGGTAAGGTTTAATCTTAGCCGCTGTACCTTGCTACTTTTGTTCTCCTACGATTTTTCTGTGTTTTCTCCTGCTTTTATTAATGTAAAGCTGCTTTAAAACATACAATTGTGATAAGCGCTATATAAATAAAATTTAATTGACTTGACTATTCTGATTCTTTTTTTTTATCTCTCTGACAGGTCTGGATCAGAATGTATAATAACACAAATCTAATCAATGACAGCCATCAGAACCCCTGTGTTTTCAATGAGACCTTAACCTACGTTCTTCTTCCAGTGAGTTACTCTCTGGTGTTTGTGGTGGGTCTGGTTCTAAACATCACCGCCATGTATTTCATCCTGTTTCGAACCAAACCCTGGAATCCCACCACCATCTACATAATCAACCTCACAGTTTGTGACACCCTTTACCTCCTAACTCTCCCGTTCCTCATCTTCTACTACGTCGATGATAGCGACTGGCCATTCGGTGAGCCCATGTGTAAACTCATTCGTTTTCTCTTCTACACAAACCTCTATGGAAGCGTCCTCTTCCTCAGCTGCATCAGTATGCACAGGTTTTTGGGCGTGTGCCACCCGGTGCGCTCTTTATCCTGGATGAAAGCTCGCCAGGCACGTTTGGTCTCTGTGTGCATGTGGGTGATCGTGCTCATCTTCCAGTCACCGATCCTCTATTTCTCCAGGACGAGAGATGCTGGTGAGATACAGGTGTGTTATGACACCACCAGCAAGGATCTCTTCAATTACTATCTGGTTTATAGCTCAGTGGTTATGGGTTTGCTTTTCGTCCTACCGTTTGGGGTGGTGCTGGTCTGTAACGGTCTAATAGTGAGGAAGCTTCTAGAAACTGGAGTGGGTAGAAGCCCATCGTCACAGCGTTCCAGGCAGAAATCTGTGAAGATGATCATTATCGTCCTTCTCAACTTCATGTTGTGTTTTCTGCCCTTCCACGTGAATCGTAGTATATATTACGCCATTCGCTTTCAGCAGGTGAACTGCAAGACGCTAGAGTACATCAGCATGGCTTACAAGGTCACACGACCGCTGGTTAGCATCAACAGCTGCGTTGACCCCATCCTTTACTTCATGGCAGGACAGGGTTTTAGAAACAGAGTTAACAAAAAGTCAGATTCAACCAAGAGGTTTGACGATACCCTTTAATCCTTACAATGAAATGCGCGTACACACACACACGTTATTGTATTGCATGAGGAAATTCAGAATACATAAATCTTACTAAAATTCATTCTAAGAAGTGTTTCTTAACACATTATAAATGTTATAAATGTATTGATGAATCATGTTACAAGTACTTTGTATTATGTAGAAAAGAATTGTGGAGTTACACCCTTAAACAGTTTTTCACCAATTCTGAGTTCGGGATTATTTGGGCGGGGCTAAAAAGGGTGCTCGATGACACACTGGAGCCACCAAACATGGCTCCGCCCATAACACAATCACCAATATCCATCAGGTTGTAGCTGTATTTGAAAGTTGAGAGAGATGGCTGCTTTCCTGCAAGTGGGCGTGGTTTCAGCACTGACAGCGAAAACTTATTTTATTTACTTTGCAGTTTTATGTCATTTAAATTTGGCTGGGTGGTTAATAAGACATTTTTCTGTGATGCTTTCATTTTAAAAGAACTGTCCCGTAAAAACCTTTCAGTTCAGAGGTACGCTGGGAAACTTCATCATCTCATCAACAGACAGTGACTCTGCTCAAATTCATGTGTCCTGTGAGAACTTTTTATAGGTGAGATTGAGAGTGAATTTATGGATGTCTCACCCCCCCCCTTTCTGAGACTCTGACTAACAATACAATAAAAGACCCAAGCGGGCCTCCTCGTCTCAGGGCCCCGAGGCCACATTCCCGACAATCTCCGCGACAACGGCCCTGATTCCAGGTTATTGTCCGAAACAACTTGATCTACTGTTGAAGAGAGCTAAGCATGTCAACAGTTAAATCTATATGGATAAGCAACAAAATGCATGCTAATCAGACTTTTCAGATACCATAGACTGCAGTAAAGTTCTTTATTGAAAACATATAAACATAAAGAAGAAGGAAAACAAAATTATTTTAAAATAATAAATACAAGCATCTGCACAGAATTTAGTTTTTACCGTATCATGTGGTTCAACTTGAAAGTATAACCTAGATATGATGATATTCTTGCCTTTTCAAGAAACAATTTGAAAACAAAAACATGTATGCTGTATAAAAATGAGTTCAATATAAAATGTGCATGTACTGTATATATCACTACAAAACTGCTAACTTTGACTAGACGTATGTGTCACTATTAAAAAGAAATAAATTAAATAAATACATGAAAGAAATACAAATATTTAAATGAATATAATTTTTTCTTAATGATCTCAGTTGTCGATGAACATTTCATTGGTTTCACAGACTATAATGTTTTTATCTTCAGTTCCTATTAACCCAAGAAAATATGAATAAAAGTGAGAAGAAGGATCTTGTGAGGGATGTTTGAAGAGAACGGTGTGAGGAATTATACAGATTTATGCTTTATGCCAGATTGAAACAACAAGCCTGATGTAGACATTTGATCAAGCAAACCATTTGATATCAGTATAGAAGAAAACATATCATAAATGTGTGCAAGATCAGATAAACTATTCAATCGCATTTAAGATTGCATATGATCTACAAATATACAGAAATAATTTACTTTAACAAAGCCTTTATTAGTTTTTAGTATAGTCAGTATTTTCATGCACCACATTTATTTTTTTTTACTTTATGATTGTTGTTTTGGTAAAGCATCTAGTACGAGTTTAAACGAATATAATGTATTACTTCATTTTGCAATTGCAGTGATTGTTTTGATTCAAACAGGCTGATAGGAAATGAAGATTTGAGTCTGGGTTCTTAACATTGAATATGTGAAGCCATATTATCATCAACACTTAAAGATTTTCTGGCATCAGGGTCAAAAGTTTGCAAACACCCTAAATTTCTTGCCCTGCTACTATGTTTAAACAATAAAAAAGTAACCAGATGTAACCATTTTGTAAGGAAGGAATAATTGATGACAGGCCATTTAATTATTCTAAAATAAAGCACACCCAAGGTGGTAATGTGGCATGAAGCAAGGCGGGTGTGCATTATTTTCAAATAATTAAAAGGACCGGAGATAAATTATTTCACCCAGACATTTCTAGACTGAAAAAAATAATAAGCTGGATTTATAAAAAAAAATAAAAATACAGTGCATCATTTTTGCATCCCATTTTTAAAGTAAGTTTTACATAGAATTTTAAGCAATTTAAGCAATTGGATGCAAAAAGCGGATGCAAAAATGATGCACTATATTTTTAAGTAAATGCAGCCTATTATTTTTAGTACACTGCCAGTTATATTTACTAAAATAATTCAAGTAGTCTCAACCAAAAAATATTAATTTAATTTCCTTCTTACAAATGTTACATGATAAAATTTTGTTGAATTTACTAAATAATGTGTTTATTTAGAATTACTCACCTTTTGTTGTTATTTTTACAAAAATTTGGCTAAAAAACAAGAATTAACTTAATTAATTTAGTTTAGAATTAATTAAGTAGTTAAAATTATTTTGCCACAAAATTATTTAAAAATATTTGACAGTTTAGCTGTGCGTTTTACAGAAAAATAATCAACACCTGTGGAACATTTCTCAACCAATCAGAACAAAGCATTCAACAACCCTGTGGTATAATAAACACTGACGGCTGGTGACTGCTCTTCCGAGGGGCGCAAATTTAAAATATGTGTTCGGAGTGTCATGTGTGTTGCTCGTGTTTTCAAAATATGTGTTTGTTGCTTCATGTGAACCATGTGCATAACGTGTTTTGTCAAAATAAGTGCCTGCTGCACACGCGTCAAAACTGTTTATGATAAAAGAGACGCTCACGTTCACAAAATACACGCAAGACACTCATTAACAGTAAACTCTGATTACGCGTGAGATTATATAAGTATGTGGCAAACGCGAGCGTCTCTTTTATCATAAACCCTTTAGACGCGTCTGTAGCAGGCACTTATTTTGACAAAACACATGATGCACACAGGATCACTCAACGCGCCGAACACATATTTTTAAATTATGAACCACACACATGACGGACTACACACATGTTGTGACTAGGGCTGTCACAATGATTAAATAATCATCTCATCACGATTGTTTGACCTCATCGCGATGATTTTAGATCACCGCAATGATTGCATTTCTCTTCAAAAAACACAAGGGGGAGCTGCAGCGCCTGTATAAACGAGATAGTATCTAATGGCGCTCCTTGACTGACATTGTAATGAAATACATTGCAAACCCATTTAATACAGTGGAAAAACAGCATTTAAAGATTTCATATTTAATGCCAGGCAAATCTAGCAAAAGATTTAATTCAAATAATCACAACAATGTGTAAATAAATTCATGAACTAACAAAAAATCAATGAGAATTAAACATCAAAGCCCTAAAACAGGCAATGAATCGTCATAATCGCCAAAATTTATAATCGTGACAGCCCTTATTGTGACAAACTTCGCATCGTGTGCCCTCGAAAAAAGAAGTCACAGGCCGCCACTGATATTAAATGTTAATCTTTGAGGCAATAATGAGGCATACTAACATCTTAGACTCATAACTGTATATCATGACTGAAAAATAACACATTCATTGATGAATTTGTTATAGCTATTTTGTATATCTATATTTGATGCTGTTGCATAACTGTTCAGCTGTTGCAACTAGTATGCAAGCACAGAATCCTAAATAAGGTTATGATAATAGCAATGTTACTATACCGTAAGTATCACAATTGTGCAATCTTTGCTATAAATTTCTCCATGTTTCTTGTCATGCCTGTTTTGGCAGCAGACCCAAATGATAACTCAACCCACACAGCTGCTTAGACTGAAGTACTCTGATACTTTTACTATTGATTGTACTGTTTTTACCTATGTGGACACTAAAGAAAAACCCATTTACACTAAATGAGGCACTCAAATCCAGAGACAAAGATATCACAGAAACCTTTTTTGTTAATTGGTCATTATATAACTATACCTATAGTAAAAACACCTGGCCATAACCTGTTTGATAAATTCTTACATTTACATTTATGCATGACAGATGCTTTTACCCAAAATGACTTACAGTGCATTACAAGACATACATGTTTTTAATCAGGTGACCATGACCTTTTGCGCTGCTAATGTAAAGCTTTACTACTGAGCCATACAGGAAAATCATTTAGTTCGGAACAATGTTAAAGATTGATGCATGAAATTGATGCTTGATGATGTTTTCTGCATATTTTTTATTTAGTGTAACAAAACAAGACGTTTGCAAACTTTTGACCATAACAATACAAATGCAATTCATTTAAAATACTATAAAAAACATAAAAGACTAAGAGAACTATAAAAGAGAGATGTAGATTAGTCTAAGTGAGTTTCTTAATAATACTTTTTTATGAATGTAAAGATGTCTCACTAGTGTCTCATTGTTCTGCGTGCCGTTGTGCAACATATCAGTCAGCAGCAGCGGCTTTGAGCCGAACTGAAGACCTCGGTCTAATGGAAGCACACATTTTTAAATGACTCCAGAGAAGGAGCTTATTGCTTTCATTATAAAATAAAAAAGTTCAATAAATACAACGTTTCCTATAAAGTATGAAATTCAAGGCTCCTAAAGGGATAAATACTGACATCACCAGCATATTTCTGCCCTGATGTGTCGCCTACTGATGATGTCATCTGCAAGAAGGTAGCGTCCATTTAATGAATGCCTTCTTCAACCCTTCATATGTTTATCTAAAAAAAAAGAAAGAGACAGATGAGTTCAAATTTCTTAGCAAATAAATGTTTTCTTGATGCAGTAACGTGAAGAGCCATCAGGGGGCGCCATTGTATTTAATTTCCTTTCGATTAACTGGGTTGAAGCAACAAAAACTTTTGTAAAATTTAGTGCATGGGAGAAAAAATATAAGCACAATATTTTCTCCTATTAATCATTATTTCCAATAAAGCACACAATTTTTTTTGGATACATTGTGGAGGGCGACCTTCAGGTATTTGTGTGTAAATGTCAAGAGCTATTTACAAACAATGTTAAGCCAAAGTTTACACAGAGCAAACTGATCTCTCAGAGTCAGATCAAGGTTAAACATCTAAAGCTGACCTTTCAATAATGCATCTGCAAAATTTTATTATTTTGCCTTTTTTTAAATAATCTTAATAAATGTGTAGCTCAACTTAAAATGACATTTGGAACTGATTTTATTTTTATTTTTTGATTATACGAGAAACATGATATTCATTATATTACGTGATTGTATTATTAAATGTCATCTTTACGATGGTGGGTAATGTCTGTCAAACAGGAAAATGATTATATTTGTTCCACAATATCTTTAAATAAAATACACAATACACAATGACTATAAACACAATGAAACCAGGAATATGTATTTAAAAATACACTTTCTGTACGACTCCACATAAAGGAAACAGTTGTGCTGTTATAATAGAGAGATTGACATTTACATATAATGGGAAATTCAAGAGTTTGTCATTTATTTACTAACACAAATGCACCACACCTACAGTCGATGACTCTACCACATACTTTGAAGAAAGAGAGAGAGAGAGAGAGAAACAAGAAGGAAACTACAAAGAATGTAACATAAAAGAATCATAACAACACAAACACACGGATATGTTCCTGTTCCCACATATTAAATGACTTACATCCTGTCTGCACTTTGAAGAGGCGGAGTTTGAGGACACGCCAAGCAGAGACCTCTCTTCCGCAGGCTCAGTATGGACACTGTCCACCGAATCCGTGTCACTCGATTCTGTCTGGGTCACATCCTTACAGCCGGACTTCATTTCTGGAATCTGAGCAACTTGGAACCTGGATTCAAATATGGATAACATAGAAGTCAGGAAGTGATGCGTCAATGCATATATGTGCCGTAATTTACAATCCCACTGTCACAACCACCTGCGGGTGTAATGTAGCATTATTACAAAAGATTATCAAATGTTTGCCCTGCTCACCTTCCTACAGACAGAATGGTGACGTCCTCGGGCAGGGTGGTCTTGACTAGGTCAGCTGGGTATTTGTGTTTATCAGTGGGCAACGGCATGGCGGGCAGCAGCAGCTCGGGCCATTTCTTCTGACTGCAGCGGGAACAGTAGAGACCGGAGCGAGGGGCCAAACCGTTTATAGTGTGCAAATGATGCTGATGGGAACACAGCCGGGGCAACGAGCGGAACTGAGAGAAATTAGGGAGAGCTGGAATTCTGTGAGAAAAACAGAGAAAGTGCCAAAATATAATTTACGTAACCCCAGGAGTTTGTGTATATTTCTTTACAGTGTAATCAACATCTGATGTGTTACATTTTTTCCTGATGTAATCAACACATATGTCTATAAAGGTTTATTTTTTGGGGGGCATCTGATCATTGTCTAAACCAGTGGCGGCCGGTGACTTCTTTTTTCGAGGGCACTCGATGAGAAGTTTGTCACAACGTGTACGTAGCCCGTCATGTGTGTGGTTCCTTTTTTCAAAATATGTGTTCTGCGTGTTGAGAGATCCTGTGTGCATCACGTGTCTTGTCACAATAAGTGCCTGCTGCAGATGCGTCTAAAGAGTTTATGATAAAATAGACGCTCACGTTTGCCAGATACTCACATCATCTCATGCGTATTCAGAGTTTATTGTTAAGGGAGTGTCTTGCGTGTATTATGTGAACGTGAGCGTCTCTTTTATCATAAACGATTTTGACGCGTGTGCAGCAGACACTTATTTTGACAAAAGACATGCACATGGTTCACATGAAGCAACAAACACATATTTTGAAAATGCAAGCAACACACACGACACTCCAAACACTTATTTTGAATGAGCGCCCCTCGGATGAGCAGTCACGAGCCGCCACTGATATAAACTCTGTCGAGTCGTCGCATCAGAGTCAATCAGTATCTGTCTTATTTTGATGTGTGTTTTACAAATGTTTGAAACTCGCTGTGCATTTATGTTTGTGTCTCGTGTCACTTATGTTCTCACTTGATAGATGAAGTCTTGTTGAGAGCCTTTTGTTTATTATCATATTCCAGCAGAAGTTCTTCCAGCGCAGCAGCGTTTTCTGAAACAAACAATCACAGAGACGCAGTAAGAATCTAAAACTGTGTCCGTGTGATACGAGTCTTAGATATTTACAATATAGAAACGATACAAATATAAGTGACTACAGAAGCAAACACACCTTTCTTCTCTGTGATGAGCCGTACCAGAATGCTGATGGTATCTTCATTGGGGTTGTCAACAATATATGGACACAAGTTTCCTAAAGACAGAGAAGAAACATTTGCTTGAAATCATTAATCCAATACATACTCAAAAAACAAAACTCAAATCTGATAAAGAGTTATACTGGTCATATTTCATTTCAAAATAGAGAAGAAAAATGCATTGAATCGTGCACTTTAATTCACATCCATTTACCATTGTAAAACAATTTGTAACATCTTAATTTCGATTTCGTGGTGGAATATGACCCCAGGCCAGTTCTTAACAGGTTCTATAAGATCCACCCAAGTCTGTTTAACCAAGAACAAATATTTTACTTCGAGTTCTTCCGCAGGTGTGTATTCAGATCTTCATGATGTCATTAAAAGCTATTTTTAGAGGTTTTAATAGCACAGGAGGCCGCAGTGTGACATTTTATTCCTCAGTAACCGTATTCACACGAGTTAAAAACACTGACACATCATCATGATTCAGTGCAGACACAAATTCATCATTTCACGACAACAATGTTGCCACACTACAGCTTAACTCCTGTAACTGCTGAAAAATCCCATCTCTATTGTCATGCATTCTGTGTATTACATACAAAAGCCTCTGTGTGCAGGGAATTATGGTCTCTATGGTAACAGGCCACTGTATTTCCCAGAGTTCCATGGTGAGACAGCTGGGAACGTTATAGGAACGGCTCACTCAGCACTTCGCTCTATTCAACCAGGAACAAACGTCAGAGCTGAGACCCACCTTTAGTCTCATCATACAGTACACGGTGTTCAAATCACATTTATGAACATGTAGCTTCAAAACGTGTTTTATCATGCATTACATTATTAAAATATCAAACCAAGCAGCAATAATTTTATAGCAATAACCAAAAAGAAGTCTGAAATGATTTGAAATAAAACAATTCAATGAAAAAATTGTTTTTATATATGTTTATACAATCTGCACTTAAATGTGTTTGCAGTTAAACTGTAAAAAGTGAATAAAAATTTTGAATAAATAAAATTTAATCAAAATCAAATGAATTACATCCGATTGTAATAAATTTGCCGTGGGACAGAAAGGTATTTCTTTAGCAAAGCCTTTTTTGTCCTGGAAACATTTGGTGCATCAGGGAGCTTTGGGGAAATACATTTTGTGGTCGTGCAAAGCAGCGGTTACAGCACAAACCTAATATACAAATCATACTGACAGAAAATGCTTTGTTCTTGGACACAAACAGAAATGTATACTGCAAACAAGATCTTATTAAGTATAGATGACAATTTAATGCTCCAACATCTCTCAAAGGGTTAAGGTTGGTAAGGTGAGCCTAAAAGTCTTATGTTTATTTGACAGTGAGTTTACATTTAGTTTTGTATGAAGGCTAAATACAAATTTAAAATGAACATCAATTTAAATATAAATGTTTTTAAAGGTGCAGTGTGTAAATTTTAGCGGAATCTAGTGGTGAGGTTGCGAATTGCAACCAATGGCTCAGTTCACTGATCACTAGTGCTGTGTTCAAAATATCGATACGACGATACATCGTCATGGACGCCTGACGATGCACGCATCGATACAGCACCTTCCGTATCGATTCGGATGTACTTTTGAAAGTAACGTGACGAATTGCTGTTGATCTGTGATCCATATGGAAAGGACGCATGTGTCCCGCGAAGTATGTAGAGTTAAAGGTGGCGGAGTATACTTTCACTTTGCGTGTCTGTCTCGCTGGCGCACGTGTCTGCATAGTGAGCCGCGTACTCGCGCTCTCTCTCTCTCGCGCGCGCGCATTAAAGTCAATGAGTTCAGTATGAAAGCACAGATATCTTAGTCTACTGCAAAGGGCTTTATTAGCCATGCTCTTATAAAACAGTACTAACGCATTTGAGAAGAAACACGACCAAGATTTGCATGTGAAAACTGTATGTCTAGAGAAGAGATACAGAGCTACTTCAAACTATAACTGTCACATTAATAATCTGATTTCTATTAAATAGTATTAAGTCTGACTGCATGTTTATAGATATTCATAGATGTAGAATAATGAGAGACAAGAGTAAGGCACCATCTTTATAAATATGCTTTTAAAAAAACATAAGTTAAGTACTAACTCTGGGATTTTAAATATTTCTAATAGCTAATAAATGAATGGCAAAAACACAACTGTTACAACACTGCTTATTCAATGTACAATAAACAAATAATAATAATAATAATGTTACTAAATTCTGAACAAAAATGTAATTCAAAATAGTCTTGTATCGTGATGCGCATCGTATCGGGACCCTTGTATCGGGATACGTATCGTATCGGGGAATTGTTGGCGATACACAGCCCTACTGATCACCCCTCACTTTTGAAACGCATAGAGAAGCCACGGTAGCTGCCACTAGATAAACATGTCATTGTCGGAGACAACATAGTAAAAAAAAGTTTGTCCGTTAAGAGCTTCTGTAGAAACATGGCGGCACAAAATGGCAGCTTCCATGTATGGGGACCATCGGTATAGATAAAACGTCTCATTCTAAGGTAATAAAAACATAACAGTTCTTTATGAAAGTTCTTTATACACCCCTGACAATATAGTTTTGTATATTATTTTGCATTTCTGCCAAGAGATTTTTCTAAAAATGACACAATGCACCTTTAAAGGTGCAGTGTGTAAATTTTAGCGACATCTAGTGGTGAGGTGCTGGTGAATTGCGACCAATGGCTCAGTCCACTGCTTACCCCTAGTTTTTTAAATCACATAGAGAAGCTACGGTAGCCGCCACCAGACAAACATGTCATCGGAGACAACTTAGTTAAAAAAAGTTTGTTCATTAAGGGTTTCTGTAGAAACATGGCGGCACAAAATGGCGACTTCCATGTAAGGGGACCCTCGGTATATGTAGTTAAAAACGTCTCATTCTAAGGTAATAAACACAAAATGGTTCATTATGAAAGGTCTTTATACACCACTGATAATATAGTTTTGTTTATTATTTTGCATTTCTGTCAAGAGATCCTTCTAAAAATTACACACTGCACCTTTATAGTATATAGTATTATAGGAAAAGGTTTCAAAGACTTGACAAATTCATTTGTTTCAGAAGTTTATGATTGTGGGCATTCTTTGCATCTTATCCCAAGGCTTTTTTTAAACATTCATACCGGTACCGGGTCCATACCATATCGACAGCAGTAAAGTATACCGCCAATAGACATTTATGCCATATCGTTCAGCCCTAAGAACAATTGAATTTAGTATGGCCTAAGCTGTTTTGTCTAGTGATGTTTCATTGTGTGTAAAATGTTTGACTAATGTGTCTCAGATCCAATTGAGATTGATCAGTCAGAAGAAGTCAAGAGTTTACTGAGAACAAGAGAACATCGACAGTACAGAGAACAGACTGAATTATTCACCAGAGGAAAGCAGATATAGAGAGGGAGTGTACATGTTGCTTAAAGATAGATGAGGAGAGAGAGAGAGAGAGAGAGAGAGAGAGAGAGAGAGAGAGAGAGAGAGAGAGAGACCCACTTGGCTTCAGAAGATGCCAATTAAAGGTGCATTTTCTAACTTTAACAAGGATCTCTTGACAGAAATGCAATCTAATATACATAACTATACTATCAGTGGTGTATAAAGATCTTACATCATGAACTGTATTGTTTATATTACTGTAGAATGAGACGTTTTATCTACATAAACTGCGGGTTCTCTTACATGGATTTTGTTGTCACGTTTCTACAGTAGCCCTAAATGGACAAACGGTCACTACGTATTCTCAGACGATGACGTGTTTGTCCTGTGGTGGGGTGTAACGGTTCTCGGTAAAGAATCGAATCATCCCGTTATCCTCCCACGGTTCAGCATGCACGTGACCGCGGTGCACTGTGTTTGATTCGACCATGCATTTCTAATATAGTTTGTGAAAAAACAACGCATAAAACCGCTAATGTACGGTTCTGAATAAGCTATGCGTGTGTTTACGTGAGTGTAACTGTCCAATCAACTTGTAGTATGCAAATCTGTTGCCAACCTCACATTTCCTCCACACGTGTTCGTGCGTGCATGCTGCGTGTGTGTGTTGCGGACCGTTTAGCGTGGTGACCGAAGAAGAAAAGCCGCTAGTAGAGGCACCGCCAGCTTCATTTAAGTCTACTGCAGCAGCGATGCTCAAGAAAACATAGACAAAACCGTAAAATTTGTGTTGTTGATAGCACGCGATCGCAGGTGAGACTGAAACAGCACACATTGCCATCTGTAGGCAATGCATGCCATCGTAAAAGTGAGTGTCACTGTGCTCTTACATCATATCTTAAAGGAAAACACCACCGGTTTTCAATATTTTACTATGTTCTTACCTTAACTTAGATGAATTAACACATACCTATTTTTTTCAATGCATGCACTTTTAATCTTTGTAAAGCGCTTCTTAAATGTGTTAGCATTTAGCCTAGCCCCATTCATTCCTTAGGATCCAAACAAAAGTTTTATTTTGTGCCACCAAACGTACTCGTGTAACTACTCATGTAACAGTCTTTAAATAGGGAAAACATGGAAGTGTTTGGTGGCTTTTTAAATTCATCCGTGTTTGGATCCTAAGGAATGAATGGGGCTAGGCTAAATGCTAACACATTTACGACGCGCCATACAAAGATTAAGTGCACGCATTGAAAAAAGATAGGTATGTATTCATTCGTCTAAGTTGAGGTAAAAACATAGTAAAATATTGAAAAACGGTGGTGTAAGACTTTAAGACACTGCACATTTCTAGGATGACCGGCAAAGCGTTTCCTTCATTTAACTCCAAAAATAAGAATACAAATCATTCAAAAACTAAACCTGACTTCTTCATTCAAACACTTTAAGACAATAAAATCCTCCCCATAATCCCTAGTCGATGCTCATGCTTTGATTGATGTGTTGTTCACACACTGTTTCTTAGAGATTTACTCGTGTTACAGGCAAAACCTGAATCATTATTTAACAGAGTGCTACTACTGTACAACTAACACAAGGATCAAACTCACGACTGCGGCACCACCCATTTATTCACAGAAAGACAAAAACATATGTTCTCATTACGAGTCTCATTCTGTGTTCCCAACCCTGAGGAGGCGGCTTTGACGTCAAAATTAAGCCTTTGGGGTTATTCATGTTGGAAATCTCTACTCTTTTCCGTACCACACTGGTACACCATTATAAAAACTCTCTACTTTACACCAGGACGACTGCTGGAAAACATGACGTGTGACGGTGTCTTACCCTCTTTCTGTGGTGTGGCAGATTCTTCATCCATGCCGTCTTTGTCGGCGTTACACCTGAAGCCCTTCTTCTTCAGCAGGTTGCAGATGAAAATTCCCAGCAGCCCCATCACACAGAAGATGGGCACCAGGGCAAACACAGCATACTCGGTGGTCTTCTCCTCAGGGCTGTGAGGGATGGTGGAGTTCAAACCTCCAACTCCAGACTTGCTCTTACCAACGTTACGTCTCCGCCGGCTGTGTGGCTCTGGAGATTATAAATAGGGGTGTAAATCAGACAGACCATTACGATATGATACAATATAGATTTTTTTCCACCAGTGATGCAACGCCGATACATCAAACCTTTATTTGCATGCAATGCAATTACGATGCAATTAATTTATAGATATTTGTGCCTAGTTTAGCAGTTACATTTTTAATAACTCATAAATGCAACCAAAATATATAACGTAAACATTTAAATAACTTTTGAAAATGGCACAATCTCTGTCCTAATTGGAACATTTATAACCATATATATATATATATATATATATATATATATATATATATATATATATATATATATATATATATATATATATACACTAGATGTCGGCTTGGGGTTTTAAGCATGCGTCAAAACCGCCGCCATGTTGGAACAGAGGTCTTGTCATAGGAAGTAGCTAGATAATGCTGCTATCCCCGCCTGTACTTCGAATTCATGGACGATGCCGGACTTTTGTGCTGCATATTAATGTTAGGCCTACTAGCACTATGCATTGTAGTCAGAAAAAGTAGATTTTCAAAATATCAAAACTTTAATTTTTTCTGGACTCAATGCTAAATACATGTCTGACTGTTGGAACGAACCAAAAGAAAACCTAGAAAATTGCATTCATGACGATTTATGGTAATTTTATTTCCGTTACACCATTGCCTGCAATGACGCTAATGCAAGGCTCCCCTGTTTCAAGATGGCGGCTCTATTTGACGCATTCGGTCCAATGAACTGCCGTAGCCAAGGCAACATCTACTGTAAATATCTATGATTTACAACAACATACTAACAAAAAATATGTTTAATGTCCACGTATCGATCTATGTATTTTTACTAGAGGTCGACCGATATGCTTTTTCTCTGGCCGATGCCGATTTTTTAGAAATCAGGGCAGCCGATGGCCGATATGTTTGGCCGATTTTCTATATGTACATAATAATCAAAATGTTCTCATCATTATTAGCAGATATTTTAAATGCAAAAATGTCACTATTTAAGTCAAAGTATTTAAAAATATATCACTGGTCTTTCTGAAGAGTTTTACAACCTCCTCTGCACCATGCATTTATCAGACACAGATATTACCTGACACTCTGCTGTCATCATCTTTGATCAGTTTTTTACCATGGCTTTTATTGCTTTGTAGGATAAAATCCTTATTTGTTAGACCTGATAAAATATTTTTTCATCATAAAGTTAACATAGTAAATGTCTATGGTTTTTAGTTGAGACTGTTATTTAGGGCAAATCTTTTTAAACACATTTACATTCTCATTTCTGAGGCGCTATAAGTGACTGATTGTGCTGACAGTGACGTCTTGTGAGTTTAGTGTTGGGACAGATCTGTTGTTTCAACCGTTCATTCAAACGAATCCGTTCAAAGGAGTCTAATCCAGTGTTCTAATCCAGGCTGAGCAGTGCAAAACTGTAAACAAAGTGTTACTGTAACAACACGAAAAACATTTTCTTTGTGGATATGATTTGGTCTTCCGACCTTTCGCCATCGGGTCAGTTTTGTTTTGAGTAATAAAAGCAGGGAGACAGAAAGCGTGCGGGCGCGGCTCTTCTCTCTCTGTCACGCAAACAAAACTCATCATCACTCATTAATCACATGAAATGAGCCTAATCTTTGCACGGACAGTGCACCGCGAGACATAAGCCCGTCGCGCTGTTGTACTGGCTGCTTAATTCGCGCGATCCGCCATCATTTAGTAAAGCTGTTTGTGAACAAGGCATGGCTGCACACACACGAGACGGGAGCGAGCTGCTTGCAGCAAGAGGCAGCGTCATGAGTTCTACAACAGCGCTTAGGTGCCCGCAGATGCGCCTGCCTATTAATCGGCCTAATTTTGCAGCAAAATCGGCCAAAGCCGATTTTTTAAAATATGCCAAAAATCGGCCAATTAATCAGCCGGCCGATAAATCGGTCGACCTCTAATTTTTACACCCCTAATTATAAACAAATTTTGTTGCCAGCATCTTTATTTCTCAGTTATGAAAGTTGAGCATGTACCGAGTAGGACTAGTTAAATTTCTATACTTATTTTATTTCAACAGTTAAAGGAATAGTCTACTCATTTTCGATATTAAACTATGTTGATACATACCTCTATCATCTTAGTGCGTGCACGTAAGCGCTGGGGCGCGCTGCGACACTTCGATAGCATTTAGCTTAGCCCCATTCGCCGAGTCGAAGAACTCCCAAAAGTGCTATTTCGCCATACAATATAGTTACCCTTTTAAATCCGCTCAGAAAAGCCCTACGTTTTATTTTGTACCACCAAACTTGCTCGTATAAATAAATACTCGTCTTAAATAAGAAAAACGTTGATGTGTTTGGTCACTTCTAACTTTATCTCTGTATGGTACCATTGAATGAATGGGGCTAAGCTAAATGCTATCGAAGTGTCGCAGCGCGCTTCAGCGCTTACGTGCACGCACTAAGATGATAGAGGGATGTATCAACATAGTTTAATATTGAAAATGAGTAGACTATTCCTTTAATAGTTGAGGGAGAAATAGCTTACTATCCTGAATAATCAATTGTTTGTTGGGTTGCTAAGGACTTCATTTGGACAACTTTAAAATATTTGGATTTTTTTGCACCCTCGGATTCCAGATTTTCAAATCTCAGCCAAATATTGTCCTATCCAAACAAACCATACATCAATGGAAAGCTTGAACGCAAAACCACGCACCTCAAATCATTAAAAAGTAATTTGCTGCTTGCTTTTTAAGATCAGACACAACACGACTTAATGTCATGGTTGAATACTAATATTAAAAGTACTGTAATGCTATAGAGAACAAAATGTCTAAGACTAGTAAAACATACATCAAGGTCACCATCTCCAAAAAACCTGGTTATAGTTTGGTCACTTCTGTTGCGCTTTTCTTTATACAATGACCAACAATCACACAAAAGTGTATAAATTGCTAAACACTTACTCCTGACGCAGGCATGGAGGACCAAAGACTTCCGAGTAGCAGCAGGGTTAAACCTGAAAAATATGCCAAAATATAAACAAACCATTCTGAAACACTGTTGTAAAAACACGTGACACAAAAATTGAAATGTATACAGTATGTTTTGTTCTTTACCCAGGAAGACATCCTCCACACACAGCGTCAGACAGTGAGGTCGGTTCGGTCAGGACCCAGCGGTTGAGATCACTGCAGGATGTTGGGGGGCGGCACGGCTCAGCGTCATGACTGTCGGAGAAGGTGCCTGCTGGGCAAGTCCGGCACAATCCGGTCACACCGGGACCTTCAACTTCCCCACAGGCCTTTAAGAAGCAAACACGTATGGATTAGATTATATCATAACAAACGGTGTAAAAGAAGAAACTGGTACATCTTCACGCTGCGGTGTTAGATTGTGAAGGAATTTGGAGGGAGTAGCAAATTCAGTCTTACAAAACCCCAAGAATCAAATTAAAGAAAAAAGAAAAAATATTTTGCAAAAAGAAAATAAAGCCTCCTTTCCTTTTAGGAGCATTTTTTGTTTCTACATTGTGAAATTATTCACATTTTTTATTTTAGATTATAAAAAGGTAAAAAAGAAATTGTTCTTTTAAGAACCGTTGACTGAACTGTTCTTTAAGGCAGTGGTTTTCAAACTGGGGGCCGTGAGATGGTGCCAGGGGGCCCCCAGTTTTATGACATTTTATGAAATACATTAATTTATCATGAATTCTGTGTAATTAAACATAAAAAAAATAAGGCTACTAACCAAAAGCACTACTTTATTGTATAATTTAATGTTTTTTTTTATAAAAATGTTGAGTTTTAGAACAGTTTTTTGTCACAAATTTTCTTTGGGGGGCAGCGAAGGAATGCACTGTACACAAGGGGGGCCACATGCTGAAAAAGTTTGGGAACCACTGCTTTAAGGAACCAAAAATGGTTTTTCTATGGCATCGCTGTGAAGCACCTTTATTTTTAAGAGTGTAAGGGACAAAGTTTAACCCCTTAGCATTCCTGAAAAAGGCTAAAAAATGCCTAAAAAGGACATTAATTGTGCCTGCTGTGTTGATTGTATCTACATCATTCGAATCAAGAATCTTAGCTTTCCAAAGAAACAGTATGTGACATGTTTAGCTCTTGGTTTTCGAGTTGTTGTATGTCATGAAATTTTCTGTCAAATATTGCATTGTTCCTCCTTAAAGATGATAATTTGGATGAGTGAAGACTATTCTGGCATGTTATGCAGTGTGTGTGTGTGTGTGTGTGTGTGTGCGTGTGCGCGTGTGTGTGTGTGTACAGGGTGTGTGTGTGTTTTCAGTGCGTCTGTTTTCTCTCACCGTGGGCTCTTGTCCAGCTGGACAGATAGCACACACGCAGCCGTCTTCCCACCGACACGGCGCTGCCAATGCCCCCCATAACTCCAGCAGCTATAAGAGAGACGAGACACACATCAATGATCAATCATTTCATAGAAAACAAAACTCTGAATTCATGATTTATTGGATTTAGAAACTGGAAAGACGGTGCAGTGTTGTGAACTGGAATGAGACAAAGAGAAACTTGTCATCAATGACACATAACAGATGAATTTCATTACTACAACACAAGTTTTGTGACTAAACGAAAATAATTATTAATCTTGACTAAACATACACATTCATTTCCTGATACATAAATTACAATTTTCCCATTTACTTGAACATATTTCCTACTTTATACAGTCAGTTTAAACCAGTGGTTCCCAAACTATTAAGCTTTTTTCTTGTATGGTGCATCCATTGCACACCCCAAAGAAAAATCATCCAACAATCTCAAACTTGGAATTTGACTTAAACAAATCATAGTAATGTTGGTTAGTAGCCTTACTAATGATATAAAGGTGATGATAAGAGTAATGCATTATAAAATTTCATAAAACTGGCACCATCTTATGCCCCCAAGTTTGGGAACCACTGGTTTAAACAATCCCATTGTAAGTAAAACTCAAGAAATGTATAGTATAGATGGTAGAAACACAATATAACACACCAGGAAAAGTTCTTCATTGTGTTTGTGTGAATGTGGCTCAAGGCCAAATTTTAAACAAGTACTGCACCATACTGTGGTGTAACATTACCTGCTTAAAAATAACAATGACATAAATTATTTCATTTGAAATATTGACAAAATCTGCCAATGTGTGTTTACATTATGCTTGTTTGATAATAAAAAATTATTTTAGAAACTTTTATTGTTGATAGTAAACTGGAGCCACGGTGTGACTCTTTGGGGCAGTTTCCGGGACAGGGTTTATTCTAGTCCCAGACTAAAACGCATATTTGAGCTGCCTTCATTTAAAAACATCTTGCACTAACTTATCTTAACATATATCAATGCCATTGTTTTGTCTGCACTGTAAACTCAAATTTAAAATAAGTGAACTGTACTTTCAAACTCTCTTTTTTGTGTTTAACAATTTTACCACTTTTAAGTTCCACAAACTCAAATTAAATGAGTCAAAGAACTTTGCTAACTCAAATTTTGTATTATTTAATTTTTTATAACTTCCAAACAGAGTCTTTTCAATACCACAGCCTTATTTGAACAAACACTGCAAAAAATGTCAAACTTTTAGTATTCGTGATGAGTTTTATGGCATTCAATCTGCCAGTTAAGCTAAGAAAGAAAGAGTCTTGCACTGCAAATTTACTTCAGTATAACATTAAATCAACACGATTGGTTGAGGAGGATTTCCCGTTCCCAGCACGCTTTGCATAAGCCTGCATTACGAGAGCATTATTTGAAATGAAGTGATATTTTATGTGATATTTTTAGTAAAGAGAAAGACTCAATAGTGTTGATTTATGTTGGAGATTTAGAAGAGTTTGCATTTTTTTAGTTTTGTGGTTATAATTGTTCAGTGTAGTTCCTGAGCTTAGGCTGTAGGTCAGATGTGTGTTGCTTTTATTATATAAACAATAACTGTGGAAGTCAATGCCTGCACTGAGATCAGTTTCTTCACACTTACATACACATGAGTGTTTCTGAGTCTTGTGAACAAAAAATAAATGGTAAATACTACTTGAGGTAAAAAGTATAGTGTACTTAAATATTAAATACAATGAAACATAGAGGCTGTTTACACTTGGCATTAACATGCGTTTTCGTCGATCGGATCACAAGTGGACGACGTTAATGCCAGGTGTAAACGGTGTTCAAAACGTTTTGAATGCGTCCACTTTCGACCACTTTCAACCCCATTCAGAGGTAGTCGAAACCACTTTCGATCGGATCGCTTTGGAGTTGCGGAACGCAATGTGGTTGAATGTGTTCGAACAGCCACACGCGACCGCCTTCTCTCCGCCCATTTATCTAATCTGAGGTATTAAACACAAGTTTTACGTCTTTTTTTTTTACTTCTGGCGTGAACATACGGTGAACAGCGCTATTTTTAGCCTTTCATTGATAAAACTACTGCGGGTGTTCTCCGTAGTTTCGTTTTGAAAGCGTGAAAGTTGCGCGATCCTATTTCATCAATTGCGCTGAAAATTCAGAGAAAGCTCCAACAAATAAACATACAAAACACTGTGCAGCATGTATACTTGCTAAACAAGCAGCGGGCTCCGACATAATATAAGTTTGCGTCCATATAAACTCATAATTACTCCCGCTCGCGTTTGAATGACAGCAGAGAGACTCGCCCACTGTCTCACAGACCACACCCTCACAGTATTCAGGACAGATGCGGTCGAAAGTGGACAAAAGAGACGGATTTAAATACCAGGTGTAAAGTAATGTGTCTCTCTCGTCCACTTGTGATCCGATTGATGAAAACACATCTTAAAACCAAGTGTAAACAGCCCCTTAGACTATTAAGTTTGGATTATTTGTAATTAACAAATATTATTTACTTAAACATTTTAAGTTGGTTTACTTAAAACATTTTAGGTAATCGGTTTCCACAAAAGATTTAAGTACTATGAAGTTTTATTTAAAAGTGTGAAGAAGCACAACAGTAATGTTTTTTGTAAGCTATGTTTGTAAGAAGTACTTAAATGTGACCTGTGCTGGCAAATTAAGTCGGAATGAGCAAAAAATAACCTTCAAAGCGATGTATGATTTGTTGAAAACTGACAAAAAATGACAGAGCTAAACAATTTAATTCAAAAATTGAATTAAAGAATTTTGAAAATTCAAAAACAAAATCACCGCATCCATACCTTAAAATCACTTGTAAAACTAATAGATTTAACAAACACAAAGTCAAAAACAATACTATAAAAAAAAATATGTTCAACTATTTTCTATCTTTTATTGTTTGATTGACATTGAGTCAGACAGCTTCAAGATCTACTGTACTGCAAGGATCAGATATTTGTCCCCAACAGTTAACCAAACTTTCACTTAAGACATTACAGATTATATCGGATATCGATGTGAATTCTTGTTAAAACAGATATTTAAAACGGTAATTCTGTGTATAGGTATTTATATTGGGTCGCGCATCTTCGCGCAAGCTTCAGATGTGTCAGTCATTGCAAGGAAGATCGTTTTGAGTCTTTAAAATCAATCAGGTGCCAAACTTTATGTCTCTTAATAACTATTTTATCATCAAGCAAACCCTGCAACCAGGGCCGCCTTAACCTAATGTGAGGCCCTGGGGCTGAGAGATTTTGGAGGCCCCCCATCCCCTCAATTTATAGCCTCATTTAAAAAAAGTGTAATATCTAGGTAATCTACATCACAAAATGCATTAGTTTCTTTAAATACATACAACAGTGAGTTTTCCCTCTTTGAGCCAGAAAACACCATAATATCATTATTAACATATCACTGAGCCCACTTGAGCATAAACACAAGACACTTTATTTAACAACCACACACAGCAACTTGTGGTGAAAATAAAACCAAAATGTATGAGAGTGTTTATAAGCTTTATGTTTATATAGTTTTTGGAATATACAAATTTGCAGAAAATTGCCACTCACTAACTAAATGCTCACCACAGTTTTAAAAATATAAGAAGTTAAAGTTAGTTTTGAAGTGAAAATGCATTAATGTTAACAAAAGATAAGTCTTTATAGACAGAATCTTGTTTTTTAATCAGTTATTTATTTTGTAGGCTATTGAAGATATAGTATGCATTGTATTTACTGTAGTATTTATGCATACTACGCATGTAAAACGAACACGTATGAATATGCACAAAACAGACAGGGAACATACCCGTATATAAGATCTTTAGATAAGGAGATTATAAATATGAATGGTGCGATCAGGGGATGATCATTTGAGGTGGTCTTGTCGCGCTTTGACTTGCACATTTACCGTTGCGTCGTCTATCTAAACCAACAGATGTGTAATGTGAGCTTACATCGCGTCAAACTACATTGCTCCAGCTGCGCACGCGTCACTGATATAAACGCGAGTAAACTTAAACTTTATAACAACGAACAGCATTAATATGTTCGGGAACTCCTTTCTTTATTTGGCGGCCGCGGCACAGTATCTTGCGCACAGTTGGAGAGACTTCTGCATGCCAGAGACGCAGCTGTACGAGCACAGAGAGAGCGAGCGCCCGTGCGAAAGAGAGAGAGAGAGACCTGCACCTCAGTGCTTATCATGAAATTTCAGAAATTACTCTTTCATTTGATGGTGGATTATTTCCTGTTTCTCTGTCACACTCAGTCTTACATGCAGGAATGCCAAGTTGACAACGCGCACTTAATTACATTACGCGGAATAGAAAAATCTGTTACGTCTGATATTTTATTTCACGGTAAGTTACCACGGACCAATCAGCAGCCATGTAACGTGCAGTTAGAGTGATTGACAGATAACCTGACAAGTTACAAAACAATATAAACGTGAACTTGGGAGGCCCCTGAACTTGGGAGGCCCCTGGGCTTCAGCCCAGGTAAGCCCGTGCATTAAGGCGGCCTTGCCTGCAACTTATTTTCTAATTCATGCATGTTTTAAAACCGAAAACCAAAATGTCAGACGCGCATGTGGATGGACATGCATCTTATGCATTTAGGACAGTAAACCTCTCAGAAAACATACAAATAAAGATCATTTTAGATGTTTAATGACTATTTGGAGCCTTGGGATCGCTAGACAAGGTCTTAAATGTACTTATTTTAATGAAAACCTCAATCGATATTTATACTTTCCTTCACTTGTAGTTCAAAATTAGACCGAGCACATTCCGACTCATTTTGCCAGTACAGTTCACAAATGTCCTAATGTAACTAAAGCCTAGTCCTGGATTAATCAAAAACTGCCCCTTTGTGTCTTACAAATGATGTGCATGTGTTCATTCAACACACACCTTTATTTATTTATGGTATTGTGTACAGTAGTAAAGTAAAGTGAACACTAGTTTGATCTAGTACAGAAAAATCCTGTCTTTCTGATTTCTGGGTTAAAAGTATGTGTGATGTGCCTAAAAAAAGTCTATACTCACAATGAGACACACTGGAGTTGAAGAGTAAAGGTGGTTCTTCATCGTCTTCAAGATGCTCTTCTATACTCATGTAATCTGAACACAAAACATGACAGACACTCAATGACACATACAGCAAAAATAACATCAAAGACAGCGAAAACCTCAAAAACATGAGGATGCACTGTAACTCTCATCTAAGGAACACAGATGTGGGTTTCTAAGTGCAAAAATATAATCTACAAACTAAAGTGTGATATAAATAACTATTTGGACTAAACAGACCTGCGGTTTTGGGCAGCTCTGCATTTCTTGGCCTATTTTTAGACCGAACATGCCCAGTCAGGGCAGAAAGCACTTACTGGATCTACTGGAGTGAGTACAAATTATAGACCGATTCTCTGATCACAGGGTCATGAGGATTTTCTGAGCTATAGCGTCACCCAAGACCTTACAAACATTACAACCTGAATCAGCTCTTCGCTTCTCTACGTTCAAATGAGATCTAATAGAGACGGCTGGTGAGAAAAGACCCCAGTGATCTTAATTTCTTTTTAAAATTTCCCTAAACCAAATTGGCCAGATGGATTTTGGAAAATTGCATTATGTATGTCCATTTTCATTTCCAATGGAGAGATTTAGGTAAAAGCAATCTCTGAACAATACAATGAACCACACACATACTGTACATTTACCTTTTATAAGTTACTTTCACCTAAGATCTAAAGATTTTGTTATTCTTTTAGTATTGCATTTTATAATAATTTTTTTTTTCTTTTTTTACTTTTGCTTTTGTGTAATATGGCATTCAAACACCCAGCTGCAGTAAAATCCAGAACACGCACAAGTATGAATGAATAAAGTTGCTCTTAACCGAGGTTCAACAAATACAAAACATTTATAGTACATTTTGGTATTTTATCAACATATTTTTTAATACTGATAAATTTAGAAATAATTATTACTAATACATATCTAATTATTCAAACTAAATACAACAATACAGCAAACAATGCAAGTGTATAACAGCATGGCAATATAAAAACTCATCAATAAACAATTAAATAAAATAAAAAAACAAATGTATTACACTTTACAATCCAGTAAAGTTTACAATTCAATTTACAAACAGTCAATACAGAAAAGCGAAATTAATAAAACTATTATTTATCCTTGAAGCTCAATTGGTAAAGCATGGGTTGGTCATGGGTTCAATTCCCAGAAAACACAAATATTGATCAAATATATAGCTTAAATGCACTGTAAGTCACTTTAAATAAAGCATCTGCCAAATGCATACATGATCTTAGCATTGCTTTGATCTTGTTGTCATGACAACATGACAGAAAGTGATGCTGATAGCAACACTTACCCCAGTGTGATGTTGTTTGCTGTTGCCCTGGTAACAGTCTGAGGATGCTCTGCTCACTGCGACAGTGTGACACTCTACCTGTCTGCATATTGCTGCCATTTCTTATAATGCCACTCAAAACCACTGCTCCACCCACAACCTATGACAGCTCCGCCCCCTATACATAGTCTTCCAATCATATGAGCTTTTACATTCAGGTTCTAAGCCTGCACTTTTCTTTGTTAAAGACATCATGAGTTTTTTAAGTATATGTTTTCAGAGACCAACGTCTGATGAATAGGTTTTGTCAATAAAAATAAAGAGCAGAAACATTTTTTTTACAATAAATGAATGCATAAACTTTACCCTCTGCAAGCTTTAACATTTTGTTCAAGCTATGTTTGCACAGACTTTGGCACACATCTACAGCAAAAGTTTGATCCACAAACCACACAAATGAATTCTCAGACCTGGCAAACCTATAGAATATATTCAGATTAAATATATAAGTCATTGAAGGTATGGAGAGAGAAACTAGAGATGTATGATGTACTAAACCTTTAAGTTTAAACCCCATGACACATCAGAGAACGCAACATTAAACACCCCATCACCTTTGTGTAGAGAACAACCTGTGACATTCCAGTTAAAAGATTTGGCAGAGAACACCACAACTGAAGAAGACTGGTTAAACAAATAAATCAACACAGCAATCAACTGAGTTTACGGTTTTGGCAAAGAACCATAAAGTTGCCCTTTTGCATGAATAAAAAAGGGCTGTGATGTTCACTTAATTTCAAGGCTTTCAAGGAATAAATGGACCTCCATCACCCACCCTTGAACCACCAAAAAACCTTCACATTTCAAGATCAGCTGCCAGTCGCGCACGACTCGTGCTTGTTCAAATTTATGTCTTTCATTAAAAAGCTATAAAGCCCTGATGGACAGTAATTACAGTTTAGGCATCTCTATCTCTGTACTGTTCAATTTCCCATTATGTGGTTTTGGGAGTGCATGAAAACATACAGTAAATAAAACAACAACAAGCATGAAACAAGAATGATCTATTTAGGGATCCATCGAGTTACAGATCGAACATGATGATGGGGTTGACTTTTGGAAGCATGGCATTTTGTAGCTCAGATCTAGATGATCAAACAAGTCATAAGTTTAAACCAGAATCAAGCCATAATACGAGACAAAGCCAGAACTGAGAAACAAGAGAAGATCGCTCTTCTACAGCCAACACGAGAAACTGCAGCCTTGCCATCATCTACATTGACTTTTGATGAACTTCCAATGGGGTCACACTTCAAAATTAACATAGACAGGGGACAGATGCTGACTGATAACATTTCAACCACAACCGGAAACTATAATCTCACGCGAGCTGTGAAATGATGGTACTTCCTGGCTTACGTTTGATAAAGGTTTGTGACTCAATGAACCCCAATGACCTCCCAAACCTCGTACATGAGTTTACAGCTCAAATGTTAAACTATTCAACATGCCTACAATGAAAAAATCTGAAGCCATGTGATCTTTCTAGTATGGCATCAATGTCAACAGGCATTGTAACATCACGTGTCACTTCCTGTCTGACATTTTAACACTGCTGCCCCTATCTACATTCAGATGCTGACAAATATAGCCAGACACTTTTCATTTTCTTCATTCATTTTACTCGTCGTTCAGAAGAACAATCTGGCTGCTAACAGCATGTTATGTTATATTATATATCCTGCGTGTTTCAAGCTACATGCCAACCGCGTGCTGCGGGCAGTGACCACCAACATCCTTCTGTTTAACTGGTGGAGGGGAACGTTTTACCACATCTGAAAAAAGACACGGCCATGCAAAATAAAACCTCATCAAGCAAAAGGGCTGTTTTATAAAACAGTGTCAAGTATTTTATGATGTACTGTAGAAGCGAAAACAAGGTATTCTTTATTACAATGGTGTACCCCCCAAAAAATGAACATGCTTCTGTGTATCCCCTTCTTTGGACTGGTCCGAGTCTACTTACTTTTACCAAGGTAAATAGTCGCAAAATCAATAAAAGTGTGATTTAACAAGCAAGGATAATCTGCATGCCAGTCAAAGAGCGGCATTTCTTCGTATGTACATTACAAAGGTAGTTTGCCATGTAGGGAAAAAATGCGCAAACCCCTCTAAAACAATCAAAACTACCGAGCCCCTAAAGGGGATCGCACACCGACCGCGCAGCTCAGCGCCGCGTCGCGCCTAGCAGAACTCGGAGGTATTGTAAACCGGAAGTGCACATTAAATAGCGTGAGCTTCGTCAGATAGCGTCTACTTCAAAATGCAAAATATACGTTAGCAGCCAATGTTAATCCTTAATTATCTGGGACAAATATGATGTTATTTAATGTTAAACTATGTGAGATGCGCTGTGTGACGCGACAGGGATTTGAACAACTTCCTGAGTCACAGCTGGGCGGCGCGGACAGGTGCCACCTGGCGGCGCCGGTGTGCGTATACTCATAGAAAACAATGTGTTTGATTTTTTTAGAACGGCGCGGCGCTGAGCTGCGCGGCCGGTGTGCGATCCCCTTAAGATGACATTGGAGTAAAAAAAATCTAAAGTTAAGTTTTGGGTGGTCACGTGAAACTTTTGCGTGCGCACGTGAAACTATCGTGTGAGCACGTGAAAGCGAAAGCAAAAAACACAACAGTTTCCCAATAGTTTCACGTGCGCACGCTATAGTTTCACATGCGCACGCGATAGTTTGATTTAATTTTTGCTCCATGTCCCCTTAGGGGCTCTGTACAAAACAGACCCACTTGTGCAAAATGTGAAAGTAATTATATAAAATTTTAGCAAACAAAGAGAAAAGTGCAACTATGTTTATGGAAAAATGAGGCAGCATTTGCCAAACAGCATTTTTCTAAGAGTCAACAGCAAAGGTTAATAAGGTGTTGTTAGTTGTTTTGGTAGTAGATCATGTTTCTGTTTTTAAATGTTTGCTGTTAAAAGGCTAGGTATGAGACGTGAAAACAGGATTATGGGTCATCATGTGCCTCATACTACTGTGGTTTCTGCCGGAGAAAAACAAAGAAAAAACTACAGTATTACTGTCCAAGAAACATCTCCCTGTCCAATGTAAGGCCCTGATGTCACCACTAAATAACAGTCATTGTGCCAATAGAAAGAAGCTGCCAAACATCTTTCCAAACAAATATGGCTATTATCCATACTTATGTACCATCATGTAAAATTAAACTATTCGTAAAGATTAAAGTTACAACAAGAAAGCTATTAAATACACGATTGCCTCATCATAAGTATTAAATGTGCCTATTTTTAGATTTGTTGGTTGTTGTCTACGATTGCTTTTAATTTTCCATGTGAAATTTACTTGAGTAAACAAAACCATGTTGATGGTGACAGTGTAAGTTGACACAGCGAGAAAACGCGTCATTGGTGCAGGATTCCACTCGTTTGATTGACATGCTGAGCAAACTGTGCAGAATAAAACACAGCACTGTACACACAAATATATACACCTAGATATAAATTAAATACTAATGAAAACCTTAAAATGTTAAATAAGCTTGCATAACCAAAATCTGAGATTCCCACAGTCAGGTCTGCAAAACAACCTGGGGAGAAGATCAGACTTTAAAATGAAAACAGTCCATTAAAGAAACAAAAACTCTTCTGGAAAACAATGAGATCAGGCAGGAATCTGAGGGAAGACAAGTTCATTTTAACAGCTCGGAAAATAAACTACAGGAAAATGCTTCCTTAATGGGAAAGTGGAACAATCCTTATTCCCGAAGGGGGAATTTCACCCTCCCTACCAGGAATGTTAAACGTATCCATATGTGAGTCCAACGTCAGCAGGCAGGTCTTGGTTTTGTATAAGCAAAGAAAACCTGTCTCTAATAAACTTTATATAGCTGTATATATATATTTTCAAAGGTTTTTAGTTTTATTTTACATCCGTTACAAAGGAACCACTTTGCCGTGAGACACAAAGTCCTAGAGTCTAATATGATAGAGATTAAAACCTTTGTCTTTGGTGCGTCACCCGATTCCACATGTCTCATGTCTCTGAATCTGTAATTCGCCTCCGCTGTCGGAATGTCACATTACCCACACTGCTCTCTGTTAAAAAATGAATGCAGGCCAGGGTCACATTGCTCGAGGGGGAATTTCCTGTCCCATGTCCTCTAGTAACAGCCTGAAAATTCTGACGCCCAAATGTGGCCCATGCAAACACCAAGTGCAGTGTCATCACTTCCTGAATAGCAACACTCTGTCTTTGGTCTCTGTGTTGGTCTGTGTGGTCATGGGTAGTGTAAAAACAAATGTAACAGCTGAACAATGTGTCTACCATGAGTGTGGATTTTAATTATGGTGAAAAGCCACAGTAATAACATAAATACTATGTCATTTATTAAAATAACAAATCCATACTGTATCATTTAATCACTACAATCATCCACTTTTGTCTTCCTAAAAATAAATAAAGAGCTCAGATGCAAAAGCCGCTACATGCCACCTCCGTAAAAACTAGATAATGATATTAGCCGAATGCTCTCGGCACGTATTGTAGGTTCATCAAATACTTTCCATTTAAATCTGCTCAATCCCAGCCTCAGACAATTCAAAAATACCGGTTTGTTTGCAAAATCCATGAAAAAAAAAAAAAGTGTATGAAAAAAATTATTTGATGAGTCCGATTTCAATTTTCGAACTCTAAGTTTTTAGGTAAAAGATTTGCCCTTTGACGAATATATTAGAATATAGACCGGATTTGGCTTTATTCAGAAAGGACATTAGTGATACAGTATGGTGGGAATGCTTTTTGCCAAAAAAAAGCCTGCATGCACTTAGAGGGTTTTGCAGTGAAAGACAGCCACGTTTGTTAAATACCAATAAAATGACTTAAGTGTCATTTGTGAAAATAAAGCATTTCAATTACTGACTTATAACCTTTTCATTGACATGAAAGTGAAATTACTGAACCTAAACTTAAAGCGACACTCCATTTAAAAAAAATATGCTCATTTTCCAGCTCCCCTAGAGTTAAACATTTGATTTTTACCATTTTGGAATCCATTCAGCCGATCTCCAGGTCTGGTTGTACCACTTTTAGCATAGCTTAGCATAATCCATTGAATCTGATTAGACCATTAGCACTGCGCTAAAAAATAACCAAAGAGTTTCGATATTTTTCCTATTTAAAACTTGACTTCTGTAGTTACATTGTGTACTAAGATCGACAAAAAATTCAAAATTGTGATTTTCTAGGCCGATGTGGCTAGGAACCATACTCTCATTCTGGCGTAATAATCAAGGACTTTGCTGCCGTAACATTGCTGCTGGAGGCGCAATGATATTACACACTGCCCTTAAATAGTCCCCTGCTATTGAAAGTTACCAAGGGGAGTATTTTGTAATATCATTGCCCCTCCTGCAGCCATGTTACGGCACCAAAGTCCTTGATTATATAGTAGTCCATATCTGCCTAGAAAATCACAACTTTTAATCTTTTTAGTCTTGGTACACGATGTAACTACAGAAGAGTCAAGTTTTAAATAGGAAAAAATCGAAACTCTTTAGATATTTTTAGCGCGATGCTAATGGTCTAATCAGATTCAATGGATTATGCTAAGCTATGCTAAAAGTGGTACCGCCAGACCGGGGATCAGCTGAATGGATTCCAAAACCCACGATGACACAAATCAAATCTCTGCTGATATGGGGTCAGTGTGCTCCGTGTGCCAACGATGCCCAAACCACACAGAGGGCAGCACGAACAACGCAGGTCTGCACACGAAGTAGAATTTTTTGCTGTAAATGTGGGTTACGTCTGGAAAAACGATGGACCAACACAAATAATAAAGCTTGAAATTAAACCATTGATTCCTGCATCCAGCCGTAGTGGGTTTGAATCACAACCAGACCACTTTTCCTCTCAACATTTGAGAGGAGCGTGCCGTGCCTTCCTGCCAACGAGCTTCCCACTTCAAAACTCTGCATTGGTGCTGTCTCCTCGGTTCAGGTCAAGAACAGAGCAGTGGTAATTACAGATAAGAAACCCTTTTAGGGTTTTGGATAGAGTAGCATCATGTAACAACATTTGGTCACATCAGGATGTCTGCTTTCCACGAGGATGGGCAAATTAACTATCAAAACAATAAAATACATGCAAGCATGTGAAAAAGGCACAGATAACTATACAAACACTGGATTCTGCAACATAAGTCTTGTTCATACAGAAACATCAATGCTGATTGGCTGATGGATTAAGAAACAGACACAGTGGCCGATCTTTCGCTAACCTCAGACTATCCTGACATATTTTAATGTACTTGCCTCAGGTCTGTTGCTGAATATACTTCAGACGGCACCTCTCCAAACTGTGACTGGTCACTACAGAAAGTCCCTCCCTGTCTAAGTGGGTGGTTTTTGAGCTCCAAAATTAACCAGAATTTGTCAATAATTTAGTCTGGCTATGCAATATGTTGTGAACAAAACATGCATTAGTAAGTTTAATGGCCCAACCTTAACAAACAGTATGTGGTTATAAGCTGTTAATGACATAAGTTTATCAGATCACATCATAAACAAGCATTTGGTTAATGCTAAAAATTGCATTCCACAGTTTTTCCAAACATAAGCATAAAATGTGTTTTATGGAGTTTGCTTATAATCCATTGAAAAAGATACAAAACTACAAAGTCATTGCTTTTTGAAACCTCAGGCTCAGTGCCAATACTGCAGATTTTTGGGATGACAACATTTTCTCTGCTTATACAGAAGATCTACCCCCATACATTGCACAATATACTGTATACAGTATCATAACCCAGCAAATTTGTTTATAGTACAGGCTATAAATTATGCAGTCACTATAAAGTGCAGCTGGTGCAGTGCGTGCCAATGTCTAAAGCCAGAGGGCGTGTGTAAAAGAGTGTAACTGTGTAAAGCTGCTTAGTGGGCGATGCAGCATAGTGAGCTGTATTTAAACATGCCATCATGAGTATCACAGTTCACTGGGAACGACCAGGACAAATCCAGAATCCAGTTGGATGAGGTGGGATCGAGGTAAATGATGATAATATTTCATTGTGTTATTTACTGTATAAAACTCTTTCATGTGCGACTCTCATGCATCAGATACTTTGCATATAAGCAGATTAATATCCACAGTAAATACTGACATTTAGAAATAAAGGTTAACGTGATTATCCTGGCTGCAGTTTTGGGACTTTTTTAAAAGCAGTGATGGGATTTCAGGATTCAATTTTCAATTGTTTTCTTGGCAGACTTAGTTTTTTCCAAGTATGCTTTTGTAAAGTAGCAGGATAAGATCACAATCAAATAAACAAAAAGGTAAGACACCTTAAAAATGATATAATCCTAACAGATCATTATTTACTAATACAACAGTGTTCACAAAAACAATTTATATTTTACAATAACTTGCTGTAGTTATGCAGCTGTTTGCCAGTAACTTACTGTAAATTATAAATTTAAATTATGTTATTTACTGGCAATAGTTTGTTCAAAGTTAAATGAACATTAAACATTAACAAGTTTTTGTCTTTACAAAACCAAATTATAAAATAACAGCCTCATGCAAAGCATTTTGGGAACCAGAAATTCTCATCAACCTTTTTTCTGTTGTTTCAAATTTTGGTTCCCAGAAGGCTTTGCATGAGGCTGTTATTTTAGTTTTAATCTGTAAAGGTACAGACTTGTTAATGTTTGATATTCATTTAACTTTTGCCAGTAAGTAACATAAATTAAAATCTACAGTAAGTTACTGGAAACCAGCTGCTAGTAATACTGTAATTTCTACAGAAATTTGAGGAGTAAAATTAATATGGGATCACTTTAAAACAGTTTAAGAAGTAGTTCGGTTTAAAGTCCTAAGTTAAAATCAACTAAGTTTTATATATAGCAGCAATAACTAAATAAAAACTATTTCAAAACAATATAAAATAAGGTTAAATAATGTTTAGATCATCAAGTTTAATTTTGGATAAATATAACGTTATTATTTTACATTTAAAGTTAAATGATATAAATGTATCAAGTTTTAATAAAGTTATTAAAAACTGTTACTAAAGTCACTTGTTTCCTTTGTAAAACTTTATACCTGTAAAACAAATCCCAGTAGAGGTTTAAATGATAATAAAATACTGACTGAAGTTACTGTATATATAAATACAGTAGCGTAGTGCTGAACATGAACTCAGCTCGACACATTTCTTTTGTCCGTCCTACACTGTACTTCAGTGAATATATCAAGGCGATCTCGTCATATCTCACCACAAAAACACCAAATTACATATGTAAAACTCAATACAAGTCATTGACACTATCTCGGTTTACAGTATAGGTTATAAGTTGTAACATAAAGGACTTAAAACTCGCATATGACAATCTACCGGCAAATGTGCCGCATCCGCTCTGCTGACGAAACAAACTGATATTAAAAATGAATAAAGTTTCTATCTTACCTGTTTTACATTGAAATCACACGAGTCTTATAGGTAATCGCCGTGACGGACCTCAAGCTATAATTAAATAAAGAGAGAGAGAAAAAAAGAGAGAGAGAGATGAGCTGTGCGCGAGCCAACATTTGAACCAAAGAGACAAAGTGAAGCGAGGGAACCACGTCACACTGACTAACTCACCATACAGCCGCGCATGCGTGCGTGCGCTCTCTCTCTCTCCCCCTCTCTCTCTCTCTGACAGTTGGAGAACTGCATTGCGTAAACATCGTAACAATATGTACATAAATACAAAACTCTACGAATAAAGACGAGAGAAAAGGAAAAGAGGAAAAAAGGAAAGAAGAAGCAAAGTAAAAGAGAAAGAAAAGAAAAAAAGTCATTTTGTGATTTACTACATAAAGTCATCTAATACATAATGTAAAGAACACCCTGTTAAAAATATAATCTTGATATCTTTCATATTGACTAAGATCAATGTAAAATCTATGAGTGAAATCAAACTTCGATGCTCCAAATCTCATCAATAGATTATGAGACTTTTAGGCAGTTTTCATGACAGAACTTATCCTAAATTTAAATGTAATTTTAAAAAATCCTACAAACATTTTTAAGTTTAATCAACTTGAATTTACAATTTGACTAGAGAGGAGTTGCTATAAATTAGCAAAATAAAGTTAAATTAGCTTAAAGCGCACCTATGGTCTGATTCACGATTTTAACAGTGGCGGCTGGTGAGTGCTCTTCCGAGGGGCGCAAATTCAAAATATGTGTTCGGAGTGTCATGTGTGTTGCTTGTGTTTTCAAAATATTTTTTATATTTGCATCATGTTCATCATGTGCATCTCGTGTTTTGTCAAAATAAGTGCCTGCTGCACATGCAACAAAACCGTTTATGATAAAAGATAAACGCAAGATACTCCATTAACAGTAAACTCTAATTACGCATGAGATTATATATCTGGCAAATGCGAGCATCTTTTTTTTTATCATAAACCGTTTGGATGCATGCAGCAGGCACTTATTTTGACAAAACACGTGATGCACATAGGTTCACTCGACGTGCCGAACACATATTTTGAAATGACGAACCACACACATGATGGGCTACATACATTCACATCGTGTGCCCTCAAAAAAAGAAGTCACCGGCCGCCGTTGGATTTTACATTTCCTTTGGTATGTAATTAATACATGTTAATTATATGCACAAAGTACAACCCCAAAGTAAATGATGACGCGAGTTATCGTTTCCAACGTAAATCTCTTTTCTTGGACTACAAAAAACACACGGATTGTAGGCAACACTTCCTGGGATTGGTGATGTAGACAAGACCGACATTATCATAATTCCTCCCACTTCGGACTCACAGCCCTGTAAGTTAACTCCTGTCAGCATTGCATTGTGAGCGAATCTTTCAAACATGGTAAGGAGCGTCACATTGCCGGCTGATGTCAGAGGTATTCATGCCAATCACAACATACAGATTAGCTGGCCAATCAGGGACACAACACTTTTCAGATCGATGAGTTTGGTACAAAATCAAAGCGTTTGAGGAAGGCATGGATATCTGGAGCTACAAAAATGTAAGGTATGTGGAAAATAATGTTTTTTTTAAGCATAAACCACGTGAACACATTGTATTATATCAAATACACAAAATAATGTTGTTGTGTTAATGTTTTTTTAAAGTGTAGTCTCAGACTAAAAAGCATGTTTGAGCTTCCTTACTTTAAAACATCTTGCACTGACATATCTTAACATTAGATCAGTGCCAGTGTTTTGTCTCAAGAAGCACACCAGTAATGTTTTTTTGTAAGGCATGTTTGTAAAAACTATGTTATAATATAACTAATAGTCCTGGATTAAACCCTTTAACCTGGATTTTACAGACAGAATGGCACATATTTACTATTACTTTAAATGTCATTTCTTTATCCCTTACTCAAAGAAATATCACAGGTAAGATTGTGAATATTACATACTAAGTTTGTTTATTTAAATTGGGATTATAAATCTATGTGCTAAACCAGATTAGGCCTAATAAAATCACCTTCTAACAGGCATTACAAAAACATCTTAGAAAGGTGAAGTGAGTTCTGAGAAAGATCAAAAGCATTGTTTGTTTGCTAGTAAATGACACTTGATGTTGTCTAATGCAATGACACTCATACAGTGATTTAATACTCTTGGTTCTGGTGACACTATAAACAATTTTCTTTACTGTGCAGAAAAATTTGAAGACATTTTATCTTTTTTTTTTTTTGGCCAAATATGCTTATATGTGTACACATAGCTGTATCCTTTGTCTTTGTCAAACCCCCTCCAGTACAAGTTCACGTGTCTATGCAGAGAACGCAATCATGCGCAGATGCTTCAGGGTGTCTTAACAGAATTCTCACACTAATGCTTGACAATTAGGGCGGCACTTCTTAAAATGAACTTGAATAGATAAGAACATTTACTAAAAATTTTATCCGAAATGAAAAGGTGGAGCAAAAATATTTTCTCGGCTGTTGACATCAATATGAAGAAATAGATTGAAGTCAACGGCCTGGGTTGAAAAATAACCCAACTTTTTTTGTAGTGTCAAAGATTATGGAGGTCACCTAGCTAAAATTCATCCTGCATGCATACGTGCATTCATTAATGCTTTTATATGGGAATCTGGGTATTTAATTATAGGATTGTTATAGGATTGAGAGGATAGGGTTTACGGTTTGAAACGGCCTGATGTACTCTGTAACCCGAGAGAAGGCCACGGCGGGTTATCCGTAAGCCTGACTTATTCCTTGCTTTTGTATAAGCATTGAATTATGCATCACAATAAAACCAAAGACAAAACATGCACTGTAAGGATAAACGTCTATCGCGTGAGATTATAAAGCTTTCATTGTGCACTCGCGCAGCTAGTTACCACTGCATGACGTGAATTGGCCTTGTGTATTTCATTTAGTTCGTATGAACATTGGGCAGTCATTCAAACCCACTAGTAATACAAATACTGGATTAATCCTGTGGGGTTTGATTGCTGATGTGTTCACATAAGTGTTAAAGATCTCATGAAATCAAAACTACAGTTTGTGTGGCTTTTATATACACACAACAGTCACTGGGGTTTGCACCTAAAAAAGCCTCAGAGGTACATATTGGTACAAAAAAGAGCTTATTTTTAGTAACTCAGTACCTCAAATATGTATTTCTGTATCTCAAGGTACATATTAGTACCAAATGTATACATATCTGTACATAATGATACATAGGACCTTTTGAAAAGGTAAGGTACTGCCCCATTGACAGCTATGTTGACAATTTTTCCCCAAGTGTATCTTTGAGGTCATCTATCTGTTAGTGTTCCCTAAAGGAAAGACAAAATTGTCTTTTAGCAGATAGACTGGACGTAAAAAATATGCAGTATGAAGTTAAAATTTGCAAGTCAATTCAACCTACTATTTTAAGTTTTGGGCCTGTATTTTCCTTAACTCTTTTATAACCAATGTGTTCCATAATGTACAACTATGAACATTTGAAGGGTACTGTCCCAATGGCAAGCTATTGTATTACTTTCAGTCCTTCTTTCCCTTTGTTTCTTGTTTCTTTCTTTCTTTCCTTCTGTTTTACACTCAGCTAAAGGATTATTAGGAACACCATACTAATACTATGTTTGACCCCCTTAATTCTACGTGGCATTGATTCAACAAGGTGCTGAAAGCATTCTTTAGAAATGTTGGCCCATATTGATAGGATAGCATCTTGCAGTTGATGAAGATTTGTGGGATGCACATCCAGGGCACGAAGCTCCCACTTCACCACATCCCAAAGATGCTCTATTGGGTTGAGATCTGGTGCCTGTGGAGGCCATTTTAGTACAGTGAACTCATTGTCATGTTCAAGAAACCAATTTGAAATGATTCAAGCTTTGTGACATGGTGCATTATCCTGCTGAAAGTAGCCATCAGAGGATGAGTACATGGTGGTCATAAAGGGATAGACATGGTCAGAAACAATGCTCAGGTAGGCCGTGGCATTTAAACGATGCCCAATTTGCACTAAGGCGCCTAAATTGTGCCAAGAAAACATCCCCCACACAATTACACCACCACCACCAGCCTGCACAATGGTAACAAGGAATGATGGATCCATGTTCTCATTCTGTTTACACCAAATTCTGACTCAGAAATCGAGACTTATCAGACCAGGCAACATTTTTCCAGTCTTCAACTGTCCAATTTTGTTGAGCTTGTGCAAATTGTAGCCTCTTTTTCCTATCTGTAGTGAAGATGATTGATACCCGGTGGGTTCTTCTGCTGTTGTAGCCCATTCGCCTCAAGGTTGTGCGTGTTGTGGCTTCACAAATGCTTTGCTGCATACCTCGATTGTAACAAGTGGTTATTTCAGTCAAAGTTGCTCTTCTATCAGCTTGAATCAGTCGTCCCATTCTCCTTTGACCTCTAGCATCAACAAGGCATCCAGGACTTAGGAGGTTAAAAATAAAACCTGTCAATTACACAAAAGTTAACTAAAAAATAAAACTGGTATAACATTTGACATTTTGTCCCCCTAACTTTTGAAATGATGGCTACGTCCCTAGGTCAAACCAACCCATCATAGGTTAAATTACAACCCAATGGGTTGGGTTTGTTTTGACTTAAAGAATGGTTAAAAATAACCCAGCAATTTTTTTAAGTGTAAATTTGCAGACAAGTTGCATCAAGAAAAACAAGATTTGACACAATTAACTGAAACCTGAGGATTCTGACATCAGTGAAATGTTTAATTACAAAGAAACACAGTGACATAATAAGACAAATATCAGTAACGGTATGAAATAAGCATAACAACTGTTACAAAAGCCACAGATAAACGCTCTTCTTCTCTTAAAATACAGTAATAGTTTTAATTTAAATGAGACGGCACTTGCCAAACGAATGAAAATACTTATAAAAATATGCCATTGGATTCATATGAACAGTCGTGGACTGTGAGAGCACTATGTACAGAGAAAAGGCAATATATACCAATATTTACAATAAACAATGAAGACCTCTTTACTAGACGGGGCAGAGAAATTACTTACAACAATACGACTCGCCTTATGCGTTTCAGTTAGAAAAACAAATGCAGATTCGGTTTATGAAAATATGATTCTCTGATCAGCTTTTCTGTAATAGGAAAGGGAAAGTGAATTTTTGACAATTTAAAGAACCAGATGTTATTAGCACTAACATTCACATCTGACAGATCAATAAACTGAAGCATATGATATGGTTTAGGGAAAAAACGCAAAGCAAATCACACAATACTATGTGTAATGTGGATTGAGGTGAGCGATGACATCATTCACACTACGGCAGGTGATTCATTCATTTAACAGGAACTTGTATCACCTGTAGGTGGGCGGCATGAACAGAAAGATTTAGCACTTATGTCTCATAAGGAACTATATTCAGCCGTAACCTGTCTGTCTTCGTGAAATATGTGTGTCGCAATCTAGATACACAAACACACAGTGTCTCTTCTGAACATTATGCAACGTACTAAATGCTGTCTTTGTCAGCTTCATTTAAGCATTAAGCATCATCGTCTTTCCTGATTCACCAAAGGTTGGAAAAGTTAAAAAGCTTTTAAAGACATATTGACAGATTGACCTCATAATCCAAAGACAAAAAATTATGCAGATGTTCAAAACCATTGTATTATCTATGCATAATGTATTAACCTTTTCATTTTGGTGTATAATAAAGTACCAGGTCTTCATTTTATGTTTCAAATAATAGTAATCATAACTCAATAACTCAAGTTGAGTGACAGCATCGTTCAGTAGAGAAAACCAGACTACAGTTTTTATAAATTAAGTGCTATAAAAAACTAAAGTATAAACTAAAACTGAAAAACATAAATACTGTACAAAAGTTTTTTGTCTTATTATCTATATATATGGAATGTCATTGGTGTTCTTTTACATAACGTAGTGAAATCTTTTTTGTACATATAAATGATAATCATAATAAAGTGATTTTGTGTAATAAATCGGATTATTGGAGATATAGTGTGTGTGTGTGATATAGTGTTTTGTAGGTACTCTCGCCTCGTATTGCACATTTATTACTTTTAAAAATTTACTCTCATCTTGTCCCATACAGCACAACAGAGGTGTTTAACAAAAACATCTTCATTCTCGAATGAAATCACGAAAGCAGCCGATCACTCGAACCACAAAAGTGTGTGGACTGTTCACAAACGTACTGAGAAATGACAAAAATGACCATCCACACATTACCCACAATCCTCTCTGTCTCATGCAATGCGTTTTATACCTTCTCTCCAGCCTGTTCTTTAAATAATGTCCATTTTCTTCATGCCGTTTCGTTCTCCTTTTCGGTCTCCTCCTCTGCGAGGGGCTTTAAAAGCCGTTTTTAAAGTTGAACTTCAACACAATATTTAAAAGCGCCCACAGAAACACTTCACCACACGGTAAGCAAGATCGATCTCTTACGCAGAGAAACAAAGACAGGTGGCATTGACCCATAACACAGCGCCCCATTTAAAAATGTTACACACTTGTGCGCAATGCATAAGAGAACAGGAAGGGGCGAACAGGAAGGAGGAAGTGCGTGGGCTAGTCCAGCGGCTTGTGTGGAGGGGGCGGGGCTTTATTACACACGCCACAGCAGTAAGTGATTTGTGCTGTCGTCCCGCCCCACCGTCTCGCTGCTATTGGTCAACCTGAAATCCTCGTAGCCGTCCCCGCCACTGATAACCAGCAGGTTAGATTTGGCGGGCAGGAGCATGGATGCGCGCCGTCGGGCAGAGTCACGTCTTTGTAGTCCTCCACTCCCGCTCTCAGAGTTATTCTGTGTGGAGTTCACTAAAATAAAAAGAAACATATTCAGCATCTTATAGATTTAATGCGTTTTTGTTTATATTTTTTAAATTGCGGTTTTAACATTCATCTCGGGTTATTTGGTCAGTTTAGAGACAGGTCTGATGGTGCAAAAGCTTTCATGCAGTGTTTGATTGACAGGTAAGTGGGCGGCCCTTGAAAGGTTTCAGACCTGTATTTGGTAGGGATGTAATTATTTAACCCAGATGGATTTTGAAACCGGGTAAATATGAAGGTTACATATTTATGAAGGTTATATGCATTTATTAGCAGTTAACAGACCTGTGTCTGACTGCTGCGGGAAGTTGAGGTCAAAGCCCTCGGGCAGCTCGATGCATGTGAGAAATCGCACATGTCCGGTGTGACCGTGAGCCGAGCCCATCGGCACCAGGGGGGCCCGTAGAGAGCCCGGCCCGGTGCTGGTGGACACAGGTGGGATGGCCAGTGTCAGAACCACTCCGGCGCTGGTACCGATCCACAGCAGATCCTTGCATGCCAACAAAGCAGTGATCCGCAAACAAGCCGCTTTGTGTTGTCGGATAATAGCATCCGAACCTACGAGAAGAAATGAGACGCAAGTTTTATCTTTTATCTGATGCAGTGCTTTATAAAATGGAGTTCAGCACTAAAATCTCATTAGATGGGGCATCCTTGAAACCATCATAAATTAGCCAATAAACACACACCCAAAACCTTTATTATATTTTTAATGCATTTTAGTTTATATTTTAACTCTTTCCCCCCATTGACAAGTCATCGATAAAGAGAATGACGAATATTTCTGGCTTTCAGCAATACTGCTATTATCCACCAGGTGGATTTATAAAACTTTAATTTTATAAATTTATAAAATCCAGAAATATCGCCCTAGGGCAAACAGCTGTATGTCTGTGTAAACCATTTATTATGACTCAACTTGTATACTTAAATGTTCTGATTTCTTGATGAATTCAATATTTGGCTTGATGGCTACATCTGGTGGAAATTTTGAAGAATGGTGGAAGAATGAATGCAGACTAGGCAGTACCTGCGAGCATCTTGTGTACAGCAGGTGCCACATCGACCTCCGTCAGGCTCTCATAGGTGGAAGCGTGATAGAGCCGCACTTGAGCGCTTCCCTGTAAAGCCATCCACACACCTTTCCCATAGTTCACCATACTGGTGACACAGCGTCCGCTATCCTGACCCACTTGGAACGAATGCTGAATAATAAAACAGGAAGTGAAAGTTGCAACAATTACAGTTACATCACCGCTTCTAAGTAATTAAAAGTATTGAACATCAAATATGATGTCAAGTACGTAGATATCATGTTGCAATATTTAAACCCGGTTAGGTGTGGCACATTTTGTTTTGTACACTCCATAATTTCCTTATGCACAGACGACTGACTGAGAGACTACGCAGATCAGATTTTATGGTTAAAACTGTCAGTCCAGGCCAACAGCTGACATCTCACCTCCTGTGTTAAAGTGCTGGTGTTCACAATAAGAACCCTGTTTTGACAACCACACCACAGTTTTCCTGCCACGGGAACCATTTTGGTCACGGGTCCACTTGAAGAGCCCAAACACAGCGTTTGTGAACTTTGAGGATCCCAAAAACTTCCTGTGACAGAAAGCAAACATTTTTCATAAATAACACATCATTATAAATAATACTTTAGAAGTTCAGGCAGAAATAATTCAATCTGTGCTCACCTGCCTCCCTCTGATAGACAATCACCTCCCCGTTTGCCAAGGACACGAAGACTTTGTTGTCAAGATACCTGGAAAAACAAAGCGGCAAGATGTTCGGTCTCTATGTGGATGCTGCATGAGTTACCATGGCAACAGATTAATGAGGTGGCTGCTTACAGGATACAGAGAACAGATGCCGAATGCTGCATCTTCATACTGTTCTTCCTGTTTCTGATGTTGTCAGATGATTGGTACACGTGGATGCTGAAGAACAACAGATGCATTACAAACAACATTAAGCTTTCCTCTCATTTTTGTCATATTATAATGACTAAATGAATCTACAGTGGCATTTCAAAGGTGCCTCTAACGCAAGGGAATGGCATCATTCAAAAGTGATGCAGCTGAAGTTGAAACTCTGGAGTCTGAATGGCAACAAGAGAAATACAGAGACAATAAACATCAACATATCTTTCCATTGCAATGTCCTCGCTGGTCATACACAACAAAGTGTAGTCTGACTCATGACTAAATAAATAGTTCTTTTAATAAATTTTCTTTTGTTTGTTGTAACTGTCGACTGTTAGGACATGAGCAAACATATCACACATACTTCCGTATACATACGACTAAATGTTTGTATGGAAAAGCGACAGCGCTGTGGACGTTACAGACAGATCTAAGCTTGAGATAATGAGTTTTTCTCTGGGAACACATTAATGAAGTCAAGTTCAAGGTAACCTGAGGTGAAATGACAGCATGAAGCTGCATCCTCATGAGCTTATCCACTTCAGCTTTAAATTAAACTCATGGGTTTTATATGATGCCTAGGGAAAATTTTGTACAATTTCAAAATAATGATCCTTCAAAATATTAACAAACATTATTACATTTTCCTTTTTTTGATTCAGCATCGCTTACATCACTTCTCTCCCCCCTAGTGTTTTGTTTGTTATTCCTAAATGTGTAAATATTTGTATATTGTAAATAATATCAACAACATCAATTCACTCAATTGTTTTATTGCCTGGCACAATAAATAATTAATGTTAAGCCAATATCCATTTCAACATCTGGACTGTAACACTTAACAAATCATTAATGGACATTTAAATAGTTGATAGTAATGTATTATAATAACATGCACATTAACATGCTTTGTACAAACATTTACATTTATATGCATTTGGCAGAAGTCAAAAATATCTGCCAGTGCAGTAAAAAAAAAACTTAATTACACATTGAAAAAAAAATGATTTCAAGAAAAAGATTCTTAGTATTTTTATCTTGTTTTCAGTAAAAATATAAAAAAATCTTAAATTAAGATGCTTTTTCTTGATGAGCAAAACAACCCAAAAAATTAGTCTAGTTTTTAGACCAAAAATATCAAATTTAAATTATTTTGTGCATAAAACAAGCAAAAAAATCTGAATTTAGTGTTTAAGAAAAATGTTCAAGATTTTTTTGCTTACCCCATTGGCAGATTTTTTTTGCTTGTTTTATGCCCAAAATCACTTAAATTTGATATTTTTGGTCTAAAACTAGACTTATTTTCTTGGGTCGTTTTGCTCATCACAAAAAGCATCTCAATGTAAGAATTTTTAGATATTTTTACTGAAAACAAGACAAAAATACTAAGAATTTTTTTGTCAAAGTCCATTTCAGTACTGCAAAAAATGACTTTCTTACTTAGTATTTTTGTCTTGTTTTCAGTAGAAATATCTTAAAATTCTTAAATCAAGATATTTTTTCTTGATGAACAAAATGACCTAAGAAAATAAGTCTAGTTTTTAGACAAAACATATCAAATTTAAGCGAATTTGTGCTTAAAACAAGCAAAAAAATCTGCCAATGGAATAACATTTTTTTTTGCTAAATTTGTCTTGTATTAAAGGGACACAAGGCAGCATTTTTATGTTAATAAATCATCTTCGTAAGTCGGTATATGGTTAAATGACTCATTACATGACGAATGAAGACTCTCTCGCCCGCCCCTACCGTCTGTAGGAAGAATACCCCACTTGCAAGTTCGCTGTATCCTACCCGGTGTCCTTCAGTCTCGTATAGTCTTAGATATAGAACGCATTTACTCCCAGACACTAGGGGGAGCTAGTAGACAAATAATACTCAGACTTGCCTTGTGTGCCTTTAAGTAAATTTAAGAAAAAAAATCTTATTCCATTGGCAGATTTTATGTTTTTAAGCACAAATTCACTTAAATTTAATATGTTTTGTCTAAAAACTAGACTTCTATTCTTAGGTCATTTGCTCATCAAGAAAATACATCTTGATTTAAAAAATTTTATACTGAAAACAAGACAAAAATCCTAAGTAATAAAGTCATTTTTTGCAGTGTATATTTGATTTCACTCATAAATCAAATTATAAATTACACCACAAGCAATGATAGACTCACCAGCCATCTTCAGTTCCTAGCCAAACCGAGCTCTGATACGCCTCTGGGTCGATACTGAGCAGATCCTCCAGACTGGCTCGGGTGAAGGACCCTCGACTGGACCTCCGCATCGCTCGGCCGTCCACAGGACTGTCGGTAGTGAGCCGAGGCGCTCCAAACGAACTGGGAACTGGAAACTCCTGCTCCTCCTCAGAGCTGGTCGTCTCAGTGGCCATGTCCTTAGAAACAGTCGTCTCATCGTCTGAAATAAATAAAAGGCGTTATTAATAGGAAAACAGTAGATGGTAATGACGTGCATCTGTGTTCGGACTCACGGCCGAAGCTGGATGAGATTGTAGAATGTGATGCTTGACTCTGCAGTGTGGATGAAGGGCTGGGGGAGTCATCATCATCCGTGTCATCGCTGTCGAAGGGTATGAGCTCTGCGGTTGGGGCTACGGGCGGCTCGGTAAGCTCCAGAGATGAGCCAGAGATGGAGATGTGAAGCTGAGGTTGCACGGAGGATGAGGGGTTTGAGTCGGGTGGGACAGGAGGCACAGATTGGCCGATCCGTTCTCTGCTGTAATAAACACAAAATCAAGTATTTATAATGTCATCACTGAACACACCTAATTACCACAAAGTCTCATGGCACTCATCAAGGGAGAGATTAAACTATTATTAGTCTTTAACAGGAGAATCTGGCACACAAACAGGTACGTTCTGGGACACAAGGAACCTCTCTTACTTGTTCTTCAAACCCGGTACGGCTGCGATGCAGATGATGCGAGCGGAGCAGACGGCGATGCAGGCCTCCACCGTGGGTTCATCTCTGATGTTCAGCAGACACACCTGACCCACGTATCCATCGCTATTACACACCCAAACCTCATACGTGTTCTCCGGATAGCTGTGACTCGGGGAGGCGCAGGAAAACTGCATCCCGCTGCGAGTCTTCATGATGGGAATGGCTTTCAGGAATTCAGGGTCCCACTGGTCCTTGTTCATAGCTGCAAAAATGACAGAAAAAGCTGATCATATTATATCCCAGAGTTTCATGAATATTTGAGTCATTGACACGTAATACATGCAGTACAGTACAAAATATGACTGTTTTACTGCTATTATCCACTAGATGGCGTCCTTACCCAATTTATAAAAAACTACAGCAAAAACTTATTTAACAACAGTTAAAACTCTGTGTATGTTTTGATAATCTTTCTGAATCTGATCTCTAACAAAATTTCTTAACAAAAATGCAATTATTTCTGCTTTTGCTCAAACTTTGGTATTTTTGAAGAAACCTATCCATATTTGAGATGTGATAAAAGAGAACAAATGAAGATAGGATGAAAGTTTTTTTCCCATTTTGTTTGTTTGAAAGCAGAGGGTCTGTTCTGTCATTTAATATATTTGTATGTTTAATGAAGAAAATGTTCCTGCAATGCAAAAAAATGACTTTCTTACTTAGTATTTGTGTCTTGTTTCAGTAGAAATATCAAAAAATTCTTAAATCAAGATGTATTTTCTTGATGAGCAAATGACCTAAGAAAATAAGTCTAGTTTTTAGACAAAACATATAAAATTTAAGTGAATTTGTGCTTAAAAACAAGCAAAAAAATCTGCCAATGGAAAAAATTAAGTAAATTCAAGAACAAAATCACTTAAATTTGATATGTTTTGTCTAAAAACTAGACTTATTTTCTTAGGTCATTTACTAATCAAGAAAATACATCTTAATTTTTAGATATTTTTACTGAAAACAAGACTAATATACTAATTAAGAAAGTCATTTTTGCAGTGTGAAAGGCATTTTGTGAAACTTTCGTGAAAATCACAAAAAATGCTGGCGGGAAATAAGTTAAATGAATTTGTTAAATGAATTTTTTAAAAATCAATGGGGTAGGAAAAAAATCCAGAAATAAGTTAACTTTTTTCTTAAACACTTTAAAATTATCTTAGAAATATCTAAATATTCTTAAATCAAGATGTATTTCATGATGAGCAAAATGACTTTAAAAAAATTGTCTTGTTTTTAGACAACAACAAAAAAACAACAACATAAAATTGAAGTAAATTTGTGCTTAAAACAGGTCTCTGCCAGTGGGGTGAGAAAATTATTCTTGAAATAAGTGTTTAAGAAAAACTTTTTTTCTTACCCCATTGGCAGATAATTTTTGGCTTGTTTTAAGCACAAATTCACTTAAATGTTATATTTCCTTCTAAAAACTACACTTATTTTCTTAGGTCATTTTGGACATCAAGAAAATACATCTTCATTTAAGAATTTTTTTCGATATTTCCACTGAAAACAAGGCAAAGACATAAATTAATTTGACCCTTGGTACACGTATTCACTATTTGTTAGACTTCTGATGAATATATAACCAGTGTGTTTATAACATTATAATATACATATATTTAAGGTGTGGTTGGTTTCTGTTTATATTGTGCATCTTAACATATTACTTTATGGACCAGCGTGTTATGTGCTAAATGTCTGTTTCACAAACTATATTATCTTTCCCTCTTGTGCTCTGTGAGGAAATAATAAGTACTTAATATGATAAGAATAGCTTACATTATAAACATATAAAGTTTTGAGTTCTTACCGAGTTTCTTTTTGGCTTCCTCAAACGCTTGTTCAAAGTTACTGCGTGCATCAGGACTGCTGAACTCAAAGATAAAAGTGCTATCGGCTGACGTTGTGGTCATCTCCAGTTTAGTGGGCAATAATGTCATGCTAAAGGCCAAAGACTGTTTCTCAGCCAACTCACGATGTACTGAGGCCATGAGATCCTTTATCACATCATCCAAACTCTAAAGGAGAGAGAAAAACTTGTAATTTTACTGAAGATAATAAAAACATTACCTTGATAACACAAGTACAATAAAAACTCACCTGATGGGGGAAACTGAGGGTCTCTGAGAGTTTGCTGATCTGACCGAGGGTGCTGAGATCTTCATCCAAACGCCCGATGGTTTTCTGGATGTTTTCTCTGTTGGTAGCTTGGTTTGAACCTGTGGGGCAGAAACAGACGAACGAGAGTTAGCCGATGAACTTGAAGATCCAACATTGTGTTGCGCTGAATGTGATTCGATTACCTTTAACCACTTCCAAGTCTTCTAAGGGAAGTTTCCACAGGAACTTATATTTACTTGAAGTGTCTATGATGCTAGCAGCAGAGTAACTGAAAGAGATCAAATATATAAATCATTTAATGAATCAAATAATGTGTTCATGAGAGATGCTTGAGACAACTTTTTTTGTTCTTTCCCTATGGAAAAAAACAGCTGAAACCAGCTTAAGTTGGTTGGCTGTTTTAGCTGGTTAAGCAGGTTGGTTTTAGTGGGGGTTTGGATACTTTATAGCTGGTCTTAGTTGGTTTAAGATGGAAGTAGCTGGTTGAAGCTGGTCTCCCTTCCCGCTAAAAAGTGGCCAAAACCGCTCTAAAACCATCATGCTGCACCAGCTTAACCAGGCTGAAGAAGCTAAATCCAACCAACCAGCTTAGGATGGTTTTAGCTGGCCTTTTAGTAGGGTTTCCAAAGTCAACCTTAATTTTCTTTCTGGTATCTACAGATAAAATTATTATATGCTGCTTTTAACTCTTTCCCCGCCATAACTGATTATCTCGTCAATAAATAAAAAACATTTGCATGGAAAAAAACGTGTTCCTGATGAGTTATGGTTATCTGTAATACTGCGATTATCCACTAGATGGCACTTATCCAATTTATATATGAAGCAAAAATTTTTTTATTAACTTTACAGTCCGTGTATGTTTTGATAATTGTTCTGAATCTGATCACTAACAAAATTCCTTCACAAAAATGCAATTATTTTTTGCTAAAAAAATATTTTTGAAGGAAAATACCCATATTTAAGAGCTTATAAAGAGAGAAAAAATAAAGATAGGATGAAACTTTTTTCCCCGTTTTGTTTATTTTCTGTCTGAAAGCAGAGGGTCTGTTCTTTCATTTGATATATTTGTATGTTTATATATTTTTAGAAGAAAATTTTCCTGGAAGACATTTAGTGATAATTACAAAAATGCTGGCGGGCAACTTTAAAAAAAAAGGCTGGCAGGGAAATGGGTTAAAAAGACACACACAAAAAAGAGGAAAAAGCGATATAAATGAGAAACTGAATTCAATTCTCAAAACACAGAATCATCACTAGCTGCGTTCCCAATTATTTGCATTATTTTTAACCGAAGGAGACGTAAGAGTATTATCCAAACATTAACGCCAAGGAAAGCCCCTTATACTTAGGAGCGGCAACATAAAGATGTTTCTTGGAGGTAATAGTACATTATTTTAAATCAAAAGAGATGTAGGAGTGTTATCCAAACATTACTGGCAAGAAAGCCTCTTATACTTGGGAACAGACAAGTATTGAGGTGTTTCTAGGAGGTTTTAGTACAGACAGCGTCATCTTCAAACAAACGTTTCCATTGCAGTATTGCGAAATACCACCTCATCCGAGCGCAAAAACATTGGAGTTTGTGCAAAATTGGTTTCAAATCACAATATCAATTTACACATTTAAAGGGTAATGGAAATGCAGCTACTGTGACATTTTAAAACTGGAATAGATAAGTGCTATGTCAGTGACTCTCCACTAGAGATCACTGTGATCCCAAATTAAACTCCATTTGCTCCGGCCTGTGAAGCAGAAGAGCTCAGGGGACTGTGGGATTTCTAAACTAAACATCAGTTTTCCCAGGCCCTCCTCACATCTCCAAGCTATTAAAAGAAACTCACAGACTCATGGAACTTCTGCGGAGAGATCCGGACTTCCTCTTCAGTGTGGTACAGATGAGCAGATCACTGAACAGAAACAGAGATCGGTCCTTCTTACCACCCACCGTTTTCTATAGAAACGAGAAGGACGGAGGTTTAGGATGCCCATATGCTTTGTAAAAGGATCTTGTTTTCTTTTAAAAGAAAAATCATTTTGCTTACCGCTTCCACTACCATCTCTTGTCTCAGAAACTTCCTCTGTGGATTGAGGATCTGATAGGAAAGAACATTGTTAGACATCGCTTTAGGGCAAACTTGTACTGTAATGTGTGCCAAGACGTAAATATTTCAAGTTAGGCTTAAGATTTTTAAAACGTGACCACAGACATGACAATAAAAAACTTTTTTTTTGGCCATGTGACCAAGTCGGCACACCACACACTACACAGATTCCCTTCACAAACAACCAGATTCCCGACGAAAATCTCTCGCAGTCAAACATGACTTGGTGGACTATGGGAAAGAAGAAATGCGTTAAAACTAGTTGGACAGAAGCTTTAGTTGACGTCCTGACGATGAAATGAACGTTACATCACAAGCCTGAGGTTTTTGTTCACATTTTGTTCATGTGAAAATCTACAGCATGCATGTGCGTTTATGCTCCGCTTCCCAAAAGGATTTCTGATTGCAAACATTCAACATGTTCCAATATTTGTAGATTGGAACGGCCTGACCGGCTTCCGAGCAGATTCAATCACTACACTACCAAGGTGATTGCAACTTTACCTCTGATTGCTGTAAGGGGGGGGGGGGGGGATTGGCCCAAATCTGCCCCAATTTTCTTGTAGTGTGCGACAGCGCTTAGTCACCATAAAAAGATGTTTGCAACCTACTTCAATTCCATGTCGTATTTATTTACATAAGTCACACTATTTTTAGGACTCATTTTGACTAATTCTTACTAACTTTTTTTTGCATGAATTTTTCTGATACACATATTTTCCTAATAGCATAACTATTGTAAATATCGTAAATAATCACAAACAATTATTTTTACAGTTAGTGTCACTAACATTCACCTTGAAAATATGCAGTTAGTATCACTATTTTAAAAAGATGACTCTTTCGACCACTCCATGGTTGTGAGCCGTTAATGGGGCATCTATCTATATTTATATCTATATCTATGGCTGCCATTTAAAACATGCATGTTTCATGAATATGCGATTGACTTCATAAGCACCAAAAGTATTATCTTCACTTCATGAAATTAAGTCTGAACCACAGGAAGTATTTTAGTCTTGTTTTAAGTACAAATATCTTATCAAGATGAAAATAAGTCTAGTTTTTAGACAAAAAATATCAAATTTAAGTGAATTTGTGCATAAAACAAGCAAAAAAAATCTGCCAATGGGATAAGAAAAAAATACTTTTTTCCTAAACACTTAATTCAAGAAAAAATTCCTTACCCCATATTTTTCTGCTTGTTTTATGCAGAAAATCACTTACATTTTACTTTTTTTGCCTAAAAACTAGACTTAATTTTTTAGGATATCTTGCTCATAAAGAACATACTTAGTAAGAATGTTATTTTTTTGCAGTCTAGTTTTAAGACAAAAAAATATATACAATTTAAGTGAATTTGTGGAATAAACAAGCAAAAAAATCTGCCAATGGGGTAAGCAAAAAAATCTTTAACTTTTTTCTTAAACAATTAAAGAAAAATTCAAGATTTTTTTTGCTTGTTTTATCCACAAATTCACTTAAAATTTGATACATTTTGTCTAAAAACTCGACTTATTTTCTTAAGTCATTTTGCTTATCAAGAAAAAATCTTGATTTAAGAATTTTTAGATATTTGTACTTAAATCAAGACAAAAATACTAAGTAAGAAAGTCATTTTTTGCAGCGTGACAATATCTTAACTGCCTTTCTGAGCTTTGAAAGTTGTGAAAAAGCTCTCGGATTTCATAAAAGAAAATCTTAATTTGTGTTCTGAAAATGAATAAAGGTTTGACGAGTGTGAACACTGCAAGAATGGCTTTCTTACTTTTTGTCTTGTTTTCAGTATAAATATCTACACATTTTTAAATTAAGATGCTTTTTCTTGATGAGCAAAATGACCTAAGAAAATAAGTCTAGTTTATAGACAAAAAATATACAATTTAAGTGAATTTAAGCTTAAAACAAGCTAAAATATCTGCCAATGGGGTGAGAAAAGTTTTCTTTTTTCTTAAACACTTAATTTAAGCAACATTTTCTCACCCCATTGACAGATGTTTTTGCTTGTTTTAAGCACAAATACGCTTAAATTGTATAGCTTTTGTCTAAAAACTAGACTTATTTTCTTAGGTCATTTTGCTCATCAAGAAAATATATCTTGATTTAACAATGTTTAGATATTTCTACTGAAAACCAGACAAAAATACTATGTAAGGAAGTCATTTTTTGCAGTGAAACGAGTTATAAATGACAAAAATTATTCTGGGGTGAAATAACGCTTTAATACTTGTACCTTTAATACACTTCAAAAAATGACTTTCTAACTTAGTATTTTTCTCTTGTTTTCAGTAAAAATATCAAAAAATCATTAAATTAAGATTTAAATTTAAAAATTACCTAGGAAAATAAGTCTAGTTTTTAGACAAAAAAATATAAACTAAGTAAATTAGTGCCTAATACAAGCAAAAAAAATCTGCCAATGGAATAAAACATGAATTCTTGAAATAAGTTTACTTCATTCATAAACACTTTATTCAAGAAAACTTTTCTTATTCCATTGGCAGATTGCTTTGCTTGTTTTAAGCACAAATTCACTTATCAAGAAAATACATCTTAATTTAAAGGTGCAGTGTGTAAACTTTAGCAGAATCTAGTGGAGAGGTTGTGAATTGCAACCAATGGCACAGTTCACTGATCACCCCTCGCTTTGAAACGCTTAGAGAAGCTACGGTAGCTTGTACGGTAGTAAACATGTCATTGTCGGAGACAACTTAATCAAAAAAATTGTCCGTTAAGGGATCTGTAGAAACATGGCAGCACAAAATGGCGACTTCAATGTAAAGGGACCCTCGGTATGCAGATAAAATGTCTCATTCTAAGGTAATAAAAACATAACGGTTCATTATGAAAGGTCTTTATACACCCTTGACAACATAGTTTTGTATATTATTTAGCATTTCTGTCAAGAGATTCTTCTAAAAATTACACACTGCACCTTTAAGAATGTTTAGATAATTTTACTGAAAACAAGACAAAAATTGTTAAGCAGTGTAATACAAAATATCTTATTTATTTTATCCTACATATTTCATTTATCTAGATTTAGGAAAAGTTTTAATTATATAGCACCTGTCCATAGCTCAAGGCCACTTAATATATAAATATTTTTGCCTGTACTACTCTGTATTTACAATAAAACTGCTTTGCTACAAGGCACAATAGAAATACATTTGAATGAAGTCTCTCACATGTTCGACCCCCTCTATATGTGCTTCAATCTCCTGCATGACACGCGTCTCTTTCTCCAGCTCCTCTGCCGTCCGTCGACCCTTGTTGATTCTCTCGGCCAATCGCTTGATGTTTTTCTGAGCATCCAACAGAAAGATGTGGTCGGGATGTTCCTCTGGTGTGTGTTTTAAGAGATCCTGACACAAAACACACATGCACAAAATCATCTAAACACATGCACAACAAACATATAGTACATAACTAAAATTATAGTTTCCTACAATATGAAAACCAAGCTACCAATCAAATTTTTTGATGCAGATGGATGGAAACAAATCTTAATTTAGCAAGAAAAAAAGCATATTAAAAACAGTGCTTTAACATCGCACACTAAATAAATCCAAAAAGATTTAAGAAAACAGCTGACATAAATGATAAATGGAGATGAGATTAACCTTGACCAGCAGTTCATATCGTGGGATCCTCTGTACGGGCTTTATCATCAGATCGCCAAGGGCCTGTTTCTCCTTATTCTCACGCATGCATTGCTGAAGAGGAAAGAGAAAGAAAAACAGAGAACGAAAGAGAACAAACAAAACAGAGCAACGTTTATAAGTACAACTGAACCTTATCATGATTTTAACCACGTGCGTATGGTTATCCAAGCATACTGTACAAGATAACTCTCAGCTGACATTCAGTCTGAGACTCCGCCAACAGATGGCAGTAAACCTCAAACAAGTAGAGATGTCAAATAAACATTTCATCATTCAGTTGTAAACATGATGATGATGATGATGATGATGATGATGTATGTTTACATAAATATGCATTTAAGAAGGAAGAAAATCTTTTTGTTGAGCCTCACATTTGTGACCACCACCATTCAAAGTGTTAACTTCAGATATTTTAATACTTGGACAAACATGCATACATAATGGTGTGCCTCCCAAAAAATGGACTAAGAAGCAGGAAAAAGCTCCGGCGTACCTCTAGAAACTTCAGAAAAGCAGGTTTGGATTCCTTGGCGATTCTCACTGCATCTTTGGCGTTCATGAAGTTATCGATATATGCTGAATAGATATTAGCAAGGATCTCTTTGGAAAACTGTGAGGAAAAAAACATCAGAATAAACAAAAACACTGTACAATACCAGATGTGTACAAAAACGGGACTGGTTAATGTAGAGACAGTAGAGCTATGATTGGTGAGTTAAAGTTTTGTTTCTTCTTGGGCTTGGAATGACATTAGAATCATGTCTCATAATGATGAGGGGAATGCACACCATCAACATTTTATGAGAGTGGAACATCATTGAATTTTAAAAATTAAAATTAAAAATATTTCTTGAATTTTTCGTGAATTAAGTGTTTAAGGAAAATGTTTACGATTCAGGGCTAGCAATGTGAAAATGGTCTGGCATGTGTACTACATAAACTTCTCTTGATTAAATAAATTGAACAATTTGTTCACAAACTTTTTTCTGAGCTGTAAAAAGACTTACTATTACCTCAAACTTTATACTGTATGATGTCGCATGAGGCAAAATTAGCCTTAAAAGCATGCATGGCTGCAAACTTCAAATTATTACATAAAGAGTTTAGATGCAAAACCCTCTACTGTAAATGAAAAAAATGATGCAAAACATTTTTTTCTAGTAAAAAATCTTTTTTTTGCTTGTTTCACGCACAAAATCACTTAAATTTGATATTTTTGGTCTAAGAACTAGACTTATTTTCTTGGGTCGTTTTGCTCATCAATCATTGTCTTGTAAATGACTTATGTTTAAGTTCAGTAATTTCACTTTAATAGCAATAAAAATGTTATAAGTCAGTGATAAATTACACTGCAAAAAATGATTTTCAAGAAAAATGTCTTCTGCTTATCCTTGATAAGCAAAACAACCCAAGAAAATAAGTCTACTTTTTAAACCAAAAATATAAAATTTAAGTGACTTTGTGCATAAAACAACCAAAAAAAATCTGCCAAATTGCTAGCAAATCATTGTACCGTTAAACGAATTCTGCCAAAAACGTGATATTTCTGAAAGCCTCCACAAAAAAGATGATTTAAAGCTAAACTATTTGATGAACAATGAATTTTGTCAATGCATAAAACATTTTAAAACTTTTAAAAGCTTCTTCTCATTAGTAAAGTGACCAAACACATGTTCAGGATATCTGTCCACCTCTCAAATGTTGCATCGCAAATGACATAAAATTATAAAAATGAAATAATGTTTATAATGTGTAACGCTGAATGTATGTGTTATGCATATAAAAAATATTATGTATCCATCAAAACTAAACATAATTTTTTTTAAAGAATTTTTTTAGAATATGCTAATCCTGTTAGTCAATATTTTTTTTTTAAATTAAAAAAAATATTTTTTCTCTCTCTAACACACACACACAAACCAAACAAGTATCAGGTCACTACCGAGCCCCTAAGGTGACATTGGAGTAAAACATTTTAAGTTTAGTTTTGCGTGCTCTATCATGAAACATGCATTTTGACTTTGCGACCTACGGAGCCCCTAAGGGAAGATTGAGCAAAAATTAAATCTTAAAAAATTAAAAAATTAAAATTAAAAAAATTTCTTGAATTTTTCGTGAATTAAGTGTTTAAGGAAAATGTTTACGATTTTTTTGCTTACCCCATTGGCAGATTTTTTTGTTGTTTTAAGCACAAAATCACTTAAATTTGATATTTTTGGTGTAAAAACTAGACATAATTTCTTGAGTTGTTTTGCTCATCAAGAAATTTTTTTTATATTTTACTGAAAACAAGACAAAAATACTAAGAATTCTTTTTCTTGAAAATCATTTTTTGCAGTTGGAGCTCTTCATATTATCTTCCATATCCTATAATACGGGAATGCTCATATCACATATTATATAGTGCAAACTAACAAATAATGTGGATACATTCCAGTTCCCGGTTCGGAAAAAAATTAAGTCAGGAACTCACAGACTGAACGAGCAGATCTCCGACGATCTGTTTGTCATGCCACTGGTTGACGCAGTCCAACACCTGCTCCAGAAACTGTTCATGATGTTCCAGGATCTCTGGGATCTGGTAAAACATCTCATCCACCAGAGACGGATCACAGAGAGGAGAGCTCTCAGGATTTTTCAGGGGTTTCATGTAGCCCTGAGGTGAACAACAACAGAGAGTCATTTTGCAATATCTGATGAGAATTTTTAAATGCACATTTTTGCATTTGGAAGAAGCATTTATTCAAAGCGAATTACAGCGCATTCACGGTACACATTTTATCAATATGCATGTTTTTTTTGAGAATCCACATGGTCCACATGCATGGTACTACCAAGGTACATATTTCAAAATACATAGGATAGGACACTGTAATAAAAGTGTAAAAGAGCTGTCAATGGGACGACACACTTTAGAAAAGTCCCAATGTGTACAATTTTGGTGCAAATAGGTTTATTGTAAGTACTAATATGCACTCTTTAGATACAAAGGTGTACTTTTAAAAGTATACCGGCCCAGCCAAAGCTCTTGTACCTTTTTCTAAGAATGTATGATAATGGTACGTACCAAGGTGCAAGTAAAAAACTAAACAATATATTATTTTTACTGTGCAGAGATTTTTAACCCATCAATCGACATTCGTCTAATTTCTACAGTTTCAGGCATTGAGTGTCATCACACACGCACGCACGCACGAACACACAATGTTGGCACATACAGTATCAGTGTTTGTCAGGCTCTGCTTGATTCTATGTTTTGACTAAAGCACATCTGGCCAATGTTTCTCCAGCGTTTTGTACGCCAGTAGACACGCCACTGTAGGGATAAATCTCCATGTCTTTCATCCACCCATCATGCACCTCTCCACACCTTTCAGCATCTCCCCATCTACACACTAAACATATTTAACCCAAGCTCGTGTTTTTATTCTAACTGTTGGCTCAACCAACAAAGATTCCCTCGCCGAAAGGTGTTTGATGCTGATTGAAACGTTCAAATCACTTTGCCCATTCACTTTCAAACAGGTCTCGTCTATAAATGCTAAGTAATAAGGGCCATTCTGGAGGTGTACTGTCTGCTCGAGCTTGCAATGATGTTTTAGTCCACGGCTCATTCACCTTGTCACCATGGCAACCCTACAGCAGCCTCTGTACCGCTGGAATAGGACATCGTGAGTCAGAAGGGATGGGAAAAGATGATTCGGCTCTTATTAATCTTGACATATGCGAGTTCAGTGTTTAATCTTCTGGAAGTTTATTTAAAGCAACAAACTAATCACACAATGCTTTTGTTTCAATAATAACCCAAATGTGCTTTGGAAATTGTCAGAAGATTTCAGAGATTTGTCTTACCTGGATGAGCGTACGCAGAGACTCGACGTAAGACTGTTCTGTGTCCAGCAGGGTCATGATTACATGTTTTCTCATGTCCTGTAAAGACAAACAATATAATACGATTCAGCGTGATGCACAAACACATGCAGAAACACGCACACACGATTTATAATGGGTCTCTTATCAAAATAAGAGTTTCCTGTTTACAGGCTACTGTCAGCCCTCTGAGCCAAATATGTGTATGTTTCCTTTTATGAGACGATAACCTTCACCAAACACAGTTAGCCTGACCAACACACAACAAATCCATCTGTAAGAAGACTGAAAGAGTGAGAGACAGGTTTAAAGAAAAAGAAGTGGACAAATAAAAAAAGGTTGTACGTTTTCCTTTCACAGTTAAGTATGTTAATTGTCAGCATACTTAATAGTTTGCTTTACACGCGCACACAGCATGACAGGGATGTAATCGAGTGTACAGGAAGTCACGTCCAGCTTACAAAGGCCTGGAGATGCCACCCAAAGGCACGTAACCCGATACCAGAGGATTCCTAAGAAAGGCCAAGATTATTTCAATCTTTATTTACAAAGAGTCGGTAATGTTGATATCATCCTCATCATTTGGGAGAACACCACAAGGACTAATCGAAATATGAAAAGTACTTACAAATTGTACTGTGGTGATGCACATTGTATTACTATAAACCCACCGCACTTTGATCCCAGAAAATTTCCGTAAAATTGGCAGAGAGGCTTCTGTGTGAACACAAACACCTTCCGTAAATGTTCTGGGATCGCTTCCGTAAAGCGGACCTAGTTACATTGCCGAAGCATTTATGAAAGCGTTGTGTGTGAACAAAGACAATGTCGTAAGGGGCGTGCCGTAGTGAGGATGCGCGCATCATCCATAGACTGTAAAAAAAAAGAAAAAAGATGGACGCAGTGTACATGACGTCACCCATAGGTTTCTGAAGATTGTTTTTAAAGCTTAACCCTTTAACTGGCGCAGCCCTTTTTGAGTGGGGAGGTGGTGAAAAGGTGATGTACACCTTCAAATTAATATAACTCTGGCATTTTGTTTGGTCTGGTAAAACGTTTTTTTACGGAAGTATTTGTAGGTGAAAATATATATATTTTTATAGCAGTTTACATTTATTCGTAATAAAAAAAATGCAATATAGTATTATTTTTAATACATAAATTATCAAAAAACTGAGGTTTGTGTTGGTTTGCTGTATACTCTTGTCACAAATGAATCATTTACAGTTACTGCATTATTATTACTGTTAAAATGTTTTGAAATATGAAAACTACATTCTTATGCAGGGTTCACACCAGACGCGGTAGAGGCGGCAAGCGCGAGTGATTTCAATGTTAAGTCAATGTGAACACGCGTTGATGTGCGTCTGGAGGTCTCGCACAGTACGGCACAGTAGACTCGATTGGCGCGAATTGAGCGTTGCCGTGGCAAACGCGTGAGTTGAAAAAATTGAACTTTGCCGGAAAAAAAAGTCTCGATGAAAGTCTCGATGACCAGAATTTCGCGGGCGAATGAAGCGAGTACACTCAAACTGTTCAAGCGGCAAACTAGGGGCGGTACACCCGAATTTGACGCCTAAAATGTGGCTTGTGTTATAAACCACGGTTATGCAGGGTTCACAGCAGACTGATTTACATGTTAAGTCAATGCAAAGACGCAATTAGGCATCTTGCGGCGCCGTAGGTGTGGCACCCGCCTTCAGCACTAATTGAGCGTTACTGCGGGAAACGCGCAAGCTGAAAAATCTGAACTTCGGCGGAATTCCGCGCCGCGTTATCCAATCAGGAACTTGCTGTAGTAGTGACGTGCTTACAGGAAGCAAGCGGAGTCTCAGCGGAGTCGCAGAAGCCCCTCCCATGACACGAATTTCCGTTTGAATGTCTGAGGTGGCTGGTTGCTGAAACCACGGCCGCCTAGGTCAGTTCCAGTGACAGCAGCGGCTGTTAAACCGTCACTCAAGTGGCCACGCCCCTTAATTATGCAGAACTTTAAGGCTTAATATTTTTAAGGCTTAATTAAACTTTTTATACCGGGCTGTAAACATATTATTTTCTACTGTAAAGTTGGCCATTTTAACATGGAGGTCTATGGGAATTGATTCTCGTTTGGAGCCAGCTTCAAGCGCCCAGTCGATGAATTGCAGTTTAAATCACTTCCGTATCGGCTACATCAGAGAGATCGGAAGGTTGCCCCTCGGCGTCATAGCAACAAGAAGTTTTAAATCAGCTCTTTAAAATGAGGGATTTACATGCAGATTAACATTCACGAAGACAAATGTCTGCAAACTGGACTGAAGGAGAGATCAGGGAGCTGGTCACTATCCGTGCTGAAGCTAAAATCATTCAAGCAGCATAAAAGAATAGCATGTTACGCACTCATTTGAGCTTATAATAAACAAAAATGCATGTGCATCATCACAACAAGAAATATGGATATGGTTCCAAATATGGAAATGTCAGAGGAAACTGAATAAAAACAGAGATCAGGGAGCTCATCAAATATCCACCCTGAAGCTGAGATCATTCACCAGCATACTAACAGCACATCACTCGCTCCTTTATCATCTTATTATAAAGAAATGCACAAGCGTGGGTTTGAGGAAAGAAATAACGGAAAATAAGCAAACTTCAGACGCTGCAGAGAAAAACCTACCAAGTGCAGGACACGTCGCGTGTCTTAACGATATCTTTATGGCATGTGAGTGAATGCACGCACAGATTCTGGAAAATCATTGGCAGTGTGAATTAACAACCAAAATTCAATTGATCCTGGACATTTTCTATGTATTTTCCGTAATGTCTGAGTGAAAAGGGCTTACGATAAACATCCGACAACATCATAAATCACCAGTACAAGAAAAAGAGTAAATGATAGAAAATGCTAAAGTTTAAGAAATGAAAAATGAAATTGGATGAATGAAGAATAGATTATGCCTATTATGCTATTAAAAACACGAATCTTTACAGACAAAACTGTCATGAACAGAACAAGAGGGCAGATTTTACTGTAGATGTCTGAAGTCATTAGTCAGACATATTATGACTACTTAGTCTCAGATTGGTCCTAAATATAACCTGACAATAAAACACATTTAAGCTGGATTTTGAATATGCTCAACAGGGAGTCAGAAACGTTTCTCTGGATCCGCTGCGTGACATTTTTAAAACTCTGTATGACTGTGCATGTGTGGGAGGCTATGAGAGTTTTGAGTATTTCTGAACAGGTGGGCTCGATGGACTTGAAAATGTTTATTTAGATGTTCTTTTGCACAGGTTAGTTTTTTGGTAATCTGACAATCTGTCATTTTGACTTGGTGACATGAAGTTTTTATTTTAAAGTTTACCATTAGATAAGAAAAAGCTTGTTGTCGATGCATAAAACATTTGATAACTGTTAAAAGCAGGATGTGGGCCAACTCTCAAATTATGCATCTAAAATGATGCATCACCCGCTACATATTCATAAGCCAAGCTGATAATGTTTATAATGTGTAATGCATATGAAAACTCTTCTGTATCCATCAAAACCAACCAAAATTATTCTGCTCTTAACAGCCTGATGCATTATGGGACATCATCCTAATAACAGAATGACGATACAGAGTAGGAACCTTCAAATGCATTTCTTGGCAAGTTAAAGTGAGACTGTAAGGGCTGTAAGGTTCAATAAAGAGGCGAGAACATGAACCTTATTAATCAAATCTAATGAAGTAATTTTCATGTCAGCTCAGGCAAACTAAACTGTGTAAACATGCAAAAACTTCAGAAAAAGACAAACAACTGCATTTCTAGAGCAAAGGAAGACAAATATATACTGTAAAAAACTGAAAGCTGCTTTACTTAAAAAATGTACTTCAATTGGTAACACCTAAAAATATTCAAGTTTTATCTTTTTTTTTTTAAGTAGACCAGGCAAAACCGATTAATCGGCAGAAGTTCAGTAAAAAATCCATGCCGATAGTTTTTCAGAGTGCATCTGTTGCTTCATATCATTATGAAGTAATTAATTTGCTGAACTGATGCTGCATTAGCAAAGAAACAACAGCAGGAACCCAAGTTTGTCGTCAAGGCTGACAGGACGTTAATATTGGTAGTACCTTAAACAGTTACACAAAATACATGCAGATAAATCCAACACAAATGTTTAATGTTATGACTAATACCATCCATTTGCATTAGTTTTAGAGGTTGACCGATATGCTTTTTCTCTGGCCGATGCCGATTTTTTAGAAATCAGGGCAGCCGATGGCCGATATGTTCGGCCGATTTTCTATATGTACATAATAATCAAAATGTTCTCATCATTATTAGCAGATATTTTAAATGCAAAAATGTCACTATTTAAATCTAAGTATTTAAAAAAATTATGACTGGTCTTTCTGAAGGGTTTTACAACCTCCTGTGCACCATGCATTTATCAGACACAGATATTACCTGACACTCTGCTGTCATCATCTTTGATCAGTTTTTACCATGGCTTTTATTGCTTTGTAGGATAAAATCCTTATTTGGTAGACCTGATAAAATATTTATTCATCATAAAGTTAACATAGTAAATGTCTATGGTTTTTAATCTTTTTAAACACATTTACATTCTCATTTCTGAGACGCTATAAGTGACTGATTGTGCTGACAGTGACGTCTTGTGACTTTAGTGTTGGGACAGATCTGTTGTTTCAACCGTTCATTCAAACGAATCCGTTCAAAGGAGTCAGTTCGCGAATCGGACGCGCTGTGTTCTAATCCAGGCTGAGCAGCGCAAAACTGTAAACAAAGTGTTACTGTAACAACACGAAAAACATTTCCTAGGTGGATATGATTTGGTCTTCCGACCTTTCGCCATCGGGTCAGTTTTGTTTTGAGTAATAAAAGCAGGGAGACAGAAAGCGTGCGGGCGCGGCTCTTTTCTCTCTGTCACGCAAACAAAACTCATCATCACTCATTAATCACATGAAATGAGCCTAATCTTTGCACGGACAGTGCACCGCGAGACATAAGCCCGTCGCGCTGTTGTACTGGCTGCTTAATTCGCGCGATCCGCCATCAAAAAAATAAAGCTGTTTGTGAACAAGGCATGGCTGCACACACACGAGACGGGAGCGAGCTGCTTGCAGCAAGAGGCAGCGTCATGAGTTCTACAACAGCGCTTAGGTGCCCGCAGATGCGCCTGCCTATTAATCGGCCTAATTTTGCAGCAAAATCGGCCAAAGCCGATTTTTTAAAATATGCCAAAAATCGGCCAATTAATCGGCCGGCCAATAAATCGGTCGACCTCTAATTAGTTTATATCCAGCTGGTTACTTTTATCTATCATTTATCCATATTTTAAATTAATAATGAGAGAAAGTGAACTATATGCAGCTGTTGGCTACATTAACATATTCAACTAACAAAATCTGAATTCAGTTCGTTTTTATCATCACTGCAATCATTTGTTATTTTGATTATATAATCATTAAATGTTTTAACAGAAGCAAATCTAGTACAAGACTACACATATAACATACATTTATGTCATTTCAATTACCAGTGGAAGTTTTTTACAGAAGTATTTACTTTAATACTTTATTTAATTAAGCATATTTTCACGGTTCAGTACTGTTGTTTTATTACTTTTTTAATACATTTCAGCACTATTTCACTTTGAGTGTTTTTTATACAGTATCAATTTTAAAAACTATCGGTCAATTAATCGGTTATTCCAAGTAGGGACCAACTTAGTTAATCAGTATCCGTAAAATCAGTCGACCTCAAACATTTTTATATTACTTTTTTTTTGTAAAAACTTTGGAAAATACTTCAATTGGTAACACTTAAAACATTTAAATATTTTCACATAAAACTTTTTTGACATTTTAGGCGTTACCAATTAAAGTTATTTTTTTAAACTGACCCAACTTTTACTTTTTACGGTATAAGACAATAAAGAAAATGGGTTGAACTGTCAACAGAATTTGAAAATGGAGGAAAACAAAAACCTGGCGATTTTTAATGAGATGCAACAAACAGACGATTTATTTGATTTCTGTGACTTTATAGCATATGACTTTACCAGCCCTTAAAGTAACAAAAACGTGATTTAAAACAAAAACATTTCCTTATTTTTTTTGAACAACATTTAATGGAGTCAATCAATAAGGACAACTATAAATACCCCACCAAGAAAATGTATGTTTATATTAATGTTTAAGTATTATTATGTTTGAATATATTATATGAGTTATAATATTATTTATGTTTTAATAATGTTTGGGAATTATGAAAGTCAGACAATAATTGTAATCGTCATTTAAGGAATGGTAAAGGATGGAAAATATACATGCTGGGTAGGGATTGACCGATATGGATTTTTCAGTGCCGATGCCAATACCGATTTTTGTTTCATCAGCCTTAGCTGATGACTGATACAGGTTGCCGATTTTCTTAAGCCGATATTTGGAGCCAATACTGCTTTTGCTGACTCAATTTACATCATAAAAATGACACGATGATGATGCAAAAAAAAAAAAAAATTCGGCGAACATGGCAGCCACATATTGGCTGATGCCGATACACAAACTCGCAAATATCGGCCCGATATATCAGTCTATCACTAATGGAGTGACAATTTTTTTGGCCACTTCTTAAGTTTTGTTTACTTCCTTAGTACGAATTTCGTTTCATATAATGTGTTACTTAATTTTAATCAATGTTTTGTGAATAAGTAACAACCCACTGCCATGCTTCCCTCTGCCTTGAGTAAAAGCCAAATGTACAATACCCATGTTCCCATGTCCCAACATGGAGCAGCAGTCAAATCAATGCTCACCACAATCAGAAACGGTCACCAGACACTAATGACAACAAGAAAATTTACAAACCCCTGATGGAGGGGTGAAAAACATTCACAAGGTTTAAACAGATGGTGCATATTTTACTGAAATGGGGGCAATGGCGTTAAATCACAAATTGCTCAACCTACAGTAAAATACTGTACTGTAGGCGATTTCGGGTACAGCGTATGTGAGTCCCCCGAGAATCAAACCTATGACCCGTGAGGTGTTAAAACAATGCTCTACCAATACCAACATCTACAGATAAAGATAAGATAAAGAAACTCAGAAATAAGTTTTCCTGTAACGAATGGTATTTTAATAGTATTGATGCTTGGTATAAAAGTGCAGTTTTGTCTGAGATGAGGCCGAGTGCACGTGCTCTGACACGTTGTGGAGTGGTGGTGGTGAAATTTATATGCGGGCGACTAGAATCTGATACCACTGCACAGCTAAAACACAAATCTATGGTTTAACAACGTGATATCAAAATGAAGAATCGGTGCCAGGGAAAGAGGGATTTTTGCTTGTTGCCTAGCACCACACATCAATTTTTACTCCCCACCAGCACAGTAGATGCTTTCCACTGTCGTCACTCTGCGATGAGAGTCCTCAACTATCTCATAAGAGCTGAAACCACAACGTATCATCTTTTATAAAGCTCCATCTTTCTCTCTGACGTTTCCCCAGCAACAGGTTTTCCTCAACTGGCTTTCGGAGAAAAATCCACCCCTGTTGTGTCACTATGTCAGGTCATTTTACATTAGCAAAATTGATAAAACCAATTTGTTTCAAATCAGTATTGTATCAGGTCAGTTTTAAAAAGTAAATTCTTTATGCAAAATCCATCTTTTCTCCCTTTTTTTCCAAAACACAACAAACGCCAGTCCTCCTTCTCTGCAGATCCGAATGCAGTAAATCCACTTAACCAATCACAGCGCACCATTCCACGCATTGTAAACAATAATGGCGGCGCTTTGAATACACACAGTAGTTTTCCTCATCTACTTTGTACTTCGTGATCAAAAAACAAACGAAAACAAAATAATACTTTTCATGGCATTGATAAACCTGTGCTGGTTTTCTGTGGCGGGGAAGAAACGTAATTTACATGAGAGGCACTCGGGTGAAGGAAAAATGCCGGCTGTTGTTTGTTCTCACACGACAGTATTAAGCTTCTGTCATGCTTTCCATTAAAACTTTCCATTATTTTACTCAAAGTCAATGAAAATCGAGCAGAACCAAAACATTTTACAGCTGATCGCTGTCAAAAAAGTTTGGCGACGATGTCCCAAGGATGACAGCAGCAATGAAAGTGTTCTTAATATGACAAAGTCTTTTGATTAATGCCATTAATGTTTATTTTTTTAAATCAATGTATACCACTAGTCAACTAAATGAATATAACATGTCAAAGATGAATGCACATTTATATATTGATTCAATAAATTTATAGCATTTAAAAAAAAACTTGTCATGGATTTATTGCATTTTGCAGGAAAATTATCAGTTTTAATAATAAAACTTTGAAAATCAAATTATTCATTTGAATTTTAAATGTTATTATAACCTAAAGATTGCGATCTTCGTACAGCAAACACATTTTTACCGAAATTGGTCAAAATGGATTTATAGCGTTTTGGAATCATATACAGTACTGTATCTATATGAGACTGTAACTGATGTGCACCACGATACTCGGGTTTCGGACCAGTTTTAGCCATAAAATTAAGAGCATCAGACTTGATTGCAAAATCTTGGAGAACCCAGTTACAATGAATGAAACAGGGGTTTTGATTTTCCTATTTTAAACTCCCACACTTCGTCTGCACATCACCATTTCAGCACACCACAACAGAAAATCCCTAAACATTTTAAAGAAGATGGGTTTAAAAGTAGTATTGCGAAATTATTAATCATGACTAATCATTTGCAGAATAAAAGAATAAAAACACACACACATGTATAATTTTAAGAAAAAAAGTATTTACATATGAATAATTTATAATTATATATAATTTAAATTATATATAAATATAAAAATGTATTTACACATATAAATATTTCTTAAACATATACTTGCATCTGTGTGAGTGTATTTATTTATACATAATTATTATACACACGTATATATGATTTAAACTTAATTTTTTATTCTGCAAACGTTGTGATTAATCGTTTTGCAGACCTATTTATAAGTAAAGCTCGATTTCAGTAATGAAAATCGCGTGCACCATTTCTAGTTTAAAATGATCTGTGCCACATGTAAAGTTTAATGTTGACTCTGGCTGCCCTTTCCAACAATACAGTAGGTCACACAAATCACATCAATCTGGTGATTTTTGGTAGAAGACAACATTCACAAACAATAAATATGCCGAGAAAGAGTAAAGCAAAGCCAAACATGAGCTCTCTCTTTTCTAATATTTTTAGTAGCGAAAGAAAGTAAAAACAATGTTTAACACATGAATATACTGCATATGAGAATGTTTAGACAGAAAATGACATTACAGAGGGCTTTGCCAGACAGAAAAACACAAATATTGGATGCATATCCAATCATTACACGGACAAATGGCGGTCAGCGTTGAACCTGTTTACATGAGCCATATGCAAAGTATAAGACATTCTTACACCTCCCCCTTCACAGACAGAAAATCCTCTGTGTGTCTGCACATAATCCAAAGACACTGAGTTCAGTAAATGAAGTATTGAAGGTGGGTTTCGGAGGAGTTAAGCAGGACACACAAACACACACGTGCACAAGTACAGACCAGATGAAGTATCTTTACATAATCTTATGATTCAACCTTTCATTTAGTCTCTTTATTTCTATTAGGGGTGAAAGAATAACAGGAGATAGAGAGAGGTCTAAACTTTAGTAAACAACACTCATATCCATCTATTCAATCTCTACGATATTATATAAGATATTACAAAGAAGTTGCTGAGGATAAAATGTCACAGTGGTGCCACAAAACACTGAACATCACAAAATGCGGTTTGTACCTCAGTGTTTGTCTGAGGGATGCCCGTGCCCCCCACGCTCCCGTTTCCATTGGTCTCAACGGCAGACCTGTCCATCATCTCATCACCCACCCCACCTCCATCATCACCGGTACTCTCTCCCGTCTCCTGCATCTCCTCCAGGGCGATGGTGAACTGGGCGAGGGTCCGTACCATCTGCAGCATGCGACACGCGTCCCTCGCCCCTCAGGTGACTGTGCCAGCGGATGCTCGATCACCCTCGCCAGGAGACACGCAACAGGCTGACGAGAGTTAAACGCTTTTCATGAGGGACTCCATGATGTAATCGCGAGAGGTTTAAATCCAAAGCTGACAAAATTTGTATTAGAGGGGGAGCGTGTCTCACCCCTTACCAAAGCTGGATGTGTGACGCTGTTCGTTCTCTTCTGAGGCAGGTAGAGCTAGTGCAGAGAGAGAGAGAGAGAGAGAGAGAGAGAGAGAGAGAGCAGGGAGCAGCTGAAAGCAGATGGACTCATAGACCGGACCAATCGAAGGCAGATCTCGTCTGGTAAATTGGATTGGCTCAGTCTGGTGAGAATGTCAACACTTTAGAGAAGAGGTGTGGGCTCACTGTTACTATAGCAACAAGGAGGCTGGGACTTCAGTGATTGACAGCCAGTTTATGGATGGAAGAAAGGAAGAAGTAAAGTAAGAAAAATAATGATGAGGGATGGATGGATGTTACAAGCACCACAACTTGAAGAAAAATATCTTCTTTCTAAACACGATTAATTTCTTTTTTTAAAGCATATTTTCAGCATTTGTGTTTTTCTACCACTCTCTCTTTCCCATCTGTCTCTCTTCTGTTCATTCATCAACCATAAGCTAAATCTGCATTTTCATTCTGCAGGGATATTTTTTGTGATTTTTTTTTAACGACACATTTGCATTGATGCATTATTAAGGTGGAGCAAATCTCTTTCACCTCCAAAAATACATCACCTGTCACCTGAAGAGAAAGTGCCCTCACATTTTCACTTGCACAACCATTCACCTAAAGAGTTATGTCATTTCTCTGTAAGTCTCTTTCAATGGACGCTTACAGAGTTGTTATAAACCAGATGTTGAAGGACAACCTGCCAGTGTCTGCCAGACTCACACTGCCAACATTTAACTGCACAACAAAACCTTGACTGCAGTATTCATTTGACAAAAAAGACTGAAGACTGAATGGCAGACAAAGTGATCTATCCCACATTATAAATAATACTCTAGTATTCTATAGTAAAAATCTGCAGTAAAGATATTACGGTGTTTTGAACCCTGCAACAGTAAATATTAAAAAGTTTACTACAGTATTTACTACACTTCATCAAATCACTATAGGCAATAGTACATAATGGTATACATAAGGCTGTCACGGTTATGAAATTTGTCTGGTTAATTGTCTAATAAATTGTGACGATTATGACAATTAATTGCCTTACATTTCAGGGTTTCCCGCAGCACTTTTTAGTTCGGGCGGCCCACCTAAGCTGGGAAACCCTACCACCTTAACTAGGTCGTCCAAAAAAATTTCGCCGCACAAAAGGCCATCAAGTGCATCTCGGAGAATAGCGAACAGGGCACGCGCACCACATGGCCGAAATGAGAGAAAGACATGGTCCGTCACTGTCTAGAGGATAACTAGCCAGTTGATAAAACATTTAATTCATTAATAATCTAGTATGTGTTCATTTTCTGTCATAGGTTCTTCAAATTGAGTTTTATTTTAGTGTTTAAAAAAATTAATTTTCATCATGACGCCCCTTTGATTGCCATGCCCCCGGCCCCGCACACACGCACAACCCTACCACCTTAACTAACAAATTTTCTGCGGGAAACCCTGCATTTAAGTCTCATAATTTCTTTTGTTTGTTCATAAAATTATTTTTACACATTGTTGTAATTTTTAAATAAAAAATTTGCACAGTTTAATTGGCAGTAAATATTAATACACATTCCACACATTTAAAAGTAATTATTTAATGAATATATCTTTCAAAAACTAAAATTCTTCATAAGAAATAAACACAATGAAGTGTCTAAAAAACCTGAAAATAAAAATGCCATCAAAATAAGCTGACTATACCATAACCAGCCCAGTCTCACGAAATTTCGTTATATGGTCACGTAATGTTTTCGTGATATTGTCGTGAATTTCCACCTTTTTTCGTGATTGTATAACGAATTCCTGTTTTCATGTGATTATCACGTATTGGTTACTCACAGTGTTGGGGCTAGTTACTCAAAAAAGTAATATATTACGTATTACATATTACTCTCAAAAATAGTAATGCCTTACTTTACTTTATTACTCCCTGGAGAAAGTAACTAGTTATATTACTAGTTATATTACTAGTTACATTTTTTTTCTGGACAAGAATGTTTATTTGGGCAAGCCACGGCCAAGAAAATGCTGGCTTCCTTACCCGCTACCGGATGTGGGGCACAGCGTTTGGAGAAACATTAAAGAGTGTGCACTTCACCGTCAAGTTATTTTCCTTCCGTTGAACATAATAAAATATGACTGAATCTCCACCCGTCGAAACTAGCTTTCTGTTGCTGGGAACCTTCCTCTGAAAAAGAGCTTGCTGTTGTTGACGCTTCCATTTACCCGATCTGTCTTTGAGTGTGCCACTCTGTGCTGCTGGCTGCCGGGTGTCGACCAATCGGTGATGGTAAATGATACCTCGTGCCAAACTTAGACCAATCACTGTTCCATTAACGCCCTCCTCCCCTTCCCTTTTGTTCTCTGTGTTTTGTGCCTTGTGTGATGAAGGTGCTACTGGCGAATGTAACTTAAGTAACTAGCTCGGGAAAACTGTAATAATATTACCATTTTCAGACGGGTAATGCCTTACACTACTAGTTACTGAAAAAAGTAATATTATTACAGTAACTAGTTACTTTGTAACTAGTTACACCCAACACTGGTTACTCAACTGTTTTGTAGGGCTGTAATGATTAATCGCGTGTCCCATTTAAAAAAATCCAGTCTGAAATCGATTCTGAATCGCAAGCCTGCGATTCTTTGTTTCATGCATAGCTTGTGCTTGTACTATGGCGTTTTGGTCAGTAGGAAGTCCTTATCAATCTAAAATCATTATGAGTCGGAGTCGTTTATGACGTGCGTTTAAAAAGTAACACTTGTTAAACAAAATCATTCAAAATAATCTTAATTATCATGACAATACCTGAAATAATTTGAAGAACAGCGATACAAATATACCTGTAAACATTTCCTGGAATAGTGTTTGTAATGCTACTACTTCTGTGGCACAAAGGGAGTTTGTGCATGAGAGCGCCCCCCGGCGTTCGGATGTGCTGGGATTTCACCGTAATTCATTAAAATTCATTAGGGTTAGATTTACATAAAATGACATCCTTACCCAAACCCAACTCTAACCCTAACACCAGGCAACATATAAAAAAATAAATCAGAAAAAATATATTAATATTTATAATATTGCTCATGTTTGAAGCATTTATAAGGTAAATCGTTCAGGTTTCCCTGAAAGGTCGTATGATGCCGGCTATGTGGCTTTTATCCTGGTTGCCATAGCAGCAGTTGACTCAATGGAGGCAGACAGAACAGATGCTTGCTGTCGCATGTTAAACGTTTCATTACCTGAGAGAATGACTTACTTACAACAACCGCATACAGCTTAAATACGAAAGGATTGTAGCATAAAAGATCATTTTGAATAATTTCCTCCACCAAAAGCTAGATGAAAATTGCAGTTTTATTGCAGTGCATGTTCAAACAGACCTAGCAATGCTTGTCTTCATCTCATTTCACTACAAGTCGAACTATTCTGTTGATTTATGTTTAACAGTCTGTCAAAACTCAGAGAGACTAGCTTAGGTTCAGACAACATTCACAGATGACAGATTTGATCTTCACCGCTTGTGTTGAAAGTTGTTCTTCGGAGAAATAACAGTGGCACTTAATGGATGCATAACAATTAACCGCGATTAATCTATAGCAGAATTAAAGTTTTTGTTTACATCATATATGTGTTTGTGAACTGTGTATAATAACTTTATATAAATATGCACACATGCATGTATAATTTTAAGAAAAAAATATATTTATATATTAAGTATTTATATTTATATGTAATATAAGTTATACATAAATATAAAAATGTATATACACATGTAAACATTTCTTAAATATATACATGCATGCGTGTGCATTTATCTATACAAAGTTATTATACACAGTTCCCACACACACACATATATGATGTAACCAAAAACGTTTATTCTGCTATAGATTAATCGCAATTAATCGTTATGCATCCTTATCTTAAAGCAAAAGGATAACATTTATTTCCTTAATCAACATTTATATCTTAAAACATCCAAATATATAATATCACCACAATTTCAACCAAAATGGACTTTCATGCACTTCCATCACCAATGCACATCTACAACTGTATTATGTGTTTTAAGTGTACAGTCTGTACAGATCTTGTGTATATTTATTGTGAATACTGTAATGTATTTTATGCATTATTATTGTTTTTAATATGTATATTATTTTTTGCTTATTTTTCTGCACTGTTTTGGATTATGCACTTAAAACTTCCACTTAGCACTACACGTGTGCAGTTTGATCTGACAGTCTTTATTTTTTTACTCGAGATGCAAAAATTGTGTAGCATAAAAGCCCTTAGTTCTAAAGATAAGTTTTGTTACCGTATTGGCAAATTTATTTACGCATGAACCTGTCAAAACACTGTTAGCTGTATACAGTAAATGAAGATGGCACCCAACTTATGCAACCAGGAAGCAACCCCTCCCACCAAACAGTTCAGATGCAGCACGTTTTGATTATCGCTCTCTATCAGAAGTCCTTTACAAAAACACAATTATTTCAGCTTTTTGCTTTTAATATATTGTATGTTTATATATTTTAAGAAGAACATTTTCTGGAAGGCATTAAACCTTTATGAAAATCATAAAAAAATGCTGCCGCTGGCTTTTAAACTTTTTTTAAAGAAAGCTGGTGGGGAAAGAGTTAAAACAATAAAATAAATAAAATAAGTTGTCAAAACCTTTAACTACAACCAGAATGGATGCTCATGATTGTGTTAGGGGCGGAGCCTTGCTCAATGGCTCAAGTGTGTCATCAAGCCACCGTTTTAGCCCCGCCCAAATAATCCTTAACTCAGAAATGGTGAAAAACGTTTAACAGTGTAACTCCACAATTTAGTATTACATAGTTCACAGTCTTGGTAACATGTTTCAGCAATACATTACTAACATTTATAATGTGTTTAAAAGCAATTCTCTGAAATGACTTTAAGAATGCCCAGAAATGATTAAAAAAGCACAGCAAAGGGACGCTGTATGTAAACGCTTGTCTGTGTAACGCGTGTTTCACACATACTCCGTATGCAGTGCGTTTGCGGTGCGTAATTTTTTACGTAGCCATGTTAACAGGTTAGAGCTTTCACACAGCATACGTATGCGGTCCGTCCGGTCCGTTGCAGATGCGGTGCGGTGCAGCAGTGCTGCGATCGTTTCGGCAGCGAGTCTATTTTTGCTGTACAGCACGCAAGCTGCACGCGCTGATTTAAAGTGAAAGCGCATGTTTTGTAGTCAGAATGAACACGGATTTACACAAAAAATGCAGTAATTTCACTCTAAATGGATGTAAATAAAGTTTTTCAGTAGTTTTTTCTGTAATCTTATTTGTTTAATCCCAGTATGAAGCAATTAAAGCAAAACACCACGAGTTGAAAAATTATATATTATAACATCTTGTTAAATATTCTACCGTGTTTATATACATGCATATACATAAAGTATGCTATTAATTTTACCATTGTTTAATTATACTAACATAGTCTTTTAGTTTTTATTTGTAGTAAAACAACAGTAACCAAATTTATATTGTCTCATCACAATATCCATAACCATGGAATTTTTTGTTAAACTAAGGTAATACAAATCATAATCAATCTGACAATAACCGTTTGGTAAATAGTTAAAATTATGGTTAATTTTTCTAAGGAGAACTATACAAAATGATCTGGTTGAAAGACGGGGAAGCGCACCTGTCAATCAGCGCTATTATAGCGAGGCGAGAGACGAATGTGCTCAGTAACGGGAATAATATGGAATAATGTGTGGATCTTGAATGATTGTAAGAATACATTTGCTTTAAATATAATGTTTGTCATATAACGTTTTGGCAGATAATAATGGTTTTTTTTACAATTCTTATTGATCTTATTTAGACTTGTTGCAGTTACAGCGTGTTTGGCGTATTTACCTCAGAGTTTATTTCAGTAATATTGCTGTTTTTCCAGTAATAATAATACAATTTGCATGTCACCCTTGCTTTCTTGTCTGTTTATTCATGTCATTATGCTGTTATTTTAATTATGTGAGAATATTTCTTGCCATATGAGACGTTCATTGCCGTTATATAAATACTCTCGTCTATGCAAATATATAAATAGTAGGAAATGTAGCCTATAATGTAACCATGCCTGTCACCTATATTTTCTCTTCAAAAGTTATAATGCTAATTTATATTTATGATATATGTGGAGATAAATAGACCTTTGATCCATTCATGTGTCCTGACCACTACACTAGAGATTTTAAACATCATAACTAGTCTATCAAATAATATCTAAAGTATATTGTTTTGTGAAAAAAACCACAGCAGGCTATTATATTGTTTATTGATGAGGCGCTTTTCAACAGAAAGTGTAAATCACATGATCATTTCATACGCAGAAGCAGCGGTTAGCAACGCACTGCAAACGGATATGTGTGAAAGCACAACAGATGCTTGACGGATCCCACCGCATACGTACTGCAATACGCAACGCAAACGCACTGCATACGGAGTATGTGTGAAACAGGCGTAACCCTGCAGAGAACCTCAAATATCAAGCAGATATAAACACTTGAGTTTTACTGACAGTAAGGGCATTAGTTATGAACTCTATGACCTGTCTGACATAAGATCACAACACACGACTGCATGAAGCAATATAACAGATATATTCTCTCTCTGACACAAAAGTGAAACAATGCAGTGAAGCTGAAGGCTGCCGAGGACAATAAATCAAAGAGGTCACAACCTGGAAAAGGTTCTTCAGAGGGTACGGAGCAATCGGATGTCAAGATGCTGCGATTTAAGATCTACTGAGAGCAGATGTGAAGTGGGGAGAAAGGTTTGAGGAAAAGAGAGGATCAAAGCAGAGAGTTTAATGGTTAACCGTGATAAAAATTTCCAACCACGTCATTTTTGTAATTACCGTGGCTTAAAAAAAAACACTGTCCAGCATCAACCAATTTAAGCAATAACGTGAGACAAACACATTCATTCACGTCTGCTCCCATGTGTTTATGATGACTGACTGAATTTCATGAATTAAAAAAAAAACACATTTAGGGAAATCTAGTTGTACTGGCATATGTTTACTTAATATTTCTTCAGACAGATCCATCTTTTCTATTCATTTTCCATTTAATGATGTGATCTGATGAGTTTAAAGCTCTGTTTGTTTCTTCAGTGATTAATGCGAGCGCAGGTGTTGTGTAGTTTACTCCTGGGTCATAAAGTTCACCTGATTTCTCACAACATATGCAGACTTGCTGATTTTCCCTGTGTTTATACCTAAATCTAATTTACTCACTTGTGTTTTATATGAATCAGATGAACATTTATCTCACAAACCCAAATGTGCCATGATTAATGTTAATGTTATTTATTTAATGTTATTTATTTGATGTTTATGCGAACAAAAGTGCACTTACATGTAAAATCAATTTTAAATACTTTTTTTTATAAATTTCTAGAAATTGTTCACAAAACCATGATAATATTGATAACCATGGTGATTTTGGTCACTATAACTGTGATGTAAAATTTTCATACCGTTTCATCTCTAGATCAAACCATGACTGGGCTTTTGAAATGACAATTTCTAGCTAACAACGCCTTGGCACCACTCACAGCATCCCATTACAGGGGAGGCAAGTCTTGAAAAATAATATTTTCTTAAGAAAATGTAAAAACTAGTTGAATCCTTTAATACACCTGTAAGTGTAAAGTCACTGTAGATGCAATAAAATGATAGTCCTGTATATACACAGACTGAATCCAAGCCAGCATTACTCTAAAACATGACTTGCTTTCAGTTAATAATAAACCCGATTATTCTTAAAAGCTTGCTTGGTAGCGCTAAGGGGGTCCTGAATTATCTACAGTACAATACATGACCCAGATACAAGCATATGATTTTATAATGTTCATCTAACCCATCAAATTGAAGCAGATTACTCATTTCCCATGTCGATTTCTGAATGGAAGCACATTATAAAAACTTCATTCACTTCGCTGCATGGTGTTTAAAAAAAAAGAATAAAAAGAAACAGCAAGGATAAACTACAGTCAATAAATTCATACATTGCTATCAATAAGATGCCCCAGCTGTGACCGACTTTTCTGATATTTCAAACAATAATAGAGCAAAAAAAAAATTGTGAAAGCATTGAAACACCAACCTGACCTATCAACTCAACTAAATAACTATAACCGTTTCCTCCCTCAGGTGTTTTTATGTGATGTTTAAATTAAAGTCTTTAAAATGACTAAATTAAATAAGACAGGAAACTGTTTAAAGAAAGATTCACCCTTGATCTTGTACAGAGTCTAGGAGGATGTAATCGACAAATATGGGCAGAACATAAAAATACAAATGCTGTGCTGGGCAACTATATATATGCGTGTGTGCGTGCGTGCGTGCGAGGGAGCGAGCGAGCGAGCGAGCGAGCGAGAGAGAGAGAGAGAGAGAGAGAGAGAGAGAGAGAGAGAGAGAGAGAGAGAGAGAGAGAGAGAGAGAGAGAGAGAGAGAGAGAGAGAGCGAGAGAGCGAGAGAGAGCAGCATGTCTCATAATGAGACATTCAAGTGTATGAGCGATTAGCCGCTCTTCACCGGCCCACCTGCTCTTTTTTAAAACCACTTCCATCAACACACACAGTAAACTAAAATTGTGGTCGTAAGACGCATATGAAGGGACATCATGCACAAAACGGGAGCAGATTACAACTGAGTGATATTTTCAAAGACATATTTGAATTCTAATTGCTCTGAAGATAAAGAGGAGGTGCCTTTCTGCTGAGATTATGCTGAGATGTTTAAGACCAAATATTGGCCAAATATGGTTAGCAGATCTTAGTTTGTTTATCTGGTTATCCAGCTCAAAACCTAAAAAACCGAAAAGTGCCCCAAACCGTTTTAAAACCATCAAATGAGACCAGCACAACCAGCCTGGGGACCAGCAAAAATAAACCTAAAATTAGCATTTTGTCAATAGGCTTTATGCCCAGCTGCACTACTTCCTGAACTTCAGCCAGCTCCTTGTTTCCGGTCTTCCATTATTGGACAAACTGATTAATCCAAGTGTGTCTGATTATTATTGTTGTGACTCTGAGGTCAGGCACACCTGGATTAATCAGTTTGTCCAATAATGGAAGACAGGAAACAAGGAGCTGGCTGAAGTTCAGGAAGTAGTGCAGCTGGGCATAAAGCCTATTTAAAGGGGACATATCATAGCATGGGGACTTTTTTCATGTTTAAGTCCTTTAATTAAGTGCCCAGTGCTTTTATCAACCTAGAAAATGTGAAAAGGATTAACCCAGTAACTTAGTTTTAGTAAACCATTCTCTGCAAGGATGTGAGAAAACGGAACATTGAAATTTGGCTCCCCTTGTGATGTCAGAAGGGGACGATACCACCCCTTAATATGCATTAATATGCCATTTAGTGCAGAGATCAGCTCATTTGCATTTTAAAGGACACACTCAAAAACGGCAAATTTTTGCTCACACCTACAGAGTGGCAATTTTAACATGTTATAATAAATTATCTTTATGATATTTTGAGCTAAAACTTCACATACATAATCTGGGAACACCGAAGATTTATTTGACATCTTTAAAAAGTCTTGTGAAATGTCGCCTTTAAAGTGTTTGAAAGTGTCATTATAACCTATTCTGAGAATGTAATCCATTTAACCCATCCACTGAGTAGTGAACACATGCAAAGCTTCATTTTTTTTTGAGATTCCCAAGCTGTTCCTCAGCTGTGTCCTGGGTTGCTACAACACTGCTATTGTCAATAATCAAGAGCGCTTAAATACAGACAGTAAAAGGCAATGGAGCGTACTTTACAGACTGTAACCCGCCAGCAGGGGGTGCCAGTGAGATCAAGTACATTAAGTTGTGCTTTGATGCTTACTGAAATCAACACAATAAAACGCATAAAGGTAACCTTCCATTCTGACAACATCTGCAGAGCAACTGTGAAGTGAGCAGCTGTCCGTCACAGCATTACTGCACAGACGGAGAATCTGAAAGTGCTACTGTATCACGCTGCTGAAAGGAGCTATTGTTTGTGTTGTGTGTGTGTGCATGTGTGTGACAGAGAGAGAGAGAGAGAACAAGACAGCAAAAAAGAGAAAGAGAGAAACAGTGTGGCAGGTCTGCACATTACTGGGAAAATGTCTCCGATTTCTTATCACGTTTTGTGCATGCATTTGAGGAATAAGAAGGATGAGCCATATGATATCATGTGAAAACTATTTCATGATATTTTTGGGTCGTGGACTGACAACATGCATCATAGCAGCTGTTTGTAAACAGTTAAAGGGATAATTCACCCAAAACCAAAATGAAATACTCACTCTTGTGTTGTTACAAACCTGTATACATTTCCAGAAGCCCCATTGACTTCCATAGTATTATTTTTCCTACTATAGAAGTCAATGGGGCTTTCGATCAGTTTGGTTACAAACATTGCTCAAAATATCTTCCATTGTGTTCAGCATTGTGTAACTTTACTTGAGGTTTCGGTTGGTTTAATGGTCTTACTAGTTGTTAAACTGAACTCTTGAACAAATACCTGGTCGAAAATTACAAATGTTTTGATGTCCTAGGTAATCTTTGTGTTTTTTATTTAGCTTGTTATATAAATAAACTACTTTAAAAGGACTTTGTTGTTATTTATTCTTAGCAGAGTTTACCAGAAGTTACGTGTTTTCCACCAAAGCCGCTTGTTTATGTTGTTACTGCTGAAACCGTCTATATATCCTTTTTATTAAGTAAGTGTTGCAATAGGCTACATGTGTCAAAGCAGTGGTGCCTTCGAAATGCTTTACAAACACATCGGTCCAGTAGCATGCAATTTATATTTTAATTGCACAATAATAATTTATAACACGAAAGTGAGTAAACAATGACAAAATTTGCATTTTTAAGTGAACTATCCTTTAAACACTAAAATTGCTTAGTAAAATCAAGCTAACAAAAAAAAAGTGTATGGCATACGAGTAGGGGTGCGCGGGACAAAAACTAATGCAGGGTTGGTTGTAACACGGACTGTTTACATTGTTGCACAAGGTTCAGCGTTTTGTTTTTCCAGTATTTTTTCACGCTGCCAAAAGACAATCTCTCGCAAATTATTGGAAATGTATAATGTTTTTCCAGAGAGTTATCGATGAAGAGTGTTTTGGTGGCATGCAAGTAAATTTTTTCATCGTATGTTTTTTTCGGTTTTTAAGTTGGGTGCATAAGATACCAAATCCAATGCCATGTCATATTAATCAGTGTCTTGTTGACTAAAACATAGCATCGTTTTGAAATATGTCTGCAGCTCTTAGCAACTTTTTAGGTAGGCTTGAAAATATTTTGACCCAGCGGGGTTAATTGTAACGCTGTGTTAACTAACCCCTCAGCAATAACGCTATGAAAACCACTAACGTTAGCATAATTCTTGCCTTTGTTTTAAATAGGCTACACACGAATGATTGCTGGCTGCCAACAAAATAAATGTGCCTGACTTATCAAAAATCATGTATTAAATTTATTTTTGTTAAAATAATTAATATTGATTGAATAAGGTCACGTTAAAGATGGAAATCATAATGAAATGAATGACTAAAATCAAACTTTGATGCTCATTATCTCATAATTTAGAAACTGTAGTATTTTTTTACAGACTTGGTCACACACATTTTTTTTTTCATAATTGTGCTGCTTTTTCTCACATATTTAGACATTTGTATCCATTTATAATTGAAATATTGTTAGAAAAGGTCTGGATGAATGAATACAGTGTGGATAGCTGTCTATTATAGACAGATATATAAACAATATCCATTTCAAGTATATAGACAAAATAATATTGAAATATTTGCATGGTAACTTAATTTTTAGCAAGTGTTACAACTAACCCCCTGCCTGTTACAATAAACCCCACCTATGGGGTAAGTTGTAACGTTTGCACTTCTGTCACGTTTGGTGTAATTGTCCAAGAATGATAGTAATAGAAACAAACTTCAAATGTTAATTTGTAGCAGAGATGTGTGTGTTGCTTGTGTAAAAATATAATTCATCAAACTCAAATATTTTTTGAATAATTGAGCCAAAACCAAAAAGTGTTAGGTTGTGTCCTGCTCTCCCCTACATACGTTAAATTATTCAGTACCAACCAAATAACCACCCGATAACACTTTATTATACTGCCAGTGGTGCTTTTTATAAAGGTTCAATTTGATTCAAATACTCCAAAAGTATAAAAACTAATCGAACACACGTTGCTTGCATCTATTTGAAATAACCTTCATCCATACACATACAGTCGCATACGCAACAACTGAACACACATGAAACAAAGTACAGCCATATAAAACAACATGCTCAGTTATGTCACGCTCGACTTCATGTTATTTCATCTTTCTTCCCCATGTTAACCGAATCCATCTGGGCTGAAGTGAGATGCAACCACAGTACAAGAAAATGAATAAAGCATGTTATGATCTTGTAAGTTTCAGAGAAGATAATGACAAACATGACCAAATAGGGACAAATACAACAAAGCAGATGTTTTGAACGTAATATGCGATATATCAACTGATATTTTTACATTACATTACTGCAAACAGTTACAGCAAGCAGATGTGAAAACGACGTAATAATCCCAAAACATCAAGTTTGAAAATGTGTGAATGAGATTTGAAAGCTGCGACTGAATAAATTATGGCTACAATTTCAGCCTGTTTCTCAGACATATCTATTGTGTGACTTCAGACAACCAACAAGGCAAAACATAAATCACACGGACTTTTAAATGGGTTCCTTTGGATATTGACACCCTACGTGACATTATTACTTTGGTACATAGAAAAAAATCTTCAAAGGTCTACAAAAAGACATGAGGGGGATAACGCAGCTTTTTTCTTCGGAAGACTATTGGATTATTCCAATATTCAAAACGTAACTTAAAACAATGTGTTGCAACTGTTACACAAAAGATGATCTGGCATTAATATCATGAAAACAGAGCCAGACAACAACGAACAGCTAAGCCAAACATTTACTGGTATACGACCCTCTTTTTTTCCAAAAAATGTCCTCTACTAGACAAAGATAAATAGATATTCATCTGCATAATAGTCGGGCAAAACTCACTGCTCTATTAACTCTGAGCCGGAAATTCCTCCTGTGTTTCTCTCCCTTTCTGCTTCTCCACCTCCTTATGAGAAACACGGCTCTATTTTTGGGATGTGGATAAATATCGGGGAATATGGAGGGAATGTGGTCTTGTCGTTTTTTTCTTTTTCCATCACTATGGACACAGGAAACTATACAAACTGTTCTCGAAAACACTCTCAAATGTACAGTACACATGCTTTTATTTCTATCTGTAAAACACACACAGTCTGGACAAAACTCACAACATAAAAACAAACACACGCACCAGCATGTGAAAACTTTCGACGTTGACAGGTGTATAAAACGATGAATAATGTTTGAAGTTTGGTAGTAAAAGAGAGATGAACGATACGAGGCTGAGAGACCAGAAACAAAAGTAAAAAAGGAGAGAGAGAGATTTTCTTTTGTTCACATAAACACTTACCGGATTAACAGCCACATTACAAACGGACCATAGCTTTCAAATCTTGCTTAATTTTTACTACAAGGCCCCATAAATCCTTCAAAAACACACAGCCAAAAAACGCTATTGTGTTTTAACATTTAAATGCTCAAATCACAGAAAGCTAACGATTCAAAGACGGCCACGATTTAAAATGCCGACCACTTAAAGATAAAAGAAATGCTCCTTAAACATCTTCTGACATAAATTCCACCTGGATCTTTGTCTTAATAGTAAAAAGTGTTTTATATCAACATCTCTTTTTGTTCATGAAGTGTGTCTGGGACACTCGTATAACCACAACAAAACCTTATAAAGACTTCTTTAAAAGAATGTGTTTGAGATTGACAGGAATAGGGCTGGACGATATGGCCAAAAACTTTATCGCCGATATACTTCTAAATTTCTGTTGATACGATATAAATCCAATAACGATACATCTTCCGTTCTCCCTCCCGGTATTGGCGCTTTTCCATCACAAAGTATCCCACAGTTTGGTTTGGTTAGCTTTTCCATCGAGTTTAGTAACACTTCAGAGTGGGAGGGATTATAGGCGTGTCATTATATTTGCACTGTGACATCCTACAAGTGAGGGCGTCATTGTACATTCCCATACATTTATTTATTTCTCAGTCCGCCACAAAATTAAAATAGATGTTTGACATGACATGACAGTTTCTGTACAAACACCCGTGGCATTAATCGACGCGCTCCCCTGAGCTTTATTTAAGTTGCATTTAAGCATATGCGGACGTGCGTGTCGAGAATGTGTCGCTACAAACTGCAAGTCTGGAAAAAACTGGTATGGTGTTCCTGATTCTCAATCTGTGGATGTTTTCATCGCTAAAAGGGTCGCTTATAGCAGAGCACAGATGACAACATGTTTGCTCGAGACAGCGCAAGCTAGCATGAAGGTAAAGCTAATCTTTAAAGGAATAGTCCATTTTCTTAAAAGAAAAATCCAGATAATTTACTCACCACCATGTCATCCAAAATGTTGATGGCTTTCTTTGTTCAGTCGAGAAGAAATTATGTTTTTTGAGGAAAACATTGCAGGATGTTTCTCATTTTAATGGACTTTAATAGAGCCCAACATTTAATACTTAACTCAACACTTAACAGTTTTTTTCAATGGAGTTTCAAAGGACTCTAAATGATCCCAAACGAGGCATAAGGGTCTTATATAACAAAACGATTGTCATTTTTGACAATAAAAATAACAAATACACACTTTTAAAGCACAACTTCTCGTTTAAATCCGGTCGTGATGCCCCAACGTGACCCTACGCAATACGTCATGACGTCAAGAGGTCACAGAGGACGAACGCGAAACTCCGCCCCAGTGTTTACAAGTGTTGAGAACGAGGACCGTTCCTACGTTGTTGTATGTCAACTGATACTAATTAATGGCTTTGTGTCAGTTTATTGTTTACAATGGTCCGGAAATGTGCGTTTTATATATGTAACACGTGACCTCCCTAAGTCACTACGCATTTACGTTAGGTCGTGCTGGACCGGATTTAGACGAGAAGTTGTGCTTTAAAAGTGTATATTTGTTATTTTTCTTGTCAAAAATGACAATCGTTTTGCTAGATAAGACCCTTATGCCTCGTTTCGGATCGTTTATAGTCCTTTGAAACTCCGTTGAAAAAAACATTAAGTGTTGAGTTAAGTATTAAATGTTGGGCTCTATTAAAGTCCATTAAAATGAGAAAAATCCTGCAATGTTTTCCTCAAAAAACATAATTTCTTCTCGACTGAACAAAGAAAGACATCAACATTTTGGATGACATGGTGGTGAGTAAATTATCTGGATTTTTCTTTTAAGAAAATGGAATATTCCTTTAACATTATAGTGATGACGCTGGTAGTTAAAAGATTCTCTCAGACCAATCAGTGATCTACAGTGTTTTCATGTCACATTTTAGTATCAGCTCGGGTCGCTTGGAACCCTGACTCAGGTGGTACTAAAAAAAAAGTATTGGGTACTACGTACGGTACCCAGTGGAAAAGCTCACAAAAGTAAGCTGACCCAAACCAAACCCTGGGGTAAATGCAATGGAAAAGCGCCATATGGTGTCACCATTCGAAGCTGTGACTTAATGCAAACTAACCCTGCACCTCCTTCTGAGTGACAGTTCTTTTCAGGGCAAAGTCCTATTTGACGCAAGGTAGAGATGAGTGATTTAAATCCGAACAGGCATTCCGTTTTCCTCATTGTCCCGGAGAGTGTGGCTCATGGTTGCTTAGCTACCAAAGACGCCACGGGAGCACACTTTGGAAAGAAGAAGCCATTTAACCGGTGTTCAACACGCATTTTAGATAGCTGCAATGTATATCGAAATATCGGAAATGTGTTTAGCAACCACATCACTGTTATTGGATGTATATAAAATATTTTGCCCAGCCCTACAACAGAAAGCGATCAAAGTGAACGCTTACAAACACGATAAACTGACACAAACACATAGAAAAGATAACTAGACAATATTTTTTGTATCTTTCATTCCAAAATGAAAACATGTACTGAATTAAACTACGCAGTGTTGTAGTCAAGACCACCTAAACTGACAAGACCAAGACAGGAGGGTGTTGAGACTAAGACAAGACCAAAGACTGTCGAGACTGAGACAAAACCAAGACCAACATTTAACAAAATTGATAGAATCACATCTTGGATATCGTGGGTCGTTCTTTGTATTCATTTGATGGCATATTTCTTTTTTAACTATCGCCATTAATCTTTTAGTGGCACTAAAGTATTGCTAAAGACGGCGTTACAGGGATGCAGGAAGTATGGCAAGAGAGACACAGCGTCTCGTTCCCTTCTCAGGGAACAACAGTTACATACGCATCTCGAGACGTTTTCATGCAAAAAAAAGCATTTAGGTATGAATCAACATTCGCTAGAAGATATAAGCATTTAAAGCAAATAGTTTAGCACGTGTGCTTAAAAAGTCTAGAATTTTTATGACATTATCCTAAACTACACAGGGAATAATATTGATTTTTTTCAAAAAACTTCTTGCATAAAATAGTATGTATATTTTTTAAAACTTTCCAGGGCCTTGACTTTTTTTCCCTAGATTCACAAACTTTCAAGGATTTCAAGGACCCGTGGGAACCCTGGGTCTTGAAATAAAACCCTGAGACCACTAAGTCTTAGACCAAAACAGAGTCAAGACAGTCGATTAAAAAATGGTCTTGAGACCAGTCTCAAGACAAGACAAGTCTCAAGTACTATAACACTAAAACAATGTATATTTGATTTCATTTCAGGTTTAAAAGTGCTTCTGGATTCAAATCTGACGACTCTGTTTCATAAAGAAATAGCAAAAAAGTTAAATAAGAAAATATGGCAAATAAAGTGAACTAATGCATTAAATATGATGAGGAAAAGGACAGCGTAGAATTTCAAAACATGGTTTCATGAGTAAGAAATAATTTAGGTTAAAATGTCCAAGAAAAAACACGCACGAAGGTCTGAACACAGGGAGAACAATCAGTGGTACACTTTTCTAATAACAGACTGTTTATATTATAAAAATAGCCAGCCACAAAAGAGAGAGAGATAGAGAGAGAAACAGAGATAGGTTAAGGTTCATTGGCTTTTGTTTTCTCACAGTCCTTGTATGGTCACTACAATGCATGCTGGTACAGAAACATATTAACAGATTTTTATTCAGAGTAGCAACAATCTTTCATGTTATTTAAAAGAACGAGTGATAGAAATGCTAATGTCAGCAATGACTGAATCTTTGTGTGCCGATATCAATGCCTGCTCAGACTTTTCATCACAGAATTCCAGCTGCTATGAATTTTTTCCCAATACCTGTTGAGATTATCTCGCAGTTTTCGTGCATACCACATGTGCAATCCCGGGCACACAAAACCCTGCATGCCTTCAAAGCCACATGTGCACACACACACACGGTTTCAAACTGGAGGTTTCTCCATCCAGATGTTTCCACCAAGATTTACGTGAATGCCCAAGCAACATCTTGCATCATCTCCAGGATGCTTAAAACAAAAATGCTTGCAAAGCTACCTTCGAAACTGTACAAGTATAGCAAAGATGTAAGCACTTTTAAAGTGCTCAAGATTTCAGTAGTTAACTGATAAATAACAAACATAACACAGAATCTTCAACCAACTTTCCTTCAAGACACAAACAACAAAACAAAAAAAACGTATTGAGGTGAGTTCAACCTTGAGTGACACTGCATCTGTAACAGCCGTATATACAGTAAGACAGTAATGTTTAACCGGTGTATGCCCATTTAAAACAATACAGCATTCAACAGACCCGTGGTATAATTCATGTTATACCACGGGTCTGTTGAATGCTGTATTCTGACTGGCTGAGAAATGTTTCGTGGGTATGCATTAATTTCTGATAACCGCACACCTAACTTGTCAAATGTCTTAAAAATAGGCACCAGAGCAATGTTTGTGGTAACCGTTGTATAAGAGGAATAATTGACTCCGGTCCTTTGAATTATTTGAAAATAATGCACACCGCAGTGTAACGGGACTCTGCTTTGCGTCGTGCCGCATTGCACCTTGGGTGTGCATTATTTTCTTATAATTCAATGACCCGTCGTCAATTATTCCTTAATTTATTTATCCTTATTAATAAAACACTTGTTAATGAATAACTTTAAAGAATTAATAATGTTCATCTGCAGGAATGTACCACACCTGAGATGAAGGAAGAGGGAATGAGGGATGAGTGAATCATGAAATCCCCCGGTTGAGTTTGGATGATTCTGGAATCTTCCTTAAAGGGATAGTTCACCCAAAAATGAAAAATCTGTCATCATTTCCTCACTCTCATGTTGCTACAAAGCTGTATACATTTCTTTGTTCTGATTAACATGAAGGAAGATATTTGGAAGAATGTTCATAACCAAACCTATCATGAGCCCCATTCACTTCCATAGTAGGAAAAATAAGAGTGAGAAAATTACGACTTTTACGATTTTTCATTTTTGGGTAAACTGTCCCTTTAGGCTTTGCAAAATAACTTGAATAGCATAAAAAAAGAAGACCGACCGTAGAAGAAAAGCTGTGCTTAGAGAAAAATTTTTAAAAGCCTCAAAAAGTGTAAATTGAAATACACAAAAGCCCTTAAAAAATCCACAATATCCTCGAGACCGTCAATTTCTGGGTCAATGACGTGAGGTTAATTATTGTGTGTCCGTATGGTTCAATTAAATGTAAAAGGGTTCAAATTTCATACACTTTTTTTGAGAAGTCTTAAATTTCTGGGTTTATTTCATTTTGAAAGAATATTTGGGGGATAATTGCAAAAATGTCAATGTGGTGTAACCAGCCTGTGTCAATTGGTGTAACTAGCATTTTTTTAAATGAAAATATAAATATAAATATATTCATAAAAATGTGGAATAAAATATAATCATCTAGTTACTAGTGTAATATGATTTTTTTACATACATTTTTACATAATTTGTCAAAGATTATTTAGAAAACAGAGCTGTTTTCAGCATATGTCAGGACAAATATTACAAAAACGCATTAAAATGTACATTTGGAAATTACTAACAAAATTATATTTTAAAATGTTTTTTTTATGATTAAGCTTACATGCCATCAATGTTGATAAAATATTAACAATTTCTCATTCTTTGGCGCAATTAGCAGTTACACCATTTGACATTTCCAGGTGCATTCAGTCTTAACTTAAAGGTGCAGTGTATAATTTTTAGAAGGATCTCTTGACAGAAATGCAACATAATATACAAAATTATATTATCAGGGGTGTATAGAGACCTTTTTATAATGAACCGTTATGTTTTTATAACCTTAGAATGAGACATTTTTATGTACATACACAGAGGGTCCCCTTACGTGGAAGACGCCATTTTGTGACGCCATGTTTCTACAGAAGCCCTTCACGGACAAACTTTTTTTACGAAGTTGTCAACAATTGACATGTTTTTTACGGTGGCAGTAAACATGAGCAGTGCACTGAGCCGTTAGTTGCAATTTGCAACCTCACCACTAGATGCTGCTAAAATTTACACACTGCACCTTTAAATAATAATGGTGCAAATGTAATTTTTTATTGCATAAAATTAACATAAATACACAAACTTTTAAAAAGTTATTTTTTTAAGATTTTTGAATTTCTCATCTTGCCCAACCGTTTTTGTCACTGACCCATCTACTAAGTCTATAACCTATAAAGGTGTCGAATGACATCACTGCTGTATGACATCATAGGGCCTTACAGGAAACTACTAAGTTGAAGTTGAATAGTTTTTTGTTAAATAGCCTCCAGCGTGACCTCAACATGCGTACACATAGTTTTTAAAGTTTAAAAATATGTTTTCTTACAAAATCCCATCATTTAATAACTGTATAGATTCGTTTTGATGAACAGGTGCTCTTTTTCGAGCTTTAACCCCTTATTAAACATCATATACACCTAGGATGGTTCGAGGATGAGTAAACCATGGGCTAATTTACATTCGGCGTGAGCAATTCCTTTACAGCACTGGAGCCATGCACCAAATATGCTGTTTATGAAAAGAATTGAGAAAGTATTTCATTCCAACATTGTGATTAATGACATCATTTTCTGCATTACATCCAGCCAAAGAGGTTTGTTGTATTCCCAGAATTCATCTGGGGTTTTGTTACTGAATAGCTTTTTCTTCATGCGTGGCCGAGGAAGATAAGAGTTCACCTTTTCTTTACTCATTAATGGCACAGCGGCGATCTCAAGAGTGAGAAAATATTTGCCTTTTACATTATACTCACTTTACATTAAACTTTTTACTGTTATGTTAATGTGTCAGACATTTGAACATTGTACAGGGTTCCCCAAAGCAAAAATCCTTTCCGGATTTTAGACTTCATTAAATTCAATCCGACCCCACTCGGCACAAACCAAATCACAAGGGCTTACAAATAATGAACATTCTTTCGATAAACTCCCCCAGTGACCTACAATACCACACACATGAACCATAAATATCTGCCTTACAATATAAAAAAACATCTACATCACAACTCGGTTTAGTCAATCAGTACATAAGTAGTGAAACATCAACCACCTGTGACTTCAACTACTTACAGTACACACAAATACAGGGCACATTGCTCTATAAAAGAATCTATTCCTAGATTAAAACAATTATTCTTACTGACGACTATCTGTTATAATACAATCTAAACCAATCTGTAACCAAACTAAATCAGGTCAGATTGGGTGAATATAGACAAAGGCGCCTGTATCAATGAGGGTCAGTGAGTGTTTTGGCTGCAGGCCTTTAGAAACGAGGCATTTGAGTTCAACATAAACCCAATAAAGCACAGAACCCAAAAAAGTGTCTGGAATAAAATGTCTTTAAGAAAATATATGGCCTCATTGAGCTCTCAAAAGTGAGGCTGATGTGCTGCTGAGAGCTCTGAACTTCACCATGCATAAAGGTGTTGAATGACATCACTGCTGTATGACATCATAGGGCCTACAGGAATGAAATATCCAGGTGCCTGTATGACTCTTAAAAAAAAAACTCACACAGGAACAAGCACCGCTGGGTTAAAATATTATAACTCGAAGTATGAGAGAGAGAGAGAGTCACCATAAGTCATGCTTGGTGATCCTGAAGTCAAATAAGAAATATACACTCACCTAAAGGATTATTAGAAACACCATACTAATACTGTACTTTAAGAACTGCTTTAATTCTACGTGGCATTGATTCAATAAGGTGCTGAAAGCATTCTTTAGAAATGTTGGCCCATATTGATAGGATAGCATCTTGCAGTTAATGAAGATTTGTGGAATGCACATCCAGGGCACGAAGCTTCCTTTCCACCACATCCCAAAGATGCTCTATTGGGTTGAGATCTGGTGACTGTGAGGGCTATTTTAGTACAGTGAACTCATTGTCATGTTCAAGAAACCAATTTGAAATGATTTGAGCTTTGTGACATGGTGCATTATCCTGCTGGAAGTACCCATCAGAGGATGGGTACATGGTGGTCATAAAGAGATGGACATGGTCAGAAACAATGCTCATGTAGGCTGTGGCATTTAAATGATGCCCAATTGGCAATAAGGGGCCTATAGTGTGCCAAGAAAACATCCCCCACACCATTGCATTAATGAGAAATTGAACAGGTGTTCCTAATAATCCTTTAGGTGAGTGTAGCTGCAAGCAGCGATGACGGTGGCTCTTAGGCTACGTTTACACAGAAACTATCTGAAAAGAAAATGCAAAAGTGCATTACCACTTTTTATTCCACGTTCATACGAGCGTTTTGGGGGGAAATCTGCGTGCATATGGTGACGCAAAAGTGTGTGATATTCGATGTAGTATGCACTCCAGGCGGCTAGGTGGCAACTGCACTGACACACAACAACACCAAGTCCACGCGCCTGCGTACAACCTTCTTCCTTGTTCTCCCAGGTCTCGTCCAAAGCCGTCTGGTTTGCCTCCGACGAATTGGCGCATCAACAATTTGATGGAGGTAATTAATGCACCTTCTCTGATCAGTAATACTAGCTGTGAATATTTCGTACAACTGCTGGATCAGAGCTGCTATGGCAACTTGAAGGTCCGATGTATGTTAATAATCCGACATGTTTGTTGTTATTTTCCTAAACTGGCACATGCCTGTGACGTTAACGCGTATGCGACGAGACTTTTGTGTTTTTACCCTTTAGAAGGGAACGTGACGGCAGAGCGTTTTTTAAATTTCCACTCTGGAGGGTGGTTTTACTTTTTTGCGTTTTTATGCCCCAAAAACGTGTAAACGAAAGGCACATCCCATAAAATATTTTTTACGTTTTCACCCTCGAGCGTCATGTGTAAACAGGGCCTTAGAAAACATGCATCCATGGTGGACAAAAATGCATTTAAGTGGGTAAATATCTATTTTAAAGTATGTTGTAAGTGCAGCTGTTGGCACTAACATTTCGAAATCTCAAATTCCATCCAAGATGGCTGACTTCCTGTTGGACGGTGTCAGAAAAAACCAAGTGAACTTTGTCCTATATGAGGTCACCAATAAGCATATCGAGCTTCGTGCACACTGGAGAAACTTTACCCCAACCACAGCCTGCGTTTGGTGGCGCTACCGAGTCCCTCGACCACACCCAAGCCCAAGCACTGCAAAGTTTTATGACTTTTCGCCTGTGGCAAAGGCCTCAAAAATGTGCCTGCACCTCGATGCTCCGGCCCTAAAAAGGTCTCAAAACATGATTGAGAACATGCAAGAAGCTTGAAGATACTAGACACTGGCAAGAAAAAATGAACAAATAAACATTGTTATCCACAGTACTAGATACTAGAAGTTTTTTCTAGCATTATGTGTGATTAATCCGTACTTTATTACTTTCTTGATCTACAAAGTGTGTAAGATGGTAACAAAACCTGCACACATTTCCTCTATGGTTTTGTACAGCAGTGCAAATGATGCTGCTAAAAGTATCATGATATTAGGTATGTTTTCTACATTTTGTATAACAAACTATATGTTCATCTAAATCCCTAATGTTAAATAGAAAGATAAATAAATAAAAACAGCATTAAAATGATAAATAATGTTTCTAGATGAACACACAGTCTGCAATCAGACACTAAAACATGAAGTAAATCTTCCAGCATGCATCCGAGTTTGCTGGAAGTTTAGCCTCTAATCTTCTAATTAGCTTCATCTCTAATACTAATATCTTTGACAACAAGAGATTATAAATGCTAACTGACCTGGTAAATGTGCAATGAGAGTAATCTAATTTACAATTAATAGTGTTTATAAACACATTGCATTCTAAAAACAAGCCGGATTAATGCTGTTAAATCTGTAAAACTAAATCTGTCAAATCTCCCACTGTAAGCCACACAAATTACTGCGGATAAACAAACAGCACACATAAATCTGGTGTAAATAAAAGAGACGTTAAGTGTTTACTGCACTGCTTCCTGAAAACTTTGCAGGACACACTGCATGTTGCATGCTAATTCTGAAAACAGTATTCATTAATAAATGATACACAGTAGCACACTACATTGTCGTCACATCATGACCTTGTTGCACTTTTCCATATAAAAGAAGGTCAAGTTGAGAGCACTGTATTGTGGGAGACAACATCCCGTGCAGTGCGTCCTGTTTTACAGATGTTTTACACATTTCAGACACATCTGAAACAACACAAATGAAAGTGAAGAATGTAGGGACCGAATACTGAACTTCATATGCGTCAGTAAAGCAGCCAAACTTTGACTAGATCACAGCACACATGTCAGTCATTCTGACAATGAGATGCAAAGATGCTTTAAAACATTGAAAACTTTAAAAATTAAATGCATGTTGCCTGCTTACATACTAGCCTATTTATAGACTTTGCTTTGAAAATAAATAGTTTAAAATTTACAAGTAACAATTTTTAGGCAAGCATGTGCAAACTTTTGACAGGTACTGAATGTTGTTTTGCACTATTTTACAGTTGTATGCAAGTGCAATAAATAATAAAATGCCAATAAAGTAGATTTAAACAAACAAAAAAAACTGGGAAAGACTGAAAGAGAGCGAGCGAGCGAGAGTAATACCAGAAAAGAGGGACAACGATTAACCACAAGAAGAGCTCCACTCTCTCTTTCTCTCTCCTAATATGGCAGGCTTCTGTCTGCCTGCGATCCATGCTCTGGCCCAGAGACGCCTGCTCCCGAAGTGTGATTAGATCAAAGTCCCACCCCTCCATCTCCAGTCTCGAAAGACCCTCTCTCTCTTTCCTACAAACCCAAACTGGCATTATTCTGAATGGCCCTTTACCCCGATCTACACATCCAGCCGAACTGAAACACAAAAGTCCAGAACATTCTCCATTTAAAGCAGAGAGCGAGCGAGGGGAGTGTGATCGTATCACCCCCATCCTTTTCCCCGGAAGGTTTGGCTCTGTCCCAAGGAGCTGGAATGAAATGCAGGAATCTAGGTATAAAACCAACGCTGTGATGGCATGCGGTCAACATCACACACACGTGTGCATGTGCAGTAATGCAGAGAGAACGAGATGTAGACAATATTGCCTTACAGACAGAATTTATTATGGCAATTAACATAATACCACAGGCTTTTGTTACCAAATAATCTGGTTTTGATGGAAGCTATGGTTACCAGGGTGAAAAACTGTTTAAGAGATAGTTCAGCCAAAAATGAAAATAATGTCATTAATGACTCACCCTCATGTCATTCCAAACTCGTAAGACCTCCGTTCATCTTCGGAAACACAGTTTAAGATGTTTTATATTTAGTCTGAGAGCTTGTTGACCCTTCATTGAAAATCTACGTACGGTATAATGTCCATGTCCAGAAAGGTAATAAAAACATCATCAAAGTAATCCATGTGACATCAGTGGGTCAGTCAAAATGTGTTGAAGCATTGAAATTACATTTTGGTCTAAAAATTACAAAAATTACGACTTTATTCAGCTTGTCTTCTCTTCCGCATCTGTTGTGAAGCGCATGCGCGAGACTGAAGTCACGTGACTGCAGTGATGCAGATGACGTACGACAAGGCTGACGTGTTATCTGGTGCGCCCCAGCTGTTTTAGTTTAGTTTTTTTTGTGCGCCCGGGCTTCTTTTACAGTCTGAGGGAGAGGCACGCTGTAAGTTTGAAAAAAAAACTTTGCAAACATGTCTGAGGAAAACACGTCATCCTCTGCAGTCACGTGACTTTAGTCTCATTCATGCGCTTCACAACAGACGCAAAAGAGAAGACAATGCTGAATAAAGTCGTATTTTTTGTTATTTTTGGACCAAAATGTATTTTTAATGCTTCGACACATTCTAACGGACCCACAGATGTCACATGGACTACTTTGATGATGTTTTATTACCTTTCTGGACATGGACAGTATACCGTACGTAGCTTTTCAATGAAGGGTCAACAAGCTCTCGGACTAAATATAAAACATCTTAAACTGTGTTCCGAAGATGAACGGAGGTCTTACGAGTTTGGAACGACATGAGGGAGAGTCATTAATGACATTATTTTCATTTTTGGGTGAACCTCCCTTTAAGGGTTAACCATCGTACCATACTACAATATCATTGTTACACACCTGCCGTTTTTAATCGAAGGCTTACGCCTGGGACACACTGCCTGCGTGGCGGACATGGAGCGGGTTTGTTGCATCATTTCTGCGGTTTTGTTAATTGTTGAAAGCACAGGTGAATTCTGGGTAGATTTGAGCATGCCCTAGACTCGAGGGGTGAGCGGTAGCAAGTAGAGCGATTGATCCGGCCTTTGGATAAAAACCCGTTCTGCACTCGACTATATTTTGCACACGCCGCTCCTCGATCGCTCGCACCCCGCTATGCTGCGTCACATGGTGCAGATGCTCTTTCACCGATCCGAGTTCGAATCTCGGCTCAAGGTCCTTTGCCGATCCCGTACGCCTCTCTCCACCTTATACTTTTCTGTACTCTCCTATCATACCGTCTATCTAATAAAGGCAAAAGTGGCCCAAAAACATAACTTAAAAAAAACAAGTTCTCTGTAATTCAAGAAACGTCAGCAACAAACTATAGTAACAGTACGGTAACGTACCAAATCTGCTCAGGGTTCATTTTGTCCCTACTGAAAAGACCAGCTAAAACCAGCCTAATGCTACATACACACCAAACGCATTGCTTGGTCTAGACTACTCGCGGGATTTAACTTTGTGTCATGCAAATTTTTCGCTTTAGTTGAATATTTTCAACTTGCACGAAAGTGCGTTTGAGGCGAATAGCACGTTTTCAAGGCAATCGCGCCGCCTAATTCGCATCCCCGCGCGAGGACGCATCTGATCGTGTCTTTGCATTGACTTTGTATGTAATCTACTCGCGCAAATCGTTATACTTGCGTTTGGTGTGTATGTTTTGCTGGTTTTAGTTGGTCTTCCAGTCTGGTTAAGCAGGCTGGTATTGGAGACTGTTTTAGCAGAAAGACATGATTTTCAAGGGATGACAAGCTTAAACCTGCTACTTCCAGACCTGGCAAACAGCTTAGCCAAGCTTTCAGCCTGGTTAAGCTGGTTAAGCTAGGGGGTCAGCTGGTCTTCCAGTCTGACCAGTTCTCTAAAACCAGCCTGCTACATCAGAGTAACCAGCTTAAACCAGGCTGGGAGATCTTAGGCTGGATTTAGCTGGTACGTTCAGTAGATGTGTGTATAAAATAAGGGCGTTTCAGAAAAAACACCACAATCAAGCCAATCATCAGCTCTGAAACGCAACAAAACAAACAAAGATACATTTGTATCTGTCATCATCTCCACACCCTGTTATACAGCATCTCTCTCTCTTCCTGTCTCTCACTCTTCTGCTCATTCTCACAGTCGCAGAGAAAACCAACGGTTTGTTTGTGTGTTATAAGAGAACGCTATTCCCATGGCCATACGATTCCCTGCTATTTATAGACAGACATGAGCCCTTATGAAAAATGCCTCCTTCACTCCCGCGTACTGCGTGCGGCCCGTGATTCCTATAGCAACAGGGTAATAAACAGGCAGAGGAATAAACCACAGGAACTCTGCATCTGCACATCAGCTTTGTCTCTCACACTGCAGACAGAGGACAGACATTTCCAGAAAAACCTTAATCATCTCTCAATCACAACAGAGAATTAAAGATCTAGAACAGGGGTCTCCAAACCTTTTTGTGAGCAAAGGCTATTTTAAAGGCTACTCAAAACTTTTTTTTTTACTTGATTTTATTTAATGTTCATCATCATCATGTTTCATCATTTATTTAATGATCATTGTTTTAAATGTTAACATGCATAAAAGAATCCAAGCCATGTGTCTCAATCCGTTCCCTAGCTCCCGAGGTCATGATCAGTATATCCTGTATGCAGGTTCAGACACTAGTAAGGACCCTAGACTACTTTACATGTTTACTTATTTTTTGTGACATGGCTACTTAAGCGTGTTGTGATAAATTACAACTGTTATTCATCAACAACAAGGAAAACCAATATATCTCTGACTTAATTGTTAAACACTTGTAAAAGTTTATTATGAAAAACACTTTAACTATTCACTTACATATCTATGCATACATTTGGAGAAATATTTAAATTTAAACATTTAAATACTAAGTAAATTGTGGTCCCTTCCTGTCTAGTGATGTGTTATTAAAACTAAAACAAAAGTTTGTCTTAATAAAAGTTTTGTTGCATTTCATGAACTTTATTAAGTTGGCTAGCGCGATAGCTTCAGAAAAGTCACGTGATTTCCGGTAAGGCAACATGGGGACCATCGATACATACTGGTTTTTGCGTTGCATTTTTAGGGAACTAATGTTCCAGTGCACTGGAAGAATTTTGCGATTGAGGGCTATTTTTTTTAAATGAGTCTACTCAAAACTTTTTTGTTTTACTTTTTCTATTTAGTGTTCATCATGTTTTCATCATTTATTTAATGACCAATGTTTTAAATGTTAACACACATAAAAGAAGCTAAGCTTTCATAAAAATATGTAATAAATAAATATTAACATTGAGGCTATTAATAAAATGTGCCTTGGCGAGCGACTCACAGACTCTGTGCGGGCAACCTGGTGCCCCCGGGCATCATGTTGGAGACCACCGATCTAGAAGCTACGACAACAAAAACTGTACAGCATGTTGAATCAGTGACTTCAACATTACCTCTATACAGCCTCAAATCACCTGAAGATCTTTAGATTATAAAAAGGTAAGAAATTGTTCTTTTAAGAACCTTTGATTGCCTGCACCAAAAATGTTTTTTCTATGTTTTTTGTCAGCTGAGCACCCATGACCTAAATTATTTACTTGAAGTCCCCCTCGAAATTTTAAGGTGATATTTCAATAATGTAATAGCACATTTGCATGTTTAAAAAAACTTTTTTCATCTGTTTAAAATTTTTTCATCAGTAGTATTTTACATAGTTATTGTACCTGTTATCGGACCTTTATGTGGTCATTTTCTTTTATTGGTACGTAAAACGTGCCTGTCTATTTTGACATGAGTTTTCTGATTTATTGTAGAGTTGTGTATAAAATATAGATTTTTTTTATCAACTTATGAACCTCATCACCTCCTGCAATTTCCCCAGGAACCACCAGGGGTTCGTGCACCCCAGTTTGGGAAACCCTGATCTATAGCATCACCTTACATAGCACAATTATTTTTTATAAAGTGAAGATCATCATGTCTCTAGACTCTAAAAATTGCTTCGTTATTTTCAACATTTGGTCAAAAAAGAACTAACACAACCTGTTGGGTTTTAATTTAACCTATGCTGGGTTATTTTAACCCAAAATCCTGTGTTGTTTTAACATTTTTGGGTCAAAATAAATATAAAAATTTTTGGGTTAATTACCCATAATGCTTTCTTTTTTCCCAAGTACTAGGTTGAAAATAACCCAGCATTTTTTGTGTAAACAAACTACTAGTCATCTGACGATTATTTATTGGAGTAGTAATTACAAAGCATCAAGAAAACTTTAAAATCCTAATTCATTTTTAAATGTTTCACCAATTAAAAATGTTTTAAAAACTTTTAAATACAGCATGGGGTTGCATAACAATTAATCGTGATTAAATAAAGAATCAAAGTTTTTGTTTACATCATATATGTGTGTGAACTGTGTATAATAACTTTGTATAACCATGCATGTATATATTTAAGAAATGTGTATATTTATGTATAATTTATATTATATATAAATACTTAATATATCAATATATATATATTTTCTTAAAATTTACATGCATGTGTGCATATTTATATATACATGATTATTATACACAGTTTACACACATATATGTTGTAAACAAAAACCTTTATTCTGCTATAGATTAATCGCGATTAATCTGTATGCATTAGTAGTTTAAGCAGGTGTGCTAAGGCTTTTTTCTCAGCTTGGTCAGGTCAGCCAGGGACATAAGACACTTTTTTAAGCTTGACTTGCTAAAGAGACAACTACTGAATGAAAGAGAGACCCATTCATTTAGCCCAATGACCTTGATATAACCTCCAGAACGGTACCAACTATTGACTCACCTCAGAAGTGTGTATATGATATATACATTATTATCCATCTTCTACAATTTATGCATTTGGCAAATGCTTTTATTCAAAGCAACTTACAGTGCATTACGAGTTATAAATTTGGATTAGCACGCATGCTCCCTGGGTTCAAACCTGTGACCTTTTGCACTGCTAATGCAATGCTCTACCACTGAGCTTTACAGGACCACAAACTGCAACACATAAAAACCTGCACACAGAGTTAAACAACAATCCTTGCATGTCCAAATGCAAGCATGTGTGCTGTTGTATCTAGGTACAACTAATATGTAGTGAACCTTTAGAACAAGCTTGTTGCAGATTTGCTTTGAGTTATTTAGTTCCTGCAGGCACCTCAAAAACAGCAACAATGCAACGTAAATAAATGTCTATCTCAGTAATGCAATATGAAACATGTCATACATAAGTTCCCGGTCAGGGGTCAAGTATTCCAATGTCAGTTCCCGGTAAGCTGACTCAGTTTGACACTTATATCTCCTCACCTCTTACACGGAGTGGTGATAAATAACTTTACCTGTGACAGTCAAGAAGGGTCAGAGGTTAAAGAGGGTCAGACCCTGATGACCTGTGAAGAGCCATGTGTTGTGCTCCGAGCAAGAATGTCCTTATAAAGCTGACCTTCACACAAAATATAGCCTATAGGTCCACTTCGGATGGATTACTGGGTCAGGTGATTTTAGCATGCTTCAACACAACCATCTGGGCATTATGAAGAAGAGATTTTAAACTGCAATAAGTCATTGAATGGAAGAAAGAAAAATAGTCAGAGAGTGAAAAATGAAAGCCTGCAACTATGTGCATGTAAAACGGTTTAATCATAGAGTGCTAAATTTTACGGTACATATAGCAAAATACCCACTAGTATAGTTAATGATTTATCATACTGACAGTATGGCAGAAAGTAATAGTTTATTCTGGGTAATGGCATAGTGAATGATGGGACCAGGGCATAAGTTTTAAGGAGGTGATGGTGGAGGCAGACAGTTGGCAGCGCCTATCTGAGAGCACCGAACCTTTGCCAAAATCAACCACTTCCCATTTGTCCTACTTACTAAAGTTAAGAGATTACAAAGTACGCAGTATTATGGAAACAATTTCACAACACAAACAAAAAGTAGCGGCTATCTACTCAGATTTCTCTAGGGATTTTGTTTTACCAATCCGCCCTATCTGGACCCCAAACTCCCAACAGACATATAAACTATCCATGTAGGAAAAGTTAAAAGACAATCAGAAGGTGATGTAATCGATGCACGTTAAACAGAATTTAAGATCGAGACCCATGAGATTTAATAAAAAAAACAATAAAAACCCAGTCTAATTTTCATTCAATTAAATAGCTAATAAACTCTTCTCCTGTGTTACAGCATACTGATGTCATCTAATATCCCAACATACCTCTGCCAGGAAGTCATGTTGAACAAGCACATGGCCGAAAGGTTAAACGAAGACAAGACCATCATCTATTTCAATTCTTAGAAACACACAGGCTAAATTTGGGCTCTGGTTAATGAACGAGATGTGAAGGAACGTATTTGACAACAACCCATTTAAAGAATTTTAAAGGAACTCTAAAAATGCACAACCCTTTTAAATAAGCCCAAATCCGACCCGATCGTTTGACATGAGAGAACAAGAAGCGGCCACAAAAAGAAATGTTTTTACAGCTGCGTCTGTTCTTCTGTTCCTGGACGAGAAAGAAAGGAAAGTACTGGTGTGATAGAATAACACAACAACAGTTTATACGCAAAAAGATAATAAATGATAATGCAACTTTAATAGATTTGAATGGATTGATTATTGTTGGACAATTGTGAACATGCTTTTGCAAAACTTAAAGGGATAGTTCACGCAAAAATGAAAATCCTTTACTCGCCTTCATGTTGTTACCAACCTGTATACATTGCAGCAATTGCTTTGTTCTGCAGAACACAAGGGCAGATATTTGTACTCATGCAGAAAACAAGAGCACCATTGACTTCCATAGAAGAAAATAAAATACTATGGAAGTTAATGGTGCTCCAAACACGTTGGATACAAACAGTGTTGGGGTAACGCATTACAAGTAACGTGCATTACGTAATAATATCACTTTTCTGAAGTAACGAGTAAAGTAACGCATTACTTTTTAAATGCACACATTAATATTTCAGTTACTTTTTTTTAAAGTAATGCAAGTTACTTTTTTTGTTTAATTAATTTGATTTAAAAAAATTATGTACTGAATTAAACTAAACGTAGTCACATTATGCACTCTATGCGTACACGCCTGTGTGGGAACAGTTTGAGTCAGAAACTGAGATGGTAGGCCAGAGCTCGACATTTTTGTGATGAAATATGCAATTTCTGAATTCAGAACTTTTCAGTCATAAAAACACCTGCAAGGCCTGAAAGAGATCAAACCTCAGCCAAGAAAAAGTAACGCAAAAGTAACTAAAAAGTAACTTAAGTATTACTTTCCATGAAAAGTAACTAAGTAACGCAATTAGTTACTTTTTTGGGAGTAACTTAATATTGTAATGCATTACTTTTAAAAGTAACTTTCCCCAACACTGGTTACAAACATTGCTCAAAATATCTTACTTTGAGTTTAGCAGAACAAAGAAATTAATACAGGTTTGTAACAACATGAGGGTGAGTAAATGATGACAGAATTTTCATTTTTGGGTGAACTATCCCTTTAAAATTATATAGCGATTAATCGCAACTAATCTGAATTTTTTTCCAGAACAAAAGTTTTGTTTAATAATATATATGTGTGTTTCTGTGTATAATAATTATATAAACATAAATATTATATAAATATAAATCACACACATGCATGTATAGATTTAAGAAATATTTACACATTTTTATATTTAAATATCATTAATATTTTATATAAATATGAATACTTAATATATACATTTATTTTTTATTAAAATGATACATGCATGTGTATTTATTTTACATAATTATTATACACAGTACACAGAAATATATTAGGTAAACAAAAACCTTTTATCTGCAAACGATTAGTTGCGATTAATCGTTATGCACTTTTGAAATTATGCCTAATAAAACCACTGACACCTGAATAGATAGGTCAGAAACTAAAATAAACCATTAGATCTTGACTTAGTAATGAAGCTCAGGTGACCTCACCGTTCAATATTGTCCCTGCTAGCCAAAAAGAAGAAATTCAGCTATTAAAGATCATAAATGAGTTTCAACAATTTCTCTGGGTACGCTAAAGTACCAAGATGATATGAACTCAAACATTTCTCATCAAGTTCTTCAAAGTCCAAATGATCTGATCTATATCTTTTATAGCCATTCCTGCTAAGATTTATTATATGCAATAACATTTTAGATCAAGTTTAAACAATGAAAGATAATAGCTGAGAACTCTATTAATGTCTCCTGAGTTATAAAAAGCAGCTGAAATATTTGGGGTGGGGGCACTGAGTAAGTCTGAAATACGATCAAGGACAGGCGAACATAAACCCTGCAACCACAAACAGCGCATCCATTACCTGTCCTACGCAGTACAGACTTCTTATTCATATGAGGTCAATCATGACATAAAGGCACAATTTAGGCAGAGTCCCGCTGCAGTCATCTCTCCCGATCTTTGTCTCTCCGAGTAAAACATTCACTCGCTTTCTGGCTTCCGATCGCTCTGCCCTAACGTTTCCTCTGCTGCATTCCCAATACTCTGCATCATTACCATTATCTCAATTATCATTAGGGGGTAATTAGGGCTATTATGATTGATGAAGGCTGATCTGTGGGTCTCGCTCGAGACGTAGGACCTCAAGAGTCCAGCCAGAGGACAGACTGCTCACCTCTTTCAACAACACCACACAAATGTTTAAATGCTCTCTCATTTTTGCCAACACATATCAACTTTAAAGGAGAACCTCCTCCTGCTGTTTTTAGGAGAAACCTGTCTAGGTTATATTTCACACTAAAGTCAAAGGAAAGAAAGAAGTTTTTGCATTACGACCCTGTGTCCATGACAGTTAATTCCCACCCACCCCAAATTCTTATAACCTTTCCGTAAACATATAACAATATTTAGAGTATTAAAATAAAAATATATTTTAAGGTAAAAAGTAAACAGACAGTTTGTTGCGAAACAATACCGTACCGCTTATCTCTGCCAGCGGGGCGATATTTGCCGGTGCGTCAGACATTTCTTTGATTACGATTCGATTATTTTTTGATACTTTAATATCATTTTCCAAGTTAAGCAGTTAGATTTTTAATAACTCATGAATGCAACCAAAATAAATATCATGAACGTTTAATTAAACTCTTTAAAAAACGCACAATATCTGACCCTATTGGGACATTTACAACAACAAACTAAGAAAAAAATACACTTTTTTAAATAAGGAAAAATAAATAATGAGGGAGAAATATCACATCAAATCAAGCTTAAAATGGCAAGAGTCAAAGTCTTTAGTGTTTGTCTGTTTGTCCAATCCATTTTTCAACTACAAAATATTTCCAAACCCACGATTTGACAATAGCAGTAACAACGTCGTCTTAGCACGAAAAAAGCACTCTTTGGTGGAAATGCGTTACGTCAAGGTATGAGGATGCGAAAGTGTCAAAATAAATGTACCTCTCATCGATATTTAACGTGTGGCATCAATGCATCGTATCATTAGAAATTTAATCAATGTATCGATCCATATCAATGTATTGTTACACCCCTATAAAATATAGAAAGTATTTGTACATAATGGTACTATTTTTCTTACTGTATTGATATTTAGTAATGATATTTTAAGATGATATGAATAATAAGAATTAGCAATACTACTAATTATACTACTTAATACTAATCATTTTGAAAATTAAGATTAATACATCATCTAAAAGACCTGATTAAATAAATAAGAATAAACACGCTTTCCCTAGATTTACGTTTGTTGGGATAGGACAATATTTGGACGAGAAACAATTAGAAAATCTAAAAATCTGAGGGTGCAAATTCCAAATATTGAGAAAATCCTCTTTAACACTTTACCCGCCGAGTTATCTCGTCAATTAAGAGAAAACATTTCCCTGCCAATGACGCTTTCCTGACAAGTTTTTACGGCAATCTGTGATTCCACTACTATCCACTAGATGGCACTCTTTATAAAAAAAACTGAAGCAAAAACGAATTTAACAACATTTTAAACTCGGTGTATGTTTTGATCATCATGTTGAATTTGATCTCTAACAAAATTCCTTTACAAAAATGCAATTATTTCAGCTTTTTGCTCAAAATTTTGTATTTTTGATTTTAGAGGTTATAAAAGAAAACAAATGAAGATAGGATGAAAGTTTTTTTTCTTCCCGCTTTGTTTGTTTGTTTGAAAGCAGAGGGTCTGTCCTTTCATTTAATATATTTGTATGTTTATATACTTATAGAAGAAATGCTGGCGGGCAACTTTTTAAAAAATTGTTAACATGAAGTCCTTAGCAACTGCATCCACACACAAAAATACATTTTTTATATTTACTGTAGAAAACGTACAAAATATCTTCATGAAGCATGATCTTTACTTAATATCCTAATTATTTTTGGCATAAAAGAAAAATCAACAATTTTGACCCATACAGTGTACTTTTGGCTTTTGTTACAAATATACCCGTGTGAATTATGAGGGGACACAAAACGAGTGTCCCTCCAAAGCCTTAGTTTCCTGGCATGAACCTCAGAGGAGAGACGTGGCATTGACCCAATCTCTACCAAGCTCCAGACTTAGTCGTTTAGTAGTTTATATGTCTGATTTAGAAATATTTTGCATGCATTCTTTGTCTATCTTTAGGTTCGTATATGAGACGATGCTGTAAAAAGAAAACAAACTGCATGCTATTTCAGGTCTGTGAAACATTACTCTTATAGCAGGCTGTGCGAATTCAGTTCCGGACCACCTGTAATACGCCTGGAAACCCAAACACAGAAAATTATACCACAGTAACATTTACTTTTCCTGAAATGTGACGTTATCTTGCTATCATGCTTACGGGTCTTGTGATGCTATCCTGTTGTCAAAAGTGCAAATGTTCCATCACCCAAGTATTTTTTTGGGGTTGCAAAAATATCTGGCTGATGTTATGATTACAAACAATAAAAGTAGTTTACAAGTTTTGATTAAATGAAAATTAATTAAATACGCGTCAATCGAAATTAATTCGGACACTGGATAAAAGCCAGGCTAAAAATAATAATGCCATCCAACAAGCAGAACCTGCCTGATTTTTAGTTCCAACTTTAAGGCCTTTGTCAGCCAAAACCTTTTTCCTGGAGGCCGGACCGGGAATCTCATACTCTTTCCTGCCATCACCACGGAGACGTGAAGCCCTCCCAATCCTCCTCAGTGACGCCATTAAAGACGAACAAAGAGCAAAAGAGAGCAAGCGCGGAAGTCTTCATCTGTCTCCCTGAGACTGGCACACATTTTACCAGTTTGATCTCGAGATGTTGGCATGTTGTCCTGCCAAGTTCAAGTCAGTGTGCATGTGTCAGTCAGTGAGGGACCGTTGAACCGGTGCACCCACACGTTAAAGACCCAGCGTCCCACATGCTTAACTATGCCACGGGACACTACAGAACATGCATTGTCTATGAGGTACAGCAAGTGGGCTCGGACACCAATGAGAAAACGCTGGACGGATGAGGACGGGTTTCATTGTGCTGTCAAACTGCTGAGTAAGTTTCATTTACAAGCAAAAAAAAATTCTCACTTAAAAATGACTCACAAAAGTATTATTCTGTTTCCAAAGCTTCAACAAAGGCAATATTCGAAGACGGGATTTATGCCAAGACAGCACTGCCCAAACTTGTGGAGAACAGTGATCTACAGAGAAAGAGAATCAAATATGGAGGTCTCACCCACATCAGACGCACAGCAGAGCCATTTTTGGTTTCTAAACGGGGAATGAGACCACATCACACAGAAGATAACAATGAAATGTTAATGTTTAACTAACACTAACAAATGTATAAATGTTTTAATAACCACACATCATATATGTACACAGATCTATTATAAAAAAGGTTATGAATTTTAAAAGAGAAGAGAATCGAGCAGCATCAGCAAACCGAAGAGTGTAATTACAAACGGGCGGTCCCCATCATAATGAGGGCTTTTTTAGGAGTTAACCTCCTTTGTGTTTTTTTTAGAGATGGTAACATTTGCCAAAATATGACGTGCACGAGTCGACATGAAATAACAAGAGCTTATTAATGACGACAGAGTCATGACAAAGTTTACCATGCAGTTAATCTTAAACAGCTCTTGTAACAGTGTTTCACTTTGTGCATAATATAGTGTGGAATGGGTTAGGGGAGAACCGGGGCAAAAGTAACGCGGGGCAAAAGTAACAAATCGATTTCCTCCGAGCCCTGATAACATTTGCATCCCAAACTATGACAGCATCTTAAGCAGACAAACCCGTCCTGTTGTCATGTGTTACAGTACTGAGTGCTAGCGTTTAAGTTATGCGCAATATAATGACACATTGCGTGCATTGACAATTCGTGCCAACGTGCAAGTGCGCGTAACTGTAATAAATGATAAATGATACAAAAAAGTATGTATCCCTCTGGTGCCGAAAAGAGAAAGAAGAAAAGGACAGTGTAGAAGAAAAAAGAGCAAGATAAAGGTATGTCTGCATGATTATTTACAGTATGTTTAAGTTGTGCAACAGGAGCTAGTGGTGTGACAGATCGCAGTTGATCCTTGATCGACCCACGGTTCGGCTCACGTGCGATTTGCGGATTAATACACAAATTTAAATAAGGAAAGTTTATCATTTCACGTGTTTCAAAGGTTTGCAAATGTTAACATTTCAAGTGATTTTAAACCATTTAACCTGCAAAAAGGCGCTAAAGTGAGCAGCTTTCTGGACGCACATGCGGTTGAATGTGTCCGGTCCAGCTCCAGTCAGATGTGATCCTCACTATGCCCTTCAGAGATCAGAAAACTTGATGTTTAAACTTTTGAGAGAGTTACGCTACTGTTTGTCATACTTTAGTCCATTAACTTTAAGTCAAATTTGGTCTCACTTTTGTATGTGTTTTGATATACAGACAGGTAAAAATATGGTCACCCTTTACATGACAGAGAACAAATGCATGAATTATTAGTGAGTATTTGTATGTATTTTTTAAGTTGGGTAATTTGAATCATAAAAAAACAATAGCTGAACCCTAACGTCATTTAGCGCAAATTTTACAAAAATGTATGAATGAATTGCAATGAGATAACGTTGAACTTTCACTAGTATGTTTCCTCAAGACATCTCTACATCTTCTAAAAGAAATCTGAATAAGGCTCGTCTGTGCAATTCAGACAACACCAAGTTATCCTGAATAGTCACTAGGGTGTTATCGTGGCTGCGTCTGAAAGCTATAAAATGCTGCCTTTCTCAAGCTGCATTCCAAGGCAGGAAGTCATCAAGACACGTCAGAATCCAATGTTTGCTTCAAGTCCTGTCTCCTAAGATACCTTCATTTGATCGATTTTTAAAGGCAGCATAGATGTATACTTCGCTGTGTGAGGAGGAAGACGATTGATCGAGCAGGATTGAAAAAAAAATGGCGGAAGAGAAACCGGTTGGACCACAATTTTGTATATACGTTCACTTTCAATACCTTTGGATTTTGGAGAAATTAATAAATCAAATATAATTACAGTACACTAATGCGGTCTATGAAGTCGGTCCGAATCCGAACCGTCACTGCGTGATTGGGCAACGAGGCTACAAGTCGGCTTGTATTTAGTAAGATTTTACGTTGCTACTTCACGTTCTTAGCACATAACTGTATGGTTGCTAAGGTGTTGTGGGTGGTTGCTAGGAGTTCAATCCCAAGTCAAATGTTTAAATTCTCAGTAATACTCGGGTTTGTAGATATGCGCAACACAACAGCACTTTCTGGTTGTTGAGTCTGACGTCATAAACCGCTTCCGGGACCAATCGCTTACAGATGTCAGAGAAATAACAAAAAAATCACGGCTATAATACACTCGTATCATAATGAAAAACTACCAAACCCACCCGATCCTAATTTTCTATCTCCATTACAAAATTCGAGATGACCAGACATGGATTTATGGACGTGTTTTTTGTCTTTGATTCTGGGAGCCTGAGACTTCAGTTTACACGTGAGTTTATAACACTCTCGCTTAAATGAGTGATATGAATAAATAATCGGCTGTTTAAATAATATCCTATATTGAAATGAGTGGAGGTTTGGACACGTCAACAAACAGATACTGAGACGACACAAGCAAGGCAATGCCTCAATGTTAAATCATTAAAATGCGAGTTACATAAAAGTTAAACAAATATATCCGCAAACACACTTGAGTTATGTCAAAGGTACCATGGGAAAGGTTGAGTTGCATGATTCTGTGACCCTGTTCTCAAACTGAAATCTGAAGATCGGTCTAGCCTCCTCTTAAACAAAAACACAAACACACACAAGCTCTGGCATTTTTTATGCTTTTTCCACACACCTACTCCCCTGGCAAAATGTTCGTTCGAGTTCTTGTTTTAATAACGCATCATTTGAAAAAAGCTGACCTTCGGTAAGACACATAAACAAGTGTGATGTCATTTGCTTTTTGTTCATAATAATAGACAGACGTGAAAATGCAGCGTTGGCCGCGGTCCTGTCAGCAAATTATACATCTGTACAACAAATACACACCACGGATATTCAAAATCTGTCAATCTAGGTATCCGAGTGTGGAAAAACATTGAGACATGGAGCAAAGTTAGAAGATGAAAAAGACAAAGAGAAAGCTAGTATGCTGTCTATTTTATGGCATCTCATATAGAAATGCATTTTTCTTTTAAAGAAAAGAAATAATGTAAGCTTGCTTGACTTGACCTCAGCACAAACATTTCCGATTCAGATGTAAATTTACTTTAATGCCTTTAAATACAAAAAGCAGCATAATGGAGATGTTACCAAACCACATTTTACTAAATACTAGTAAAACATCAGGTTTGAGTCCAGGCAGCGCTTACTCATGAGTTACGAGTTAACTCACGGATTTTACACGGAGAGATTGGGGTTTATGACCTATACTGCAGCCAGCCACTAGGGGGCGTGACAAAGTTTTGGCTTCACTTTTGGCGCTTTCCATTGCATAGCGATTTAGGTCGGGCGAGGTCGGTTCAGCTCACATTACTTAGGCTTGGTTAGCTTTTCCATCGAGTTTAGTAACACTTTGGAGTGGGAGGGATTATAGGCGTGTCCTTATATTTGCGCTGCCTACTGCTGTGACATCATACAATTGAGAGCGTCGCTGTACATTCCCATACATTCATTTATTTCTCAGTCCGCTACAAAATTAAAATTGACCACCACAAATAGATGTTTGCACATCGTGTTTATCACTACCTCTGTATCACATAACATTTTCTGTACAAACACCCGTTGCGTCAGTCGTTGCGCTCCGCTGAGCGTCATTTAAGTCGCATTTAAGCACATATGCGGACGTGTGCGTCGCGAATGTGCCGCCACAAACTGCAAGTCTGGAAAAAACTGGTATGGTGTTCTTGATTGTCAACCTGTGGATATTTTCATTTCTAAAAGGGAGTTTAAGAACTTACAGCCAAGCACAGATGACAACAGGTTTACTCGAAACAGCGCAAGCTAGCATGAAGGTAAAGCTAATCTTTTCAATTATAGTGATGACGCTGGTAGTGATGATTCTCTCAGACCAATCAGTGATCTACAGTGTTTTCGCATCACGTTTTGGTATCAGTTCGGGTTGCTTGGAACCCCAACAGAGGTGGTACTGAAAAAAAGTATAGGGTACTACGTACTGCACCCAGTGGATAAGCCCAAAAGTAAGCTGACCCAAACCAAACCTTTCCTAACTGCATGCTTAAGATAAAGTAAATGAAAAATTGCATCCAAAAGCAAAGCTACAGACACTGTATTTCCCTCTACATTATAAAAAAAATGTAGGACAGCAAAGACCAATGATAATAAAAAAAAAAAATAAGATAATCACAGCAGGATGTTCCTTAAAACTCCATAATGAATGTTCCTTTCTGGAGGGGAGTCCATTATCTGTCCATTAGACCTGCTCAAATGTGAGTCATTCTGTTCAAATCTCTCTCTTTCTCCATCTCTCTCCTCAGACAGCTCAAGAGTCAAGGAACATTGTGGAGGGATGAAGTCATTCCTGTCGCTCATCCAGAAATGAGATTGAGCCCTGATACCAGGTACACTGACAGAGCAAAAGATTAATGCAGGACACCGGAGCGCTGCAAAGGAAAAGTGATACTTGCACATGAAAAAGAGAGAAAATAAAAGGAGCGATTGAATGGAAATGAAGCGAGAGAGCGGTGAAGAGCCCAGGAAAATGGAGGGAAAGAGAAAACGAGAGAATGAGAGTTTTTTTTAAACAGGCACCAGGAATGTGGCCTTCTTTCTCTTCAATGCAAAATGGCCATGAACGCCACACAACAGCCTGTGAGCGAGAGTGTGTGCGCGCGCACGAGAGAGAGAGGGGGGGGGTTCTTTCTTAATGTAAACCATGGAAAATTTGTTTCTTACTTTCTTAGCATAGACATGCTGAACCCTTTCAGGATTTTCAAGCATCATATTAGTGCAAATATTTCATGAATGGTTTTTAATGTGCTGTTACCTTTCCTAAACATTAAGACATAACAAGAAGTTATTTCTTCCTGAAGGATAAGAAAAGCAACCTGACCAAGAATAGGATAATATAGGACATCCGAAATTGCATACTGTGACAGTAGGTACTGAATTAGATGAAGTACACGCTCATCGACTGTTAAGGTACTATCAGGGTTCCCACACCTTGGTTAACTTCAAATTAAAGGACTTTCAAGGACTTTCCAGGTCCAATACCCTCAAATTCAAGGACTAAATGTGGGGACACATTTCAAGTGAGGTTACATCGTGTTACCTTTAATGACACATTGTTACAGTTCCCTTTCGAGGGAACTCGCGCTGCGTCACTGCGGTGGCACTTTGGGGACGCCTTCAAGGGTAAGTGCGTCTGAATGTGTATATAAAATTCAACGAATGGTGAGGCTTAACGACAAAGACAGGGTGACATGGGAGCCAGGAAGTATATCGCTATCTGAAATATTGCCAAAGACGGCATTACAGGGACGCAGGAAGTATGGCAAGGGAGACGCAGCGCCTCGTTCCCTTCTCAGAAAAAAAACAGTTACATACGTAACCAGAGACGTTATCATGTGTCAAACACAACTATGCAAAAAAGCGTTTTGGTATGAATCAACATTCGCATACAGAAGATATAAGCATTCAAAGCTAACAGTATAGCATGTGTGCTTAAGAGATCTAGAATTTTTATGATATTATCCTACAACTCCACAGGGAATAATATGGATTTTTTTCCCAGAAAACTTAAAATAGATTCAAGCACTTTCAATGACCTGTGTCTATGTATGTATATTTTCAAAAACTTATCAGGGCCTTAAATTTTTTTCCACCAGATTCACAAACTTTCAAGGATTTCCAGGACAAGTCCAGGAATATATATTAATGTAGTAAATATGGTCTCATTGTCTTGTAAAGAGTTAAACGATTATACAGGACGAGACATCTTAAATACACCCATGACATAAGTGTCTGAGGTAAAATACAGCATGAATGATGCCTGGTTAGCACAGACGTGACTGTCCACCACTCAGAGACCACCGTCCAAATGCAGGCAGACAGCAAACACATGCCCTCACCCTGACTGAGCCTTTAATCCCTGTGAAGATACTGAGCAGCAGTTATGAGCAAAAGATCATCAAAGCACTGACAGTTCATGCAAACTCACATCCCATCGTGTGTGTGTGTGTTGTCTCACGCCTGGCACTTTCACAGCAGAGAATCACATTCCTGCTTCTGGAGATCATCATGGATATTAGTAACCACAACAACTTCCTGTTTCTATTCCCCAGCTTCCTGTCTGCACAGGATCACTCAGCAGTCCGACTGATAAAGGAGCCAAGACGTGCGCACACATGCACAAACATATGCCAGACATACACACAAAATGACTTTCCCTGCCATTGCAAATCATTTGGTGAAATCATCAATTCTAGCTAAAAATAAATACTGTAAAACAAAATCATATCATATGAACACCTAGGTAAAAAAATCTTGAGGCAAAATTATACATGCATGTGTGCATATTAATATATACATAATTATTATACACAGTTCTCACACACACACACACACACACACACACACACACACACACACACACACACACACACACACACACACACACACACACACACACACACACATATGTAAACAAAAACGTTCAATCTGCAATAGATTAATCGCAATTAATCGTTACGAATCCCTATAACTAAATGGTTATCTGCCTAAAGAGTAGTTCTGCCTCTAAAATCAATTTTTTATAAAAATGTATATATGTATTATGTCTCAAGATGATTAAACCAAAATCATATCACATGAACACCTAGGTAAAAAAAATCTCAGTCAGGGTCAGCCACTTCTTTAAAGTAATCAACATGGTTCAATATCAGTTAAGCATTTGTGTCATAATGATCATCATTAGCAAAACAAGCATGTTTTGATATTGCCAATAGATTTGTACAAAATTAACATCACGATTGTTTAAACATTTCATGCATAGTTAACATAAGAATTGAATAACAACAATGTAAGTTACTAAATTAGGAATGCATAACGATTAATCGCGATTAATCTATAGCAGAATAAAAGTTTTTGTTTACATCATGTGTACATTAAAGAAACGTGTGTATATTTATGTATAATTTATATTTTATATAAATTACTTAAAGGAATAGTCTACCCTTTTGCCATAATAAACTATGTTATTACCTCCACTTAGACGAATGAATACATATCTATCTTTTTTCAATGCATGTACTGTACAACGCGTCGTTAATGTGTTAGCATTTAGCCTAGACCCATTCATTCCAATGGTACCAAACAGGGAAGCCACCAAACACTTCCATGTTTTCCCTATTTAAAAACGGTTATATGAGGAGTTATACCAGTAAGTATGGTGCCACAAAACTTTTTTTTTGGTACCATAGGAATGAATGGGGCTAGGCTAAATGCTAACACATTCACAACGCGCTGTAAAGTGCACGCATTGAAAAAAGATAGGTATGTATTAATTTGTCTAGGTTGAGGTAATAACATAATGTGGCAAAAGGGTAGACTATTCCTTTAATATATAATTTTTTTTTTCTTAAAATTATACATGCATGTGTGCATATTTATATTTACAAAATTATTATACACAGTTCACACACACACACACACATATGATGTAAACAAAAATGTTCAATCTGCAATAGATTAATCGCGATTAATCGTTACGAATCCCTATGTAACTAAATGGTTATCTGCCTACAGAGTAGTTCTGCCTCTAAAATCTATTTTTTATATATAAAAAAATAATAAAATGATTGTTTTACAAAATCTTTTATTGAAACAAATTATGTATGAAGATGATTTTTGACTATTCATTTACCACAGTTCTTTTGACGATCACCTTCTTTATCTTACAAAAATGTTTCATTACTTCAGCATTGAGATGTCTTAACAGGTTAACCACAAAGAGTTCAAGCTGGGCGTTTTCTTTCGGCTGCCCGTCCACATGTGTTTTTCCTTCAGCCTTTTTTTTTCTTTTTCTGGGGCGTGTGCATTGTTACTGAACATCACAACCTCAGGGAATACTTAACTATCCCATCTCACACACACAGACACATCACAGACCTGTAAAACACCCTGTGTTTATGGTCTGAAACCATCTAAGCCTCAATATTCATTAACCTACTGCTGTCTGTCTGTCTCCCTCTCGCTCCCTCTTTTTCTTTTTACGTAATCAATGTCATTACTGGGGTTAGTGATTACACGATTACTCAAATGACAGAGAACACTTTGTAATAAATGGAAGAATTAAACCATGAAACTTTGTGTTAAATGACTTCTACAAGGGCACCAAAATGTATTTAAACAGCCATAATCACAGGAATAATAATGCAATGGCATTATAATAGAATAAAGACAATTTGTAATTTACTTTCATATATTAAAAAAAAAAGGCAAACTCAATTATCAAGCTTAATATTTCACATAAAGAAGTGTTTAAGATTTTAACTTTAAAACAATGGAATTATTGTTGCAGGCAAAAACCATTTTGGACACCTTTTGGCAATGAAATGAACACATGTGCTTACTAATACAGTGGTTCCCAGTCCTAAAACAAGAGGACACAGACTTTAGCTCTTCATGTGTTATATGAGAGAGATATCCAGAATGTGCAGCAGGGAGCTACACTGCGACCAAAATGGTCGCATATGCGACCTTTTGAACTGCCGTTGCGACCCTAATTTTTAATGGGTCGCAAATGTGCTACCTAATGTTTTAGACAATATGCTATGATTTCTATGAGCATTTATTAAAACTGAAATGTGGATTTTAAAGTGCGTTTTGCAGGTAAAATTTTTCCACGAATTTGGGCAATTTGCTTGTTGATAATAAACATTTAAATTGTTATCCATTGTATTTTATGTTGTTGGTTATCATAAAACGGAATAAAAAACGAAAAAGTACAGCGGTTTGCAAGGATTCTCCTTTCCCCCTCAACGCACTGCATGACGTCACGTTGGGGAGAGAATTTGCCTTAAGAGCATTGAGAGTGACTAGAGAGATGAGTAAAGTACAATATTCAGATTATATCAATGCAAATTATAGATAAATACATAGATATAGATAGACTAGATAGATAGACTAGATAGACAGAACGACAGATAGATAGATAGACAGACAGATAGATAGATAGACAGACAGACAGACAGATAGATGGGCTAGTATAGAGAAATAGGCAGAAAGCCAGATAGCCTTAGCATAACTTCGTGTAGAAAGTAAACAAACAATTAACATACTCGTGCATGCTGGTTTGAGGGGGACCATAATCCTGCTGAAATGGGTGTATGCGATCTTCAGCACAAACGAATTCAGGCAGCATGACTCAAATCCTGGAAGCTGAGTGAGGCGTCACGTCGTCACATCTGGTCGCGAGGTAAGAGCCTCGAACACCGATCAAAACGCACACATTTCCCTACAGCCAGTAGCGGAGTTTCAGTCGGGAGAGTCGGGACTTTCCCGGTTGGCCGGTCTGATAATAGTTATACATTGTGAGTTATATTAGCAACACCGTCTGTCGGTCTGATGTGCGGCCGGTTCCCGCAGCCCGCTGGTCAAACTATGCAGCCTCTCTGCTCAACAAATGTAAAAGTGCTCAACCCGTTCGGCCGGTCCAATCATGTCCAGGATTTATAAAAATACGGGGATCAGTGATTGGTTTCTAGCCTGTCATCCTTTGATGTAAAAAGCCGCCGAACGCCTGTTTATTGCAGTATGCGGTTGGATTCAAGCCCGCTGCAGCTGCTGACCGCTGCTTCTGTGTATAAAATGATCGTGTGATTCGTTATGATCGCATAAACAATATAACAAAACTTCCTTTTATTTCACATAAAAATATATTTTAGATATTATATGATAGACTAGTAAGTGTGGATTAAGGATGTTTAAAACTCTCTAGCCTGGTGGTCAGGACATGAATGGATTGAATCAGCAGATTTGCAAAGTTTTATTTATCTCCACATATATCATAAATAATAATTAGCAGGGTAACTTTGCAGTATACCACATTATATATTTCCTATTATGTATATATGATTTCCATATTATAAACGTAAGTATTAATAAAACGGCAATAAATGTCTCATCTATTTCTATAGCTCTGGCTGAGGCTTTCATCTACTTCTACCCAACGTGACGTCATCGCCGAATTGCTTAAAAAAAAAACGTTAATACCAAAAACATTAAAAAAAGGGTCTTTAAGACCTTTTTTGAGACATTTTAAAAATGATATACATATCTTGAGTGATTTATGTACCCATTAATCAACAGTGGTGGTTAACCTGCAACACGCCCTTTAAGAATACGTTTTATAACGTGCTCTGAGCCATCAACACGTTGGCTTCATTTTGCGTGAAAGCACGTCGTGTCTCTCCCTATCAGTGTGCGTTTGCGTGCTCAGCTGTTTCTCAATGAATTGGATGGGACGCGACGCAAGCGCAGTGTCTTCCTTGTTTCTGAACTTGAGCAGAGGTCTTTCTTCACTGAGGACGCGGGACCCGTATGGTTCCGGGTTTATATTTTAAATGGTTTGTCGGGTCCGGTTAGGTCCTAGTTTAATTACTTTGGGTCCCAAGTCTGATTAATGTTGTGTTTATAACCAGAGTCGATCGGAAAACGTCCATGAGCGCTACCGCGCTAAAGCTCGAGTGCAGATTCAGCGTGCCTCCGGTTTCTATGGCGATGGTTCTTTGTTACGACCACGCGCTGCATTTTCTTTCTCACATTTTTTTAATAATCTTATTATTAATTAACCATATATTTTCTAAAACCATATCCATATTAAGTTTGGACAGAGATTGTAGCAAAAAGCAATGCTAATGTCAAGCCAATTGCACTGAACGAGCAAAGCAATGTAAAGTCTGTCACCGGGACAGCAAGTAGACTTTTAAATCTGAAATAATGAGTGGATTAAGCTTTTTAAATCGGCAAGAGAGAAATAGAAAGATAGAGCAAAAGCAGTAAAAGTGCCTTTCTAATAGAAATTATAACCATTATAACATCAGTCACATTTATAATCTATAGACCTATTAATATACTATACATAGTATTGTATTATATTGAGTTTGATAAAAGGGGTCTAATTGCTTCATATATCAGTGCAAAAACAGTAAGTGTTTTCGTGGTGCTTTGACAAACAGTGTCAGCTTTGTTAATGGCAAAGAAAGTTTAAGGTGGTTAGATTAATGAACTATAATGTGAAATTAATATTAATTTTCAATGAATCAAAGTATTGTGTTGTGTCACACATTATTAGTTCTACATCACATGTATAGTAGACCATTATTTGTCAGTGGGTAATAATTGCCCTTTTCACCGGCTACCACCACCAAGTACATTTCAGATCTGTGGGAAACACTGCAACGTTTAAGAAAACAAGGCGGCATGTGGTTTAAAAGATGGCAAGTAAAATAAAAAGCATATCTGTATGCAATACAGTTTCATTATTGTTCATTATTATCCAGAGCGCCTTAATATAACTTGAAAAAAATATGTGCGACCAAATCATATTTTGCGCCAGTAACTGAAAAAGTTGGTAGCGCAAGTGCCACCAGTGGAAAAGGTTAGTGTAGTTCCCTGTGCAGTGTTTTGGGTTTCCAGCATTAAATCTGAGAACTACTAACACACATTGGGGCTGTTTACACCTGGTTTTAAGAGGCGTTTTCGTCAATCAGATCACAAGTGTACGAGAGACACACATTCACGTTTACACCTTTACTTTTCCATCTCTTTTGTCCACTTTTGACCGCTTCTGTCATGATTAATTTGAGCGGATGGTCTGTGGAGACTGTGGGCGAGTCCCGCTTTGTTCGTTTAAACGCGAGCGGGAGAAACGATGGGTTTAATTTGATGCGCACTTATATTAGGACAGAGTCTGCTGCTTGTGGCAATCCGGCCGAATGCGTTTTCGACTACCTTAATGTGGTCGAAAATGGACAATCTCAAAATGTTTTATTCCCCATTTACACCTGTATTTAGCAGTAATCCGATCGACCAAAATGCATCTTAATACCAATCTCATTGATGGGGGACTGAGTACATACATACACTAAAAGAAAAAAAAATCACACCAACAGGTTTAAAGTTCCCACAAATAGCTGAAATGTATAGCTAAGAAAAAGTATTTTTCTACCCAAAGTAGATTGGATAAAAGCGTCTGCTACATGCATAATGTAAATGTGAATTAAATGTAAATCAACTTAAAATGCCACTTGATTTAATGCAAATACAAGCAGGCTTAGATGAACCCATACATTCAGAATCTGCTGTATGTAAATGGAATTTGTGGACAAAAGCTTTGGATGCTGTAAAGAAAGCAGAAATAACATGAAAGAAATGTCAAGCAGAGCTTCACTGAGTCACAGAGAAAGCATTAGGGTCTGGAAAGGAGCCTAAAGTGAGAAGCTTAAGAGGAAAAAACGTTCAGCTTCATTTAAACTTTGTGTTTTCTTTAGCACTATACAAATGTCTCCTGATGTTTGACAGTGTGGCTGGATGTGCAGGCTTGATTGTGAGGGACAAATCAAAACGGCGAACATGTCAAAGACAGATTTGTGCAAATATTTTGGATGCGATACATTACATGACCAATGCATTTTCTTTTAAAGCAACCTACAGTGCATTCAAGCTATGCATTTATTAGTACTGACTTTCCAGTATATAACTTTGGATAGTGAGTGTTCACAAGTTACAAGGCCTTGTTGATCAGCTTTACTGATATTCTGATATGCACAAATTTGTGTAAGGGACGAGGTTAGGTTGAGGGAATAAAAAAACATGATAATCACTTAGTATGACAAACCTATGAGATGCCCTTACTTGTATACTGAATTGGGATGGGGGCGGGTGATGTGCAGACATGCGTGTACCCCTGTGAATGATGGTTGGTCTCCAAGCTAAATGACTAGGCAAACATTTTCCACAATGTTTTTCATAATGACCCACATAAGAAAAAAGGAACAAGAGGAATTTGGGTTCTGTAAGCCAACATGCTATCATTCAAACAAGCTCATCTGCACCCTTTGTAAGTTATATAATCAGCCAATATCAAGCAAGAACTCCAAATAGCTCTCAGCGGACCGCAAGACTGAAAAGAGAAGCTGGCACAGATGAAATCTTGGGAAAATACAACACCATAAAAGGTGGACAGAAGGAAACTATGACCAACCCAAGCGTCCGAGACCGACAGAGTACAAATTAATCAAAGAGAGAATGTAAGACAGCCCTTACACATATACCATCAAGCACAAAATATGAGATATTTGAATGGTATTCGTACTTAAGCTCAGTCTGGTAACAAGAGCTATTTTTAAACATGAATTCAAGTCATTTGAATGTTCCACACAACGGATAAACCGCAGTATAAATACACAAGATAAAGCTCTCCCTTCAAAATATGCCAGTTAAGAATGCCAAAACGTTACAACTTTTCACAGGGAGCTAAGTTAGGGAACAAATGCAGGAGATACACACACTATCCAGGCACCAGACCATAATAAATGTTGAAAAAAAAGGGTAAAAACATGTCCTTCTTATTACTTTGAAGCATCATTCAGTTCTGCTTTTTCCATCTTGTTCAGACAAAAACAAATCTCATGAGTTGTAAATTCAGATGCACTAGAACCTGGGATATTAACACATCAAAAGATAGAGACATGATTTTCACACACCCAAAAGCCCTGGAAACTCTCATCCAAGTTCTCTTCAGAGTAATAATCAGTTTAAACCAACTCAGTCCAGCACACCAGTATGAAGGTGTCAAAGTTAAGAACTATGCAAAAAGAACCAACTTTACTAGCAAAGTAAAGACCTCTATTACTCAACCACATTAGAATAATTAGAAATTAGAAGAACTTGACAATGGACAAACAGCTGTCCATAAAAACAAATTCACAAGCCCTTGTGCCAGGTTCATCAACAATACAGATAAAATTAACAAATACCAGAATTTCACTCACCACTTTTGGTTTGAGCTTCAAAGGAGCAGTGACAAGTTCCTCACTGGACTTCCTCTCTTGTTTTGACTCGGCATTGCTGGAAGGACCTGACGGTGACGATGTAGGGCCCTTGGGTATAGCCACACCAGTGGCTGCAGGGATCTCCGACGGGCCTTCAGGAGAGTTCAAGCCCAAGATATATTGCTCAGTGACATCCTCTAATGATGGGGTGTCCTCTCCCTGGACTATTTTGTGGGATTCTGGGGATATTGGGACAAACGTAGCAGGTTCACTGGCATGACGGACATGTTTGGATCTGACCTTTGCGACTGGAAGCTTGGGAAGGATTGAGGTGGTATCAGGGCGTTCGGAAGATGGATCTTCATTCTGCTCCTCACTGTCATCACAAGACACCTGGTGGGTAAAGCGGTTGGTGCGTTTCTTGGAACTTCTACGAGTCATGCGAGGTGACAAAACTTGAGCTAGCTTTGGGTCAAAGGGAAATAAGGGCTCATCCGCCACTTTTGCTTCTCCATTATGACCAAGGTGGGAAGGTAAAACATGCTCAGATTGGGATCGAGACCTTCTGGTTGGACAATAAAGCTGTCGCTCACTATTTAGTTCCCACAGCTCATCTCTTTGCTCAGATAATATAGGTTCACTGCTGGAAGGTGGTACTGATTGTTCTAATTCGCTTATCGGCTCACTGGGATGTCGCTGAAATTCTGTGACAGCTTCGTCCAGTTCTCCACGTCTGCTGGGATCGCTAAAGCTCTTTTTCTTTACCGCCTTGCCATTCGCTTTGTCGTCAATCAGTTTGTCCATGGCACCAGGTTCGCACACGATGCTTTGAATCACAGTGCTGTAATCTCGGAGGCTATCGCTACAAACAGAGAGGTCACTGGCAGCACTGCCTGTATATTCAGAGAGGTCTGCAGCCGAGGACTGCACGGAACTGCTCACCTTAGAGTTTAAAGAGAGTGAACCGAGCAGATTGCTATCCATAGAGAAGCTCTTGCCGCCATCCTCTGCAATCGATCGCCTTCTGTGAGGCATGGGATCACTCAACGATCTGTACGCAGACTCACCATTTGATTCTCCGTTGCTGCCATTGCTGGAGTCCGAGCCATTGTTACCAGCTGAGGAAAATTTCCTCCTCCTGCGAATAGCACTGGGAGTAGATGGAGCCTCTGAGGCTCCCTGGTTTACATTTTTACTGCTGCTAATGTCTCCTCCTATGGCTACTCCCTCATGCTCTGTCCTAACAGAGGCAACATGAGATGAGAGAGATTCATCTGGTTTTGTATCAGGCAACTGCTGCTCGTATAGCCCTGACTGATTCCAAACAGTAAGGGTCTGGCCCAGCAGGTCTTTACTACAGGATGGCTCCCCATATGAGCCGACCTCTGGCTCTGTAACAATTCCTTCATCGGTCAGGCTAGATTCATGACCCGAGAGTTCATCCAATAACTTATCACAGAACACATTCTCCTCTGAATTTCCCTTCTGTAAACATTTTCCACTTTCTCTGTCAGTCTCTTCTTCCTTACACCCTGTAAAAACAGCATGTTCAAGCCCCCTCTCCTCCTGCTTCGACTTATCTTCATTTTCAGTGTCTTCTGTAGCAACACTGCTTTCTCTCTTTAAACTTTCTTCCTCATAATCATCATCATCATCCTTACTTTTACCCATTTGACAGATGTCTCTTATTACCTGTCTGGCTTCCTGCACATAGTGGTCTTGAAGAGGGCTTGGCATTGGCTCTTCGTAACTGTAAGCACTCCTGCAGTCATCACTCTCTACCTCCCTGTCAGAAACCACCACCTGCTCACCACCACTTTCACAGTCTAGCCTCTGCTCAGAGGAACTTCTCAAACCTGGCCCACCTCCATAATATCTCTGACCAGCTGGCTTCTCAGAGTATGTGAAAGACTTCGCCCTTCTCAGAGTTGCAGTGAGGTCCTTCAGAGAGGGCCGCCCAGGGTGCGGCCGATGTGTTTTGGAGCCCATTCTGTACACTGATGTGCCTTGACCAACCTGAAATGCAGAGTTCAGACCGTCCTCATCACCTTGCCCTTTTCTCTTCATTCTTAACTCAGACAAATCTGTCTTAATGTAGCTGAGAAGCGAGAGAGTTTCTGAAGAAATATCAGGGTTCGACATTGAGATCCTGTTCTTGTCTTTATCATTATTTAATGAATGTTGAAATACCTTATTTACTGCAGTGGTCGTTTTAGACTCTGCTGGATTTAAAATGGGCACCATTCTAGGACGAACTCGAACTTGGCCACGGGAAAAGTTGTCTCCGTGGCCAAAACTGGGTGAGCGGTACATGGTGGCATTACCGTGGTATGTTTTACTTAGAACAGCTGACGACGCACCCCCACACATGTGGGTGTTGCCTGGTTGATCCTCTTCCTTTAATGTCTCTGTGCTGGAATATCTACTACTGCTTCTTGACCCCACTGGACTGGATAAAAATGAAGGTATGGTGACCTTTGACACTCGTGAAACCTGTGGGACAGGACTGGCTCCAACTGGTCCCTCAAAAGTTCTATACAGTTGCCTGAAGCTGTCTTTAGATATATGTGAACCTGAAGACGGGTTACCTCGTGTCCATGACAGGCCCGTAAAGCATCCTCTAGGCCGCAGGCCCTCAATCCTGCGGCTCACCGGCTGAGAATCACAAGACTGATGATACCTCTCCGAGTGCTCCATCATTACAGGCTGATCGTCGCTGTCATCAGACACATCATTGTCCCTGCTGCAGCTACTTTTCTTCTTCTTCCTTAGTGAACGCCGTCTCACGTCCTTGTTGTGGTGAGCTAGCGTTGCAGGGCTGTCCTCCTCACTGCCTGAAGACCTCGCCCTCACCTTAGTCCTGAAGCCATGCTTGTATGGGGGGAGGTGTGTGCCGATTCCTCCACCGCTGACAACTGCCTTACTATCCGTGCTTTCACTTAACTCCTCGGCCTCGTCTCCAGAGCTCAGTCTTTCCCGGGTGCCGGCTAGCTCCACGGAAGGACCCGTCTGTGGTTTGGAGGAGTTATGCGAAGAATGTGAGCTATCCAGTGGCTGCGGCTGCTCTGCCCTCTGTCTCTGCTGCCAACGGTGAGCGAGCGAATGAGTCCTGAGGGGCAAGACACTCGCTCTATTGCGAGGTGGGGGTGCTGGGGGAGAAGACTGGAGGTCACTACTACCAGGGCTTTGACTTTCACTATTATTCTGTGGGGGACCACAAATCAAGCAACTTGTGCCGCTGCTAAACTCACAGGAATGGCTTTCGACACTGGAATTTGGGGTAGAAAAGTCTAGATACAGTCTGTTGTTGTCATAATCAGAGCTGTTTGTATTTTGCCAGCCGCCCACCGTATGGTGTAAGAATTGTTGGTCACTTTTGTCTGTGGCCGAGCTACCGTCTTTAGCACTGAAAGAATGTTGGAGGTGTTGACAGGCAGATTTCAAGTCATCAGCATCAGATGTCGACCTGTGTTGCTTTCTGCATCCATCCCCAAAAAGTTCTCTAATCTTAGTAACGCTTGGCCAGTTTGCATCAACATATGAAGGGTGATAACGGCGATGAGATTTACATGTTGGGCTCCCTAAGACAAAAATAAAACGTTGACCTAATTATTTCTTTAAATAAGAAACTGGGATTTTGGCACTAACCTCAATATAAATTTTTATGGAGCTTAAGAGAAAATTTTGAAAGAAAAAATAAAACACTTGATTAGATTAGGTTCTCTTACCTGTTCTGGTGTCAGCCACAGTGCTTCGAGCCCTCAGCTTTTCTCCTCTGTCTGAATCCGAGCCTGACACAGATTCCTGAGCCGAACCGTATCTTTTACTCTCCTTGAGTTTCTCAGTAGCAGTCTCAAAAACTTCCTTGGCTAAGCAGCCGCTGTCGTCCAAAAGCGAATCCTCGCCACCTTTAACAACTAAAGTTGAGCTTTTAACATTTCCAGTGTTGTCGGATGAACTCTGCGCCCCCGTCGCGTTTGAAATAAACTTTTCAGAAAGCTCGCGTACAGACGGAGAGGTCGCACGAGACCTTTTCCTCAGATCAGCGCCCTGGCGGCTGGCGGCGGAGATTTTGGAAACTTTTCTGGATACAGTAACAGTGCGCGTCGTCGCTTGTGAGGGCTGAACGCTGGGCTCTGCGGCGTCTGGGGGAAGGGCACCGCGCCTCTCCAAATCCTCTCCAAATGATCGGCGCTTCTGTGCGTTCCATCTTTCCAGCTTTTTGAAAGAAACGCTCCTATAAACAGGCGCTTTCCTCTCCATCTCCCTTTCGGCCATCGCGTTGCCTGTCCTCCCACTTACTATTCTTTCTTTTTCTTCAGTTCATTGATAAACTGTCCACACTTTTCCTCTTTCGTGGTGGTTGCTTTACCCCTGAAAACAACCTACAATGCGCCCATTTAACCTCAAAACTCGCTTGGCAGTGTTGTGCGGACCGAAAATCAAAACTTCAAGAACAACAGACGATTGTTTACGAAAACAAATTAACTAGTTGTATTTTCTTCGCATATTTTCCATCCACGGTTTCCATCCACGGTTTCCATCCATGCATTTAGAAAGAGCTCAAAGTTTGAGCAGAAAACTCCCAAATGTTTCAACTCTGCACGCACTCGAGGAAAGTTTGGATAATGTACATTTTCCAAAGTAAATCCCATTTCCTTGGCCGACTGTCTGTTTTTAAACGCATCCTTAATGTCCAGCGTTGACTAAGTGCGCTCAATGTTATTTTGACACAATTGTGTGTTTCCCTAACTTGTGGCTTGTTACATGCAGATAGTTGCTTTGCTTGAGGGCGGGACTAAAACAAGGGGTCGGGGGTTAGAGAGTGAGAGAGAGACCCCTGGGAAATATGTGAGGCGATCAAGCTTTTCCTCTTTGTGATGTGAGACAGCAGATAGCAGTCTGGGAAAATACTGGACAAATCATCATCTTCATTGTCATAGATAATGTTTGGACACGCTTAAAGGAGATATAGAGTTAGTACAGTTGCTTGTTTTAGTTATTGTCTACTTTAGTTTAGTTGACCCGGTTGTTTCATGTGCTCAGTCTTTACACACAATAAAAACTTTTGCAGTTCTTTGTTTCGAAGGTTTTCACTTTTTTCCTTTTTTTGTGGTCTGGTTGATGTTTAAGTTACATGACTGTAGCGCACCCTAGTGGTCAAAACGAGTCATTTAAATTTGTGTTCACAACATAAAACACTATTTAAATGTATTTTAAATAGTATTAATCAGAGTAAAGCAGGTTTGGGATCTTAAATCACTCCACATGTTGTATTGTTCACTAGTTTCACCATATATTAATTACTGTGCTGAGATTTGGGGTCACAATTATAAAAGTTTATTACATTCAATACTTGTTCTCCAAAAAAAGAGCATACTCATTCATTATTTGATCATTAATCGAAAATATTAAAATTTTTAGATATTGTGAAGTATCAGACAGCCCAAATAATGTTTAAAGCTAAAAAATAATCGGTTGCCAAATATTATTTAAGGCAAGAGATGGAGGTTATAATTTAAGGGGGACAAATAATTTAACAGATAAAATTAACAGAATTTGGACAACGAGAAAATGTTTATCTCAAGCTCTGTAGTAAGAATATGGAATAGTTTTAACAAAGTATCAAAACAATGCTCAAACATAAATCAGTTTAAATTTAGGTATGGTCTTCAAAAGGAACAGAGATGAAGATGGGTGTGAAAAAATTTCTAGAAGTTCTGGGGTTATCAATTGTCTTTGGTTTTATTGTGTTATCAACATCACTGTATTCATTTTATATTATTATTATTATTATTATTATTATTTAGTATTGTTTTCCTCAGTTGTAGACATTTATAAATTAATAAAAAAAATTCATAGTACATTTTTTTAGATTTCTTTTTCTTTTTGGTTTATATAATTGATGTGCTTTTTTATTTTTTATTTTATTGTTTTGAGGAATAAGAAACAAGATGTATGAATATTTGGAATGAGGGTTGTTTATTGTAAGCTTTGAGTTGTGGAGAAGGGGTGGGATTAAATACGTTTTTTTCTTCTTACTCCTTTTCGAATAGGCAAAGGACATTGAATATAGTTAAAAATTAGAATAATTTGTTAATTATTATGATTTTATGTTTTTTTTTGTGATTTGTATACTTGAATTTATTTTCTTGTTTGATGTTCTTTTTTGCATAAATGCAAAAAAGTGTTTAAAGTGTAAGATTAACTATATTATAACCATATTCTATTACAAATTAATGAAATAAAAATATTTTAAAATACTATATGCATTTCTTATTTTTAATTTTGTGTGGCCAGGCTGTGGTTGCAATCAATAATGTCTGTCTCTGTCTAAATTTTGACTTCTCCCACACCACTAGTCAAGCATAAGCTATGCTTATAATAACACAAGAACAGTATTAATTTATTTAAAAGTCATAATGAGTCAAAACAATGACTCAGTAAATCTTGTTAAAGGGATAGTTCACCCAAAAATGAAAAATCTGTCATCATTTTCTCACTCTCATGTTGTTACAAACCTATATAAATGTATTTGTTCTGATGAACATGAAGATATTTTGAGAAATGTTTGTAACCAAACCGATCATGAACCCTATTCACTTCCATAGTTGGAAAAAAGAATACTATGGAAGTGAATGGGGCTCATGAACGGTTTGGTTACATTTCTCAAAAAATCTTTTTTTTTTTTTGGTCAGCAGAACAAGAGAATTTATAGAGGAGCAAAAGCTATTTTAATTTGCCATATTATATGCATTTTTTGACTGGTCCTTAAAAACCCATAAGGAATGCATAAATGAATCAGACAAATTAATGTCATGACACATTTAATGGAATAACAAAGTTTTTCCACTATTCAGAGATTCAAAATGAATAAAGTACATTTAGGACAAAAATTTGATTTTATTTATTATATTAACATCTACTTCACGTATTTATATTCATATATGAAACAAACATTCATTTTCTTTGAACATTAACTGTTATTAAGACAAGCATTTATCATTGAGTATATTTTGTATATGCACTTGTAAATGTTTTTGTACAGACAAACGACAATATAGACACAAGTAGAAAGACAATAGATTTGCACTATATTAACTTTACATTTTCTTCATTATATGGTATAGATTGTAGAGTGTATTTTACGATGTAAATGCAACAATAATACTTTGTCATGCAATATTTAGACGGTAGCAGTGTCTGCCTTTTGTTGTGTGAGTACAGTGCGCCATCTACCGGCAGTTTATTCAATTTAAGACGCAGACCAGTAGTTCAGCAGAACTTGTGCCACCCTTCATTCAATGACAAAATTAATTCATCTTTATAAAGATAAATACAAAATTACACAGACATGATACTGGCCAAGTGGAGGAAATGTGCATACATTCATTTATAATGCAAAAGCCTATGTCACAGTACAGATAAAATGATTGTATAAAATTATTTGCTGCCTTAATTTTTTATTTATTTACAAGTATTATTTATCTTTACTTATTTCAAATATATTTTAAAAGTTATAACAACTAATCTCTAGTCAAGATAAGTTAAAATGAAAAAAAAAAAAAAAATCCCAGGCAGCAAAAAATAATTTTACAGTGCAGTGTTTTCTACTTTTTTCACTTGCAAACGTGAATTCTGCTTTGATTTTCTTCTTGTTTTTAATACAGCTATTATAGTTTTGATAATTTTAAAGCTTAAACATCAAGTAAAGTATTTTAAATACAATGTAATTGCCTTGTTTTTTAATGCCACGCATCAACACAGAGTGAGTTTTACAAAATTTCTCTGTTCCTGGATCAGGCACTGAACATGTGCAACCAATAACATGACACAAAAGACATGCAGGACATCGAATTAAGTCATCAGACACAATGAGATAATGACTATCAGATAATGTGCTGCAGATGTGGCAGTCCTGTGTTACCCAGATGGAGCTTTTGTTAGAATCCGCTTAATATTAGACGCATAATGACACCATCACATTTTTACTCCTACACTTCTTACATTAGTTTTGTTAATTTCTACAGACTTTGACTGAAAATCTGCTTTTGAATAAAATCCATTACCTCTTCACAGATCAGCTGAACCTACACTCTTAAAAATCAAGCTTGTTAAAGGGGTCTTTGCAGCGATGCCAAAGCAAAATCATTTCTGGTTCTCCAAAGATCCAAGTCAAAAAGTACAAGTTCTTCATACCTTTTTGTAGTCAGTAGGACCTTAACAAAGAAGCTTTTGTGCAAAAGAAAGGTTTTGTAAAAAAGACCCTTTTGGGGACCTTGATTTTTAAGAGATTTGGTAACTGAATGAAACCCAGCCAGGTAAAATCTGGCAAACTCCCCATCCACATTCCCCATTCACAGGGTATAAAAACCCTTTAAATGTTTTTATTACAGAAACACTGTATGAGTCAGAAGTCACATTTCTTTAGTCAATCTTCATTGTACACATACACTTCATGCTTTTTGTATCGCTTCATACACAAAACACCATTGATATATTATAGGAGCTAATGTTTAAACTTCATGGTGTGTTTTAGCAAAATTTTCAGATATAGCACACATGGTCTAAGTGTATGTTAATACAATTTAAGGCCCACTCACAACAACCCTTACGAAAATTAACCATGGGTTTTTGTGGTAAAAGTGAAGTAACCATGTTTTTTTGGTGTGTTGATTAGTACTAGCAAAACCATGGTTTTACTATGGTATTCGAAAACCATACACAGCAAGAAGGTCCCCGCTTTGAGCCCCAGGTCCCTAGGTCAGGTGCCTTGCATGTTCTCCCTGTGTCAGTGTGGACGGTTTACTCCTGGTTCTCCGGAATCGTCCCACGGGCCAAAACATGCAAGTTGGGTGAATTGGAGATACCAAACTGCCCCTCCCCTAACCTGTGTGTTGATCAACTTGTTTATAGATTAACCGGTTCTTGCCATAAATAGCCATAGATGCTGGAATGGCATGACGAATAAAGAAAGACCATGGTTCCCAAAAGCATGATTGTTTTTTGGTAACCATGTTTTTTTCACTGTAATAAAACCATGGTTAATTTTCATAAGGGTAAGTCAACCTTACTTTTGCTCTTTCTGTGAAGTGATCTTAAGTAGTAAAGATCGCGTACTGCGTCTGTATTTGGGTTGGGTGAAGTAAAACAGAATGGGATCCAGTACGCTGTTCATACTGGCAAAGGGTCTGGTGCTTTTGTAGACCACAGACAACAAGTTTCTCAGTTCACAGGATGCTGTGGGAAAGGTCCTCACCAACAGGTAAAGCGTCTTTGTCAGGTGGAACGGCAAAAAGCTGATCGCAAATACTAACATTACGATGATGATCATCTTAACAGCTTTAGTCTTTGCCTCCGCCGAGTCTCCTCTAGCTTCACATGGTTGGCAAAGAACCTTTGCCATTTTACAGTAAAGCACCAAGATGACCACAAACGGTAAGACGAAGCCCAGACACGTCAATGCGATGCCGTACGGGAAATACTCGAGCGCGCGCTCCGGCACGCTCAGGTCGTAGCACACCGTGCGGTTGCGCTGGGTGCCGGTGGCGGCGAATTCGAACGTAGGAGCGCAAAGCACCGCCACGGTCACCCAGACGCACGCGCAGATGATCCAGGCCAGCTTGCGCCCGCCTCGTCTGGGCCACGGCGTCAGCGGGTGACAGATTCCCAGGTAACGTTGGAGACTGATGCAGGTGAGGAAGAAGATGCTGCCGTGCAAGTTGCTGTAGAACTGAAAGCGCACCAGGCGACAGGCGAGGTCTCCAAACGGCCAGTAGTCTTTGCTGGCGTAGTTGTAGATGAGGAGCGGCAGTGAGCAGACGTACAGAAAGTCCGCAACCGCCAGATTCAGCATGTAGATCTTGGTGCGCGTCAGCGCGCGCCGACAGCCCCAGATGCGCAGGATGATGATGAAGTTGAGCGGCAGACCGAAGATGAAGACCAGGCTGTAGATGCATGGGAGGAGGTAGCGCTTAAAGTCTTCATTATAGGTGCAGGAGGGTAGAGACTGAGTGGAAATGTTTGGAGACGCCATCTCGACAGAATCTGCCTCACCTTCTGAAAAACAGAAGAAACAAATATTTATGTATGAGATGATGTTGTGAATGCTATGGACTGGGATATGCCTATTTTATTAATTAACATTATTAGTTCTATTTAAATTATTTTCTGAAATCTCTATCACTAAAATGAAACATTGGTGTTGCTCATCCATATGCCTCAAACTAATTATGGAAGCGTACTTGCTTAAAAGGAGGTTGTTATTAGGGATAAAAAGCCTTAAAAGTTTTGCCCAAGTGATACCCAAGTGACGTTATACCCGTTCAAAAAGTACACATTTGCACCTGAGTGCATATTAGTACTCCAAAGGTACATATTTGTACCAAAAGTATACATATTTGTACCTATGTTTTTTTTTACCATTTTTTCTAACTAAGCAACTTCCCAAAAACTATGCATCCATTTAGTGTGCATTTATATAGTCCATATCAAGACAAAACCAAAGTGCAGTAAAATACAGCCTAACTAGAGTGAAAACAATGAATAAGCTCTCCATGCCTTTTGAAAAGGTTTTGCAATACCATGTTTAACTATTCACCACCACCTCATCAGCCAGCAATTTATGTCAAAAATGTCAATAAACATTTTACATGCGATGTTGCTCAATATGATTCATGTATGCAGTAAGGGGAAGTTTTGTAGACATTCAGTTAGTAAAAGCACATTAAAAGTCACATTGTTGAAATATACAATATTTAGGCCTATACATTTGACTTGCATAGTTGTATGGTCACATAATAAGCATTTAAAGTAGTATTTATACGTACATTTATATAAAAAAGTAATTGAAAGTTTTGGCAAACTTTAGCAGTGGAATGTGTTTGCGTGTCGTTTTTGAATTATAATGTCAGGGGTTTTGGGTTAATGAACAAGCGGACAGGAAGAGGGACACTGATATGAGAACCGATGTTAGAATTTACTGGTTTTATATGAAGTCTCTGATTGCACAATCTTCTTTCCTTGTTTATGTTTGCTATATTTGGCTATGTTCTTGTGGCTGAATTGTACTGTAATAATAAAATGTAGTGACCCTAAATTTATTCACACCACTGATCAGATGATCCACCTTAAAGCTGCAGTGTCTCATTTTAGTGTCGCCTCTAGTGGCAACAAATGGAATTGCAAAAATAAAGATTTTGTCAGGTTCACAAAACACTCCCCATTCTTTATTATCAAACAGGGGTGCGTTTCCCATAAGCATTGTTCGCTAACTATGGTCGTTGTTACCATGGAACCCTATTGGTAACGACAGAACTTGCGACCAAAAAAAGTTTAAAACTGTACCTTTTCTGTCACTGGGGTGGAACCCTAAGGTACTGTTTTGTACCTTTACAGGGTCTTAAAGCTCGCAGAACTGCATACATGTGCAGTTTTCAAATACAGCACTTTAATTCTGTTTACAAACTTAAAGACGTAAAATAAAAAAATTATATTTTTAGAATGATGGGTTTAGAATGCACAACATGTTTTTTGCTTATTTTGTATAAAAGCATGATCAACGTAAGTCTACATATAATAATAACAAGAAACTATGGTGAAGAGCTGTTGTTCAAACCACACAAGTTTGCGATGCAGCTTGCGAATGTTCGTTCGAACTATGGTTTGGAGAAACACCAAATCGTTGAACTTTGTCAGTAATGATGAAACTTACGACAGTGGTTGGCTAACGATGCTTTTGGAAAACGCACCCCAAATCAGTATAAATGATAGTGGAACAAACCAGCGATTGCAATTTTCTTGGCCGATTAAGATTTTTTGCAAAAGAATGAAATAACTTGAAATTAAACAACAGAGAACTAAAACACGACAACAAAAGCAGTCTTTAGATTCAATGTATGTTATTTACAGCAATAATCTGACATTAAATGGATTTGAACAGATTAACTCCACCTCCCACGTGACATCATCAACTATGTTGTTGAACCAACATGGCTCAAACAACGAATGTGCGACAAAATTACTATATTGTCTGTCTTGACAAGGTAGTTTGTTTCTCCAACTATGCATTGTACAATGGTGGTTCAGCAGCGAGATACCTCGTAGTTTGGGAAACGCACCCCTGAACAGATTTATTAGTACCCCCCTTTTTGACATCATTAATTATTTTGTTGAACCAACATGGTTCAAATGACAAATATGTGACAAAGTTACTGTGTTTTCTCGAAACAGTCTTGACAAGGTAGTTAGTTTCTCCAACTATGCATCGTACAATGGTGGTTCAGCAGCAAGTTACGTCTTTGTTTGGGAAACACCCCTGAACAAATTAATTAGTCCCGCCCTTTTTTAAATCATCAACTATATTGTTGAATCCACATGGTTTAAACGACGAATGTGTGACACAGTTACTATGTTTTTTTTTTAGGAAACAGTCGTGAAAAGCTAGTAAGTTTCTCCAACCACCAGTTATGTCGTTGTTTGGGAAGCGCACCCCCGAGCAGAGTCCTGCATGCGGGCGAGGGAAGTAGAGAACTAAGGCTACATTTACATGGAAACGATCTGAAGAGAAAACGCAAAAGTGGCGTTGCATTATCACTTTTTATTCCGCAGTTATACAAGTTTTGGGGGGAAATCTGCATGCATATGGTGACGCAAAAGTGTGTGATATTCGATGTAGTATGCACTCCAGGCGGCTAAGTGGCAATGTGAAGCACTGACACACAACAACACCAAGTCCACGCGCCTGCATACAACCTTCTTCCTTGTTCAACCAGGTCTCATCCAAAGCCGTCTGGTTTGCCTTCGATGAATTGGCGCATTAACAATTTGATAGAGGTAATTAATGCGCCTTCTCTGATCAGTAATACTAGCTGTGAATATTTCGTACAAAGACTTTATCAGAGCTGCTATGGCAAATTGAAGGTCTGACGTATGGAAATAATCATGTTTGTTGTTATTTCCTGAACTGGCACATGCCTGTGATGTAAACGCGTACGCGACGAGAGCCACCGTGAGCAGACTTTTGCGTTTTTACCCGTTAGATGGAAACACAACGGTAGAGCGTTTTTAAGATTTCCACTCCGGGGGTTGGTTTCACTTTTTTGCGTTTTTAAGCCCCAAAAACACTGTCGGCGTGTAAACGAAAGGCACATCTTATAAAATATCTTTACGTTTTAACCCTCGAGCGTGTTCGTGTAAATCAACCCAGTCTCACCCCATGGCGTCAATATTTGACAACACTTGACCATGCGTCAATATGTTGACGCGGAGGGTATACCTTTCGCGTCACTTTTTGACGAACTGGGGACTTCAATACTATCAGGTACGCGAAATTCTCTTTCCTATTTTCTTACCATTTTCTACCATTTTCGCGTCGGTTTAGGGTTAGATTTACATAATGACATCCCTACCCAAACCTATCCCTAACCCCAATGTCAGTGGACAACTGTTTAATTTCGCGTACCTAATAGTATTGAAGTCCCCAGTTCGTCAAAAAGTGACGCGAAAGGTATACCCTCCGCGTCAACATATTGACGCATGGTCAAGTGTCGTCAAATATTGACGCCATGGGTGTGAGACTGTGTTGCGTAAATAGGGCCTAATATCAACGTGTCATTTGCGGAAGCGGGGCAGAAATCAATAGGCACAGGCGAACTGCACGGCGGTTCGGGATCTTAATGTTAAATGGATCACGTTTCCGGGTACGTTGGATAACGTTTCGAGTGCTGCTTTTCTGTGAGTGTGCATGTGGCTGTGACGTTATTGCTTGCGCAACTGGCAACAAAAGGACCGGTGTTTGGTCTAAGTCTGTTCCCTATATGTTTCAGTGTAACGTTTCTCATTGCATTTTCATCACGGTATGTTTTTATCTATTTAAAAAGATTAAAGATTTGAATGGGTTACACTAAAAAAGCAATAATATCATGTATCTTATAATACAATTTCGAATGTTAATACAATAATTTTAAAGCTAACATGTAGGGTATAAATATAAGGTAAAAAGTACAGTCTAGATTAATCTCATCCAAAATAAAAGTTTTTTTTTGCAAAATATATATGTTTTTGTGATGTGTGTAAATAGTATGTACATTTAAACACACACACATACATATATATATATATATATATATATATATATATATATATATATATATATATATATATATATATATACATTTAAGAAATGTTTTATTTTAATATTGTTTTTTATTTATATATAATTTAGAATATATTAAAATATAAATAAATATATATACACATGTAAATGTTTCTTAAATACATACATGAATGTGTGTGTATTTATATATACATAATAATTACACACAGCACAAACTTATGTTATGCAAAAAAAATACTTTTATTTTGTATGAGATTAAGTAAGGGATAATGTAGAAGCAGCCGGTAGTTATTGGGAAATAAGCCCCGACAGTGTGATCAGGACCCGACGCGAAGCGGAGGGTCTTGTATCACACTGAAGGGGCTTATTTCCCAATAACTACCGGCTGCCTCTACATTATCCCGCTTATTACACGGCTACTTGCCACATAAGAAAAAAAACCAGTTTTAAATTTGTTTTAAATTAACATTTTTCTCCTTCCTCGAAACTTTGCACAGATGCATAAAATGATCGTAATACCTTATTAAGATCCTCTGCTTCATACTTGTCTGTCTCCATTTTTTTCTCTTTTAGCCAGTCTTTGAGAAGTTTTAAAGCCCATTCTGTACTTTTTTTGTGTGTTGGCTTCGTAGCTGTCATGCTCTATTTTGTCAAGTTCAGTCTCAGTAAGCTCTCTGTGTCTTGTCGTGGTTGTCGAGTGTTTGTCACAAGATGGCGCCAAACAGACAGTAATCTTTATTGCTCTTTATTGGCGTGGAGCGATTTTACTCGTGCAAGTAGTCCGGCTATGCGTTATTATTTTGGAGCGGTTATTATTTGAAAAGAACGAACCTGCAAATGTCTCAACTGACCAATCAGAATCAAGCATTCCAGAGAGCCGTGTAATAATCTAGATTAATCTATGCCCAGCTCTAGTAAAAAGATATAATGCACGAAAGTAATGCTTTTTTATTTGTACTTCAGTGATTCATGTAAAAATAATTGACTTACCATTACAGAACAATAAAGATACATTGCATGCATGCACACATACAGTATCTCAGTAGCCAAGCCATTAAAACTTTTAATACATCTTAATAATAAATGTAACGTGATGAAAACGCTATAAAAACACTACATACAGGAATCAGACTTCCGGCTCAGAATCGGAATGTTGTAAGACTGACTGCCGTCCGGCTGATCATGCATAAAATCTGCCAATTCCGGTCTCTGGCCGGTCGATCTGTGCATCTCTAGAACAAACATAACATATAAATCATTAAGTGGATCCACCCTCCACAAACATTCAATTAATAAATAATTACCTTTTAAAAGGCATTGCGTGTTGAAAGTAATCCAGCTAAATTAGCACTGTTGAAATATTCATGTGGCCGCTTTTGTTTAGCTAGAGGCAAATGAAGTTTACAGTGAGTTGCATAACGGTCTTGCACATTTACTCATCATATGACACAAGCTTGCGTTACAACAGAGGAAAAGTCTGAATTCACATTCCTCTTTCTGCTTTCACTTCTCAATGTAAAGGCCTCAATTCTTATAAAAATAAAGTGCTTCCACATCATTCATTAAGATAAAAAAGTTAAAAAAAGACCATCAAATACAAAGTCAATAATGTTAAAGAGAGGCTGTGATTAAATGAATTTTCATGCACAGTAGGCTTTCATTTCAACAAGTGAAACACTAGAAAGCTTCACAAGATGTTGCAGGTTGCATCTCGTCTTTAAGATCTTATCCAAACAATGATTACGGAAAGCACGCCTTAAGACGTTCACTAGATTTTCAGTTCTTCTCTTTCATCACTGCTAGTCGTCATCAAACTTCTTACACAACAGAAATGATACAATCCGTTTCTCAAGAGCTCCAAGCTTGCGTTTGCCCAATCCTACATGAACTTTGCAGATGTCTTATTGGATTTAAAGCACCTTGGGCAATTTCCCTCGATTCTTAATCATCAATCCACCGCACCCCGGGTGTCATCAGATCTTCATGTATCTTGGCTCTCTCCATCCCAGAGACAGCTGGAATGAAGGGAGCATGCTAGATTTGTCTAGACAGGTTTTGGAAACGTGACACTTTGGCCTCAGGATGAGTTCTGAGAAAGAGAAATATCTTGAACATGTTTGAGTACGGTGCCTATATATTCAACACAATTTAACTATTCAAATATTTAAGTCAAAAACAGTAATTACAATTAAAGGGATTTAAGAGTGTTCTTCGCAACGATACCATAGAAGAAACATTTATTTGTATCACAAACAATTCAGGACATGCATGTCTTAGTTTAACTGGCTTTTCATTAGCAGCTTTATATGGAAAAAGTTATTGCACAAGTGAACGTCTGTAAAAGTACAATTTCTACCCTGTCACAACTAGACAGTACAAAGCAAAAACATGACTGTAGCTCTTTATATGTACAGCAGACATCATAACCGGATTCATGCAATAACACGCTGTTGACTGAGATGGAGCTGGATGGGAGGGAGTGGTGGTCATGCCTGTTGATTTAAACAAACATGGATCAACACCATATGCTGTCTGAAGGTTTGTTGCATGGTCTGGATCAAATATTTGCTCTGTGTTGTGTTTGTAATCAGATATAATACCCAAGATACCATAAGAGCCTCTATAGAGCTTCTTCCAGACAAGATGAGTCTCTTGAACATCTTAAAGGGATAGTTCACCAAAAAAATGATTTCTCTCTTACCCTCATGTTATTTGTTCTGATAAACACAAAGGAAGATATTTTGAGGAATGTTTGTAAGCCCCATTAACTTTCATAGTATTCTTTTTTCCAAGTGAATGGTGTACAGCAGGGGTCTTCAACGTTTTTTGGGTCGGGGACCCCTTAGATGAGAGAGGCATGGAGCAAGGACCCCCTAATACTAAATGTGTAAAACAGAGATATTTAAGTAAGCAGTAAGGTACGAAAGGCTGCCTTTTCGTATTAGGTCCAATGCAAAGTGGAGTAAAGTACAACTGATGACCAATCAGAATCAAGGACTGGAACTGTTTTATAAATAGAAACAAACCATATTGTCACACAGCCATACTATTAACATGCATAATTTTTTTGTTAAAGTAGATTTCGTTTTTATATTAATATAATAATAATAATATAATATTATTTTAAGGTATTTGCAGTGTGATATATTTTCACTTTCAGTTTATAAAGAAGACTGATCATGGTGAATGGCACAAAAACTGTCTATTCTGGTGGGGATAGAGGTTGTGCTACTTTATAATTCTGAGGTCTGTTGCCTTTGTCGTGTATCATCATTGTCACGAGTTTAAGTAACGCAGGTTAATTTTCTGTATAGCTTCATATCAGACTCAGGAGAACAACATGCAACGAGTCCGAGCGCATCTCTGTGGGGAAACTTTTTGAGAGGCGGATTTCAACCTGACTATGAATCTTGCACAAAGCACCTTCACGGCGCACATTTCATTAATTTTTAAATGCGAGCGATAGTTTTGTCACAGTTTAAAATGCAGACGTGGTGTGGTGTCATTTGCCTGTTGAATTAGCGCTTTAAATCTGAACCGCGTGAAACACCCGTACGTCCAAGTTCAGAAATATAGATGAGACAACATGTCGCACTGATTCTAAAATGACATTCTGAAAGAAAGACACACATAAGATTTACCTGTTTTATGATGACTTTTCTGTCGCTACTGCTGCTTCCTGAGTGGACATTTATAATCTTTAGATATTGTATTTTGGTCCGCTGGCTAAACTGAACGCGCGCCTTCAAACCTATGCGGCCACGCACGTGCACAACTTAAAGGGGACATGTAACGTTTGTAAAAAATAGCTTGTCGTTAAACATCATTTGGCGGACCCCCTGCAGTTCCGTCACGGACCCCCTGGGGGCCGCGGACCCCCGGTTGAAGACCCATGGTGTACAGACATTCCTCAAAATATCTTCCTTCGCATTCATCAGAACAAAAACATTTATACAGGTTTGTAACAACATGAGAGTGAGCAAATTATGACAGAATTTTCATTTTTGGGTGATCTATCCCTTTAAGTCTGCGTGGTTGATGGATGTTTAGTAAGTGTGTGTTTACATATATCTCTCATTACACCTGTGTCCATGTCTCCAGATCTTAACATGGACAAAAACAGACATTCGAGAGCAAGAAGCAATCTGAACCGAAGAGTCTTAAATTAGGTTGAACCTGACATCGCAAACTATTGGACAGATCTCAGTGATGCAAGCATGCATGTGCATGAACGCAAATTCCTGACACACATTTTAATGCAACAAGTCTGTGCCAAAAGCATCACTCAACTAAACTCATGACGCATCCGGAGAGCACCATGTCTGAATTCATACCAGACAAAAAACAGTAGGCGAAAAGTACCCAGATGAGCTACTACTTCCGGCAAGATTTTGAAGTGTGTGCATTCGATGGCCCCTTTACTCTTCTGGGAGCCCCCGAGAGAGGAGTCACCCAACGAAGAAGACGAAGGAGAGGTGTTGTCATATAAAAAAAAATAATGCAGATATTCAAATGCAAACATATAAGGAAAACAGCTGTTCAATATGCTTAAAATGCACTTGTTTAACACCATCCAAGTCAATGCCTCATTAGTTAAGATGATATATGTCATGTGATGTATCAACATGGTGGATGTAGTACGTCTGAATTGCATTCACACTACCCATGTTCACATTGAACGTAGGGGAGACCGGGGCACAACCTAACACTTTTGGCTCTATCATTCAAAAAATATTTAAGTTAGATTTATAAATTTGTTACACAATCAACACACACATCGCTGCTACAAATGACCACTTTAAGTTTGTTTGTGGGACCTACCGTTATTGTACAATTACACCAAAAGTGAAAGCAAAAGTGAGTTCAAACATTGTAACAAACAGAGGGTTTGTTGTAACACCTGCTAGACAATTTAGTTTAAACTCAAATAATTCAATCAAATTCTGTCTATATACTAAAGATGGATATTGTTTATAAATCTGCCTATAATAGATAGATATCCACACATTCATCCATCCATAATCCTTCATCTAACCATCCTTTTATTAAGCATCAATGCATAGATTTTTTAAAAAGAGCTGCACAATTAAGACAAAAAAATTGTGAATTATTTCACCTGATATTGTATTTAATTTTGATTAATAGTATATATATTGTTTTGATTTCATTTTCATTGTATACATGAGGCTTCATTGTAACACTGTGTGACAACTAACCCCGCTGTGAAAAAAATGTTTTTAATCCCAGCTATCAGTTACTAGGAGTTGTTGACATGTTTCCAAATGCTGTTATGTTTTAGGTAACAAACAGTGATTAAAATAATATAAGGTTGGATTTGGTGACTTAGGTTGTTTTCACATATGTTGGTGCGCACCGTGGTGCGGCCTCGGAGCGCACCAAAATACATTGTATCATTTTTCAGTTAGTGCGGTCCGTGTTCACATATATATTTTTTTGCTGTACTCGAAATGCCGCACCGTACACCATGTGACAACGGTCATCGCTGTCATTGGTCTCTGACAGCTCTTACCGTCTCATGACCACCCCCACGTTTCCACGACAACCAGCCTGACAGGGAGAGCGCAGCTATCAAGATGTGGAGATAAACAATGCACGTCTTTGCGAAGTTTCTTTGCTTTAACGCGAAATTGCATAGCTGTTCTATTAAAGTTTTTCTCAAGGAGCCGTTTGCTAAAAAGCCCGTAATGTCACTATTTGTCTGTGGATTTATAAAATCATCAGCTGAAACGTAAAGGAGACTGCGAATCTCTGCCACGGACCAGGATTGGCTTGTTTGTTGTTAACCCACAACATAACACCCGGCTCACGTCACGACGGAAGCCCAGTGGCTCAAACATGTGGAGAACTTCCTGTATTTGGTTCGGCCCGAGGTCCAGCAGTTGGGTCGCCCCAGAGTTCGGCGACAGCCGCTCCGAGACCACCTGTTTAGAGCGGTCTCGGAACGGCCGTTTAGTGCGCACCCGAGTGCGGCTGTTGTGTTCACACTGACCCAAACGAACCGTACTCGGAGCGACACGTCATTTAGGCCGACCTAAACAGTGTATATGTGAAAACACCCTTACACACCCAACTCAGAAAAAAAGACGAAGAAATGTACTTTTATGTTCAATATCTTAACCAAAACACATCAAAACTTTTTACAAAATCACAGGAGATCTTCTGACAGTAAGAGAAAAAGACCAACAGCACAGATTGCTCGGCCCTGTATAAATATGTAAAGTAGCTGCGTTACAATTAACCCCGCGTTAGTTTGTGCCCCGCTCACCCATACTGTTTTAACGGTCGATGAGTAGATAATTTATTTAATTCAGTACGTACGCATGAGTTTGGTTTATTTGTAGCAATAACCAACAATACATTGTATGGGTCACAAATGATCGGATATTAATTAAAGATCATGTTTCAGGAAGATATTTACTGTAAATATATAGAAAATGTATTTATCATAGTAATATGTGTTCCTACTTTAACAACTTTAAAGGTTTTTTTTAATATTATGATTTTTTGCACCTTCAGATTCCAGATTTTATCTTATCAAATGTTGTCCTATCCTTACAAACTCTACATCAATAAAAATCTAATTTATTCAGCATTCTGAGAAAGTATAAATCTCAATTTCAAAAATTGACTGGTTTTGTGGTCCTGGGTCACACATTCAAGTTTCCAAAAATGCTTCTCATCTTTTATCGGTTGGACAAATAGTCTGAAAGTGGATTGGGCAGACACACGCAATAATCTTTCCGAGGCATCCATGAGATGTTTGGAAAAGAATGGAAAACCTTACTGGTATGGTATTGTTATTTTTAAAAATTCCCAATGTTTTTTAGAAGTACAACAGATTTGATTTTTAATACATGTTGAAACAAATACTTTCTCAGGGCAACCGTGTCTCCATGCAAGGTCAAGCACAACAACAAGGCTCTCACTGTGAATGCTATTTCTTCAGCACAAACAAGTGATGTAACAGTTTGTAGCTAAATAAAAATGAAAGAACTTACTGTGTACCTGCAAAATGCTCAACCAGTCAACTCTCACATTTCTCAGCAGCTACTCCCTTAAAATTTGGAAACTTGCATTAACACGCTTTAACCAAAGCGATTTACTGTGCATTTAAGCTAAAAAATATTTTTCCATCAGTATGTCGGAATGTGTTTTTCTGGGATTCAAACCAACAACCTCCTACGCAGCAAACACTATGTGTTACATACAGGAACAGATTCATATTTCAGTTATGTTTCCTAAGTATTTTTTATAAATGACCTTAATCCTTAAGTGAATGTAAATAGCATAGCCCGGTTAATCTGGTTTGGGAAGAATTCAGTTCTCTGTCTGTTAAACCTTTGTCGTTTGATTGCACAATTAAATATCTTTTCAAATCACAGCACACTTTCAGATTCATTTAAGATGTCTTTTGAAACTCTAAAGGAGAAGTAAAATATGAGATTACCGTTGTACTTTCACAAAAAGCAGGGGATGGGAATGTGTTTACATTTGCTTTCAATTTAATCTCACTTCTGTCTGGAGGAAATCTGATTAAAGTGTCTTCTTATGTGGACATCTTATGTGGTTTATCACAGATGACTCGGGTGCAAAAATAGCCCACTAGAGTAAAGATATCTTTAGCCAACGGTCAACACATCAAGTGGGAACATTCACACAGCACGGCAATACTGAAGAAGACATTTCAGAAAACAATGAAACACTTCCAAAACTATCATGACTATGAATTGATGAAACCTGCAGAATGAGCGGACTGTAAAACAAACATGCAGTTCCAGCTAAGCAACGTCCGGGAATGCTTGTGTTGTTTTTATGGGAATTGCACTCACATCATAATTGTATTACTAATAATAGCTGTCCATCTATGAGACCTGTCCAAAACACAGAAGCCATTTACTGAAGTGTCTCTAATCTACTGGAATTCCTACTGTAAACACTGATATCCAGTGAATCAGATCAGATCATGTCAAATTTTTATTATTCCTCAGAATTGTTTACACATCTTAATTTTAATCCGAATAACAGGTCAGAAATGATGCAGACTGTACAAAGAGCATTATGGTTTACAATGCTGCATAACTGCACTAACACATTAATGAATATTGTGCATTTGAAACAGGGCCAATGCTTTATTGATATTGGTTTGCTGGATTTGTTGGGGAAAGTTTTCATCCACTATGGGTCTTAATTTGGCCACAACTTTCTCTGTGTTTCAGCAAATGAAATGATTTCTGGTGACAAATCTTATATTGACACACACCATGGGCAAATTTACTACCCTTTCATGTTGTTCGGGATGAACACATCCACTTAATTAAACTGCTGTAAAAATGTATCAGATTAATATTTTTTGCATAAATTTGTTAATCAACCTCAGTACTGATCAAAACTTCCAAATGTTTACAAAGGAATCCCCAATAATTTTAATTGCCAAGTTCATAAATGATGTTACTGATTTTGGGAAAACCACACAAAATGATATAATATTATATAAAGTGATTGTGGACTGGATTTTTTTACCTTTTATGACAGTCTTGGGCTTGTCAAAGATTAGTAAAAACATTGGCTTTGATGCATTGTTATTTTTTTGTGCAGCATCAGATTTTATTTTTTTCTTCCTCATTGTTCGTGGCTGTTTTTGCCCCATTGACCTACATTATAACGACATTTTTTTTTATTGCAAAGCCATGACACCATAATCATGCATTCTTAGCTAAGAGGTAAAATTTGGGGCTCGGATTAAGCCCAATATTACCCAATTTAAGGTTCAGACATATTACAATGCGTTAAATTTCTTATTTTGAAAGAATTGTATTGTATACCCTCTTTAATTTTATTTTTTTTCTCTTTTTTTTCTTTAAAGTGTATTCCTTTTACTTTAAATGTTATTTGTAATCCTTTACGACTGTTTGCTTACAGTGTTGCTACATGATGCTTTGATTGTACAATTTTTATGATACAAAATAAAGCACAATCATAAAAAAAAGAGGTAAAATTTTTGATTTTTACTGTTGATCACCATGTGGCACCATTAACCCTTTAGTAGGCCTGTGCAAAAACAAAGCTTAATTTCTGGCTTGAAATAACAGAATTATTAGTGTGTGTTTTTCCCAAATCAGTGACATCATTTATTAACTTGGCAATTAAAGAGTTAAAATCCTGGAATTTTTTAAAACATTTAGCAGTTTGTAGGACTGATGTTGATAAACAGATTTATGCAAAAATATTAATCTGATACATATTTACAGCAGTTTCATTTATAACAACACGAAAGGGTAGTGAATTTGAACAATGCACAAGGGTAAAATAAAATTGTAAATAAATTATTATATTTATATTTATGCTGCATATCTATTTTCTATTCAAATGCTTTTTTCACTTTGAAATAAAACAGTATGTTACAGTATGTTTACTAATAGCCTGCTATTTATTTATTAAAGGTAGAGCAATTTTATTTCATTAATTTTGTAACACTAGAGCAAACAGAAAAGCATCATATTTTTATGTAAAGGAAAGTAGGGTGGCATATTTTAAAAAAAAAAATGTATGTAGAACTAGTATGCTAGTCTACATACAAAACGTATATAGACTTTGTAACTAGTAGCCTATGTAAACAGGTCATGTTTATGTCTATAGCTATACATATATGCCATGAATGCGCAATAAACAGGTGCAAATTTCTCGATATTAATGACTAAAGTTTTCATTTCTTTCAAGACTTACCTTTGCATTAACTCCTGATTCATTCTCGACGACAGTAAACTTTAGTAAAGTGTAAATCCACACGAGATGAGTTGGTGGTTATCCTGCTCTCGTGATTCATACAACAGCTTATGAGTTTTCAAGCTCCGCGTACCGACACACTGCAGGCAGTAGCCACGCCCCTTTAGATGAGGCTCATAAATATGAATAAAGTTACGCCCAGTAGTGTTTTATGATTGGTTGCTGGGGCAGCCGTGAATGAGGGCGTCTGTAGTGGCGTTTTTTCTGGGTTCAAAATATGATTATAATTTTTGCTTGCGGAATAATACGTTTTCTTTTGTAATATAATAAATCTGCATTATATTAAACGTTAACACAAATTAAATGGATATGTGAGGGGAACAGGGGTCTATTAAAGGTTTAAGACCGTTTTTTCTGTTTCATGGGTTTTATTTTGTTGTCACATGACAACAAATAGTTAACTGCAAGTTGATGTGGCAGAAAAAAGTTTTTGTCAGACATAAATTAAATAATTATATATTTATTATTGCTATTTTTTTAAATGCAAGTCACATTATTGGACCTTTTATGTGCTTTTGTCCTACAGGTTATTTTACACACAGTTGATCTTACTTTCACAACACAAGTACTAACAGATTTTAAGTGACCCATCTTTACCCAGCACATTTCTGCTCATTTGTAATGCCGGGGAACGAGTTCAAACAGAGCTCCAGGCATGGGAACACCCGAACAAAGCCCATAATTCCAGTTAATAATCACGGATGCCAATAAATCAAGAGGTTATTAAAGGTCTTTATAAATTATGCGGGATGTTTTTGACACAAGATGATGACATTCTTGAAACTGCAGGACTGAGAAAAACAGGACTTTTTGTTTCTGTGTCACAAACCTCATCTGGTCCTCACAGACCATAATGCATTCCTGAGCCCACAGGGGTGCCCATAGTGATTGTTTATCCACACGGTGGGGGTTAAATGTGCTCTTCTGATTGGTCAATTTGATTTTTTTAAGTTAGGTTTGGTCACATGGTCACAAAAAAGAACAATAAGGATAGTAAATAATGCAGGATACCATGATCATGATAATTTATTATGTTTAAAACTCTGAACTTTAATAGACTTCAAGACTCCTCAAATTATTTATAAAGCAAAAATAAACAACTCCCTGGGAACATACAAAATTGTTTATAGATGTAAAATGTGATTATAACTGAAGAAGGACTTTAGATTTGAGACAACAATTTGCTCGGACAGAGCTCAAAAGTATGTGTATTTCAATATGTGGAGTGATATTGTGGAATGGTTTGAACAACTTGATAAAAGAAGTGTTCATATATCTCGGTACTACTAAAAAAAAAAGATTTAAAAGATTTATTCTTGATAAAGGGAGGAGTGAAAAAATTGCCCTATTTTAAAAACTGTGTTTAATTTAAATTGTGTGATGTGAACATTATGTACTGTGATTATTAGGGATAGGTTTTTGATAAGCCCAGGGCTTCTTTTCGAATGAGATGAGCTTTTTGTTAATTTGATTTTTTGTGTGGTAATTTCCTTTTCCTTTTATTTTTCCAAGGAAAGGATGATAAGTTTTCAATGCTTCTTCTCTTTCTTCCACCTTTTTTTCATTCTCTGTTCTCGGTCCACACAGGTACAGTAATACCTCATACAGATTGGAAAATAATTAAATTGTACACATATTATTTACTATTTCAAGCATTTATAGCGTAACCATTTTAGTTGGAACCTCAAGTCGGTACACTGTAAAAAATTTGCAGCATTTTTGTCAAATCAACATTTATTTTTATGTTACTTTAACTTAAAATGAAGTTAAGCAATTTCAACTTGTTTTTATAGTTATGTCAACTCTCACGTACCTAGACACATAATTTTTTATTCTTTTTCGTGATACTGTCACAAATTTCTACGTTTTTTCTTGATCTATCACGAATTTCTGTTTACGTGTCAGTGTCACATATTGGTTACTCAACTATTTTTCCTATTTTCTTACCATTGTCGCTTGCGCTCTGCGTTTTTCCAAGCTCAGCACTGAGCGCCGACAGTTGAAAAATATTCAACTTTGGGTGAAAAGCTCCGCTCGTCAATGTCAGTTCTCACATGGCCGTCCAATCACGGTGGAGGAGGGGTGGGACATTACCACAGCAACCAACCGGCTCGTAGCTGAAGTATCAGAGCTACCAAAGAAAGCTGGCACTCAGCTGAAAAACAGCTGGCATTCGGCATCATCCACAGCTGGAATTCGATTTCAGCCATGTTGAACACGGCTAAAAACAACTTGAGGACGCCAAATGCCAGCTGTGGATGATGCCGAGCGCTTTTTAGCTGTGATACTTGAGCTGTGAGCCGGTTGCTTGTTGGGATACTTGTCCCGCCCCTTCTCCACTGTGATTAGACGGCCATGTGAGAACTGACATTGACGAGTGGAGCTTTTCGCCCAAAGTTAAATCTCTTTCAACTATCGACGCTCAGTGCCAAGCATGGAAAAACCACTAAGCACCTGCTTATTTGAAAAACGGCAAGTTTCCATTGGAATCAATTGAAAACATGCGCCGGCCGCGGGTGTAAAAGCTTTGGTGTGCACGCCCCCTAACACCAGGCTACAATGGTTTAAAATTTAGAAAATACAAAAAAACAATACTTAAAGTGACATCCTAATGCAAACACCAAATCTAACCCTAAACCGAAAATGGTTTGAAAATAGGTAAAAGCAGTTGAGTAACCAATATGTGACAATGACTCGTAAACAGAAATTTGTGATACGATCACGAAAAAACACGGATATTTGACAGTATCACAATCAAAAAATTATGTGCCTATAGGTAAGTAATTTTATGAGACTGGGTAGATTTTTTTTATGAAAACATTTCACTTATAAATCTGCTAACTAGTTTTGATTTATTAATAATATTTAAATGCTATCTATTGCTGCATTGCAAAACAATATATTCATATTCTAGCAACGCTCTCCAACATATTTTGCTATCATACTGCACTTATGTCCATTGTTGGTATAAGTAGCAGAAGGATGGTAATTTATGAGAAATACAGTTTTACACGACCTTGTTGTCAACGCTTCTGGTACAAAATTGTTCCTTAAATGGTAACGTTACAAGGTAGAAATTTGTACTTTGCTTTAAACATACAAAATTGTACCTTTGAGGGTAAAACCCCAGTGACAGCCACTTGTACCCTAAAAGGTACAGTTTTTTTTACATTGTTCAGTCATTTTGGCATTCATACAGTTTAAACAACCATTCTTTGTTAGTATAAACATACATACAACACACCTGTATCATCTGTACAGCAAAAGCGTGAAACGTTTTGAGTTTTGACACGTGTGTTTTAGTTTTCCAAAAGTGCATGAGTTTTGCAAACAAACCTAAACTTTTTTAAGGTTTTGCCAAAAGAGTGAATGATTTTGGGTTAAGGCCACATGGGAACTAAGTTCAGTGTTAGTTTAGTGTTTCAGCAATTCAGAAAAACAGTAAGAGTTTATGACGTATTTTTTTCTAAATGTAAAAATAAACATGGTGAATCAAACAGATTTTTACTCTTGTATATAATTCAGCTTGAACATAATTCAAATGAATAAGTCAAGTGGATGACTCAAAGGTCTTAAATTTTGGCAATGCCGTAAATGTTTTTCCAGTATTCCCAGGTCAAAGTCTATTTTTAGAAATGATTCTGGTGATGCTCCGTTTAACAGGAATTCTTAATGAAGAGTCTAAAACAAAAACATTATGCAATTACACAACTAACAATCAGTTTGTTTGAAATCCAGTAACTGTTCGTTAAAGTCTTTGTAATATCTCACTATGGAAAATTTGACACATCTTTTACATTATGCATTTATTACACAACTAACAATCAGTTTGTTTGAAATCCAGTACCTGTTTGTTAAAGTCTTTGTAATATCTCACTATGGAAAATTTGACATCTTTTGTTAAACTTGTCTGGCCACATGCCTACAGTAGCCCGTTCCAGAGAAATTCTAATAAAGAGGAAATCATTTATGGTGGCCATGTACTGTAAAGAGTCTTTAAAGTAAACAGCAAGCCACAAAATACCTAAAGTGAAAGAGAAATCAACTAAAGACGAATGCTGGAATCAAAAATACATTAATTGCTATGCATTATGTTGAGATTTATGGCAAAAACTCTGAATTATAAAGTCTATTATATTCATCTTGCTTATTCATTTAGTGGAGCATTATTCTGTACTCATTTGCCTTAATTTTTGGCCTTTCACTTACAACAGGCGGGGAAGACAGGAAATGATTTGGGGGGTTGAATGGAACACTGTTGAAAGGAATTGCCCACATGCACACCACAACTCAACATGTCAAGTCATGTGTACCTACTGCTTATTTTCCAACTGTGTCAAGTTAGATGCAGAAGAAGAAAAACACAAAAAAAAGAAAAACAGGCATACATGTCTGCTTTAACACATGATGGTTCAACCGGCAGGACCGAACCTTGACTGTCAAGATCCATGAAAGCCTCAGGTTATAAAATGACCACGGGAGCCCAAGGGCTTTCTGGTAAATATAGCACCAGCTACCAACTACAACCCATGAACTGACCAATAGGATAGGGTTTCTTAGTGCAAACTGATCACTATGACCCTCATGACATGTTAAGCATTTGTGATGTATCCCATGACTGACAGCAAACATTTTTTCAATACGTAAATCTCCCAAAATACTAAAATAACCATACATTGGTGTAATTGTAGACAAGACCATTCCTGTTCTTCCATACTTGGTTTTTATTCCCCATTAGTTTATTTCTATCTGAAATCCAGGGTCAGTTTGAAGAGAAGATTATCTATGTTTGATGATAAGGAGCAGGAGCCTGTAAGATTCTCCATACATGAACTGATGCTAATGAATGAAGTCAATTGGATTTTGAGTCCTGCAGCTGGCTGATTATAGCAGGAAATGGACACAGGACTGATTTAGCACACAAATGGCCATTACACCCCCTCCAAATACACTTTAATGTGTTTTTGCACATTAAATAATGTCATTTTATTGAACAATGAACAAAACAAAGTTCTAGAACTTTATCACTATATGACCCTGGAACCACAAAACCAGTCATAAGCAGTGTTCGAATTATGTCAACGATTATGGTGGGTCCCCTAAGCCCCCCTGTTATTATAGGATCGCTGTGATTTTACAAAAATGTGATCCTGGATTATAGCCAATATATTGCAGAGACCCATATATCGGCAGATATTTGGATTTTTTATTATCGACCTCAGCCAATCATTTTTTTTGAATCGGCCAGTAAATTCTTTATTACTAAAATTAGTTGTTTGTAATAAAAAAACAGTGTTATTCAAACAGTACCGTGAGATGACAGATCCACATTAATTATGTCTTGTAAATATATTTTAATTTAAGTGCTTTAAAAGGGTATATTTATAAATGTTATGCATAACAAATGTTTATTTAGTTTCAGCAATTTTCTTTTTGTCTCTTATTTACTGGAATTACATTTATCTGCCGATATATCAGTCAATTATCCATACAGCTTTCTTAATATCGGACCACTACTTTATAGGAGGACCCTCAATGCTTATAGGAGGTCCGGGACCCCCCCAGCCCCCTCAACACTGGTCATATGTCACACGGGTAGGCTATATTTGTAGCAATAGCCAACAATACATTGTATGGGTCAAAATTATATTTTTTTATGCCAAAAATCATTAGGATATTAAAGAGACCCCAACATTTTAATTCTGTCATTCTGAAAATTCAAAAACCGATCAGAAGCCCCATCGACTTCCATAGTATTCTTTTTTCCTACTATGGAAATGAGTGGGGCTTTTGATCTGTTATTTTTTTAGCTTTTATATGATGTACTGTATAAACCATCATTATTACACAGTTCTCTGGAATACTGTATTGTGTTGTCAAATTGCTTTTTAATAATTAATATAAGATAAGAGATTGGAAAGTTGCCAAATTTTTTTTTGACAAACAAATTTAGAATTTGAAATTAACAAAGCATATTAAATAATTAAATTTTGTGCTGTTGCTTAGTAGCCTTAGTATATATACTTCCATAGTAGTCTTTTTTCCTACTATGGAAGTCAGTGGGGCTTTTGATTTGTTCAGCTTTCAGATGATGTATAAATCTCAATAAAAAAACGACTGTTATGACCTTATTTGCGGACCAGGGTCACTTGCTTTTTTAATCAAAAGTGTGAAATATGAAAGATAACCTGCAGATGCTTGCCAGCCTGCTTTTGAAAAGGCAAGCAAAATACAATAGACTACTTACAATAGAGCAGGATATTTGCACATTAATTTATTACACAGTTCTCTGGAAAACTGCATTGTGTTGTCAAATGGCTTTTTTTAATAATTGACCTTTGTCACATCATGCAACATAATTAATCAAACTGCTGTGCTAGTTTCACATTTTTTACATAACAAAATCTCTTTTGTAATAATTTTTTTTTTTGTGATTTACTGTTTTCTACAAAAATTATCCTTATATTCTGTTAAAATATTGTAGGCTATCTTTAATATTGATTAAGGTCATGCCAAAGATTGAAATCAATGAGTGAAGTCAAGCTTTGATGCTCCTCATCTCATTATTAGATTATGAGACAGACAGGGTCACAAATCATTTTGAAAGGACTTCTTTGATATGTTCATGACTGACCAACTAAGTACCAACTGACTATATTCACTTACAAGGCAGTGGCTCTCAAGCTTTTTGGTCTGTGCCCATGTGGTCATAAAGGGATGGACATGGTCAGAAACAATGCTCAGGTAGGCCGTGGCATTTAAATGATGCCCAATTGGCACTATGGGGCCTAAATTGTGCAAAGAAAACATCCCCCACCATTACACCACCACTACCAGCCTGCACAGTGGTAACAAGGCATGATGGATCCATGTTCTCATTCTGTTTACGCCAAATTCTGACTCTACCATCTGAATGACTCAACAGAAATCGAGACTCATCAGACCAGGCAACATTTTTCCAGTCTTCAACTGTCTAATTTTGTTGAGCTTGTGCAAATTGTAGCCTCTTTTTCCTATTTGTAGTGGAGATGAGTGGTACCCGGTGGGGTCTTGTGCTGTTGTAGCCCATCCGCCTCAAGGTTGTGCGCGTTGTGGCTTCACAAATGCTTTGCTGCATACCTCGGTTGTAACGAGTGGTTATTTGAGTCAAAGTTGCTCTTCTATCAGCTTGAATCGGTCGGCCCATTCTCCTCTGACCTCTAGCATCAACAAAGCATTTTCGCTCACAGGACTGCCGCATACTGGATGTTTTTCCCATTTCACACCGTTCTTTGTAAACCCTAGAAATGGTTGTGCTTGAAAAACCCAGTAACTGAGCAGATACATTTATCATCAGACAAACAAAAATGGCACAATTTTTTTTTTTTGGAAAGATTTTAATAGTTATTGAATGTTCTACATCTTACAGTAAATATTATACAATTACAAACTTGGCTTAATTATGTCACAGAGATCACTAACTGATCTTCAAAAACAAAACAAAAAAACAATAAAAAAACCCATTATGATAAAAACAGAATTACACTTCATTTCACAAGTCTACTGTGGGTCTCCTTATTAAAATGGTTGAAGGACACGGCCCGGACATCTCGCTGGCACCAGAAACCGCGCTGTAGTGCGTAACACATGGGGCAAGAGGTCTTTAACACTCAATGAAGGGAGATCACTTCTGGAAGACTTTCCCATTTTTGCTTTACATTTCGAATGCAAACCATAAAGTCTCGTTCTCCGTACGGGTCAAACGTAAATCGCTGTTATCCTAAACAATAGTGTTATTCTGTAATGGCCTTAAAGTGAAATAACCCATCATTACTGCGGAAAGACTTTGACGTACTGTTGACGTGACACTGACTTCACTGGAGCTAATAACCCGCTGCATGCGTCACGGGCGCTAGTAAGCAATCGTTTGATCGATGCCCTGAAACAACACAACAGAACAGTGCACGGGTTTGCAATATTAACATCACGAGTTCAAAACAATCAAACGGAGGACAGGAAATCGAATGCTCACACCAAAACCGAATCGGGGCGAAAGCAACTCTCAGGGTTTCACAAGAAACAGTGTGTTTTAACAATGACGCACACCAAAATCTCCAGATGGAATGATGACGGGTAAATATATGAAACATCATAGCATAGCAGTCCGTTTTAAAGACCCTAACAGTGTTTTACTTTCTTATTATTTTTTTCAAATTACGTTATTGTATGGCTAAGAAGAGGAACTGGAATAAAGCATGTTAAACGTTTTACTACTTCACCACGTGAACGTTCCTCTTCACCACGTCAGGGTACGCGTATGGAGCGATACGAGGGTGTGCAAACAAGTACGGATGTTTCGTATTTCAGGAATTTTGAAATAATATTGAATGTCTGCTGACCTCGGATCAGCAAAATGAGGAAGAGAAAGCGAAATCAGCAAGTAAGTGAAGAGGAAACCCTTTGAAGACTTGTGCTCTGAAATGCCTCTCAACCACATGAACTGTAATTCACTCCACTCCAGATCAACTATAAAGATCTCCTATTGAAGAAAACTGAACATCAATCATTAATTAAAACTTTAAATAACACTTACGTAAAAAGCGCCTAAGTTACACGTCAGAGTGGATGGCAAATTCTGGTCGTACTGAATGAATCACCCGTGATATCTCCAAGTTCTCAATCGGTTTGTAAATGTTTCATTATGTCGACTATAGTTTTGCGATACAGTCTGAATTGTTGCAAAGATATAGAGTAAATATTTCATTGCTTGATGTAATACTGAAGAAGGGGCACAGAGGGCAAAATTTTATTATCAATCAATAATCTGTTTTTACATTTGTTGGAATGGCCTTGACTTAGACTTGCTCAAGCCAAACATACATTACTGTAACTTTACTACATTAGAAACCATTTGGTCTTTTATAGTTCCAGATCCTAATGTAGTAAAGTTACAGTCATGTTTAGGTGAATCTCACCCTAAAATAAAAAAGAAAAAAGTTTTTGCTTAAACAGCATGAAGCAAATCAGTTCTCGCCTAATTTTTATTACCGTAATGTAAGCAAAATAACGTTAATAAATTCATACTTTTGATTTTTTTACTGTAATGCAAGTAAAATAATAATGGCAATAATAAAGCTGCATTAATGCAATGAGAATTTAAAGAGGAAAAATGCAACGTATATATTTTAGGGTAAATTGTGACCTGGACATGTTTGGGTGAGATTCACTTTCTCTCCTTTATTTAGGGAATGTGTTTTAATGTAACGCATTAATAAAAGCAATCCGTAAGCTGCGATTCAACATGATGCAACCATGCTTAGCGAGGGCATAGTTTTCATCCGATTACACTATACTGCATTCAAACGCATGACACATGCATTACTAGACTTTATTACTTTCACATAAGATCAGAGAATCGGTTCTCCCCACGTTGAGCTTTACTATATGGAAACAGTGGTCGATTAGCCAAAACAAGAACTTAAATGGAGCGATACTGTGTTTTGTACTGACAACAATATTACGTCCAGAGACATACCGAGACTAATGGTTTCTAGATTAAATGCTTGTTTTTCTTAATTACATCATTAAATATGAGAGTGTACCGTATAATTGGTTAAGTTATGTCTATTTGTCAATGTGCAATGCTTTAGTATAACATTTCGTAGTATACTTGATATGTCACTTCTGAATACACTATTCATGGATACGAGGCCTCGTATATACGAACTTAAAATTCTCTCGAAAACGTTTGTAAATTACAATTAAAAGCCACTCAAGCAGGCCGTTCTTATTATTGCATTGATCGACTACCCTTTTACGCTTAAAATCTGTGCAACTGTAGGCTTACAGACCCAAGATTTCACAGAGGACCAGGGATTAGATATCAGCCACTCTTGACCCAAAACTACATGGTTGCTTTTAGTGCTATCTAGGTTGCGATAAAATCCCTTTGAATCCTGGATGCGATCTTAATGGTCAAGTCAAAGTAGTGTCTATCCTATCCGTCCTCGACGTTGGCACACATCCATTGGGTTCAATGCCACTTTGATGACATCACACCCAGAGGCTCCAGCTAAGTGCCACTGATACATTTTTTTCCACGCCGTAAACCGTGGGTTCCCCACGAGCGTGACGCCAATTTCCCTGCGAGAGCACCCGTGCACACATTTATATAAATTGAATATACACGATATAGAAGCTTACGCTATCCTGACACATAAGCTAATAAAGTAACCGGCTCACTCGAACGTTCCCTATTTAGTGAATAACTAAGATTACTGTATGTACTCGATATCCTAATGAAGGTTAAACCACATTTGCACTGGCCTACTAATGATATATTCCTTACAAATCTACAGGAACACAGCAACAAGCTGGAAGACACCCTTGTTATCGATGGAAACGAAATCTGATGAAAGTAAATAAAAAAAACAAATAAAAAATGTTCCCGGTGAGAGAGAGCGGTGAATGCCGAAATAAAAGTTTGCTGTAAATAAAATAAAAAACCCTGTGCTGATATCTAAAGGTTATAAAATTTGGCAGCATAATCGAGTGAATGACCCGAGGGGTGCTGATATTGCGTCGGTACATTCCTACACACCAGCGTTTACACTGAACACAAAAGAGGAATCGCTTGAAGAGGCGTGATTGGTCGAAATCGTTCTGGAGCTCATACAGATATAAATGTGGAACACTGAAGAAAAAAAAAAAAACGAATGCAAGAACGTCATCCCAAAAAACATGAGGAGAAAACTAAAAATTAAATTAAAAGATAAAAAAGCAGCTTTTACAAAAACACATAAGAATGCATAAAGTGACCCTTGCACTTTTTCTCTTTTGTTCTTGCAAACAGACGTGGTGGCGCCTCACTGTTGATCACAGAGCGCCAATGTAAGACTTTAGTAGTTGCATACAATGTTTGACTCCAGATCTGTGATTAGAGAAAGAAAAACAAACATTCAGTGACTGGATCGAACTGTATGGGTGAAGCCGAGGTGTCGGGTGGGAGGGGACTTACATGATTGGCAGGTGGGCTCTACCAGTGAGGTGGCACATAGCTGTACCCAGGTGTTCCTTGGGGTCGATATGTTGGCACGGTGACGGGGTGTCCTCCGATCTGAGTGTGCTGAGGGGTAGTCAACAAGGTACCTGTCGAAAAGAATCAAAAGATTATACAACAATATTTTTTGATTACGACCGCAAGAGCAATTGAAATTATTGCATCGCAAATGTGCACATTGTTATAATTTGCAATAATGGGCATTGTTTCAAAGCAGCTCTATGAAGAAAATGTTAAATATATAGTATATAGAGTAGAATATATGGTATCACGGACAAAAAAAACTAAAACAGTATACACTTGTTTTTGACTTGGCTTAAAGTCATAATGAAATTTAAATAAGAAAATATTGTAATATTGTGGTATTTGTTTTACAAATGACTTATCTGTGAGCTTCATTATTTTTTAAAAATCTTTATTTAATCAAAAATGCAAACTTCCTCCCCTTCTCAAAACAACCTCTTTTTACCTCCGATCATTTGGTATGATCATAGACTGTATAAAAAGATGGACGACGCCCATTAGCTCTCTCCCATTGGTGAAAAGTGAAGCCGCCAGTGTCCCGATACGGCGCTGACATCTTGGGTCTTGAGTCTGCGCAGTAGCGATTTGGGACCAGTCCTGCGCAGTAGTGAGCAGGAAGTAAAGCCGCGAAAGCAAGGCCCCACCCTCGCTCTCGCAGAATGCGCTTATCACAGCTGTCAATCATGACGTGACACCACTGTTTTTATAAAATTAAATAAGTAACTAAAAACAAAGTTATTTTAAAAACAAACACTTGAATTTACATCAGCGTGATTAAAACTACAGTTAATGACAGAAAGCAGCTTCGGGAAAAAGATATTTGAAGTGTAATTAAATTGTTTAGTTGGTCTCAAGTCCCATTGAATAACATGGGGGAGGCGGGGTTTATGACCTATACTGGGACCAGTGACACGGGGGCGATCGAGACATTTTGGCTTCACTTTCAGGGCTTGGGTATGATTGGTAGATGGGGTCCAGGAAGAGATTGCAGCGATTAGCAAACACCAACATGACCCAACTTCAAACGATCCAATCAGTTCTCGATGGACGGAATACAAGTCCAACCTTACCTTTATTTATTTTAGAAGCCATTTCAACTCGAATGTAGGTCACAACGGGGAAAATAAAACAATCGCTACTTCTGTTTCATGGCGACTTTAAGCCTTGTCTGTGAAACTGGGACTTAATGATTTTGAAATAAATCTGTATCATCGAAATGAGAAGAAGTCTGAAAAACTCGTTTTACCAGCAGACATTGCCATCGTTGTCCCTGCCACCATACCCATGGCCACTCCGTTTGAGCGTGGGGCGGGTACAGGAGCTGGGTAGATGGCAGAGGGGATGCTGTTGGGCTGAACCACGGTGGTGTGGTGGATGACATGAGGCTGAGCGGCATACACCGGCTGTGTGTAGTAAGCACCCTAAAGAGAAGACAAAGTGAACGTAAGACCAAAAACATGATATCAAAGAGACTTTTATGAGAAGAACCAATTAGTCAAAACATCACACTAAGAGACTTACCTGAGCATAGAGGTTCTGCTGGGGATAGGCACTTCTAATGGGGTACATGGCCGTTTGGTAAGGGTTAGGAGATGGGGAGTAAGGAGGGGGGGCTCCATTGGTCTGAGTAGGGGGCACTTTATAAGGCGTTCCTGCTGTATATCCTAAAAGAATGAGAAAGAGACAAAGCGAGAGGAATGCTGTTAGGTAAAACTCAAAGCATCTCAGCTGTTGTATACTAATCGAATGATGCTCACATCATATTCGAGAAGCAATTATTCACATGGGTTTATATGTGGAGAGTCGCCACCTTGTGGTGAGCAGTGGTAAAGAACTGAACTGTAGTTTGTAATTCGACAAAAGTGCATATATGAACTACAAACATACACATTCACAATATTACAATTAAACACACCATCTGTCAGGTAGTAAGTTAATAAGTAACTTACAAGAGGTGAAAAAGTGACAAGTTTAGGAATGTAATCCCTGTATGTGAGTCTAGGGGCTTCCCTCTCTGTAAAGTGTCATTTATATTGTGCATAGGTTCCTACGACATAGCAATGGCTATGCGTAGCTCGACGTGTACCGCGCCGCACGTGCTGTGATAGGTCTGCTAGAACCCCTCCGTAGGACCTACGCACAACTATAATAAGCCCTTAAGAATCATTTTTTATTTTAACATGTAAAGTAAGCATTATAACTAGTACTCTGACTAAATAAATAAAGTGACTTGCAGACTACTTCATGGCACAACTGGATGGTCCAAAAAGACGAGGATGCTGTTCTCTTGATTCTAACTGGCCAAAAGACTTCAGGCGCTGTACCAAAAATGAGAGATGCCTACTCAGTCCAGTCTACCCATTTCTGACTCATGTGATGTTTATTGTGCTTGCAGACCAACCACAAACACCAAAAAAATCCCATCGGATTTACATGATTTACATAAATTACATATTTTAATCACAACGACAAATTCTGCTGAAAAGCGGCTAGTTTGCAGGTATGCATGAGGCATCACTTTATCTTATCATTAGCTATACAGTTTAAACACATTGATAAATCCAACAAACTAAAACTCAGTTGCTACACGCTTCAACCACCGTGAAGAAGCAGATTCAATCACCTATACTCAATAATCTAATGCAGAATTCCTGTCAAACGTTCCAATTTGCATTAGCAGTGCATAAGATGATGGGTTTGAGTCCCGGGAACACACATGCTGATAAGCCTAGAGCTTGAATGCAAGACAACAGCACAGTTATTTTAATGAACTACTGCTGCTATTATAACTCAAAGCCAACATATTTGATCTTAAACACTGCAGTACTATGCACTGTAAGATATGAACTCTAAAACACTGCAATGCAAAGACACACTTAGGGGCTAATCACACCAACCGTGCTTTAAACGCTTCGAAACGCAAGGCGCGATGCACTGCCTTTTTTTAAAAAGAGCAGTGCGACGCGGCTTTTTATATTGCTAAGCAACCAACGAGTCAGCTGCGTGAGCGCTCTTTTGCTGTTAACTGTCATATTAGCAGAAACTTTAAAAAGAGACAAATACGCAGGAGAGAGTGAGCGAGTGTAGTCCGGTTCTTCAAAGCAACTGTAACGGCGCATTCACAAGGGGCGTCAGCGTTAACGCTTCCCATTCACTTGTTGTGATGTTATGCGTTGCCGAACTGAATTGTGGATCCGTCGGTGCCGCATCAGTGCCGTTGCTTGCGGCAGAAGTTGAACATTTCTCAACTTTTCAAGCGGGAACGCGTGCGTCAGCCAGACCAGATCGCCTTATGCAAATAAGCTAGGCAGAGCCAGCCAATTACGTTTATGGAAGAACGGAGCATGTGTAGCGGCCACTGTGATTGGCTGTTGGCCACGCTTCAGACAAGCCTTCCGTTAAGCGCTAACGCTTACGCCCCGTGTGAATGCACCGTAAACATCCCTCACCACAACGTAAGGCCCGCCTCTCCCCTCATTCGATTAGACAATGGAAAGACGCGAATGACGTCGAGCGCTTCTCCGCTCTCAGCGTTCAAAGGCGCGTGCTGCGGCCGGCGGCAAAAACCGCAAGGCGCTCAGCGCGCATAAACAGCGCGCAAACGCTCCCTGCCCATAGAATATCATTCAAATAAGGCGCCTGCAACTGCCATAAACGCTTTTGGTGTGACTGGCCCCTTACGGTACATTCACACGGGGCGTAAGTGTTAACGTTTAACGGAAAGCTTGTCTGAAGCGTGGCCAATAGCCTATCCCTGTTTCCGCAACACAAGCTCTGGTCTTCCATAAACGTAATTGGCTGGCTCTGCCTAGGTTATTTGCATAAGGCGATATGATTGGCTGACGCACGCGTTGCCGCTTGAAAAGTTGAGAAATGTTCAACTTCTGCCGCGAGCAACGGCACTGATGCGGCGCCGACGGATCCACAATTCAGTTCACCAACGCTTGACGTCACCCATTAAAAGTGAATGGGAAGCGTCAACGCTTACGCCCCGTGTGAATGCGCCATTACGGCATCAAGGCTTTCAAAACCAAAGACAGCAAAATTGTCTATCCTGGTTCTGCATGTAAAATTTTTAAAAAGGCAATCCCAGAATGCACTGCAATAAGCTCAGTGAAACAACGGACGGTGTGAGAAATACTGAGTATAAACTTAACACTGTCCAATAGTAGAGTCACTCTCATGAGGTGAAATGGTGATAAAGGTGCATTATGGTATAGGGCACAGGTCTTCAATGGGGGTCTGTGGTGGTATTATCAGAGGTCCGCCCCAAAAATAGTTTGAATTCAAAATAATTTGGGGGATCAAGAAATTAGACATAAAAAAATGCCATAGGCTAATAACAATATATTAAAACTTGATTAGAAATGAATTGCAGACTGTTCCCAAGTTATAATCTATTTAGTAAATTTAAAATGTAATGTAGTATGTTAACAGCATGTGACTGTGAATACAGAAAAGAATTCTTTTAATATATTTTACATCCAGTCTTAAAGGGGAGACCTGCCTTTTTCCATGTTTAAGTGCTATAATTGGGTCCCCAGTTCTTCTATCAACCTAGAAAATGTGAAGAAGACCAACCCAGTAACTTAGTTTTGGTGAACCATTCTCTGCAAGCATGCGAAAAAATAGGTAATTAAAATGTGGCTCCCCTTGTGACGTCATAAGGGGATCTTATTTGCATTTAAAAGGGCACATCCCAAAATGGCACATTTTTGCTCACACCTACAAAGCGGCAATTTTAACATGCAATAATCAATTATCTGTGTGGTATTTTGAGCTAAAACTTCACATACGTACTGTGGGGACACCAAAGATTTATTTTACATCTTAAAAATTTCCCCTTTAGTTTGATACATGAACTGAGGGTCCCTACTCCTCCTCTTTATCCATTAGGGGTCCTTGGCCTCAAAAAGGTTGAAGAGTTCTGTTCTAGGGCTCATAAAGTCCATTTCCAAAGACACTGGATGACCTTGGCACTCCTTTCATTAAAACCTTCTGTATATAGCTATGAGAGAATAAAGGCTTTTTAATGAAAAGAGATTTATAGTATGCATCACCAAAGTATGCTTTCATAAGAGCCAAATATGCATTTAAACCAGCGCAGAAATTCACAATGAAGATCACATCTATAGGTACTGATGTGTGCGTGATGTGTGTACTGGTATGTCTTACAGTGGTTCTACTTACAGTACTGTACAGTCTGTGTTCGTGTGTGAATGTTGTATAGATCAACATGGGAACACACAGCAGTTACAGTAGAGTATAGTAATCATATTTACTGAATGCGGTAGAAGATGCCTGGTACTGCCTGCTCTCTGAGCCAGCGTCCACAGCCAGGTCATAGGAGCTTTCTCCGGGCCCCGGAGCTGATGCGGTCTGGGGCCAGGCCTGCTTCACCAGCAGCACTGTCCCAAACAAACACAACAACACAAGAAGAGTTACACACATACTTCAGCTCAAAGCAACAGCTGAAACTAGACTACAACCGACCGACGGAGACCCAACCACGCTTGCGCACTACATAACCACGCACACTAGTCCTCACTAAAAGCACTCGTGTTACAGATCAAGCAGCCTTTCTAGTGAGCACACTTCAAACCTTAAACGCCTTTAGTTCAGGGGTGTCAAAGACACAACTCATGGATTATTCATAGAAAATAGGATATATTCATAATATTATTTTCTTTTTAGCTACAGCAAGAGAGAGAAACTTTTTAATCTGATGTGTTGGATGTCTCGCATACACTTCAGAAAGTGAACAAAAGAAGTAAACTATCAGTTAAAGTATATATATTGTACATATTATTATAAACAAAATGTGAAACAGTCTCATAACAATTTTTTAACAATTCATATCATTAATCTTATAAAACATCTTATGAAAAGTTTGCATTTATATCATGTATTTTATAATTTACTTTACTCCTTCCTATAATTTTTTCTTACTGTATGTTCGTAAAAGGCTGCAACGCTGCTTTGCAACAATACAAAACTATAAAAGCAGCACAGAAATACATTTAAATGTAATCGTTTGTGAGGATTAATCACAACATAGAAAACGTTCACATCAATACATTTCAATATATGTAATTATGTAAGATAATCTAACCAATTGAAGCAAATGATTTCCTCAAATTTTTGACTAAACATAGTCAATATTTCATATATAAAATGCAGTAAAGCATGTGACCCTGGACCAAAATACTGTCTTAGGGGTAATTTTATTTATCTATTTTATTTTATTTATCTAAAAAGCTGGATAAATAATCTTTCTATTGATGTATGGTTTGAAATGATATGACGATATTTGGCCAAAATACAATAAAATCTGGAATCTGATATAAAATATCTAAATATTGAGAAAATCGCCCCTAAAGTTGTCCAAATGAAGTCCTTAACGTCACATATTACCAATATAATATAATAATAATTTTATAATATGTATAACAATATATAATAATTTTATTTATATATTTAAGTTTGGAAATTTACAGAAGAATCTTTGCATAAAGATCCTTAATTTATGCATAAAAGAATGCATAAATATAATATAATATAAATATACATATTTAATATACTAATGATTTTTAGCATAAAAAACAATCATTTTGACCCATGCAATGTATTGATGGCTATTGCTACAAATATACCCGTGCTACTTTTGTACGTATATGTAAATGTAATCTAATGGCGCTTTTCCATTGCATAGTACCCCACGGTTTAGTTTAGTTTGGGTCGGGTCAGCTCACCTCACTTTGGCGTGGTTAGCTTTTCCATCGAGTTTAGTATCACTTCGGAGTGGGAGGGATTATAGGGGTGTCGTTATATTTACGCTGCCTACTGCTGTGACATCATACACGTGAGAGCGTCGCTGTACATTCCCATACATTCATTTATTTCTCAGTCTGCCACAAAATTAAAATTGGCCACCACAAATAGATGTTTGCACATCGCGTTTATAACTACCTCTGTCTCACATGACAGTTTCTGTTCAAACACCTGACCCGTGGCGTCAGTCGACGGCGCTCCGCTGAGCCTCATTCAAGTTGCATTTAAGCATATATAATGCGGACGTGCATGTCGCGAATGTGCCGCCACAAACTGCAAGTCTGGAAAAAACTGTTATGGTGTCCTGGATTCTCAACCTGCAGATGTTTTTCATCGCTAAAAGGGTGTTTGGAAACTTATAGCAGAACACAGATAACAACAGGTTTGCTTGAGACAGCGCAAGCTAGCAGTAAGCTAAAGCTAATATTTACATTATAGCGATGACGTGACGATTCTCTCAGACCAATCAGTGATCTACAGTGTTTTCGCGTCACGTTTGGTATCAGCTCGGGTCGCTTGGAACCCCAACCGAGGTGGTACGAAAAAAAGTATCGGGTACTACGTACTTCACCCAATGGAAAAGCTCCCAAAAGTAAGCTGACCCGACCCAAACTAAACTAAACCGTGGGGTACTATGCAATGGAAAAGCGCCATAAGGCTCTCTTGTCAGCAAAATTTTTTTCATCCATTTTTCCAAATTCTGTGGGAAAACAAGTCATTTTAAAGTTGTCGGCTTTAACCTACTAATAAATAAAATAAAAACATTAAGATGTGAGGCAAACAGGTTCCAGCTCAAACATATTAACAGTATAACAAACTACTAATACAAGCTTGGTGCAGAAGTGCAATGTCACTTTACTGCCAAGAGGAGGCGACAATGAGAGGCGGATGAGCAACAAACAAAGAGAAGTGCTGGAATGACACAATGGCCACCGGAGTGCTGCACATAAGCATCACAACACTTCAGTTTACTTGCATGCTTTAATATGCATGCTGCTGCCGGGTTTATTAGGGGCAGATTTTCAACTATTTAACAGAAATTGCTGATGCCGTAGAAAGGGAGGTGAAAGAGAGCCATGTGTTTGCATAACAAGATGCATTTTTACTATTTCAAATGAGGAATGATTCTTCTGCACATTATCAATACATTAAAAAGTCAAAAAAACTGAGGTCCACTTGCTTTTAAACAGATATTTGGGGGAACCATATGTGACCCTTCCTGTGAAATATATCTCATGATATGACATTAGGAGCATCAAAGTTTGACATAATCTTACTCTGTTAATATCGAAGATATCAAGATTATATTTTCACAGAATGTTTTTTACATCATGTAGGATGATTTGAAGTACATCACAAAAAAAATCACTTGAGAGTTTTCATAGGCAGGGTCACGTATGAGCCAGCAGAGGGAGTAATATAATGTGCTGGACAAACATATTGACAAAAGTGCTGACCAAGTGTATAGATCAAGCCCAGGCTAAACCCAGCTCAAATTAAAAAATGACCAAGAAATCTTCCAGAGGAAGATTCAAACTTTACTTCAACCAAGCTAAATAACCTACACAGCAAATATATGAATCTGAAAGAGGTGTCAGACGGGTCGCATTCAAACACCACAGGTGAAATTTATACAACCATCTGTTCAGGGCTGCACTATAAATGACCTCACATCCGAAACATTCAAAATCTGATCCATAAACAAGACTGCTTAAGCAAACACATTTCACAGTTTTTGCAAAACACCGCTTCAAACTCCACACTAAAAGCTGTGCCAAACACATCCGTTAACATAACACAAGAGGAAAATTAATCTTCAAATCACTTAAATGTGCTTCTCTTCACGAAATGCACCTGAATACAGCTTTTAAACTTCAATGTAATCACCAGTGGGACTATTTGCCTAAAAGCTTCACATAATCTGCCTGATCATTATGAGTTATATACCAAAATTATTTCAATGACTGAATAAAACACTTACTATGGATGTTCATTACAGTAAATTTTTCAGATAAAATTAATTTGATAAGATTTTAATATAAAATTGTTATTTAGTAAAAATACAGCTAAACTCAAGCATAGACACATATGCAGTACAAATGATTTCTCATCAGGGCCGGGTCTAGTGGGAAATTTGAACGTGCAAAAGGACATATTATAAGACTTGAATTGAACATCCATTGTTTTAGTGTATGAATAATTTTTGTCGAGAAATGGCTGCCCACCCAAAAATCCTGACTTCCCCCCAGGTATGCATGCCTAGTACCGGGGCCTGTTTCTCATACAAATTATTACTTTACCAGACCGTCAAGGCAGAAATACTTTGCGTCATTCACAGGCCATTCACAAATTAAAGTTAGAAAAGTGGCGAAATGCACCACGCATTAACAAATATTTTTTTCTTTTAAATAATAATATTGATCGGTCATAAATTCTTAAAGTCGGTTAACTGGTCAATATGAACATCTCTAGTACATACAGTCCTTAACAAATGTATTATATCACCAGTCTATTTGTCTCAAAGATCATCATGAAGTGTATTAAAGTCGACTCTTTCCTTTTAGAGAGTTCTCGATGTTTCATTATTTTGAACAGGCATAGTCAAAATAAGGGTAAAGGTGACTGATATTTTAGCCATACAGTACAATTTCATCAGATTTTTTTTTTTTTGGATAAGTGTCCTTTCCAAAATCTATGCACTGCATGGATGATTATAATGCACATGTAAAGTAAGTGTAACATTAACCTCCTAAGATCCGAGTTTTGGTTTGTCTTTTTTTCTCAGATTTCTATCAGCTATTTTGCGGTTAGGAAGAACCAATGAATATAATAACTAAATTTTTTTCTAAGAACATGAAGCAGTGTATTTGTCTGTGTTTGTGTACAACAGGTTCCCGTTACACAGAATTAAGTATTATGGTGCAAACATCAAAAAAATTCATGTCCACATATGTGGACATCCAGGGCTTAGGACGTTAGCTTATATGCTTAATTAACTTAATACAGACATTATTTATTGATCAGCCACCTGCCCATTATCTGGTACACTGTTATATGCATTAGGAACTGTGTGTGTGTGTGTGAACACATTTGTGTACACTGTGTGTTTGTTACAGCTGTATGGTTATATCTTTAAGTGGAGCACAAACTTACCTGCAGTAATACATTTATAAACTAAATATATATTTAAATAATTTGCTTTTCAAGAGAAAATACAGAGGCTTAGATATGCAAGTACAATGTGTGCATGTGTACACAAACCTTGTGGATATCCTGGGCTGCCCGTCTGATAAAGATTGGTTGTGTATGCTGGGGCAGTCGTCGGGTAACCTCCAGGATAACCTGTAAATATAAAGAGACAACAGTTTAAAAATGCCTATAACTAAATATTTAAAGAAATGCATCAGATTTAAAAAAAGATGCTGATGTCATTGTTGGAGTCAGGCCGGTCTGGATGCTCAACTATTTAAAGAAAACTAATATATTATGCTGGGAAAGGAGAAAAAAAATGTACACATTGAACTATACATTTAGATAAAAAACATCTGACAGACAAATTTATGTTATATACTAAAACAGATTACTCTCTGTATAACCTCTGTCAAGCAGAGAGAAAGGTGAGGTCTTTATTGAAAAGGATGAGCACAGATGGTCTCCATCACATCTCAATAAGACTCAGTGAAACCCAGCACATCTCTCGCTTACTAAACAACACAAGCTGTCAGATGTGCAGGGCTTCTCGGGAGAGGACCGTTTAATCTTAACAACTCATCATCGCACTTTAACAACACCTGGCCATTTGTTAAATATCCCTATAATTTTTATTTTCATCATATGCTGTTTTTGTGATCATGAGTTAATCTTACACAAGGCTTTGATTTGCATGTAAACATTTATTTCACTTTGTAGAAAACCCTGAGATAAAACACAATTAATCCCAAAATGACAGAAATGTGAATTTTGGTCAATGTATAAATAAGCTTTTGTTTTTCTATTGACCCCCTGCAAATCTGTCATGAACCACTAGGGGTCACTGAATCCTATAGGACACCAGTAGAGATTCTTTATGTATTCTCCATCTCAGCATCTCTCCAATCAAATGACCTAAAAAACTCATCAATCCATTCAACTGTCCTCACAAAGACTAGTACAGTTATCTCAGAATTTGCTAAAAAAAATTATCTTTAAAGAAACCTACCCATATTTGAGAGGTGATAAAACAAACAAATAAAAGTAGGATAAAACATTTTTTTTTTTTGAAAGCGGAGTTTTTTTCTTTCATTTAATATATTGTATGTTTATATATTTAAAGAGGAACATTTTCTGGAAGGCATTTAACTTTTGTAAAAAATCATAAAAAAATGCTGCCGCTGGCAGGCAACTAAAAAAAAAAAAAACGCTGGCGGGGAAAGAGTTACTGACATTAAATTAAAAGCAAATGGAGATCACTGTATTTTGAAACATCATCCAATGATAACCAAAACCTAAATCTCAAATTCTAACAGCTTCTTTAGTTCATTTGCTAAACTTTTAATCTCAGATTCAGTGCTCTCAAAATTATCTTAATCTGTCAAATTGAGACACTTAAATATGACCATGGACCACAAAACCAGTCATAGGGTTCAATTTTTGAAGCATCAATGCTGAATAAATAAGCTTGCCATTGATGTATGGTTTATTAGGACAGGACACAATTTTGCAGAGATACAACCATTTGAAAATCTGGAATCTGAGGATGCAAAAAAATCTAAACAATGAAAAAAGATCGCCTTTTAAGATGTCCTCAGCAACTGCATCCACTTACAAAAATAAAGTTAATGTTAACAGTAGGAAATTTACAAAACATCTTTATGGAAAATGATCTTTACGTAATATCCTAATTATTTTTTTGGCATAAAAAGAAAAATTTATAATTTTGATCCATACAATATATGTTTGTCTACTGGTACAAATATACCCGTGCAATGTATGACTGGATTTGTGGTACAGGGTCACAAATCTGCAAATGACAAAGACATCAAATAATTCGAGCTTTGCTACTTCTACACTGCATCTTGTCTCGTTGTGTTTTTTATTTCCCCTTTAGACTTCTCAGACGAGATTAATTTTAAATCAATGCATTATATCTTATGAGCTATAAAAGACATAACTGAGCAATAAAATCTCTGGGTAATTGCAGTGGGAGAAAGAAACAATGAAAGAGACTGAAGATGGAGAGAGAGAGAGCATTGAGATGTTGCTGTGTAAACACGCTGTATTGACAGAGAGAATCCCTTCAATGAGAGCACATTAAATATGAGCTTACGGTTGCTATGACGGCAGACAAACACCTGCTATGAGTGACACACAGGCATACACACACGCACGCACGCACACCCACACACACACACTCGAGGTAAGGCGCTTGCATTCATTAACATTACACGCTAAACCTAAATGTGAACACGTTTTATAGGATTATTCCACTTTCGCATTCACAATGAACTTTAGTGGACCTCAACAGTTTACATGATACTTATTAATTTCTTTGTGTCAGTTTATTGTTTAAAATGGTCCGCAAGTGTGCATTTCACATATGTAACCTGTGACCTTTCAATGTGATTGCATAATATGCAGGGTCGCGCTGGCGCATCTCACGGCTAGTGCAAGATGAGAAGTTGTGGTTTTAAAAGTAATTTTTTTGCTAAAATGAGGATTGTTTCGCTAGATAAGACCCTTATGTCTCGGTTGGGATAGTGTAGAGCCCTTTGAAGCTGCATTGAAACTGAATTTTAAACTTAGGGTCCTATGATTTCTGCAATGCGTAAACGCAGACGGAATTACGGAATGCAAGCATAAAAATTAAATTGTCACGGAATTCGGCACATTTTGCATTAAGTCATTTTTAAAACCCATTATAACTCATTTTCAAATGCTAGTTTTTGTTTCATTGATCAGCAAATGTCAGAAATACGCAGAAACATTTTCCTCTTGTGTTATGTTGGACATGAAGAAAGGAACGTGCGTTTCTCGTTATGCATTACAAACTATAACAAGCGTGGCCTTTAGAGCGAAAGCAGGTTTTCATCAAAGCCTGGGACACAGCAGATTAAAGGCACAGTATATTATATTCTCGCATCTTCCAGTATATTAAAACAGTGCAGTTTTGGGTCTTAAAGTGACAGTAGCCAGCTGCTTTCTGTGTCAGAAATGTTCATTACACACAAAACTGAAAATCACTCATGACTAAACAACGTTTGTAGATGTACATTTTTATTCATATAGTGAGGACTGTGCAGTGATTTATTTGTATTTATTGCTTATGTTAAGTCAGACTGTTGACAAACAATTTCATAAGTAATATATTTACTTTTAATACCGATGCCTGAAAGGTCAAACAAGATGAGTATAGTATTATGATTAAAAGAACTAAACTAAAACTAAACATTCGGTTGCTTGTCAATAGCATGCTTAAAGTACATTGTGTGACAACTAAAATACATCGGCCTGTATGTCATTTTAATTAAAGCTTTCAATAAATAACTCTTTAATTGTATTCAATTAATGTTTTCAGTTGATAAGATATGCTTTTTGATCACTGAATTTTTTTTTTAAACCATTAAAACCAGAAAAATGAAAACACGGAATTTAAAAATAAATGAAATGGAATTTGGGAAAAAATAAAAACAATTTCATAAGGCCCTATAAACTGCATTAAAACTGTAAACTGTTGAGGTCCACTAAAGTCCACTATATGGAGAAAAATCTCAAAACACGTAATTTCTTTTTGACTTAAAGAAAAATAAATGTAAAAGCTGTCCAAACTGAAAACAACTTGCACTGACATATCTTAAAATATATCAGTGCCTAATGTTTTGCCTCAAAATGCACACAAGTAATGTAAGGCATTAGTAAGGCACGTTTAAAACTAGTTATATTTTCTAATTAAACTAAGGCCTAGTCCTGTCTTAAACTAATCCCTGTCCAGGAATCCACCCCAAAAATATCTTTGGTGATTTTTGTATGAAAGTTGCGTAATCCTTTAACACTGTGATATTTCGGTTCACTCAGCGCTCTGCAAGTATGATGTTTTTTTTCACAAAGAAATCGGGGTGTGACGAGATATCGTGCGACGAGATCTCGCGAGATTAAATGTGTTGAGATTAAATGAGATTTTTTGTGGAGGTGCTGGCCGTTTCTCAAATAAAAGACTGCATCTTTCGGAGGTTGCATTTTTAAACTGCATTTACTTCATCACTGTCTTATTAGAGACTAACAATTATAAAGTTTACTAATTATTTAGTTAATCGCAAATTGTTGTAATATGCTCATGACTTGCGAATGTTATACTCAGTTAATGATCTGAAATAAACCTTGATGACGTTTGCAGCCTGCAAATGCGACCTCCGGAGGATGCAGCTTTCTGTTTGACCCTATTACAGTGCATGCTTATATTTGTCTTTTACTGCTTTTGCTTTTTTGTTTGGGTTTTCAATAATGTTCGTTTGTGAACTCGTGTGAAGTCTGAGACGCGTTGTGTTTGTCTGTTGATCAGTGTCAGATGTGTCTCAGCAGATTAAACCTTCACTCAGAGTTTACATGATTTAATGTCTGCATGTTCTTGCTCAAAAAATGACAGTGTCTGTATCATTTCTATTGTAAAGAAATGGACATATAATAAAATATTAATATGGATTTAAACATTGTTTGACTAAAAATAAGCGTTTCTCTCCGTCTAAAGTGAAAGTGAAAGTGAAGACAGGGTCCGCTAGACGAGTCCTCTATCGCCCCCTGCAGGCATTTGTTATAATACATACATAATGCTTTTTATTTATAGGCCACAAGTGTAATGTATTTGTTAATGTTGTCTAATGTAAATTGGTTTTAATACCTTATTTGAACCAATTATTATTGCATCTGCGTTATTATGTAATTTTAAATGCTACTGCTCACTTGGGTCTATTTTTAATACCCCAAAATAACAAATTACTTCATTTTCAGTTAGCAAAATAATTGTTAGGCCCAGTCCTTGATTAGTTAAAACATTTAAAAATAATGTGATTTCAGTTTCTTATTCATTTATTTTATCATTGAGGGTTTCTTAAAAAGTGTAAAAATATCGTCTTGTCTCGTTCTCGTGAACCCAATCTCGTGTTTCGTCTTGACTCGTGGATTAAGTGTCTCGTCACACCCCTACAAAGAAAGTAACATTTGCAAAAAATCATAATGTGACCAACCCCTAAAAAAAGGTTTACACGTACCTGTGTATGCCATATTCTTAGGATTTCCGTACGGGTTTCCCGGTTGAACTGGACTGTACACCGGGTTCATGGTGGAAGACAGCCTGTTTTTACTGAGAGGGAGAGAGAGAGAGAGCAAAAGAGTTACACAGATGATGTAACTTCTGTATAATCTTCCTAAACAAACCAAAATAATCCCTCTCCGCCAACACACAAACACACAAAACGCACATCCTAACAAGATTCAACATACGGTACATGTCCTTACAGTCTCACACGATAAACATCACTCTAATAATGACAAAAACACATTTAAAGATGATTTACAGCGTTGCATTTGAAATACATTTCACAATCATTATAAATTATTATGCATAATTTATTTCTTCACAACAGTAGCCCTGGGGCATGACATCATATACTCTTGCTCATATATTTTTAAAGACATCGAGTTTTCACAAAAACAAGTCATTTTAAAACAAAAGACATTTTATTGGTGCAAATCAAACATGACTAGAGCAATTTCATTGAGACATTGGGGCACATGACATTTGTCAGACATTATTATTAGCTGAGATAGTTTGATAAAAGAGGCGAAAGATGCTTTCACCCGAAGACATTTAAAAAGAGAGAAAATAAAATGATAAAAATGGAAGTAAAGGAAGAGGATGAAGGACCTCGACCACACACAGTAGAAATTAAAGGATGAAAATAATAAATTTTAGTAAAATCATCCCATAAATGCATTCAGTTGACTGTTAGGTCCTGAATGATGACAGCGATGTTCATAATGCAAATCTTTAAATCTCGATTATAAGCTTAAGACCTTTGAATACTTTTTAGGCACCCACGGTCTCTGTGGTGAACAGTGCACTGTTAGCAGGTGTGATGCGAGCGTGTGATATGCGTACGTGTGTAGGAGATGTGATGTGTCAGAGGGGAATGTGCCTGTTAGAGCGAGCTGATGATGTGATGATTGCGATCACACATTGACAAACACCAGTACACAAGATCAAGGTCATGACGTCCTTCTAGATTACACTTGATGTCAGGGAAAGAATAAAGAAATAAACACTTAGACCAAGTCTACAATTTTTATTGGCTTACAGTTTTCAATATACATATAAAAACGGCAGTATAAAATTGAGAGTTTCAGTTCTGGATGATGATTGGTCAATCTCAGCCCTGCTAAAATACACACTATGGAAACAGAAAGGTTGTGTTTATCGTAGCTGCTTACTGAATATTGTTTAAATGCAAATTTGTAACCAATACATTACTCCATGCTATCCCAGACAGAAGACGACTCCGGGACAGATCTGGCCTGGAGTCGTCTGCAGTATGGGATGTCAGATTGTGAACAGTCAATGCTATTCACAATATATGATGCACATGCATTATTTCTATGTGCCAAGTTGCTTGGCAACAGCCAAGAGTGAGGCTGGATGCTGATTGGTCAATATGGTGATTATTAACAAATGTAATAATTTAATGTCTTTAATATAATCATATACGCCTTATTTAGTCCGCCACCATGTTGATTTTAAACCGAGGCTGTGAGTGATGGACGTCCAGAGCGTGCGCTTAACACTTATTGTTTAGTATCAGGATGCTGGTCATTCAGCCATCAAAACAAAGAAAATACATCATTTTACAAATTTACACAGGACAAAGAACCTCAAAAATCATGGATTGTTAAAATTAGTAGGGACATATGACCTAATGTAAGATGTGAATAGCACATCGTGTACATAATATCTGTTTTGCATATTAGGTTATTGGCTAATCATTAATTTCTCATGTTGTAAACATGTTTACTTTTTTTAAAACTCCAATATAGTGCAACAATACAATATTTTATGACAACAACTAAGTAGACATCTCCAGTTTGTATAGAACGTGAGAGTTTACCTCACGAGAGTTTTTTCAAGACCTAATAACCTGTGATTGACTTGATAACAAGCTATTTACAAGATAGTTGGTTGTTCAAGTATTGTTAGAGGTAAAACCCCACATGAACCCCCAAAGTTGTGTGCAAATATTATTTATTTAGAAATGAATCCTGCTTCTGTTGATTCCGGTCAATGTGCTTAAAAAACTCACCGGAGAAAAGTTTTTAACGTATTCATGCCTTGCGTTTTTGTAATCTAAGTTATATGACTATATTAGTGTTTTAAAGAAAAAAGTAGCATGCGCACATCATTAGAAATTATGAAAAAACACTGCTCTTATCTCAAAATTAGGTCATATGCCCCTTTGCATTTTAACACTCCATGATTTCTGAGGTTTTTTGTCCTGTGGAAATTTGTAAAAATGATGTATTTTCTGTGTTTTGATGGCTAAATAACCAGCATCCTAGTACAAAACAATAGGTTTAAACTAGGGATGTCCCGATCCGATATTCTGGATCGGTATCGGGCGGATCCGGGCTTTTAGGCTGGATCGGATATCGGATTGAGGAACGACAACATGACCGATCCAATTCCTATACTGTGCTATAGCTGTGGTTTTTACTGACAAGCTATTAAAAGGACAAAGTATTATAAAAGCACCATAAACGTTTTATGCAATATATACAAAGTCTTTTAATACACTCAATAGCTTCATGTGAAGGAACAAACGCACATTTAAAGATATTTAACACAGAATATCATAGAAACACTGTAACTTGCAAACTGAGTTAATCCACTGGTGAAGTAGACGGATGAAATGCGTCATTTACAGACGCGCAGACATACACAAAACTGTAAGCTATTTTAAAGATCTGATTTTATAAAGTCTCAGTAAGCTGTTGGATGGATGCAGTTCACTATGTACTGAGCACACGATGCATCTATTCTCTTTGTGTTTTAACAGTTATGAACTTTCCATTGCGTAGCAAGAATTCCCATGAAAGGATGCTTCAAGTGCATCAATTCTGCACCCAGAAACCTCATAAACGTAGCGCATCAATTCTGCACCCAGAATGTGCATAAAAAGTCCGGTCAAGCGCATAATTCCCAAAATACCATATGACCAGTTTCGTTGCAAAACGAGATAACTCCGTTTTAAACATTTATGTCAAAACGTGTTTATTATTATGTTATCATGTTATTTAGGGATCGACCGATATTGATTTTTCAGTGCCGATGCCGATACCGATTTTTGTTTCATCAGCCTTAGCCGATGACCGATACATGCTGCTGATTTTCTTGAGCCGATATTTGGAGCCGATACTGTTTTTGCTCACTCAATTTACATCATAAAAATGACACAATGATGAGCCAAATGTTACAAGTCTCAATTTAAAAAAGTAACATTTATTGAACTTAAAAAACCTAAATTTAACAAATAGTAAAAACAGGTGAGGGTGCTATGGAACCATCCTTAGATGCTGTCATGGAAAGGTTGATTGTTTTTAGTCACATGACCTCCAATCGCTTGCGGCTTCCAGCACTCTGTCTGTAAATAATGCCAGAAAAAATCGGCGAACACGGCAGCGATAGACATAAAACGTCTTGGTTACGTATGTAACCCACGTTCCCTGAAGGAAGGGAACGGAGACTTCATGTCGTGACCGACTGAAAGGGAACTCGCAAATACCACCCCGATATATCGGCTGGTTGATATATCGGTCTATCACTAATGTTATTATTTTGTTTTACAGTGCTACTTAGCTGTATTTTTTAAGTTATGAAGGTTTAAATCCAAACAAACCATCTGCAGTCGAATTGATATTAATTGGAATGCACAACCAAAAAATTTGATTTCTGAAAAATTAAAAAAACGGAGTTATCTCGTTTTGCAACGAAACTCTTCATATGCACACTTAAGCTTTTTTACTATGACAGTTTTATGCAATTAAGGAAAAAATATTTAGCATACTTAACTGATCAAACGTACCTATTATATGTTTTCCTAAACACTGCCATTAATAATTATTAATGTTTCCTGTAACTTGTAAATCATTAAATTAAATTATTATTTTTTACATTTAAATTATACTAGAGGTAGCAGAAAGCACTATACACATTTAATTACAGTAGTATCAGGCAGGTATCAGTATCAGCTGATATTCGGAATTCTGGTATCGTAATTGAAAATGAAAAATTGGTGGTATAGAGACATCTCTAGTTTAAAGTAGTGATGCACATATGTGTATGCCGCCGATTTTTTTTTTGATGAATTTGAAACCATCTGCATATCGGCAAGAGAAAGGCAGATACCGATTATTTATTAATTAACTGTGTGAAGGCAATAAGTTGCATGACTGTTGCATAATCCAGCATTTTTTTGAAAATAATTATCAAAATAATTAAATAAAATCTGTACAAATTATAATTTGTCAGACATGCGATGGGAGGAGAAACAAAAGAGTATATTAGTTAATTACGTGAGAGACTACTCATTCACGTAAGCCATGCGATCAGAGTAAGAGCATTTAGGAAAATGTATGCGGTCTGGGCTTTTCTCAAAATCTCGAAACATTTTTTATTTTACTTTGTACCTCTCTTATTATGTTGGTCAGTTGGATGTTAAATAGATTTAATCCATGTGGAGTAAAATAATTTGATGCAGAAATAAACTAGCTGTATAGTGTTTCATATCTGTATCGTCTCCCCACCCAAAAGAAATCATATTGGTGCATCCCTAGTTTAAAGCGCACGCTTTGGACATCTATCCCTCACAGACTCGTTTTGGAATCAAACATGGCAGCGGACTGAATAAGGTTGTATGTTACACCCATTACCATGGTAAAACCTGGTTAATTTTGTAAAAGCGTTGCTCTCTCTTTACTAAAGGTATAAAAATAGCAGTGGGCAGGGAAACCTGGGTATGGCTCAGAGACAGAACAAGTCAAGGTCATACAGATCTGATATTATGTAGGTGATAACAGCAGTAACCCTACACACATCAGAGCAAACACAAATCACTCACCTGAAGCTGAATGAGTCAAACACACACACACACACAAACACACACACACACACACACACACACACACACACACACACACACACACACACACACACACACACACACACACACACAGGAAGGTGCCGAGCGCTAGACTGACCTCTTAATGTTCTGACTGCTGTCTGTTGGGTACAGAAAACTGAATTTGTCATTGGGGTGCCCGCTTGCCATTCTCAGTGAAGGAAAGGCAAATGAAGAGGTAGAGGAATGGATATGCAATTCTGAAAATGACAAAAGAAGAAAACAAACAAAAACGAGAGCAGGTCATGATTATAAGGCAAACCATCAAGCACAGGCACAGTAAAGCAAAGCAACACAAAGCAGGCAAAGCAGCGGTCTCAGCAAGCGAGCGAGAGACAAAGAGAGAGCGAGAGAGTGAAACAAAGAGAGAGAGAGAGACAGAGAGAGACAACGCAAGCAAGCAACACATAAAGTGACTAGCATAAAAAAACAAAGCACACATATATCTTCACACACTGATGGACAGATCAGTATGAGACTGAATAACAGTGTAGCAGGGGAAAGCAGTGCTGGTTGAGGTACATTTAACGTAAACATTGCACTTAAATCACTATTGTGACACTTATTTAATGTGATCAGGCCCAAGCCATGCCTTGCATCCAAGTGTATTATTAATTCTAAATGGGACCATTTTTTAAAATAGAGATTTATAAATCATCTGAATAAATAATTTATATTGATGTATGGTGTGTTAGGATAGGACAATATTTGCATTAATTGGCATTAATAAATATCTATAATTTTGACCCATCCAATGAATTGTTGGCTGTTGCTATATACCCATGCTACTTATGACACAAATTTGTGTGTCTGTAAAATTGATGACGACCTTGAAATGTGCTGTAATTTACTTGTAATGCCGCTTTGGATAAAAGTAAATGAAATGTAAAAAACCCTTGCAACGGTCACATTCAATCTAATGAGATTTCTAATGTATTATTTGTTAAAACGTACAAAGAAATGTGTTTTCCTGACATTTCCAAAATTATGCACAAACATTTTTTTCCCCAAAATTGTAATATTAATAATATTAATTCTGACCCTATCCAACATCAGTTTCCAAATCTTCCCTTTCAAATAAAAATGCACTATCAAATTTTAGTGTAGCCTCATTTCAATCTTCATTGTCTCCTTTGCTATTATTACATCTGTATTATATCGGCCATCATATGGTGTTGTGTCTCAGTAACATCATAAATATTTGTTGTTTATGTATATTTAATTAGCAATCCAATAGCGTCCTCGTGAACAGCATATTGCACTGCTGGTAGCTGGTTAAAGGGACAGTTAACCCAAAAATGAAAATTCATGTATGAGTTTTTTTTATTTTGCTAAACACAAAAGAAGATATTTTGATAAATGATGGTAAGCACACAGCTGGTTGACTTCCATAGGAAAAACAAATACAATAGAATTCAATGAGTACTTTGTGTGATTACCCTTTATCAAAACATCATCTTCATCATTTATTAAAATATTTTAATAATGTTTGTTTTCTGCTATGGAAGTCAATGGTTACAGTCAGAATTGCTTACCATAATTTATCAAAATATCTTCTTTTGTGTTTAACAGAAAAAAAGTAATACAGGTTTAGAATGAAAAAATGATGACAGAATTTTCATTTTTGGGTGAACTATCCCTTTAACATCATCGCTGTATTTAACTGAACTGTGTGCACAATACATGCATCTTTTTGTCACGTGCATCTCTCACACTGTTTGTGTGTCGCAGTCAATGAGTCATTAATCAAAGGTAAGCGAATCACCTTGAGACGATCATGGATAAAGGTGCCCTCTCACATCAATACTCTCTCTCTCTCTCTCTCTCTTTCTGTATCTCACTTTCTCCCTCAACTAATGTCTTCCTCACTAGGCCAGTATGATTGATGGCGTAATGAAGAAATATCCCATTGCCGTACAGATGCAAACGGGAAATCTACTTAAAACGCGTGTGTGCATTCGGATCACGTTCAGAGGCAATACAATTGGCTGCCTTTAGATTCAAATTACAGACCTAACAGCATAATTCCTGCCTTTGGAAATACATCTCCCAAGACTTTAAGGTACAATTTTCCACCAATGAATACCACGAGGTTTGAGATTAATGAAGGTTAATTATTATAACTTACAAATCATTACAATTATAAAGTTCAATTGTTTCATAAAAATATTTATAATATTATACTTATGAGTGCAAGATTTTAAACCAGCTCAATGAAAAAGCTGATGCAATAATGGTGAATCAAGAACATTTACCGCACATAAACACATTTAAAGGGACACTCCACTTTTTTTGGAAAATGTGCAAATTTTCCAGCTCCCCTAGAGTTAAACCTTTGATTTTTACTTTTTTGGAATCCATTCAGCTGATCTCTGGGTCTGGCGGTACCATTTTTAGCATAGTTTAGCATAATCCATTAAATCTGATTAGACCATTAGCATCTTGCAAAAAAAAACCCAAAGAGGTTTTTTCCTATTTAAAACTTGACTCTTCTGTAGTTACATCGTGTACTAAGACCGACGGAAAATTAAAAGTTGTGATTTTTGAGGCAGATATGGGTAGGAACTATACTCTCATCCTGGTGTAATAATCAAGGACTTTCCTGCTGTAACATGACTGCAGGAGGCGCAATGATATTATGTAGCAGGCGAAAATAGTCCCATTGGTATCTTTCAATAGCAGGGGACTATTTTTGGGCACTGCATAATATCGCGCCCCCTGCTGCAGCCATGTTACGGCAGCAAAGTCCTTGATTATTACGCCACAATGAGAGTATAGTTCTTAGCCATATCTGCCTAGAAAATCGCAGCTTTTAATTTATTTTATTCTTAATTTTTTGTCAGTTTTAGTACACGATGTAACTACAGAAGAGGCAAGTTTTAAATAGGAAAAATATCCAAACTCTTTGGTTACTTTTTAGCGCGATGCTAATGGTCTAATCAGATTCAATGGATTGAGCTAAGCTATGCTAAAAGTGCAAGCGTCAGACCCAGAGTTCGGCTGAAAGGATTCCAAAACAGTAAAAATCAAACGTTTAACTCTAGGGGAGCTGGAAAATGAGTATATTTTCAAAAAAAGTGCAGTGTACCTTAAAATGGACAAAACTTGTTTACTGGTTTTAACTTGTGTACACCCAGGTCTGCTGGCAGGACGATTTTAGCATTTTTAGGCTGGGTGACCAGCATAACCAAAAGAAAACAACACATACAGATATTTATTTCATCAAAAAACAAAACAAAAAAAAAAACATTCTAATTACAGGTTTGATTCCAAAGGAACACACATGCTGATAAAAGTCTGAACCTTGAATGCACTGTAGAACATTTTAGGTGAAATCATCTCCCAAATGCATAAATGTAAATATTCATGGCCCATGTAAATAAAGCAGAAATGACACAATGAGATATTTAAAATGATTTGCTGTGACACACACAAGAACATTTTACAGTCCAGCAGTCAGAATAAAGCAAAAACGAAACAATAAAATGTAGTCGTTATTCCGAGCAGGTAATATTCACTGCTTCATAAGCTCTTGTAGAAGCCATACACGCTCATCAAGGGTGCACAATGAGGGTTCGAGTGCACACTTGGGTAACTAACCAGCAGTAAATGGCACCAGGCTGCCCTTCCCACGTCCCTGTGGAGTCGTTCACGAGGGTACGGATGTACGGGAAAATGTCTGACTGCTAATACACGGCTGGTTTAATGGATTCCAGAGCGCAATAAAAAAGACAGCGTTAACTGATATTAATGTACGTACATGAAAGAGAGAGAATATTGCGGGGAGAGCGAGAGCACAGACGCTTATAGCTTCTTTCATATCTGCATCACGATTGGATTTCCACATTTTTTCTGGTTATGGAATCGAGAAGCAGTTAATGAAGAAATATTTAAAAATAATGACAGTAACAAACGAAAAACAACGATACATAGTTAGGTCACAAAAACTGTACTTTAAAAACGCACTGTCTGTGAATGTGTCACGTTAAAGCATGCTGTTGCAAATATTAAAGGATAAGTCAATTTTCTTAAAAAAAAAATCCAGATAATTTACTCACTACCATGTCATTAAAAATTATGATGTCTTTCTTTATTCAGTCGAGAAGAAATTATGTTTTTTGAAGAAAACATTCCAGGATTTTTCACATTTTAATGGACTTTAATGGACCCCAACACGTAACAGTTTTAATGCAGTTTAAAATCGCAGTTTCAAAGGCCTCTAAACGATCCCAGACGAGGCATAAGGGTCTTATCTAGTGAAAAAAAAACATACCACTTTAAACTGCAACTTCTCGTCTATCTCCGGTCATGTGACCTGCCAGCGCGACCTCACGTAATACATCATCACGTCAAGAGGTCACGGATGACATATGCAAAACTACGCCCCAGTGTTTACAAGTGTGGAGAAATAGGACCGCTCCGATGTTGTTGTGTGTCGAATGATACTAATTAATGTCTTTGTGTCAGTTTATTGTTTAAAATGGTCCGCAAATGTGCGTTTTATATATGTAACACGTGACCTTTCCACGGCATTACGCAATTACATAAGGTTGTGCTGGCGCGTCACAGGACCGGAGAAAGACGATAAGTTGTGTTTTAAAAGTGCATATTTTTTATTTTTCTCGTTTCGCTAGATAAGGCCCTTATGCCTCGTTTGGGATCGTTTAGAGTCCTTTGAAACTGTAATTTTAAACTGCATTAAAACTGTTACGTGTTGGGGTCCATTAAAATGAGAAAAATCCTGGAATGTTTTCCTCAAAAAACATAATTTCTTCTTGACTGAACAAAGAAAGACATCAACATGTTTGATGACATGGTGGTGAGTAAATGATCTGGATTTTTTTTTTTGAAAATTGACTAATCCTTTAAGATTTATAATTTGAACCAGTTTCTGTCACCAAAATAGAAACGTCAAGTCCGCACACTGATTAAAAATACCTCAAATATTTGATTGATAGCACAACGTTTCGACCTTCACGTCTACATCAGGCACAATGAAGACCCAAAAGTCGAAACGTTGGGCTATCAATAAAATATCTGAAGCATTTTTAATCAGTGTCCGGACTTTACGTTTCTCCTTCTGTGATTTATTTTTTGTTGTCCGACAACTGAACCCAATTTGTGCAATGTGGAGACCTTTTGGCGTCAAGTAAAAAGTAACAGCAGAAATCATAACGGTTTTCAAACAGGTTCTCTCTGTACTCCCACATCTGACATAAGTCAGACAAACATGGCAACCTGGCATGGATACAGGAAGAAAAAAAGGACTTCCTATAGTCTCTAAATAAAAATCTGGGACAGGAGAAACTATTTTAATACAGAAAACACCTTTAATGTCCTTATGATTCTCATACCTACTCAATCATAGCTCTCATCTTACACAATCTCTCCCTTACTTCTTCTAACCAAATCAGTTCCTCCATCCCCCTCCTTATGCTCTATGAATAACTCTCTCTCTCTCTCTCTCTCTCTCTCTCTCTCTTTACATCAGGGTGAATCTGAACACTGCTGCAGTGCCCTTGAGCGCTCTGCTCTCTCTCTTTTTTCTCTGGCCGAGCACACAGTTTGGCTGTTATGATTCAGTTATGTAACACGCTGCTGAAAGGTGCATTGCATAGGGCTATTATATTTACCCTGCAGAATTAAGAGACAGAAAACAATATTTAGGGAAACGCACATGCACAGTGATACTAAGCAGCATTGCATTCACCTCATCAGGCTATTGAAATGACATTCAAGAGAGATTATTTGATTTTTTGGTTCAGCGTGACTGAACAGTGTGACTGAGCACAGCTACTCAAATCCCTTGAAATAAAAACAATGTTTGTGGTTCTGAGTTTTTTTTTTTAAAGACTGTATGCACATATTACTTCAGCCAAAATCACAAACACACTGAATAAATCATAACTTCTGCAACCACTGGAGAAGAACAGACACCAGCCTGAGGAACAGAAATCAGAGATTGACTTCTGAAAAACTTTCTTGAGGGGTTTGCTGTGTGAGGAGCATTACAAGAGTAAAGAGGTTAATGGTGCTGTATTTATATATTGCATTGAGATAAATGCACAAATATACCATGATAAAATCCATAAAAAGTCCATATTGTTTATCCATAATTAGGTTTGCAAGATATATCAGAATAAAAAATATTGCAAATGTGAATATTGCAAAACACATTTTGCAATAGTTTGCAACAACTGAATGATTTTAATACTTCAAAAAGTTATGCCTAGTCATAGTTTAGGTCGAAGCTGATAGTGGAAAGGCTGGTGAGACAGAAAAAAATGATTTCTATTTCCAGAAAGAATGCAAACATTTATACTGCTAAAAATATATATAAAAATAAATAAACTATTTTTAGTTTTTTATAATATATTTTATTATTATTCAAATTATTTTTACAAACTAAAAGTATTATTGTGTTGCATATTGTACATTAAATTATTTAGCAGGTTATCGCAGTTTCATGCAAATAGTGCCATGTCCTTACAATACTTATTGTTGGTCCAGCTAATGTGCACGCTCAGTCAAGATCAAATTTTTTCATATATGTGACCATGGACCACAAAACCAGTCTTTGGGTTATTTTTTTATTGAGATGTATACATCACCCGAAATGCATGGTTTGTATATAGGACAATATTTGGTCAACAAATAGATATTAGAAAATCTGTCATCTGAGGATGCAAAATAATATTTTTTTTATCGTTTTTAAAGTTGTCTAAATGAAGTCCTTAGCAATACATATTAATCATGATAATTATTTTTGATATATTTATGGTAGGAAATGTACAAAATAATTTTTATTTTGACAAAATAACTAAATTATATTTATTTAATATTGTAATGATTTTTGGCATGAACAAAATCTATGATTTTGACCCATAAAATGTTGTTAGCTATTGCTACAAATATACCCGTGTGACTTATGAAATGTTTTGTTTTCCAGGGTCATATTATATATATTTTTTGTTAATATATCCTAATTATGCCCACAATCAGAATCAACTTAGTCTTATATCAGACTGTCTAAAATAGTCAATACTCAACAAACACTGCACAATGCACCGAGGTAAGAGTCTTAATCTGTGAGTTTAAAGTCTAAAGGTATGACAGCATCTTCTCCCTGGACTGGCCCTCAGGCAAACACATCTCTCTTTTCTCTTCTGCTGAACAACACAAACACACTGAATAAATCATAACTTCTGCAACCACTGGAGAAGAACAGACACCAGCCTGAGGAACAGAAATCAGAGATTGACTTCTGAAAAACTTTCTTGAGGGGTTTGCTGTGTGAGGAGCATTACAAGAGTAAAGACCCACAAATACACACATTCCCAAAATACAATCAGTTCACACTATAGACAAAAACAACTATAATTATAACGGTTTTGAACAGTTCTAAATTAATAAGAATAGAGGTTTTTACACCACAAATACCGTATTTTCCGGACTATAAGTCGCTCCGGAGTATAAGTCGCATCAGTCAAAAATGCGTTTTGAAGAGGAAAAAAACATATATAAGTTGCACTGGAGTATACGTCACGTTAATTTAGAATTTTTTTTCACAAAATCCAAACCAAAGAACAGACATTAAATCTGGAAAGGCAAATTATTCAACTAAACAATAGCACAGAACAGCAGGCTGAATAGGTGTCCGTACATGTTAACGTAACATTAACAGTTATTTAAACAATAAACAATAGCATACAGAACATACCTGAGAGGCTGAATAGGTTAAATTAACACGACAAGCCAAATTAAGTTCAAAAAGGTCCCGATGTCATTCCACATCACTGAATCCATTGAATTACATAAATACCGGAGCGGACTCTCACCGCTGTAGACGGTAATGGTTTCTCTTGGTTCATATGAAATAATGAAAACTATGAAAAAATAGTCTGGGAAATACGGTATAAGTGTACTAGCGTTACTATTGCTCAAAACATAAGGCCGGAGTATGGCCCACTTTTTACAAGTCAGTGAGGGTCTGCATACAGTGTGCGTGACACAATTTTCGGCATCAGGATGTACTGTACACGCACCACCGGATTTTTGAAACCCGGCGTAAATTGTACACGTAGGTCATGCATGCACATTAGGGCTGTGACAATTAATAGTGCAAATGCGCATTTTCCCAATAAATTAATTTTTAATGAATTACGGTGAAATGCCGCCACATCCAAAAACCAGAGGGCGCTCTCATGCAGAAACTCCATTTATGCTACAACAGAAGAAGTAGTATTGCAAACGCTATTCCAGGAAATATCTAGAGGCATATTTATATTGCTGTTCTTCGAATTGTTTCAGGTATTTTCATATTAATAAATAATATTTTGAATGATTTTGTTTAACGAGTGTTGCTTTTTGAAATGCACATTATAAACGACTCAAACTCATAGTGATTTTAGATCGATAAGGACTTCCTACTGATCACAGAGCCGTAGTACACGCACAAGCTGTGCATGAAACACAGAATCGGAGCCTTACGATTCAAAATCGATTTCAGACAGGTATTTTTAATGGGGAACGCAATACATCGATGCACAACCCTAATGCACATACAGGAGAATCCCAGGAGATGCAATGCATTTTGTCAGCCTTCGCTCTGTGAAATTGTGACAAAATAAAAAATACATAGCATAAAACTTTAAAAACGTATGTCTTAATTAAAGTCATAAACAAATATTCGAATATGAATTTTTTATGAGCTCAAATATTCAAATATTATATTACTCAATATGCCCATCCCTATTTGGAAATGGGCTCTTTTGTCTTGGAACAGTAAGCAGACACCCTACTAGCCCTGTACACCCTGGCATTGTAACCACCATACTGAGAGATTTACATGGGCAAACAACCTTCTGAAATTGTTCTATGTCTACTTGTTTAAAAACTTTCCATATTTCTGTGTTCCTACCCACACATTCATCTCTGATCTGAAAAATGAACCAAGTTTGAAGCCTGGCACCACCGCAGGTAGACCAGCAAAACACAGACGAGGTGAAAGCGTCTCCTCGCTTTGGGATGAGATCAGGGTGGCGGAGGAGTTTTCCTCCTGAGGGGAGCGACAGGAAAAGAGGTTTTTCCTCCGCCATCACTCTGATCTGACAGCCGCAGTGCAGACGCACACATACAGACACAAAGAAACACACACATAGTGAGAGGGGAGGTGAAACACGTCTGAATTATTTAGATAATACGAGCTTAAACAGCTACTGTGAAAAGATCAGACACGATCTGTGTGTCTGTAGTGGTGAGCATGCTGTGGGGACAAAACACTTACTGCTGTTAGGTCCAGCTGTGTGATGTGTGCAAACAGTAGGAGAAAGACAAGCTAACCTGTATGGCAGACAGTACACACCGCTGTCTATTTAACAGATATAACAGATACACCTGCAGCTAGTGTTATATCCCTGCAGGGTTTCCGGCTGCACTTTGCAGTTCGGGTGGCCCGCCTTAGCTGGAAAACCCTACCGCCTAAACTAGGTCGCATCTCTAAGAATAGCGTGGACGCACTTCACACCTCGAGCGGGAAAAATGAGAAAGACGTGGTCCGGACCGTCACTGTCTGGAGGATAACTAGCCAGTTGATAAGACATCTCGGAGAATAGCGCGGATGCGCTTCACACCACGAGCATGCACGCGCACCACACGGCCGAAATAAGATAAAGACGTGGTCCGTCATGTCTGGAGGATAGCCAGTTGATAAAACGCGTGTTTGTGAGAACTGTACGTGGACAGTAGTCACACTACTTTAAGATAATATAATTAATAGTGGGAAAAAATCTGTTTTTACAATTTTTGTCATCGTTCGCCAGACATTTGCTTCAGTTTGTGTTTATTAACCCTTTAGTTTCACTTCATCATGCAGCTATTCCTGTATATAATATATATATTTAATTCATTAATAATCTAGTATGTGTTCATTTTCTGTCATAGGTTCTTCAAAATAAAATGTTATTTTTGTGTTTTAAATAAAAATATTTACATTTTCATCATGATGTGTACGCCCCGCCCCTTTGATTGCCACGCCCCCGGCCGACTACCATTTGAATTCTGATATATAAAAGACTATTATATTGTCCAGTTAAGGGTTAAAATAATTTTGCAAACGTAAACCCCTGTTTTTTTTCAAATTTAAACAGAAATAATATATGCAGACAGAGCACTTTACTTTACTGTACTTTACTGTACAGGCCACTTACCGGCCCTTAGATTTAAAGTGACAGTGCTGTACAAATGTACTATACTCCTGTAAAGACCTCCGTGAATTTCATTTATGGTATAAACTTTGACATCCTGTAATGATCTGAGCCATGACAGTCTCGTGTTAAACAAAGCCCGATTCATTTCACGGCACTGATGGGGTCATGCTGCCCCCGCAGAACCATCGTAAATTCAGCAGTAATACGGACCGCTGCACCGCCTCCACATCACCAAGGTCTGTTATAAATAAAAGTACGAGAGATTAACAGATTATTTACACTAATATTTACAATCAGATCCAAGAACAAAGAAAAAGAGAGAGTGCGAGAGAGTGATTTGTATACTTGTATGTAAATGCTTTGCCAAAACAAGTAAAATATTTGTCATGCCAATACAGCACACATCAATTGAAAGAGAGAGAGAGAGAGACAGACAGAGAGACTGAGAGAGAGGGGGGAGAGACAGATCAGACAGACAAAGAGACAGCTATTCATCTGTCAATGCCAAGCCATGTGTGAATTTATATCTATAATTTGGTAGAGACAGCAATTTAACAGCTGTGAACATAATTTGCCTTCACACAAGCATAAATGTTCATACAAACACAGTCTATAAATACCTGCATTCAAACACAGCTTTCCTACAATCTAATACAATTTAGGGGTGGGGGATAAACCGGTAGCAATTTGTCAACCGCTAGGGATTTTGGACTATCGTCTCTATCGAGTTTAGTTACTGTGCATGTGGTAACAAAAACGTAACGTTTGTTCACGCATTTAAGCACTGTAGTTTTAAATCAAGTGATTCTAAGCCATTGAAACACAAACAACAGAGTTAAATGTGCGCGCGCTGTTTCTGTGTAAGAGAAGCATGCAGACCGCGCATCCGCTGCTTATTGAGTTTGTGAGCATTTTTGCTGCTTTATTGGCCTTAAATATGGCCATATGTTAAGGCTGCAACAAACGATTATTTTGATAATCGAATAATCTATCGATTATTAGACCGATTATCGACTAAACAGAATGATTATTCAGCTTTTGTCGTTGTCGACTAATCGTTTCAGCCCTACCATACATGTCAAAATTCCCGTCTTTGCAAGTATCATCAACACGCCGTTTAGGTCTTAAGAGAAAGTAAAATAAAAAATGCATGTGTAACATTATATTGGATACGGACTTTTGTCTTAAAGTGGAAGTTACCTAATTTTGCTCCTGTATGTCACTCATATTAATCAAACAGCATTGAGAGAAAATCTCAAAATCACTTATCACTTAATATATAGGGGTGTGCGGGGCACAAACTAACGCGGGGTTGGTTGTAACACGGACCTGTTTACATTGTTGCACAGGTTTGAACGATTTGTTTTTCCGGTATTTTTTCGCACATTGCCAAAAGAAGGTCTCCCGCTAATTATTGGAAAGGTATAATGTTTTTCCAGAGAGTTATTGATGAACGAGTGTTTTGGTGTTATGTAAGAAAATCGTTTTTTCGGTTTCTAAGTTGGGTGTGTAAGATACCAAATCCAATATGTCATATTAATCAGTGTCTTGTTGACTAAAACACAGCATCATTTTGAAATATGTTTGCAGCTCTTAGCAACTTTTTGGTGGGCTTGAAAATATTTCACATTCTAACGCTGTGTTAACTAACCCCTCAGCACTAATGATATGAAAACAGCTAACGCTAGCGTAATTCTTGCCGTTGTTTTAAATAGGCGTCACACGAATGATTGCTGGTTGCCAACAAAATAAATGTGCCTGACTTATCAAAAATCGTATGTTAAAATAAATTTTTGTTCATATCTTTAATATTGATTAAATAAGGTCACGTCAAAGATTGAAACCATAAAAAAATGAATGGCTAAAATCAGACTTTGATGCTCATTATCTCAGAATTTGATTTTGAGACTTTAGTATGGTTTTACAGACTGCATCACATATAAAAAATCATAATTGTGCTGCTTTTTCTAACATATTTAGACATTTGTATCCATTTATAATTGAACTATTGTTAGATGAGGGATGAATAGTGTAGATACTTGTCTGTTATAGACACTTATATAAACAATATCCACTTCAAGTATATAGACAAAATAGTATTGAAATATTTGCAAACGTAATCTTTATCAAGTGTTACAACTAACCACCTCCCTGTTACAATCAACCCCACCTATGGGGTAAGTTGTAACGTTTGCACTTCTGTCACGTTTGGTGTAATTGTCCAAGAATGGTAAGTACTAGAAACAAACTTCAAATGGTCATTTGTAGCAGAGATGTGTGTGTTGCTTGTGTAAAAATATAATTCATCAAACTCAAACAATTTTAATGATTGAGCCAAAACAAAAAAAAGCGTTAGGTTGTGCCCCGCTCTCCTCTCTATATATATTACACATTATTATTTATTATCCTTATTTCAACTTTCTTCCCATGTTATGAAATGATGTGCATTTTTTTTATTTGGTTTGTTCAGATATCTTTGCTTCTTGAATTGCACCAGAGTGCATTCAGTAGTGGGCTGAACCTATTTCTTACTGGTCTCAGTCTGCACTAAAGTTTGGTTGTCAGCGTTCATGCTTACTCAAATAAATCACAATTAAGCCATCGGGCCAGAGTTCATTTAAATAAAACCAAATCTAAACCAAATGTGAACACACCTTTAGATAACATACCACAATTTACCAAAATACAGCCTCACTTCTCTTTATTCAAAGCCTTTATTGAAATGGCCAGCATTGCAACATAGACAGCTTTGCAAACAAATTCGAGCGGATGAGTTTTCAGTTTCAAAATGAATTGCAGTGCTAATGGACGGCAGATGTCAATGACAAACTTCAGAGCTGTAACTAGGCCAGACTTTAACTTTTGATGTGCACATGAGAAATGTCCTGACACATCTATAGTGTTGGTCATCTGTTACTGGCTTACAGGTGCAGGAGGAGGAAAGTCCTGAGCCATTCACAAGCCCCTGAGGAAACCCTGCAGGTCTTAATCTCTCTTTCTCTCTTTTACACACAGAGACTTCATAAAACACTTATAAGAGGCTTAATTAGCTATTCAACAACACTTGCCACACAATAGACCTAACTAGTGATTCCCTAACGGACCTGAATGAGAACAAGGCATGGAGGGGAGTGCCTCCCTCCCAAAAAATGCCATTGTTTTAACTACCCTGCAAGAGCTTGACCCTCTCTGATTCAAAAAAGGTCCATTCTGCCTTAAATCCTGCCTTTCATGGAGCAACTACCTCCATTTTGTATAGACCATTATGCAGCAAACAATTGCCTGAAAACCAACATGGTGTGCCGAGATGCCCCTGTCAGTGCTGATGCCCTGGGTTTCTCTATTCATTTACCCTCAGAGCGGCAGTAACACCAGAAATGCATTTCCCCAGCTTCTGTTATTTTCTTCTTGACACCTTTTCCTTCCTTGATAAAAAGGAGGAAAGAATGTTCTTATCAATGGGTATGTCTGGAATGTATACTACCATACTACTCCCTTGCAAAGTCTGCTGTGCAGTATACATTTATGCATTTGGCAGATGCTTTTATCCAAAGCGACTTATAGTTCATTCAATCTATACATTATACAGTATGTGTGTTCACTGGAATTGAACCCATGACCTCTGATATGCTAGCACCATGCTCAACCAATTGCACTACAACGTTTTCCCTGGTGACTAGTATTTAGCATTCTCTTCAGCATAAAGAAATTCACAACATTTTGCTAAATATATACATCTATACAGCCCCTTAAAGGAATATTCCACCTTTATAAAAAAAAAACACTGATAATTTACTCACCCCCATGTCATCCAAGATGTTTATGTCTTTCTTTGTTCATTTGAGAAGAAAGTATGTTTTTTGAGGAAAACATTCAGGAATCTTTCTCCATACACTGCAAATAAATTATTTTCAAGAAAAAGTTTTCCTAGCATTTTTGTCTTGTTTTCAGTAAAAATATCTAAAAATTCTTAAATTGAGATGCTTTTTCTTGATAAGCAAAATGACCCAAGAAAATAAGTCTAGTTTTTAGACAAAAAATATTAATGTAAGTGATTTTGTGCATAAAACAAGTAATGGGCTAAGCAAAACATTCTTGAAAATTTTTCTTAAACACTAAATTCAAGAAAAATTTGCTTACCCCATTTGCAGATTTTGTTGCTTGTTTTATGCACAAAATCACTTAAAATTTGATATTTTTGGTCTAAAAACTAGATTTATTTTCTTGGGTGCTTTGCTCATCAAGAAAAACCATCTTAATTTTGGAATTTTAAGATATTTTTACTAAAAACAAGACAAAAATACTAAGAATTTTTTTTCTTGAAAATCATTTTTGCAGTGTATAGTGGACTTTAGTGGACCTTAACAGTTTACAGTTTCAATGCAGCTTCAAATGGCTCTAAACAATCCCAACAAAGGCATATGGGTCTTAACTAGCAAAACAATCATCATTTTCGCAAAAAGAAGTACTTTTTACCCACAACATCACGTCTTGCACCCAGGGTTCCCACACCTCAGTTAACTACAAATTCAAGGACCTTTCAAGGACTTTCCAGGTCCAATACCCTCAAATTCAAGGACTAAATGTGGGGACTTTCAAGAGCAAGGTTGGTGCTCGATGGTGTTACCTATTAAAATACATTAAAACAGTTCCCTTTCGAGGGAACTCTCGCTGCCTCACTGCGGTGACACTTTGGGGATGCCTCCAGGGGTAAATGTGCGTCTGAATGTGTATATCAAATTCAACCAATGGTGAGTCTTAATGACAAAGGCAGGGTGACGCGGGAGCCAGGAAGTATATCGCTATCTGAAATATTGCCAAAGATGGCGTCACAGGGACGCAGGAAGTATAGCAAGGGAGATGCAGCTACATGTAACCCGAGACATTTTCATGTGTCAAACTATGCAAAAAAAGCATTTTGGTATGAATCAACATTCACATACAGAAGATATAAGCATTTAAAGTGAACAGTTTAGCATGTGTGCTTAAAAAGTCTAGCATTTTTATGATATTATCCTACACAGGGAATTATATGGATTTTTTCCAGAAAACTTCTTGCATAAAATAGATTCCAGCACTTTCAATGACCTGTATCTATGTATGTATATTTTCAAAAACTTCCTCAGGGCCTTGAATTTTTTCTCCCAGATTTAAAAACTTTGAAGGATTTCAAGGACCTGTGGGAACCCTGTGCATAAGCTGTGTTATGCGCCAGCGTGACCTTATTTATTAAGTAATCACGTCGAAGTGCAAGATGAGAAGTTGTAGTTTAAAAGTAATTTTTTTGGTGGGGGGGCAAAATAAGGATGGTTTTGCTAGATAAGATGCTTATGCCTCAGTTGGGATCGTTTAGAGCCTTTTGAAGCTGCACTAAAACTGCAAACCGTTCAGGTCCACTAAAGTCCAATATATGAATAAAAATCCTGGAATTTTTTCCTCCCAAAACTTTATTTCTTTTTGACTGAACAAAGAAAGACTTAAACATCTTGGACAACATGGGGGTGAGTAAATTATCTGGAATTTTTTATGAAAATTGAGTAATTCTTTAACATACGCATGTACTGTATTCATCCACATACAGTGAATCACTCTTCCACCCAGAAACCACATTTACCAAAATCTGTCTGTTCAGCAGGATTTCTGCTCATATTATGACAATGGAGAGAAGCCAGCGGCTGGCAGAGACCGTACCACACACACACACACACACACACACACACACACACACACACACACACACACACACACACACACACACACACACACACACACACACACAAAAATGTGTGGCTGCAATATTCTTCATTTATCCAGACATTTCAGGGACAATCACACATTCAGATGATCAGACGGGCAGCTGGTTCATTTTGTCTGATATTAAAAAACATCCCAGCGTGTATGAGGGTCTACTGTACTTCTGAGAGAACAGTGGTGAGCAAATATCAGAGATGAACGAGAAAACCTAGGAGATAAGAAAGGATCACCGTAAGTAGAATCGTCTCATGTCAAATCAAGTGATTCGCATCTACAGGTTTGACTTGTAAATCCAAAAAATAAAGCTAATGCATACATGTTAGCAAATACAGTACAAATAACTTATAACAAACAAAATACTATGCCCTCAATGCTAAGATGTTCTGAATGGTCGCAAGGGTGTTCCCAAATAACTTCCCAAAGTCAAATAGCCCACCCCTTTATTTTTTTGGCTCTATGTCAACAGAAACTGTTGAGAAAAACTGACTGATGTTACTAATGACAGACAGATATACTGCAGTGGCTATATTTTTAATTATTGGCTGATAAATCTTTTGAATCTGCCAATAAATCTTTCTGTTATTTAAATTTGTTTTTCCTAATTAAAAGACACTCAAAGCCAAAGTCTAACAGTCAGTAAAATGACCAAAAAATGCATAGCTTAAGCACTCGTCTAGCCATCCCAATGCTCTTTGTATGTTTTCTGAGAGGCGTACCTCCCTAAATATTTCCTAATACAAAGGATGCATGTCCATCGGAAGCATGCACTTGTGCGTCTGACATTTTGGTTTTAGTTATAAAACATCCAGAAATGAGAAATTAAAATGCAGGACTCGCTTGTTATTATGAGCAACGAGACACAAAAACCATCTCTTGACGGACTTTAACCTGATTTTTCTCTAAATTGATTTTGCTGACTTTTAGCAGGTGTAGCTCTTTCATTTATTGCCAGATTCCAAAATAAATTACAAAAATTTGTTAAGGATTTTTATAGAAAATGAGAAAATACAGATTTTTGAATTTTCTCATTATGACTCAATTTGCCAGGAGGGGTTCATGATAGTGAACCTAAAGTGTTACTATTGAAGAACCTCAGGGTACTACTTTCTTGAAGCATGTGTTTCACATACTGTAGCACAGCTGTGATGCTGTCTAAATTAGACTTTGGGTGGTGTAGTATAAGTCTACGTGTGTGTTTATGATCTGCGGTTTACCGTAATTCAGTTACAGCCGCTTTTCAATGCAACCCGAAGGCGCTCTAACAGTAAGAGGCTGCTCGGTTTACTCCTTTGTGAGGAAGTCAAATCATAGACATTTTAATATGTTTGGCGTGACAGAACCAGTAGGAGTTTCATTTATACCACAGAGCAGCACAGCGAGGCTGCGATTTCAGCGTCTGCCCACATAAAATCCAAAAATACGCCCATCCAGATCCGTCCCGGATCACACACGACTGCAATGATGTTCATCGATACTCACACTGAGAGTTTATAAATGCACCACGTAATACACAACTAACGGCTTGCTAAAGAAACTCACAACCACATTGCAAAAAATGACTCTTACTTAGTGTTTTTGTCTTGTTTTTGTTACAAATATCAAATGATGAGCAAAAAAATAAGAAAATAAGGTTAGTTTTTATACAAAAATATCAAGTGAATTTGTGCATCAAACATGCAAAAAGATCTGCCAATGGGGTAAGCACAAAATCTTCAACATTTTCAACACTAAATTCAAGAAGAATTCAAGAAACACTTGGCAGATTTTGTCTGCTTCTTTAATGCACAAAATTGCTTAAATTTGATATTTTTGGTCTATACACTAGACTGATTTTCTCGGGTCGTTTTGCTTATCAAGAAAAAGCATCTTAATTTAAGAATTTTTTGATATTTTTACTGAAACCAAGACAAAAATAAGAATTTAGTAAAAAAGGAAAAAAATATATCAAAAAATTCTTAAATTAAGATGCTTTTTCTTGATGAGCAAAACGACCCAAGAAAATAAGTCTAGTTTTTAGACCAAAAATATCAAATTTAGGTGATTTTGTACATAAAACAAGCAAAACAATCTGCCAATGGGGTAAGCAAAAAATCTTGAACATTTTCTTAAACACTAAACTTAAGAAAAATTCAAGAAAAATGTGCTAACCCCATTGACAGATTTTTTTTGCTTGTTTTATGCACAAAATTTAAATTTGACATTTTTTTAACTTATTTTCTTAGGTCATTTTGCTCATCAAGAAAATGCATCTTGACTTGAATTTGTTTAGATAATTGTGCTTAAAACAAGACAAAAATACTAACTAAGAAAGACATTTTTCCACTAAAGTGAAAATTACATTACCAACTTATCAGTTTTGTTTTTTAACAATGTACCCATCCCATCCTTAAGCTTTTAATGGTCTAAATGTCAAAGATATATTCAGTTAGCTCATTCTTTTAAGTCTTAAGCCAAAGAGTATATCTGTTTTATTATGAAATTAACATCAAAGTGAGCCAGACAGTATTTAGGATAATCTCACTAATACTCCGACTGCTTTCACTAGCTGCTTATTATCCTCTAACAACATCTTTTACTCTGATCTCTGAAACCTTTTGTTCAACAGGTCCTGGAAGAACAAAAAAAACTAAAATGCATCTAACATAAATTTAATTAATAGTAATAAATACACATATATTATATAAGATTTATTAATAGATGATCGTTAAAAAAATAAATCTCAACCATTTAAGAAATACAGAGGGCAAATATCTCAAAATCTTTATTAAACATTCTATTTACCAAATTTTAATTTGCATTTAAAAGTGATATTTTAACCTATAAGGCCAAATCCCATTTCTCTGTCTTACCCCTACCCCTTAGTTTTGCACATTCACGTGAGTGTAAGGCCCAATTGGGATAGCCCTTTCGCTCTCGTGAACGTGCAAAACTAAGGGGTAGGGGTAAGACAGAGAAATGAGATTGGGCCTAAATGTGAACCCTGTCTGTGAATCTAATAAGATATGGAGCACCAAAGTTTGATTTTAATCTGCAACATGATCGTACTCAGTCAATATTAAAGATATCAAGGTTATATTTTACACAATGTTATTTACATTACATAGGATGGTTTTAAGTAGAAAACAGTAAATCGTTCAAAATGCCTTTGGCTATTTTTCACAGGTACGCAGATAACACCTCAAAACACAAGAGTCACTTTTATACGCAACCACCGCTGGATGACTTCTGTTTTAAGGCTAAATACTCCTCCTTTAATATTGAATATTATGTTACACGAGTGCACATTGATACCCTGAACCAGCATCACACATCTAATGGGATTCCCCTATAGCCAGGAGGCGGATCTGAATCTTCTGTGTTCCTGTTTATCAGGGGAAACCAAAGTCCCCTCAGGGTTTGTGCGTGTGTGTTTGTCTAGGGTCTCTTACAGTGAACGTGTAAACCAACACAGCTGAGGGTGCGTCTATTATAATCCGTCCATTTACACTCGCCACTGTGGATTTGGCTCACTGGCAGTATAAAAAAAAACAGCCTCACATAAGCGGACATAAAAGATGGAGTAAGAAAAATACCTCTGACATTAACGCAAGCTGTGACAATTAACGCGTCACCATTCAGCCGTATTCAAACTGTGGTGAACTGTAGACTTTCTCAACATTCATGAGAAATATCAGCCGCCCAGTTACTAAACGCTGGGAGTGTGGATGATTAAGTCATGGGCGAATCTTAATTTTACTATAATTGTGCAAAACTGATCAGCTTATGTATCTCAGTTCTCTGGATCGAATAATGACAAACAAGTAAGAGACACAATAGTTGGACAATGCTGTCTGACACACAAAAGCTAATGTCCACCCTGATGATGAACACCAACAAGATGTCCCTTTCAGAAATGGCCCCAAGACCCCTGCATTAGGCCTATGTGGTTCCATGCAGAGCTCGCTCTTAAAGCGACAGTAGCCCCTATTTTTCTAATCGGAAAAATAATCCAATCTGTGACTGGAAAAAACATTATATGATCCAAACTGTGAGTTTTGTGACCCATTGAATCACTACTAAATGGTGAGTAGATTCAGTGTGGAGATGAGCAGAAAGAGTTTGCTTGCACTGAAATCCAGGAATTATTAATTTTCTACATTAAAAATATTGTCTTTTTTATTTGGGCTACTTGCATTTATTTCAGGCTACCCAACAGTGAAGAGTGCCTGTCCAAAGGGCTACCAAGGATTTTAAAATTGGTGAGCCCTGCGACTTAGTTAGGGTCACAAATACTTCTGATCTCTCCTTTAATGAGTCTATTGAATGGATTTTCTTTTCTTAAAAAACGTAATAGCAATCTCCTCAACATCTTACATGTATAGAATATGTATGCAATATGTATGAGAGTAATAGTGCCAATAAATGCTGCAAAAGCCACTATTGAAACCATTTTTGCATCATTTACAAAAGCATTTAACCATTATATTCCAGCAGAACACCTGCTACATCTAAAACATCATTGAAGAAATCCTTTATGACAAAAACCCAACTGCTTCAACAGAATTAAACCCCAACACACCTTTGCCTCAATGCATAACCCCTTGAACAGGCATGGAGCTTCTCTGTGCAAATTGAATTTGGAGCTGATAATGCATCTATCAATGAAAACAAAACGCTCTCTGCTCAAGCACTGTAACATAAAGCACATCAATCACAGGAGCTATTGACGCTTTTAGTATTGGAATGTTGGACTGGACAGCAAATAATGAGGAAGAAATCTGTGTTGACTCAAGCATTAAAGTCAAGTAGATCATAATCAATGTTGGCTTCACTTTATAAATTATTCACATTTTTGTTCGGTCACACTCCCCATGTGGACATATCATTCTTGCAAATGTCTGATATTAAAGAATGTCTTGGCTTTAAAAAATAAGATGAAAAGTAATGACAACATATTACAATAAAAATAATATTACAGCAAAATAATTAAATAAATAAAAAACGACATGAAGAGTTGCATGTAAATAGTCTTTGTTGCATTTATTAAGGTAATGAATAAATTATATTATGACGTAATTTAAGTAACATGGATACTGTAAAGTGTCACCCTTTGTTGTATCAGTAACTGCCCGACATTGTTGTATTTTCTCTGTACTGTAGCACCAAAATGACGCATGCATGCATCGTAATATACGTAATAATAATAATTATTCTAAATAATACACTCATAAATAAATGATCGTGACAGATGTCTTTTAACACGCGGACTTTCTGTTCACTATGGAGAAATGTGCTGCACGTTTCCCTTTGTATCAATCGAACAAGAAATGCAATGACAAAAACTGATCATTTACAAAAATAAATATATAAATCAAAATGCATTGCACTGCAAAAAAAAAACAAACAAAAAAACCATCTTGCATGTGCAATGCGACACAACAGAGAAAGTAACATTGGCGCTCGATGGCGCGTTACATTGTAACAAAAGAACTCGCGTCTTTATTGCGTCATTATCGCCGTTACATTGTTGCACACGAATGCGTTCGATTCTTTAATCGCGCGTGATATTCGCTCATACCAGCGTTTGTGGTCGGATCTTTGAAATTGTTTAAAGGCCTCAAACTCCTCCAGACACCATTTTGAGCCTCTCTCTCTCTCTCTCTCTCTCTCTCTCTCTGTCTGTTGTCTCAGCTCTGTGGAATGCACAAATGCATGACAAGGGAATGGAGAAAAATCTGTCTTATTCACGCGTGCGTCCCGCAAACATCGTTCATCGATATTCCGTTCGGATACTTGAAACAAATGCGTTTCTTTTCTCCAAAGTCACTATCAAATACCGCCAGCAAGCGCTTCACCATCACTTACATGGCCAAGCGAAAGGCATTGCTGGTGTTTGATGGTGGTGAAGCTCGAATGGTGGCTTGATTGTGTTTTTGGAGAGTGCTCTGGGCTTCATAAATCTAATCAAACTCACCAGAGTGCGATGTTTCAGATGGGTCAGTCCTGTCCAATCTATGATCCCGGTTAAGAACGATCTTTCCGGGCTGGTAAGGGTTAGTCTGTTCTCCTCTGTGTACGCGAATGTTTCCTCCGGTTGATTTTTCACGGCTGTATGGAAGCACATAGAGCAGTGGGGGATGGGGGATGCCAAAAGAGAAGAGAGGAGGGAGGGAGGGAGGGAGGGAGAGAAAGAGAGAGGGGCAGTAACATGGAAACACGATGGGAGGACCTCTGATTCTGACGCACAACATACACCAGTTATTCACTGCATCATCATCCATTCGCCATATGCATAAACAAAAAAAAAAATCATTTGATGCGCACAGAAACATAACTCACCAGTGTGCATGCGGGAAAAGCAAGTGTGATGTTATAATATATGTATATATTCACACATATGGATGAATATAATTATTATATGTTCATGAAGTCTAAGATTAAGTCATAAAATGCGCTACTTGTAAATCCATCAGCGGTTTGATCCTCATGCAAGACGCCATTGATTCTTCACCAAAATCTTTCACCCCCCCACAGAATTATACTTGCTAATGTTTAAAGTCATGCTAGTTATGGGTCTCTCTTCTCATGGCCATAAAAACAACACCATGGTTACTATACTTAAACCGTAGTTACCACAAATTAACCATAGTTTTGCTACGGCAACCAAGCCATGGTTTTTGTTATGAAACCATAGTTTTACTAATGGTAATCATTATGCAATAAAATAATATATTTTTTACATTTTTATTATAATAAAATCAAGGTTAATTTCCGTAAGGGATTGAACTAAACACAAATAATTGTGCGTAATATGCATTTTATTACCAGATATTAAGTAGCCTATATATTTAAAGTTCATGAAACAAGATTAACCCTGCTGAATAAACCAGGCTGGGTTGCAGCAATTTCCAACAACTCATACTATTTAATAAACCTTTTAAATCATAATACCGTAAATTACTGTATCAGCAATATTAAACTGATAGCTTGAATTTGTGCGCCCTCTTGTGTCTGTAATGCGCTTCCACAAAACAGCGAGTTAGTAGTAATTAGTTAGTAGTACACGACACGAGCATCTGAATTATAAAACCAGTGCCATATTTCAGCAATAATCATCCTTTCAAATGACGATTTTGTGTAATACACTACAAGATTTTACTGCATTTCTTTAATCGCAATTTATCCCCGGATCTGTTTATGAGATGAGATGAAGAGATTGCTTTGATGTCTGTGTGACAGAAATAGAAAAAGGAAATAAATTGATGGAGTCATGCAAATGAACGATGATGCTGTAGATGAGATTCATGAGTCTATAACAAACACAGTCACTAGAAGATTAAATATCAATGATATTGAAATACCTGTGGCAACACGTTACACTGCCATCTACGTCTTTCTTCTTCTGTGGCGTTATCGCTTCTGATTGGTTCATGTAAGATTCCCCGGTTTTTAGCCCACTGCACCCGATTTGTGTCGATATGTTGAAAATGTTTGCAATGCGTCAAAAACGATATAGAAAAGACACGTCATGTTTATTATTTATATTTAACACTAATATTTAACCAAGGATTACGTCTTATTGTAGGGTAGGCTACTTACTGTACGGAATCACCAGGGCACAGTACTATTATTAGATTAGATAATAAAAAGAAATTAAATTATTAGAAAATAATGAAAATAAAAAATCCATGATATTGATATTACTATGGTACTTTCGATCTTTCTCTTTCTCTGTGATATTTGACATTGCACAATGTGATAAAAGCTTTGGTCGTGAAACCATTCATCTGAGTTTCATGGCTATTGTGTCAGACTGTTATTCATTTCTTACAAATATGTCATATGTCATTTGTTATTTAATTATTTTTTATTTCCTGCTTTTTTACTGGAAACCCAGAATCTTGACTCGATTGTGTGGTTCCGGGTGCCCAAATTTTTTCTTACCAAGGGCCAGAAATCAATTCTGACTGAGGGTCGTGGGCCGAAAGTAAATGTTGCTGTGTTATATTAAAATTAAATTTGCCCTGATTCTCCTAATTTATAATTTTCTAATATTTAAAAAAATAAATACTTTGTTTATGTATAACTTATGACCAGAGTTTATTGAGTTTCATGCTTGCTATACACCTTCAAGTATGCATGTACATTAAAAATTATTCACTTTAATTCTTTGCAATTCATTTCCAGTTACATTTTTGTAATGTACAAATAAAAAATGTTTTATGGAACCTCTGGTTTAAAGGGATAGTTCACCCCAAAATGAAAATTCTGTCATAATTTTCTCATCCTCATTTTGTTACAAACCTTATAACCTTATTATAGTGAAGCTTATTACTGAACAAATATTATGAAAGTATTGAGAGAAACGATGACGAAGATATTTTGATAAATGACGGTAAGCACACAGTTGACTGTACCCATTAAATTCCATTGTATTTGTTTTCCTACTATGGAAGTCAATGGTTACAATCAGCTGTGTGCTTACCATCAGTTATCAAAATATCTTCTTTTGTGTTCATCAGAAAAAAGAAACGCACACAGGTGCATGAGGAACCTGAGGAACAACATGAGGAGAAAATTATGACAGAATTTACATTTTGGGTGAACTGTCCCTTTAATGTCTGGTAGTAACTTCTTCATTGCTGTTCCAACAATCACCACCAGAGGGAGACGATGATCTGTTTTTATTAAGCAATGGAAACTGTTTTAGATGTGCCAGAAGAAATTCATGGGGAGAATTTTTCGAGCATTTAATGAACTATTGAGTTTTAATGTGATTAAATATGACAAAAAAAAAAAACCCTTAATACCACACTCTTAATTTATACTCTAAAAATGGCTAGGTTATTTTAAACCCATGTTTGGGTCAATAAGGGACAAACTGTTAAGTTAAGAAAAAATATATATTATTTGTAGGGCTGTCAAAAGATTAATCACGATTGAATGCATGTATTTTAAAAAAAACATTTACATTATATATATATAGATATATAGATTTTGATATAATTGATATTATATATATCTTATCTTATCACACACAAATATATTATTTTGTATGCAATTGATCGTGATTCATCTTTTGACAGCCCTAATTATTTGACTCAAAGAAGGGTTAAAACAACCCTGCATAGGTTAATTTATAACTAAATAATTGGGTTTGTCCCTTTTTGACCCGACAATGGGTTGAAAATAACCTAGCATGGGACTCCTACTTTCTTTTAATATTAAGTGCCAGCTAAAACTAGCTTGAAGTTGTAGAGGGGTTTAATTGTAATACCAGTTGGTTGCCCTAAAGGTCAAGTACCTTGGACAACCTGGTGGTGAATTGTTTGAATGTTTTTAAAGCAAGGTAATGAAGATAAGGACTAATTAAAAGATAATCAATTGTGTTTAAATGGTTTTAGCACCACATCTCCTTGCTCCCTTACATACAGACAAGATGTGCGTCTCACCCAGAATTAGCCAGAGAAGTTTTTTAAAGTATCTAACAAGGAGAAGGAAATCAGAGACGACAAGGTGTTAAAACACTCTTTACTCCTCATCATTACGTGCATGATGCTCATCAGAAGTACAGCAGGTGCACAGGACCGGAGGAAAGTACAAAGTGTTAATCAGATGTGTTGATGCAGTGAGAGATTTTGTACCACTGCTGACCTGACGCTTGTTTGTGTCTTTCATTACTGAAATATACTAGATCAAAGTTGATAGTTAAAGATAGTGAAGCTTATTACTAAACAACATTATCTTTTACACATGTATGCTCAAGGCCATCAGAAACAAAATATAAGTTAAAAGATTAAAAGGCTCTGAAGTTTCCAGGCGACTGTAAAGGTCTGAAGTTTTAAAATCTTGGCATCTAAACAAGGGGTCATATCATAATTTTTTATAATTTTGTTTTTACTTTTTTATGTGGGCCAAGTTTTCTTGCACCAAAAGTCATCATTTAGTTCTCCAATTAAATTAAATGGGTCAGTTTTTTGGAAACAGCTCTACGAAACCGCTTAACAGCTGTCAATATGCCTTATATATTTTAGTAACAATGTATTATCCCCTTCCAGTGATTGACTCTCAATCTTCAAGCCACATCATTATTATAATAAAAGCAGGGCATCTGATTTGATACAGAAACAGTTTTAGTTATGCTGGTTGAAAGTCTCCTCACATCCATCACTATGTTAAGTTGTCTAAATGTATTTGTATAAATATATGTCATCTGTGAAAGGCGTAGGACCAAAAAATGTTCAACAAATCATTAAACTCGGACCGAATGCAATAATTGGACGCATGCGATTTTTGCTCCCCTTCTGTATATTTGTTTTGCATGCCACTGTGCACCCTGTTCACACAGACATCATACTTCATTCACAATTTCACGTCCGATCAGTAAACAGAGGAAGAAAGGCAGGCAAACAAACTTTCCTGATGAATTTATAACATGCACAGGAGCCACAAAACTAGGGTGACCATACGTGCCATTCTTTCCGGACGCGTCCTGGCATGGAATTTGGGTGCGTCTTCCGGAAGTCGTATTTGTTGCTTGCATACATCATCGAGGTTTTATTTCAGAAAAGCAACCATTACATTTTAAGGTTAGAATGAAACTATGATTGTATGTCTTATGTTTTTAACTGAAACATGAGAACATTGATGACGTATGCTGTCAACAAATTCAACTTCTGGAAGACGCACCCGAAATCCTGGCCAGGACACGTCTGGGATGAACGTATGGTGACCCTACACAAAACAATTTTTTTTTTTTGAAACAACAACGACAAAAACTGTCTGGATTGGCAAAGAGCAAAAACACGAATTAACATTGGTAACTTTACTGCTTTTCTACGAGATGGAAACGGCTGTGGAAGGCAAAGAGTCTGAAAGAGTTGCAGTGTTTCTTTTGGAAAAGGTATGTGGTATAATTTAATTTAGATGGCTTTAGATATTATATTTAAACATTGTGTTGCTTATGTAGTTTGAGTACCTTTACGAATTAGCTTAACGATATTTATGTTTTCAAAATGACAAGCAAACTACTACGTCTATGTAACCGAAACCTTATTCCGATTTAAAACAGTTGTTTATGTTGGTTATTTTAGTAACGTTATTCACTTTGTACTGCAAAGTTTTCTCACTGGTGAATGAGACATGAATGGGCTTCTGGTCTGTGCGTGTTCATGTGTTTTGGAGGAGGCGTGGCTTTGTATGGCGATTTAAATGGAGGATGGGATCATGATTTCATTGCTAGTCGGCTTAAGTTAGCATTTTTCAAAATTAGATACCATTATTCATAAGGAGACCTAGTGCACACAGAGATGCAATTAAGTGTGGGATAAAACTAAAAGTTAACTTCTTGATGTATAGATCAGTGTTATCTCAGTATGTGTCGGTGTGTGTAGTCCAGCTCATTGCTACCTCACTACACGTCTGTCTGGTTCCAAAGCTTTAGATATCCAGACTGTTTGATCTTCTTTTGTTTGTAATTCTGCATGGAGTGAAAAAATCAGGGACTGCCATGTGCATTACTCTTTGTATTTTTTGGGTCCCACAGAGGTACTGATGTGGGCTTTGAATGAAGATCCTAAGGGTTGAGCGTTAATGTTTGGAGGCCTCGCGAGACTCAACAATCTTCTATAAAACCCCACAACAAGCCCAGTGATCCCTGCTGCATGCAGGAGCCATCGAACAGTGCAGCAGAGTTTAAACGGGACAGAGAGACAGACAGACGGCGAGAGAGCGACAGATTTGAGACGTGCTTTTGACGGGAACAACTAGCACACGACAGCCATCAAGAAGACAAGAGGAGGTTTCAGAGAGAGTCTTGTCAGAAAAGAGTTGAGTCATCTGTCTTTTGTCACGATTTGAGATTGCACCGTGGAGAGGTAACTGTGGCCAATGAGTGCCTGGGTAATTATTCTGCCAAGGACACACAAACATCTACTATCTGAGGAGTTAACATCATTTAAAGTATATAATGCCTAAAGGCAAGAACTTCAAAGAACCGAAGTAAAAAATATATTTTTATTACCTTAGATGCTTGTGCATGTAGGTTTTTTTTTACTCATAAACCACAAATTTTCTTTTAATAAAAAATGTGTAAACTGTGTTGGCATGTGGAGTTTAAAGACTAACGCCAATGACTAGCAATAGCAGTGATATGATCTCATTCATTTCTTTGGAAGCTTCGCGACTTCCGGTGCCACGAGCGAAAGTGACCGTTGGTGACCGGATGGTCATGTCCAACGATGCAAGAAAGTTAAGAAACATTTAACTTTGTGCAAATGATGAATGGAGCGACTCCAATGAGACCGAAGCATTGGAGTTCACGTCATCTTTCTCTCATCAGTTACTGGGGTGGATGGTACTCATGTGTTCATGAGAACTAGATTTAGAAACATCTCACTGAAAGAGATGGGTGAGAAAGTCGCTGGGGGTCTGAACGAGGGGTAAAATGTGAAGCTCAAAAGCACAAAAGGTCAAATAACACAGCCACAATATTTATGATTTTTGTAAAAAACAAAGCAAAAAAAAAAAAAAAAAAAAAACAGGGATGTATCCCATGCTTGTGTATTAACATTATCCCAAAAGTTCCCAGGGGTTTGTAAATCCAGAGATATTACTATTTTAAATAATGCCACATCCCTATCATTGTTGCCCATCAATGAAATAATGTTTTTAGACAAAAAACAAACAAACATAAAATTTAAGTAAATTTGTGCTTAAAACAAGGCAAAAAAAAAAAAACACTTTCAAGAAAAATGTCTTACCCCATTGGCAGATTTTTAAATTATATATTTTTTTTCTAAAAACTAGACTTGGGCCGTTTTGCTCATTAAGAAAATGTGTCTTAATGTAAGACAAGATTTTTGTCTTGTTTTCAGTAAAAATATATAAAAATTCTTAAATTAAGATGCTTTTTCTTGATGAGCAAAACGACCCAAGACAATAAGTCTAGTTTTGTGACCAAAAATATCAAATTTAAGTGATTTTGTGTAAATCTGCCAATGGTGTAAGCAAAATAATCTTGAACAGTTTTCTTAAACATTCAAGAAAAATTTTCTTACCCCATTGGCAGATTTTTTTGGTTGTTTTATGTACAAAATCAATTAAATCAGATTTTTTGCAGTGTGTGGACAAATGTGGAAGTGGTGGTTACACTGCAAAAAATGATTTAAGAAAATTTAAATTCTTAGTATTTTTGTCTTGGTTTTAGTAAAAATATCTAAAAATTCTTCAATTAAGATGCTTTTTCTTGATGAGTAAAATTACCCAAGAAAATAAGTCTAGTTTATGGACCAAAAATATCAAATTTAAGTGATTTTGTGCATAAAACAAGCAAAAAAAAAAATCTGCCAATGAGGTCAGAAAAAAATCTTGAACATTTTTCTTAAACACTAAATTCAAGAAAAATTTGCTTACCCCATTGGCAGATTTTTTTTGCTTGTTTTATGCACAAAATAACTTACATTTGATATTTCATCAAGAAAAAGCATCTTAATTTAAGAATTGTTAGATATTTTTACTAAAAACAAGACAAATTACTAAGAAAATGTTTTCTTGAAAATCATTATGCTGATTCTACTTTCCTTCATGATGCTATTGAACCTTTTTTTGTTTTGCAAATGTGACATCTAGTAGTGAAATCCCACATATTGTGCTTTAACAAATTATTAAATAATAAAAATGTGAATTATATGATGTGAGAAATCTTAATTTCTTAGATCGGATTCTGAATTGCATATGCCATTTAGTTGTGTTTTTTAATATTGACTCAATCTTTGCAAATAATGTGTTTAAACATGGACGTGTTTTACTTCTGTCACCTGAGCACAGTTGCACACTGATCTAAGAGCAGTGTCTAGAATACAGGTCCTTTAACACATAAGCTGTGGACAGCAGGAGCTTTAGGAGCAGCTTGCACCATTGCTTTTTAATCTTGTGATTTCTTGTTCTTCCTCTTACAATTCCTGTGCAAGGTTGTGTAAAGGCTTTGATTAAAAAGCACAGTCAATTAGGCATTAAACTGCATTTAAAACTATTGCACTTTTATTAACAACACAAGTCAGTTGTGGCCGGTTGCATAAACTGTTCAGACTGTTCAAACGGCTCAATTTTTGTCTTCAAGACTGAGCATAACTGTTGTAGACTGATCTAATTTCAACCTGATAAGTAAGACTGATTATCCCTAACTAATTGCTAGTTGATCAGACTAGTTCTTTTACCCGGCTATGTTATGCAACCTGCTTCATCTACACAGATCAGTCCAGGTAAATGAACTAAAGTGTTTCTGTACTGCACTGCGTTAGCGATTTCCAGGGTCTACACAGATACTGATAAAATGTACCATGAATGCACTGTAAGTCATTTTGGATAAAAGTTTCTGCCAAATGCATGAATGTACTGTTAATGTCCCTCTTTGGCTTTTAATCACAAACTCTATCTTTCATTGATTTGCCACAGTGACCTCTGGAGGTATGAATGCTCCTTTAACAGCATCACAGAAAGAGGAAATGAGAGCTTTCAGTTTGGCTTCATTAAAGAAGAAATGGAAAATACAAACAGTTGATGATTTATACACAAGCATTTCTGACTGGACTTCTGTCTATCCATTAACAGCCCATTATGCTCTCTGTCTGTGTGCATGTTTCTATCAGTACTGCTGGCCATCAAAGAGACACACAGAAAAACAAAAAGTGAAGAACAAAAATCGGTTTAGGAAACCAGTGCAGATCTCAAATAGGATTTGGGTTTCTAAACTGTGAAAAATGAAAGCAATGTTTTTTTATGGCAGGTTGCTTTTCCTATGTTGTCATTGCATTATTTATTATTAATCAATCATGTCAGACGAAAAGGAAAATTATTATGTTTTGAAGACAAGTACAAAGACAGACATTTTCTTTGGAATAACATGCACATTATGTTGACTCAGAGATTCCTATTGTTTCTCTTCTATCGGTGCACATACATCTTCATACAACAAAACCGCTTAGCCCTCTTTGCACACACACATGCACACAGTATCCGAGTTTAGTTTGATGTGACTTTGAAGCAAAGCTCAGTAGAGATGTTGTCCCTTGAGCTTTCCAGCTGTTTCCATTTGTATTCACAGCAAACACAGACCGCAGTCACAGCAGCGTAATGCCGAGAACTTTCTGCACAATCACTTTACTTTCCCAACTTTCCTCCTCATCTCTGTGTCTTTAAATAAACACATGTTTAAAAATTAAACACTGACTTCACCTTCTTTCATTGTGCATTTACAGTTTTTCATTGACATAATGCATGCACTTCCGTTTCTCTTGCTAAATCTATATTAGTGCTGAATGAATGGCGATTGTAAAAAAGGACCCGAAAAAGTTGAATTAATATCCCAGTGTAAGCCTTTAACTCTCTAAACACCATTTCGGACCAGGTAAAATTTTCAAACCAACCAAACTTTCTCACCAAACTGTAATCATTCCTAATCATATGTCTAATTATTCTCTATGTCAAAACAGATGCAAAGGTTCAGTGGGCAATTAAAATTTCACTCATTATCCGAGACCTCAGAAGAGCAGATGAACCTCTGAAGGAGAAGTAATGATGTATGAGAAGACTTTTATAGCGCACTGCTTTGATGTTTTAAAGTTCACATACACATTGTTCAGGCTTTTGATGTGCATCTTTTCTTAATGTTAAAAATATTCTGTTCCTGTTTTCATCATTAACCATTTAGTGTTTGGACCACCACAAAACAAGATGATGATGATGATGCATATATTGAGTCTTGGTGCTCATGTGGGAAAGGTGCATGATTTTCAATAAAATTCACAAAATCACTTAAATTTGATATTTTTGGTCTAAAAACTCGACTTATTTTCTTGGGTCGTTTTGCTCATCAAGAAAAAACATTTTAATTTAAGACTTTTTTGATTTTTTGACTGAAAACAAGACAAAAATACTAAAAATGTTTGTTTCTTGAAAATCATTTTTTTGCAGTGTGGGTTTGAATGTCAAGTCGTGTTTAAAAAAAAAGCTCTAAGCATGTTTACATTTATTCTTTCACTATTGTTGTCTATTTAAGGGTGACCTGGAAGGGGTGTGGGTCATAATGTAGATAAAATTGTAACAATAATACAATATGGGACAATAGGTTAAAATATCAAGTGCAGAGCTTCATTGGATTACTTAGAAACAGACGCCGTCTCTGACTTCATTGGCAGCTTTTTAAATAGTGCACCATGTAACACACTGTAAAAAATGATTTTCAAGAAAAAAATTATCTTGGTATTTTTGTCTTGTTTTCAGGAAAATATCAAAAAATTCTTAAATTAAGATGCTTTTTTCTGATAAGCAAAATGACCCAAGAAAATAAGTCTAGTTTTTAGGCCAAAAATATTACATTTAAGTGATTTTGTGCATAAAACAAGCAAAAAAAAAAAAAAAAATGGGGAAAGCAAAAAATCTTGAAATTTTTTCTTAAACACTAAAATCAAGAAAAATTAAAGAAAAATTTGCTTACCCCATTGGCAGATTTTTAATTTTTGCTTGTTTTATGCACAAAATCATTTAAATTTGATATTTTTGTCAAAAAACTATACATATTCTTGGGTGTTTTGCTCATCAGGAAAAAGCATCTTAATTTAAGAATTTTTAGATATTTTTACTGAAAACAAGTAAACAAGTACTTTTTGTCTTATTTTTTGCAGTGCACAATCCAGTCAGAGTCAAAGAGGATCTTTCTTGACCATATGCAATGATTAATCTTTCCTCCATTTTTATGCTCCTCTGTTCTATGGTCTTGCATAAAATGTTATTGGCTAGGGTATGCACTAGGTTATTTGCAGAAGACAATCTGATTGGCTGACGCCTGCATTGGCCCTTGAAAAGTTGAGACATAAGGTGTGTTCGACTTCATGCGGCGCAGACCGATTGCCGCTGACTTGAAGCAGTGCATGCCGGTTAGTAATTTTGTCTGACTTGAACTGGCGCTGAAGGTACGTGACTGTGTCATATGGTTTAAAAGTACCGCGGGAGCGTTTTGAGAGTAGCCAGCTAGTCGAATAGTGTGTTTTTTTTCGCGGCAAATGTGCTGCCCATATTGCGTCATTCACATCCCCCATGTGAGGAAGCGTCTGATTGCGTCTTTGCATTGACTTTAGGCTTGTTCGACTTCATGCGGCGCCTGTCAGTTATAGCAGCGCCGCAGGAAGTCGAACAAGCGTTTTGTATGTAATCTTCTCGCGCAAATCATTGAACTCGCGTCTGGTGTAAACCCACAGTAAGAAGTCTATTTATGAATTGCACGAGCAATAGTTTGTTGTCAACTGCCTGTCAATTCATTTTTTGCTTTTTTGTAAACGTATTGAGTTTTACCACTGAAAATAAGTCACTGCACAGAACTTTATTAAGTACATCAGAGGGATGAAAATGGACTGCTTTGTTTGTGTGTATATTGCACTTTTAAAAAAGAGTACATCAGAGGGATGAAAATGGACTGCTATGTTTGTGTGTTTATTGCACTTTTAAAAAAGAGTGATAAGATCAGATGCACTTCATTAAAACATCCACAAAGCACAAAATATATCAACATTTCCAAATGTTGCAAGTAATCAGTGCAGACATTATGTGAGTTTAAAGCAATATAAAAAGAGATAATGGTAAAATAAAGCATATGCATATTCATCAGATGCATTCAAAATCTGCCATTATTGCACATTTATGTTTTTTAAACAGACCTGCGAGAATCATTATCATAGCAGGTACACAGAAAATGGTAGATATGTAATTGGAATGTCCCTTTAATAAGCCACTCCAGCTGGCATCAGATTAAAATGTTTGAGAAAATTAAGAAGCAGATGGCAAACTGAATTTAAAGAATGCTGAATTTAATTAGCATAATGTGCATTGTAGAGAAAATTACAAAGACTACTCTCAGAAGTTGACCTTGATGTTATTTATTCTTTACAGCCTTCATTCTTTTAAACATGATAGCAAGGGAAACATAGCAGGATAAATCAGTTTTTCTATTTCAAAAGTGACTAAGACTAGAAATATCGAACCTATGGAGACTGCATATAAGTTGACTAAGCTTCATTGGCATCTGTGAAGCTCAATTTTTAACAATGAATTGTGAGACAAGACGATGAGTGTATCTCAGGAGTCAGGAAGTAAAGCAAACATTGGATTTCTTCATGGCTTGATGCCTTCCTGCCTTGGAATGCTGCCTCCAAAGGCAATCGTTAAAACACCAATTTACATGCCCACACTGAAACATTTTCGAGACGGATGTAAATCCCATCGCTCAAACCACTTCAGGTGGTCTGGGACACATGCAGATGAAACTGGACAAGTATAAAGGTGCGTTCGACTGCGCAGACCGATCAGCGACTTACTTAAAGCAGTGCATGCCGGGTAGACATCTTGTCCGGCTTGAACTGGCACTGAAGGCATGTGACTGTGACGTATGTGGTATGAATAAGCCTCTAATTAAAAAGGTATGTCTTGGGTGGGTAAAGAGTCAAGAGGAGATCCACCTAACAGTTTGAGATGAAACTGTTGTGACTTGACATGTCAGTAAGGTACACAAACAATCCTGCTATGTGTTTATTTTTGTCTGCACCAATTTTGGCATCAATTCTTAGTTTTACTTTTATAATTTCAACTTGTCCATCAACTTGGAGAGTTCATCCAAGTGCTCGTAGTTTACAGATAGTTGCGTCATGTGTTCTCTTGCTTTCCTGCATCACAGGCAAAAGTAACTTAAAGGTATTCATAATATAAGTTTACACTTTAGACACCATATTTCGGATATATAACCTTCACAGAGCAACAACTTTGATCAATTTGATAGATAGTTACATCTCACCCTGGAGATTAAATTATATAATGCTCCCAGGTTGTTTAATTGTGCCAGAGGAAACAGACTTCTTTCACTTCATCTGTATTTTATATTGCACCTTTCCTCTGCTTAAACAACAAAGGACTGACAGAGTTTATTATGTCTCATGCCTTGATAAGTGTACTTCAGCTGTAAATGAAATGCAAATGCATCTGTGCCTGTCAGATTGTTTTCAAATACTGTGACAACTTTGCGACTTATATCAATATTGTTTGTAAATTCTGACTTTATTTCTTTTAGGCTCCTTTACAACAAACAAGGGATCCATGAGATGCAAACCTTGGAAGTGCATGCAATGTTTTTCTGAATTAAATCAACAGTAAGGCAAATAAGTTCAAATTAAAGTTGTTCTCTACTTTAGATGAAACACAAAACAATAACTCCATAAGCGTGCATTTATCTAATGCATTCAGAATTAAGCTAAGCATAAATTGTTACTTTCCAGAACTATTTTGTTTTTAAAACAAAATGTAATTAAAAACACATATATTCTTTATTAAATAAAGATTATTTACCTAGTAGACAGATGCTGCAATATAACTTTTTAATATGTATTTTTTTATAAAAAAAATATCTCAGTTTGAAAAATGAACTAAGAACCCTGCTGAAAAAAATAAATAAAACCATTAAAGAAAATTCTAATGGTTTGCATTAAAATACCATAGGAACCATTCACTTTTACCATATTCCATTAGCCAATTTAACTCTGTGGACCCTGTACTGGGTCCAAAATTAATTATTATGACTTAATATAAAATATTCCTTTAATTTTTAATGGTCTGTCATGGACCCAGTACCAAATATGAGATACTGTTTGAAAGCTTAGAATCTCTACTTTCTGCAGATATGCATCACTTTGAGATCTTTTACTGTCAGAAAGTTATTTACACTTAATTTACACTATCACCCCCCCCCCATATTTTTTATATCATTTAATATTCACATATTTCATATTTTTCAAGTATGACAAACATGGGCATTTTTGTTGTATTATCATCACATATCCAACAATCGTTGAATGAATAATGAGGTAAAAAAATAATTTTTTGTAAACGTATGTCAAACTTGAGCATGAACTGCTTAAGATAGCACATATAGCCAAAATGATACACCATCTTTTATTTTAGGTCCTACTCTAAAAAATGAGTCCATTCACAGCATTTTCTTTGGTTGTGTGCATAATTAATCCCTAGCTATTTATTATATGTGCAAAACAAAAAATTAATATTTATATGAAAAATTTATTTTCACACCCTTCAGTAAAATAAGAATATCTTTTGAATGCGACATGCTTCATTCTTTTTTTGGTGTTTACTGTCTGCTGCTGGTAACAACCAGAACTGTCTGCAGTCTGCTAGAGCACACAGAACCAGAGTTATACACTATCAAAGACAGTGTTTACAACATAAAAAAGAAAATTTGGTGTTTCATCATATGAAAAAAAACAACTTAATAAAACATTTTTGTCACAAAGAGCAGCTTTTTATGTAACTTGAAAGGGTTTTCTGTAAAATTATATAAAGATATTGCATTTATTCCACTGTATGTGGTTATGGGGACACTTCAAATATTTTAGGCAGAAATTGTATACAAAAAGGGTATTAATCCTCCCTTCAGTTAGAGTAAAATAACTTTTGCATCTGTAAGCTGACAACTGCTGGAATCAAACAAAACGGTGTGCATGTAGCTGGAGCACCCAGGTCCAGAGTTATACACTTTTAAATACAGACTTTAGAAAAAAAAAACATCAAAAATGCCTATTTATTTGTATGTTTATTAGAGGACTGACATCACATACGACCATGTTTTGCACTTTCAACAGTGTTTTATGAAATTTCAAAGGGTTTCCTGTAAAATGATATCAAACTTTTGTATGTACACCTCTGCATGTGGGTATTGGAAGGTTTTGAAATTGGGTAGGCTAAATCCAGAAGGAAATCCCCAAAATAGCCTCAGAGTGTAAGAAGTTAGAACCAAGACATAGAAACAATAGAACCAATTCATACCATTAGAGACCAACAAAGACCAATACACTGTAGTGTGTTTTGGGCCATATTCCATTAGAACCAATAAAATTCCCAATAAAACCAATAGAATTTGATGTGATGGTGTCTATTGTTTTTTTTTTAGCAGGGAAGACGCGCCACCCAGGAATACGTGATCATAAACGCAAACTTCAGGGAAGTTAACGCCTCACTTCAATGTCCAAAAATCACTAGTAATGGGAGAAACGAAGATTTTTTTAAAGCTTCGAATCAATTGAATCAATTGTTTTGCAAATTGATTCAGTTTTGGAAGCGTTCGAAACACCACACACGCTGGCGACACCTGCTGGTCAAAATAGTGTAAACGCAACAAAATCCCTCCAAACATTTTACACTTTTTACAAAACAATAGCAATATTTTTTCTAAAAATATGTTTTTCAGAATAATAAATTATTTTAATTAATTAAGCAATAAGTAAAAGTGTATTTTGTGTTTTCAGTTTTATTTAGGGCAAACAGATCATTAAAACTTACTCCCCTTTTAATTATGCACATGTTTGCCATTGTATCTGTCTAAAAACAAAAAAGTAGACAAAATTGTAGTGTTATTATTCAGAAGGATGAATGTTTTAGGAACTTGCATAAAAAACTAACCATTAGACACTGGCCATTTGTGATTAAAGCCCCCTAGTGGTGAATCATCGGATTTTCGAAGCCTTGTTTGATAAAAACGTGACTTGGCCAGTCTGAAACACACTCCGAACCAATTATTTGGAACAATATTCAAAGCCTCAAGAAGCAGTGCCAGCGCTTCGAAAGCGACCATCACTAAAAATCGCTACATACTGGTCTGTATATTGCACTATTTTAGAGGACAGACAATTTATATCAGTGTCTAAATCAACGAGAGAGCACCATTCAATTATATAATGTACCGCAATAGGCTATCCATGCTGCATAAAATTAAGGCTCGCACCGAATGAATTCCGGCGCCACAAGTTAATTTGTCAACAGCAAATAATCAGGTCGTGTCTGAATAATTTACTCTTGTTCATGTTTATGTTAATGTTCATGTTTATACTGTACACTCCCTTAAGTGGACTATATTATAAGGTAGGGAATAATAAATGTGGTGATTACGTGTTGTCAGTCAAACAGGTGCTGTCAATCAATGGATTATGAAGGAAATATTCACCCATCATTAATCATCTGAAAATAATCGTTTAACTCGATACAGTGATGAATTGAGATTTACATGAAGATTGAACAAAAAGTGACAGTTTTGTTCTGTGTTAATAATGTGTGCTTTGGCATACTTTAGTAAGTGATACCTAAAAGGTATCATACCACAAGGTATATTGTAAAATTAGTCATAGCATTTAAGTTTGTTGATGCATTATTTGTTAAAACATATTTATAATAGATTTCGGTTTCCACGTGGATTAAACAATGTAAGCTAGGGTGTGTTTTGTAATTTTTTATTTATTTATTTATTATATTTTTATTCTCACATTGTGACTGACAGTTGTATAGCAATGCAGTATTGCCATCTTTTTGGGAATCCTCATCTGTTTTTTAAATCAATGGATTTTAGAAACACCTCTGTTACCTGACAGATGTATGTACTGCCCTGAATTATGTAATGTAGGGCAGGGATGGGCAACTTTGGTCCTGGAGGGCCATTCTCCTGCAGAGTTTAGCCCTAACCATAATTAAACACACCTGAAGCAGCCAATTAAGGTTTTATTAATTATTATTATTATTAATTATCAAACGATGTGATGGCAAAATAATGCAGTAATATGTTTACATTTTCTGCTAAAACGATTAAAAACTTTTAAATCAGGTCAACTCATGATCCCCAGAAATACAGTATTTCTTTCTTAAATGTTATTGTATTCTGAGCAGTTTTTACTGATATCATAACATCTATTTACCGAACAAGGCATTAGTTCACACATTCTTGCATTTGTGCATTTATTTATTTTTTGTAAGGTTTTGTCTTGTATTTTTCTGTATTTCGTGTATTTTGTTATTTGTACTTGTATTTTGATATCCTGCTCTGTTCTGACTTTTATTTTGAAAATCATCATGCCATGTCACGCTTCACACTTCCTGTTTGTTTTTGTATATAAGTCACTTCCTGTTCACCTGTTCCTGGCTGATTAATGCTTAGCCCAACCACCCCTTTTCCCTGTACTCTGTTTCCTGTAGTCTGTTATTTGTATTCTGCCTGTTTATCTGGCTGTGTTTGACCCGTGCTTGTATATTTGGATTTTGAGTGAACTCTGCCTGCCTTGACCTTGTGCCCGTTTTGGATAACGTTTTTGGATCACCCTTAATGGATATGTTTGCTGGCCCTTTTTGGGATTTTTCAAATAAACACCTTTTGCAAATGGATTCACTTGCTTTCTTCAAAGCACACCACCTTACATTTATAAAACAATTTGGTCCCATTCTTGATGCTGATTGGTCAATAACTTGTAACAATGTTTGTTACTCTAAGGACAAGAAAAATATAATCAAGCAGTTGTGTGGTCCTCTTGTTAATGTAAATGTATTTCAATGGTATAGCTTAGTCAGGGCCAGTTCTAGATATTTGGAGGCCCTAGGCAAAATTTATGTTGGAGGCCCCTCACACCCCTCTAATTTTCAGAATAATCTGAGAAAGTGTTTTCCTACTCTGTAAGAAATCAAAGCAACTGTAAACCTCCGTCACCACAACGAAAGGCCCGCCTCTCCCCTCATTCGATTGGACAATGGAAAGACGCAAATGACGTTGGGCGCTTTTCAGCTCAGCGCTCCTTCAAAAGCGCGTGCTGCGGCCGGGTGCAAAAACCGCAAGGCATTCAGCGCGCATAAACAGCGCGCAAACGTTCCCTGCCCATAGAATATCATTCAAAAAAGGCGTCTACAACTGTCATAAACGCGTTTGGTGTGATCAGCCCCTTGCTGAACCAATTTACAGTATAAAGTTATCTATTAGACAATGGCTATATTCATATGTATTTCAATAAATTTTTATACCTTAAATATCCACAACAACGGCAGGTTTTTTTTGCTGTTTGACTTTAAATACAAACTTTTTTAACTTGACTTTTTTGATAGTCAGCTCCCCACGCGATGCTATCGTGCACACCCATTCAAAGTGTCTAAACAGAGTCAGCAGCGCTCACGTTTGATCTGTCCTGAAATTATGTTGATAAACAGAACAAAGCTAAGATTATTTTTAAAATGCATTATTTTAAAATACCTGCATCATATGCTGAACTGTCTTTGCATGCCGCTTTTGCTAAGCAGGGAAAGGACGTGATAGCTGCTTTCAGCGTCACTCAAAGTGGGTCAGCTGCAGAGATTTGAATGCTGTTCATCTAGGCTTCTTTAACTTCATGAGGTGCTGCAAGAACCGACAGGTGGATGATATCAAAGCACCGCGAGAGCGAATCGAGAAATCATACAGAGGAGTTTGCTTATCAATCATTCTCACGTTACTTTGATTTCAAACGCCTGCGGTTCTTACGGCGGCGGCGGCGCATGAAGTCGAACTCACCTTAAAACGTCTCGGTTACGTATGTAACCCTCGTTCCCTGAAGGAAGGGAACGGAGACGTCACGTCGTGACCGACGAATTGGGAACCGCTTCGCGGGTAAGTATCTACTTCGAGATCTATAAGAAACGCCAATGAACTTGGCATGCAGGTATTTGCATAATGCCGGCGCCGCCCCGCCAGGTGCGTATATAAGGCGCAGGTGCACAATACCAAATTAGCTATATTATTGCTGAGAAGCCGAGCAGCAGTGCCCGGCCTGAAAACAGCAATGGAACAGCAAACTGTGGCGACGGGACGTGACGTCTCCGTTCCCTTCCTTCAGGGAACGAGGGTTACATACGTAACCGAGACGTTCCCTTTCAGTCGGTCACTACGACGTCACGTCGTGACCGACGAATTGGGAATCCCTACCAAAACGCCACTGCAGCTGAACCCTTCCAGTGTCTGAAAAAGCCCTCCGCCCTCCACGTAAGGGGCGGAACCTAAGGCGAAATGCAGAAGGCCGGTCACTACCTGTTCCTTAACCCACGATAGTGAAGCAGCGAACTGGGGAAGCGTCTAAACTGAGCAGAGCTAGAACACTGCGGAAGCCATCCCCTAAGAAGGTTGAATGGATGACATAAAATATGAAACAACCGATAGGTTGCTCATAAAAAGTCTCTGAACAAAACATAGTATGCAGAGAGATGCAGAGCAGGCTCTGCTAAGGAAAACATGGAGGATTAGTACCCCACGGAGTATACACACAAATGAACCCCACGTAGGGGACAAATGTGGACGCCTAGCCTACACAGGTTTACAGAGAATACATCAGTGATAGGTAGACAGCGGATGCTCCGCAACACCAGCTATCAGGGCGGTGGAGGAGAGGCAAAAACAGTTTATTAGACGTTTTTGCCCCGATGGCCTTCCATATTGGTGCAGATGTGCAGCACCAAAATAGAGGCTCCAAGCCGACACACGAGCCGACCCTCGGCATTCTTAACTAGTTAGTAGATGCACCTCGGGGAAGAAAGGCACCGGGGGCGAGGACTGAGAAGCCCTGGCACCGCCGAAGAACCAATCATCGAGGCGGGACGGTTCAGGTGGGGGAGGTTTAGTCCACTCCAAGCCGACCGCCTCCGCCGCCCGAGCGAGCATGGCTGCCATCTCGGGGTCGAACACAGAAGCCGCAACCTGGCCCGAAGGCGGGAGCGGATCCGGATCGACGTCCGAGGCTGACAACCCCCCTTCCGATGTTACGGTGGACATCGCGTCGGGTGGAGGCTCGACAGAGCGCGAGGACACCGTAGAACACGGGCCGCTCGTCTCCATCGGGACCTCCGCTGGCAACGGATCAGGGTGCTGAGAGCTGCTGGACGAACCAGCAGACCGACCCAGCACCGTTATACGGAGGTCATCCTTCGCAAGTCTGGTAGCTGCGCTCTTAGCAGCACCAGACTTGGAAGGCGGGCGCCGTTCCCGGAGAAACGACACCCGTCTCCGCAAATCCGCCATAGTCATGCCCTCACAGATGGAGCATGAACTATCACGCAACGCTGCCTCTGCGTGCTGGAGCCCCAGACACGAAAGACAACGCTGGTGGCCATCCCGGGGGGCGATGAACACACAGCATCCAGAAACCGAACACGGACGGAAATCCATCTTTAAAAAGACGACCACAACCGTGACACGAATGAGTGGCTGTCTTTAAAAAGACACAAAGCTCAAACGTGCTGCTCTTTTAGGGAAATCACTCTTTTGTGCAAGCTGGTGAAACACACAGGGAGAGGCAACGCACTCACTCGAACTCAAGTCCTAAATTAAGAGACAGAGAGAGAGAAAGGGTGGAGAGAAAAACACTGCGAGCCTCCGCTGAGGTGTCTTCGCCCAACCAACTTTGGCAAGCTGAGATCTTTTTTCTTCCCACAGAACAGGATCTACGAAGATCAGTTTTTCAGAATAGCTTCTCGTGAGCAGATGTCTGCCGGCTTCGAAGCAATAAAGCTAATTTGGTATTGTGCACCTGCGCCTTATATACGCACCTGGCGGGGCGGCGCCGGCATTATGCAAATACCTGCATGCCAAGTTCATTGGCGTTTCTTATAGTTCTCGAAGTATATAGGTCACCCGCGAAGCGGTTCCCAATTCGTCGGTCACGACGTGACGTCGTAGTGACCGACTGAAAGGGAACTGTATTTATTGCTGTCGGACTAGCGCACATGGATTTAGCAGTTATGGAGGCCCCCCCTCCAAGCTTGAGGCCCTAGGCATTTGCCTACTCTGCCTATAGCTAGCGCCGGCCCTGAGCTTAGTGTTTTAGTTAGCTTCTATATTTAAATATTCCATGTCTGCAAATTAAAATCGAATGCAATCGAAACCCTATAAATAAGAATCAAATCCAAATGCCAAATTGGTCGTAATGCCCAACCCTAATAAGAGGCGGTACAAAACATTTATCATTAAATCGTGAGAAGAGTTTTTTTTTGTGAAAGCCACAGTATGTTTTTATATAAAATGTAAAGCTCTTATCTCAACAGATCAAGAAAAATTTTATTCCTTGTGATGTGACCCTTTAAAAAGTATTTTCTGAGTCTCTTCTCCAGTTCTGTCGGAACACTAAATTGTTTTTATTACACTTATTAAGAAACCTTCATTAAAGCCCTGTGGAATACAAACAAATATTCTCTCTCTCACACACATTTTCACGTGTGGCAACAATGTAGCCATTTTATAAGTTTGCTCAACATGCAAAGATCTAATGATCTGAGAAATAAAACTGGCAATTGCTTTCCGGCTCCTAAAATTACGTCGACCACCCTCTAATTAATAAATAATGAAATGAGCTGTAATGCTGCTATTTCATGTCATCAAAGTGAATAAAAAGTGCAGTAGCCATTAATTTCTAACACTTTTTAACGCTGCAGGACAATTAGAAAAACATAGGGTTGTTTATGTTTTGTAGGTTGTCATGATACCAACATACGGTTATACGTATATATTTTTGATACCATGGCAAGCAAGCACTACTGCAGATACAGTGATGTATTTAAAAAGTTGCATCTTTATATTTCAGTATCAGTTTTATACTGAAGTTTCATTATTTTTAAGGTACAGTGTGATATTATTGCTCTGCTTTGTGGCACCAATGCAGAACACCATGGTACTTCTACTCTTTTTGTATCTTTTAAAGTCTTTACGTCAAACAATCCTGTTTCCCACTGAGAACCGCCAAGAAAACATCTCCCCCTTAACTCAGACTGTTTATTAAAAGATGTCTCTGATGCAACAGGTTGTAAGTTAAAGGCAATATCACGATCTCATTCCTATCTTGACACCTACAGAAGTGATTGTGTACAGTTTTTGAAATGGTTTTTGTTGGGCTATTGGCGATCAGGGGAACTTTGGTTCTCAGATGTGTAACACACAATTAGTTTTGAGACCAGGGCAATAATAGCCTGTTCCTCATAAAAAGCTCCAAAATACTTAGTGCATAAGCTGTATATGGGCTGCTACTGTGTGGCTAGACTGTGTTTGTTTGATTTATTTGTATAGAAAATAGTAGGGGTGTGCAGCAGAGTCAGTATTTGTATCTGTATTTGTAACAATCTCAAAATTATTTGTATCTGTATTTGTATTCAGATGGAACCGAAAGTGGGTGGGTATTAAACCGGAAGTTTGTCAAATTACATGAAAATGAAAATTTTAAATGCATTTTTGCGTTTTATTATAATTATCACTGTAAATATCTTTAAAATATATTACTAATACAAATCAAAAAGACAAATAACTTGATTCTACTATATGCATAGAAAACCCTTCTCATTTTCAAAGCACCATACAGCTTGTGCCTATGTGCTATGCATCACTGTATTATTAAAATAACAAACTTGAGAGCGGGAACAATACTGCACATCACCATTGAATGTGTATTGTGTGTCAGCACAGTTCCTAATGTGACCCATGCTGTCTTAATGAGTGGGAGGTTTTCAGAAAAAAATAAGTAGCCTACATCAGTCCCTAAGTAAACATAAAAAATGATCGTTTTTTTCTATGTTTTCTGAAAGGTGCATCATCCTAAATGATTAACCTAATAATTCAAAGATGCGTGTCCATCCACATGCGTGTCTCTGTTTAAAAACATGCAGGAATTTGAAAATAAAATGCAGGACTTGCTTGATGTTTAAAGAGTTATTAAAAGAGAAAAAGTTCAGGACTGGTTTACGTTAAAAAGTTAAGATCGACAAGACTCGAGCTGACTGACAGATTTGAAATGTACAGATGTCCAAAGGTGCGCACCGATAAATACACATATACACAGAATAGTAAAAAAACATCTGTTTTGACAAGAATTCACGAAAGCATAATACGCATTACAACAAACTTGCTGAGCTCATTAATATCTATGTCCATACCGGGGTTTGTGCGAAATTATATAAAAATGTTTTAAAAAACATTCTCATTAATCTTTGTCTAAATAAATAAATAAATAAATACTTAGATATTTGTTTAAAATTTCAAATAACAACATGCACTATTTTTTAAAAATCAGTTTTGACCATAAGTTCAAAACAAGCAACATAATTTTAAACAAAAGGGTGATTAGAAACATTTAATTCAAATAGTTGTTATTTATTTACTTTATGCTATTGCAATTCATGTCATAGTTATCTTCAGTTTATATTTTAAATGTTTATTTTTTATCTATTTATTTTATATTCACCTAGATTGAAAATAAAGCTTGCTTCAACTTGAAGTAATTATAAAAGTTTCTCTTTCCGAAGTCTGTAATTATTAACCAATATTTTATTATTAGAGTGCAGCATTTTATCAAGCTTTTCTGGTCTTGGGTAATTAAATAAAACGCAATAAAATGAAAAGGGTCAATTTTTTAACAGTTGGGTTAAAGAAGTTTGATATTAGCAGCTCTTTTAAGATTTTTTTATTAATTCCAAAAAGCTCGGGTTTCTAAGTAAGGGACGCGCAGAAAATGTCATTCATGTCATTTCATAGGTTGCACTCATTCACTTCACACACATATTATTAGTTCTACCAGAAAGACTCGAAGATAGGTTAAGACTTGACATATGAGTTTATTTAACAGTAGTTAGCAACCAAGGTTAGAATGTAACACAGTATAGTTCTTTGGCGTAGGCCCCGACCATAGTTCAAATCCGGGGGTCACGGATTCTTGCGGTTCCTGTCTGAAGATGAAGACGGGCCAGAATCTAATCCCCCTTGAGTATGGACGGAACCGACCTGGGATGGTGGTAGGGAGGGTGGGTTGTTAATGCTGGCATCAGTATCTGCGAACGCAAAGACAGGTGAGTACGAGGCTTATATACTCTCAGTATCAGGGGTGATTGATTGCGCCTTGTGACATGAATGACGTAACATTCGAGTTTCCTGGTAGAACTTACGCTACGCTACGCTAAAGCTACCATTTCTACCAGAAAGACTCGAAGATAGGTTAAGACTTGACATATGAGTTTATTTAACAGTAGTTAGCAACCAAGGTTAGAATGTAACACAGTATAGTTCTTTGGCGTAGGCCCCGACCATAGTTCAAATCCGGGGGTCACGGATTCTTGCGGTTCCTGTCTGAAGATGAAGACGGGCCAGAATCTAATCCCCAAAAATTGATCGCAATGATCGGTACCCACCAGTGTTTCTTTGAGGTTCCTGAAACAGATAAGAGAAATTGTTATCTACTGACATTGAAGGATGCCATAAGAGGCCATGGGATTACCGCTTAGGCCATAGAAGGCAGCGATATGCCCCAGAGAGATAGGCTGGAGAGATAGGCCGCATGGGCCGTAGAAGGCAACGATATGCCTAGTGGGAAAAAGCCACATAGGCTTTAGAAGGCAACGATATGCCAGACAGAGATAGGCCGCACAGGCCACAGAAGGCAACGATATGCCTAATGGGAAAATGCCGCGTAGGCTTTAGAAGGCAACGATATGCCAGACAGAGATAGGCCGCGTAGGCCATAAAAAGCAACGATATGCCTAGTGAGAAAAGGCCACGTAGGCCTTTGGAAGGCAACGATATGCCAGAGAAATAGGCCGCGTAGGCCATAGAAGGCAACGATATGCCAGATAGAGATATATGCCAGATAGAGATAGGCCGCGTAGGCCATAGAAGGCAACGATATGCCAGATAGAGATAGGCCGCGTAGGCCATAGAAGGCAACGATATGCCGAGTGAGAAAGGCCGCATGGCCATAGAAGGCAACGATATGCCGTGTTGAGAGAGGCTGTGTAGGCCATGAAGGGCAAAGATATGCCAGGGTTAGATAGGCCGCATAGGCCGTGGAAGGCAACGATATGCCCAGTAGGAAAGCCAACAGGTTAGCTTGCAATAAGATTCACCACCACCAGTACATACCATTAACATGTCCGTAAATGTCGATCATAATATCAGCAGTAGAGGATATCCGTAGAAGGCTGCCACGTTAGGCTTGATAGCAGAGAGGCCGCGAAGGCCACAGAAATCAACGTTATGCCAGAGTGAGGAATGATATAAATGGCAAAGGCCATGATTTAGCATGGATAAATACACCACCACCACCAGTAGTTTGCTTAAACATACCTTGATTATTGCTTGCCATTATTGAATTGAATGTCATAGTGCTTCCCTGCATACGGTGAAATTAGGAGCGCGGCTCCTGATGAAGAGAGACAATTTACGTATACATGCTTTTATATTGTCATTATTAAAGTAGGGAGAAGATTAGATGGTTACAAACAAATCTGACTGATGCTAAAGATTGCACGGTGTCTGTCGTGTCTTGGTTTCCCCAGTCTTGTACTCTTTATTTGAAGTTCTGTAAGGTCATCCATGTCTGTAGTTCTTCTAGTTCGTTGGTCCTTGTTCTAGATTTTTTCCCAGGTGTGTCTTGATATCTTGTTTACCCACATGAATATATACAGTCCTTGTGTTTCAGTTGTCCTTTGTCGATTATAGTTAGCCGTCATCACTTTTTAGTCCTGTATTCTGGTTTTCATTCTGGTTCTGCTTTGTGCACTTTTGGGTTTGAGAAATAAACCATTGCATTTGGATCCATTGCCTTGTGTTGCCTGCCATGACACACAGATGATTATATAAAATTCTCCATTATTGATGTAAATTAAGAACCCCCAAAAACTGAGGAGCGGTATCAGTAGGGTTGTGCAGTTGATAGATGGACGTACTCCGAAAGTAATAGCCTTCTAGATGAAAGTTTACAGCTTAAATTTTGACTAACCATAATAGCATGATTAAACGTAACAGTTTTGTGCAAATAGTCTTTAATGATATGCACTTAAGAAGTTCTGAATTATTTGTTGAAAGAAGATCCTACGCCACACTGGCAATCCAGAAACGATCGAAGACCGCACCATACACGACCGCGGACGTGAAACGTGACAACCTGCGTGCACGCGGCAAGTGTGCACGGCCCAGTGCTAACGAAAACGATTTTGATGTTCAAATCCTTGCAGCCGTATGCGATTAGAGTTCCTGGAAGTCGATAAAGAGCCCTGATGGTAATGCAGGCACTGAAATAAAGCACTTATAGAACTGCATATCCGTAGTCTGTGTAAAAACATGTATATAGTTTAAAAATAGCTTGCTTCATGTAAGCAGCCGCGCTGTTCTGATGTTCTAAATCCTAGCAGCCGGTGTAATGTGGTTGTATGTAAAGTTGATGCAGGTTTCGCTATTTTCTTGAGGATGCAGAGTAAGAAGATTGTACGCTTCTAATTCCAGACAAAGTTCCTTGTAAAGTTATCATTTAGAATTATAACTGCATAATTTTAGGCTTTCCCAGACGAAAGATTTCCATCGTAAAACAATCATCATGATTTCTATGATCGTGGCTCTTCGTCGGTGGTACAGTGTCGTACGGTGGGAGAAGTTCAAAGACGGACGTTTTCCTGGTCTTGCGTCCAAGATAGCCTACAATAGTTTTCTGACAGTGTCAGAAATTCAGCATGATCACCGCACAATGCGTTTGCTGCTACAATCTTGTCAGAGTGCAAAAATCCTGTGGTAGCCTATATTTCAGATTTTAAAAGAAACATTGAATTAAATTAGAAACAAGTTATTTCAAATGCATTCCAATTCTCCAGTCATGTTGGAATTCATTAAAACAGCATATGACGATTAGAATTAAATAGTTGAAACACATGAGATAATCGAACACCACTATATTTGAACATAACACCACTCAAATAAATATTTAGACATCATGTCCATTGGGATCCATGTTAAAACGAGAAGGAATTGTGTTTGTATTCTGAATAGCTGGTGGCACCACCATTTCGGGAGAAACATACGTTGCCTACGTTCAACAGCACTTTAAATAGGAATTACGTGCTGTGATTTAAAGCTAGCAGTCACATTACATCTTCAAACCAGTATCCAGACATCCGCTGTAGCCTACACATGCGCATATTCTGTGTGCCTGCGTCGCAAACAAAGCACGATGCGCTTAATGGCTTAAACTGATGCAACCTGTTGTATTCTTGAAGAGGCAAGGCGCACGTTTTTCAACTTTAAGTGAGGTCTACTGCATAACAAACAAACTCAACATGAGGGTTAACAGGCTCAACTTTTGTTGAGACATCCGCAGAATGCACACCGACCAAAACAACGGCAAGCCCTCAGGAATAACACGTTTTAATTGTATTAAATACACCACACAACCTCAGCTCCGTCTCCATATTGCGCTGTAAGACACAGTCATTGCCATCTTTCGGTTGTAAAAGCATGTAATATGCACTATCAGCCAATCCAGTATAATGAATAAGAGAGCTTACCGTAGGAGAAAATAATCCAGATAAATAGATGAGATGTTCAATGCGACCGAGCTCGGATAAGAAGTTGACTGAGATCTGGAATAAAGTCTCATTTGAAAAGTACAATTAAAAGTTGATGCATTTGTACTTTATACATGTGCATAAATAACTGAAGATCTTAAAGCACAACGCTTTAGATGGAAACATTTATGCTGAACCCCGTGCTCAATAAAATTGACACTATGCATTACTGTTGCCATTCGACTACACACACACTTACGATTTGCTCAGCAATAAAATGTGTGCTTGAAAACTTTACGCTGTATGACCAGGATTTATTCTCCAATGATATATTAATGGTGTGTCCTACCATGAGATTTAAAGTTCGTAAAATAGCGTATCCCCGTATCCTTAAAGTCTGTAATTAGGGTCAGGTGAGTGAAGATCTAACGTAAATATTTGCATTTGATATGAACAGTTTGCATGAATAACTGTCAGGCATTAAGCAACTTGCGTTGTAGTACCGTAGCAGGTATAGGACGTTGCAAGAACCTGTTACATGAATAAATGGTACCTTATATTATTGATGTTTATGGGAAACACTGAAAGGGACAGTTCAGATGAAGCTCGTATACTTTGCGCACTCCTTATTCCAATTAAACACGCAAACATTAGACCGCGTCATTCGCCTGTTTGCAGCATGTCATGCATTGCATACACGCCGTATTTAATGTGCGAAATTTCCGCGAGCAATAGCCGTTCATCCAAATTAGTGATGGGCAGTCCGGCTCTTTCCATTGATTCGGCTCTTTCGGCTCAAGCTCCGGCTCTACATTTTAGTGATGGCAGTCCGGCTCTTTTCATAGATTCGGTTCTTCTGGCTCGGCTCCCGTAGAGGAGCCGGCTCCCCTGCATGCGTCTGAAGATTCGGCTCTGCTCGTTCGCTACAAAGAATCGGCTCTTAGAGCCGGCGTTCGCGAACGACCTATCACTAATCCAAGTCGATTTCATTGCTTCACACAAAACATTCGCGTACGGTTTAAAACCAATAATAAGCGGAGCATTTGGTATTGTGGATAAAAAACAAAGATCCTGTGATGAGGAAGATATCAATCTTCGGCATCCTTCCAAACCCGTGCAGGTGCAGCGCTTCGCCAATCAATGATGATTAGTGACATCTGCTGCGGGCGTTCAGAGTGTGCGGCAGTCAATATTATGGATACACTTTACAGATCATCCAAATGTTCTTGCACTGTTCATAAAAAGAAACGGCCTGTGGTATCCTTCCCTGTGTGCAGGGTTACACACTTTTAAGGAAGCTTGCAGACTTCCTTTTTAAGTCTTTAACCTTCTTTGAGAGCTCCTCGCGATGGTGCAGGTGAAACGAAACGAGATGAGAAATCCCAGGAAAACAGTTCGAATGCACGATAAAATCACTCAACATTTGAATCGGCGTGTTACAACAGGTAACTAACACTTTAGTGTACATATGCACTGAACATCGAGCTTGTTAATGCTGGCATCAGTATCTGCGAACGCAAAAACAGGTGAGTACGAGGCTTATATACTCTCAGTATCAGGGGTGATTGATTGCGCCTTGTGACATGAATGACGTAACATTCGAGTTTCCTGGTAGAACTTACGCTACGCTACGCTAAAGCTACCATTTCTTTAAGGGGTTTATAATTTAGCGCTGTTCCAGTAAACACGTGATAGTGTTTGGCCGAATATTTTTTATGTTATTCGTTTTGAAGCCATTATCCGTGCCCTTCCGAATAGCGTATTCGGCTTCGTGCACATCCCTAGAAAATAGCATGCAGCATGACTTTCTCTGTCAGGTTTCCCACAGAAAATGTATAAGGTTGTAGGGTTGGGTGGGTGGTTTGGGGCCAAGGGGTGTGGCAATCAAACGGGCGGGGCGTACGTGTCATGATGAAAATATTTTTATTTAAAACACTCAAATAAAATTTCATTTTGAAGAAACTATGACAGAAAATGAACACATACTAGATGATTAATGAATTAAATGTTTTTACCTCAAACGAGAATACCGGTGTGATGAAGTGAAACTAAAGGGTTAATAAACACAAACTGAAGCAGATGTTGTAGTAGAACGTCTGGCGAACAATGATATAATAGCGCGAAGATTGTAAAAACTGATTATTTCCCACTATTAATTACATGATCTTAAAGGAGTGTAACTACTGTAGAGTCATTCTACGAAACGGGTGCCATTTCCACTTTGCAATTTTCCAAATTTTCATTAAGAACAAACTTTATTTTTTTTACTTACAACTTTAAATATATTGTTAATCCTCCCAAAAAACATATTTTCCCAGCTCAGGTACAAAATTGTTAATAATATTATCAGTTTTATTCTGGCACAGAAGTCTTTCTTTTACCACCCCGTCACGGACAATATGTATGCCATCTGTGTAGTAAAACAAGAAATATATTTATAAAATCTAATGTTTTCCTAATAGTAAAATGTCCCTTTCTTGGAAACCATCAATAGAAAGTCTATAATTTAATTTAAATAATTATTATTCGTTTTTTAATCTTGAAATATGAATTCGACATTTTAATGGCCTCATTGTTTGTACAAAAACATACGAATACACTTAAAAAATACAAATAAACTTACATTTATTTGATTAGTCCACACAACAAGAACATCATTCAACATTAATTTATTTAAAATTTATTTTCTATTACATAAGTTTTTAACAAAATGACCCCGTGACGGGGTGGTAACTGATGTCACAGATAGGTTCACTGTGACAAGGTGGTATGGACAAAGTGTGTATCTATATATGGTATGCTTGTTTTAATCTTTATAAAACTGGGGGAGGGGAAACATTAACATTGGAAACTTTGGTCATGCTGTGAAAAACTAAAATAAGAGCATCATTACAGTGAGTGACACAGTGAGTGAGTGACACAGTGAGTGAGTGACACAGTGAGTGAGTGAGTGAGTGAGTGAGTGAGTGAGTGAGTGAGTGACACAGTGAGTGAGTGAGTGAGTGAGTGGCACAGTGAGTGAGTGAGTGAGTGAGTGAGTGAGTGAGTGAGTGGCACAGTGAGTGAATGAGTGACACAGTGAGTGAATGAGTGAGTGACACAGTGAGTGAGTGACACAGTGAGTGAGTGACACAGTGAGTGAGTGACACAGTGAGTGAGTGACACAGTGAGTGAGTGACACAGTGAGTGAGTGAGTGAGTGAGTGACACAGTGAGTGAGTGACACAGTGAGTGAGTGACACAGTGAGTGAGTGGCACAGTGAGTGAGTGGCACAGTGAGTGAGTGAGTGACACAGTGAGTGACACAGTGAGTAAGTGACACAGTGAGTGAGTGACACAGTGAGTGAGTGACACAGTGAGTGAGTGACACAGTGAGTGAGTGAGTGAGTGAGTGAGTGAGTGACACAGTGAGTGAGTGAGTGAGTGACACAGTGAGTGAGTGAGTGAGTGAGTGAGTGGCACAGTGAGTGAATGAGTGAGTGACACAGTGAGTGAGTGACACAGTGAGTGAGTGACACAGTGAGTGAGTGACACAGTGAGTGAGTGACACAGTGAGTGAGTGAGTGAGTGAGTGACACAGTGAGTGAGTGACACAGTGAGTGAGTGACACAGTGAGTGAGTGACACAGTGAGTGAGTGGCACAGTGAGTGAGTGGCACAGTGAGTGAGTGAGTGACACAGTGAGTGACACAGTGAGTAAGTGACACAGTGAGTGAGTGACACAGTGAGTGAGTGACACAGTGAGTGAGTGACACAGTGAGTGAGTGAGTGAGTGAGTGAGTGAGTGAGTGACACAGTGAGTGAGTGAGTGAGTGACACAGTGAGTGTGTGAGTGAGTGAGTGAGTGAGTGAGTGACACAGTGAGTGAATGAGTGACACAGTGAGTGAATGAGTGAGTGAGTGTGTGAGTGAGTGAGTGAGTGAGTGAGTGAGTGAGTGAGTGAGTGAGTGGCACAGTGAGTGAATGAGTGACACAGTGAGTGAATGAGTGAGTGAGTGACACAGTGAGTGAGTGACACAGTGAGTGAGTGACACAGTGAGTGAGTGACACAGTGAGTGAGTGAGTGACACAGTGAGTGACACAGTGAGTGAGTGAATGAGTGAGTGACACAGTGAGTGAGTGACACAGTGAGTGACACAGTGAGTGAGTGAATGAGTGAGTGACACAGTGAGTGAGTGACACAGTGAGTGACACAGTGAGTGAGTGAGTGAGTGAGTGAGTGAGTGAGTGAGTGGCACAGTGAGTGAATGAGTGACACAGTGAGTGAATGAGTGAGTGACACAGTGAGTGAGTGACACAGTGAGTGAGTGACACAGTGAGTGAGTGACACAGTGAGTGAGTGAGTGACACAGTGAGTGACACAGTGAGTGAGTGAATGAGTGAGTGACACAGTGAGTGACACAGTGAGTGAGTGAATGAGTGAGTGACACAGTGAGTGAGTGACACAGTGAGTGACACAGTGAGTGAGTGACACAGTGAGTGAGTGACACAGTGAGTGAGTGGCACAGTGAGTGAGTGGCACAGTGAGTGAGTGAGTGACACAGTGAGTGACACAGTGAGTGACACAGTGAGTGAGTGACACAGTGAGTGAGTGACACAGTGAGTGAGTGACACAGTGAGTGAGTGAGTGACACAGTGAGTGACACAGTGAGTGAATGAGTGAGTGACACAGTGAGTGAGTGACACAGTGAGTGAGTGACACAGTGAGTGAGTGAGTGAGTGAGTGAGTGAGTGAGTGAGTGAGTGGCACAGTGAGTGAGTGAGTGGCACAGTGAGTGAGTGAGTGACACAGTGAGTGAGTGAGTGAGTGAGTGACACAGTGAGTGAGTGACACAGTGAGTGAGTGACACAGTGAGTGAGTGACACAGTGAGTGAGTGGCACAGTGAGTGAGTGGCACAGTGAGTGAGTGAGTGACACAGTGAGTGACACAGTGAGTAAGTGACACAGTGAGTGAGTGACACAGTGAGTGAGTGACACAGTGAGTGAGTGACACAGTGAGTGAGTGAGTGAGTGAGTGAGTGAGTGAGTGACACAGTGAGTGAGTGAGTGAGTGACACAGTGAGTGTGTGAGTGAGTGAGTGAGTGAGTGAGTGACACAGTGAGTGAATGAGTGACACAGTGAGTGAATGAGTGAGTGAGTGTGTGAGTGAGTGAGTGAGTGAGTGAGTGAGTGAGTGAGTGAGTGAGTGGCACAGTGAGTGAATGAGTGACACAGTGAGTGAATGAGTGAGTGAGTGACACAGTGAGTGAGTGACACAGTGAGTGAGTGACACAGTGAGTGAGTGACACAGTGAGTGAGTGAGTGACACAGTGAGTGACACAGTGAGTGAGTGAATGAGTGAGTGACACAGTGAGTGAGTGACACAGTGAGTGACACAGTGAGTGAGTGAATGAGTGAGTGACACAGTGAGTGAGTGACACAGTGAGTGACACAGTGAGTGAGTGAGTGAGTGAGTGAGTGAGTGAGTGAGTGGCACAGTGAGTGAATGAGTGACACAGTGAGTGAATGAGTGAGTGACACAGTGAGTGAGTGACACAGTGAGTGAGTGACACAGTGAGTGAGTGACACAGTGAGTGAGTGAGTGACACAGTGAGTGACACAGTGAGTGAGTGAATGAGTGAGTGACACAGTGAGTGACACAGTGAGTGAGTGAATGAGTGAGTGACACAGTGAGTGAGTGACACAGTGAGTGACACAGTGAGTGAGTGACACAGTGAGTGAGTGACACAGTGAGTGAGTGGCACAGTGAGTGAGTGGCACAGTGAGTGAGTGAGTGACACAGTGAGTGACACAGTGAGTGACACAGTGAGTGAGTGACACAGTGAGTGAGTGACACAGTGAGTGAGTGACACAGTGAGTGAGTGAGTGACACAGTGAGTGACACAGTGAGTGAATGAGTGAGTGACACAGTGAGTGAGTGACACAGTGAGTGAGTGACACAGTGAGTGAGTGAGTGAGTGAGTGAGTGAGTGAGTGAGTGAGTGGCACAGTGAGTGAGTGAGTGGCACAGTGAGTGAGTGAGTGGCACAGTGAGTGAGTGAGTGGCACAGTGAGTGAGTGAGTGGCACAGTGAGTGAGTGAGTGGCACAGTGAGTGAGTGAGTGACATAGTGAGTGAGTGACATAGTGAGTGAGTGACATAGTGAGTGAGTGACATAGTGATTGAGTGACAAAGTGATTGAGTGACAAAGTGAGTGAATGAATAAACAAACCATGTTAAGTTAACAGAAACAATTTATTAGTCTATATCAGAACCACCCCGTCACATCCCTTACCACCACGTCACAATAAAACTTGTGACGGGGTGGTATGTGACGGGATGGTAAATATCATCCCAAAATGGCCGCAGATCTCCCATGTGGTCAAGTTCCTCACCTAGCATACATGCATTCTATCTGAAATATAATTTTATTTGCATTAATAATGTAAAAAAATATATCGAAATTAGTTTTCCCTCTCTATCTTGCGTGACGGGGTGGTTGCTTTGAGCTTGACGGAGCCTGTCTAACACGAAAAATCAACAAATAAAGAATGTAGAGGAATGTCAGTACTTGCCTGTTTTTGTTCTTGGTGGCAACAAGGCTCCAATGATGTCACTTCTGCTTTGTGATCTCATTTAAAGCAACAGTACATTATTTATAGATAAAACAAGTTAGTGTGACGGGGTGGTAAGTCAAATTGAGGGACGCACACAAATCATCAAATATTTACAAAAAAATAAGGTTTATTTTGAATAAAATGTATCTTATGTGAAAAGGGACACAAATATAATCATGAAAACAATATATTTGTTTAAAAAATACATAACTTATTTGGTGATATTTTGGATGCAAATGTCATGTTGGTCAACACGGACATGTGAAAATGGCTATGTACTAATGCAAAATTATTAAAAATAGTATGTTATTCTTTAAGAATAGTGTTTTTATCATATATCATATTAACAAGAACCCTTGAATGAATAACTTTAAGCTTTGTAAGAACATTTTGGGACATTTTTGTGCCTTATGCATCTCATCAAATGTTGCGGACCCAAATGGCACCCGTTTCATAGAATGACTCTGTAGCATGTAAATAATGCACATAAATAATGCGAACCAGAGCGCTCATCAATTATATTTAATCAACAGGCACGTGCAAACTAGCTAGCAGGTTGCTCATACAACAAAATCACCAGCTAACTTACTTTAAATTTGCAAGAACTAATACAATAACAAGGTTAAATAAACCCAAAACATAAGTCCACTTACAGTTCTCATGGACACATGTTTTATTAACTGACTATCCTCCAGACATATGACGGACCACGTCTTTATCTCATTTTGGCCATGTGGTGCGCATGCCTGCTCGCGGTGTGAGCGCGTACGCGCTATTCTCCGAAAGCAGCAGTGTCATTGCTTTTATGAAATTAAATTTGATGGAATTTTTATGACATCTTTAAAAATATAACCCTGATATCTTTAGCATTGACTGAAAAAGGCCATGTCATGCCATGAATCTGTAGTTGAAATCAAACTTTGATGCTCCAAATCTCATCATCAGATTATAAGACTTTAACTTGGATTTCACAGACGGGGTCACACCGACTAGATGTGTATGTCTATTAAATTCAACACCTTTGAAAAGTGTGATCCAAACTTCGCTTCAGTGGGCATTGTGGACAGTAAAAGCAAAATTGGTTGCTCAGTGACAGATGAGATTCAGCGGTGGCCACTGCGATACCAAAAAAGAAAGAACAAGAAAGACGTAATGTTTTCTTTCTTGAGGTGTTATGTGAAAGCAAAGCAAAATCAATCTTTAGTTTTTTAACACCAAACATGACTCGCAATCCCCCGTTTCTCACAGGCCACGGTGTCGGATCAATAGACTCTCGCTGTGAGCAATGTGTTATAGTTATGTGATATATGCTGTACACCGACAACACGTTACTGTGATGGGCGGGTAATCATGTTTTTGCTTTCTTCAATGCAGCGTTGATGGTAAAGATAAATGGAGAATGTTGAGACGCTAGCGGCCAGCTAACCGGTTATCCCACTGTCACGCCGTTGTAGCCAGTGGTTTTCTCCCAGTAACACACCTCGTTTTGATCTTTAAAGGTCCTGCTAGGTCCTTATGAGTCTGCATCTAATATTGTGTTGTTTATATTGAAGCTGCAGCATGCTGTGGTTTGTTTCATTATTCACACAGGGATTTTTTTATTTGTACTTTATCACAGTGCACTGATTCTGTTTGGATTTCTGGTGTATTTGCACATGTGCAGGTCCATCTCATCACTCCGAGTTGTGCTGTTGGTTCTGTTATTTTGTTTGTACAGTTTGTGTATGGTAATGCTTTCTAATCCTGGTCCTGGCACATTGTGTAAGTCTCCATATTTAATACAACTGATTTAAATCATCAAGCAATTAGCAGAGAGTTTGACAATATTGTGTTGTATAGGTTTGCTTGTTTGGATAAGATGCTCTTATGTCAAATCTCTTGACAGGGCCACCTAGGTTTGCTGCTTTTTGCTAGTGAGCTTTCCTGGTCCTTTGATGCATATACTTTACTTCTGCTTAGGGTTTACTTTGTTTTTAAAGCTCCACTGTGTAAGATCTACTCCCATCTAGCGGTGAAAGTCTATATGACAAGCAACTGAATATTACTTTCTAGCCCCCCCTATTCGGAACGCGTTTTAACTCGTACGGTGGCCCGGCCGTGTCATGCCAAGGTTAAAATGGCTTCCAGTAGCTACAAAGCAAAAGCAATGAAAAAAATGAACAATTTGCAATGTCCTTTGCCTGTGATCCATCAAAGCACACCGATTTATGTTTAACATGAAAAAAGTCTGATTGTCATGATATGTCCGCTTAAAATCACATACAAAAAGCAACCATGACGGGTTTAAATGGACGCGAACTAATATTATGTCAGAGTCCAATGCTTATGTTTTAAGTAAACGTTACATGTCCGTGTATATGTAAGAGCTTTCTCTCATATTGGTGAAAAAAGATCGCGCAACTTTCACACGCTTGTAAAATGAAACGAAAGACGCGCAGATCAGACGCTTTTATCAATGAAAGGCTAAAAATAGGGCTGTCACCGTGTGTTTGTGCTAGAGGTCAGAAAAGATGAAAAACATTTTTCTTACCTCAGATTACATAAATGGGCGGAGAGACGGCGTGTGGCTGTTCAAACACATTAAACCACATGCATGTTTACACTAACAAGTGTTATGCATAATCATCCCTTACGAAAATTAACCATGGTTTTATTGTGGTAAAAGTGTAGTAACCATGGTTTTTTGGTCAATTGATTACTCTGAGCAAAACCATGGTTTTACTACACTAACCGTGGTTTAACTATGGTTTTTGAAAACAGTATGCATTTTAAATAGCAGATTCTACACTTACGAGAATACTTTGATTAGTGGGGTGGAAGTAATTACACATTAATGAGCACATACTTTTGAAAGAAAACATGGGTTTTTGCTAAGAATTAACTCAATAAAGTACACAATGGAGCTTTAAGGTGCAAAGTCAGTGATCATTTGATTAGCAAAAGTTTAAAGCTTGGTGGTATATTCTGTCAGAAGCATGAAATGGTACACTAGATTTTCTGTAGCAGAGTTGTATTTTCCACTTTGTTTTTTTGTATTGTGTGGGAAATAATCAATACTTATTTCTTTTGGATTGGCTATTTCAATTGTTGCAAACTCTACTTCCTCTATTTCTGACTGTGTTTTCTGTACAACTGTTATGGAGTGACACAAATATGTTTTTGTACTCTGTTTTTGCACAATGATCTATTACAGTTGAACAGAAAATAACAACGCTTTGTTTTCGGCTTACATGTTGTCTATCTGTTCCTAAGGGGGTTTTGACCATTTTAAGCTTTAAAGTGGACCAAAACAAAAGCTTAGATTTTGAGAGGTATGACATTCACTGTAATTATCAAGTTGTTTGGAGTTGTTACGTGAATTAAAAGCTAAATGTTTGTTTGTTTGACTGTCACTTTAAAGTCATTTTATTGTTAAAGGACAAGTTGGGTATTTTACATTTAAAGCCATGTTTTCAGATTGTTTATGAAGAAATAGAACGGTTTTGACTGAAATTTGGACATATGATGCTGGACCGAGAATTTTCGGGTGTTTGTTGTATTACCCCCATCCTCAATCCTTCCTAAAATGCATTAAACTTTCATTTACAAAGACGTGAAACTCACCGATTGGTCAGGGGTGTTCACTGATATGCTCACACAAAAATTGCTGCAAAAGATGCTTTCCAACAGGTGTTTTACCGTTCGTTGTAAACTTGTGGACCTATTTTTCCAAACGCCTCAAACCCGTACATTCTTCCGTTGAGAGCTTGAATAATAGACACTCCAGCCCAGTTGGTGGCGATAATCCGCCTTTGCCAATTCCAAGAATACAAAGTTCCCGGCGGCGGAGTATACCGTACCTCACATCACATCTAATACAAGTCAATGAAGTTGGACAAAAACTACGATAAAACCTGTTGATAAAACCTCTTTCTCTGAACTAGAGAGGTTGTTAGGCACGCATAGGGTTAAAACCAGCGAGTGTGTTGTTAGAGCGCCTGGACTTTAAACGCATCAGTTTCAAGGTCGCAGTCATGTCAGTGTTGCCTTTGCTTCTTTTTTGTCCACCAATCAAGTGGCTTGATTTGTCATAAATGAGTAAAAACTGAAAAAATAAATGAGTAAACTAATGCCTCGTGTATACTATCTTGTATTGGCGATCTCACAGGCTGACAATAACACAATGTCAAAAAGGTGCATGTCGCCCAACACTACTCGGGCTGTGACGGTTGTCATAACCACTGCACAACCGCACGTCACAAACTATGAAAAATATAAAGTAAAATCTCACCCAGCAAGATGTCTACAAGTTTGTGTGAACGCAAACGTCCATCAGACTCACCGAGTTGGTGGGCTATTTGCAAGGGAATAAATTATTGTATAATAGCCACGTAATAGCTTACTCTGGTATTTTGTCCTTTAAGAGCCGACTTTCTCTCTTTCTCGGCCTGTCTCTCTCTCTACTAGCGCATCAGCGATCACATTGCTGTCATTAGAGTTTGAGCATACAGTACTTCTAAAACAATTGATCAAGGAATTGCAGAGGTATGACTTCATGAATCATTTGCAAATGTACCTCGGAAATAATGTCAATACGTGAAGACGTTCAGCTCTGTAACATCGCAAATGACTGAAAAGTAATTTCTGAATTATCCGGCGTTCGATCAAAATAAACTCTTTTACTGCAGTAATAATATTTAACGGGTACACTTTTAATGTAGGTTTGAAAGGAACCTGGAAATTTAGTCATGTGTCAATCATCATTAAAATCATATTGTAAACAGGAGTCTCCATGCCTCGGTGTTACATACATCCATCCACTCAACTTTGATCAAAGTTTACTAGTTTACCCTTGCAAGATTTATCCTGCCTTTCATACATCTATATCCCAGGTTTTCTTAGGATGTTAACCTGAGAACAATGGCTTTCTCCGTGAAGATTGATTTTTTGCAGGCTGATGTCTCTGTAGTGAGCCCTAAACTGTGGAATCGCCCATAAATGAAAACTGACACGTAACTTACGCCGTAGGCTTGACACAAAAGTATAAATTGTGCTTTAATGATAAAAGTGATTGATCAGTATGCATATTTAATTGATTAATTCTTCAGATTTTACATGACCTGACAAAAATTGAATATTTAATTAGATTCTTGATTTCTAGTAAAAGCAAAACTAATGCATCACTTTATACCAGTAAACTTGCTGTTTTTCTTTTTATGCATATCCTCAGGTCTTGTGTAAAAAACTTCTGACTTTGTGCTGGGACTAGAAGATTAGTGAGACCTTGCTAAAGCAATTACTCTGACCGTGAGTAGATAAAACCAGAGAAAATAAGCAGAAATGCAATACACGAGTATCTTTAAATCCTTTCGCCAATCACTTTCTCACCTGGGTAATCCACTTTGAGTGAGAACCGGCCACTGCTTTTGACAGGCGGTGATCAACCCACCTGATAAACCCGAGAATTATTCCTGTTAATGCAACGGTGAATAGCTGCGTGTGATCATGGGAATGTCAATATCTCAAGTGGGTTCAAAACAACTAGCTGTGCATGTAAAGGGGAATATGTTGTGCAATGTATAACCTATGGCATAGGAGATTAAGTGCAAGAATACATTTAAAGGAACAGTATGTAGGATTGTGGCCAAAACTGGTATTGCAATCACAAAACTTGTGGCTAAAATTGGTACTGCAATCACATAACTGGTGGCCAATACACAAAATGACAACATAAACATTAGTTGAGGGCTGCAACTCCCCTTTTTAAATGACAATATCCTGGCCAGACCACTGCTGTCAGTGATATAAGTATTTGAAATGAAAATGATTTCTTAATGTCTAGTGACATATCAGGGCCATTTTATGATTAATTGATTTACATTTCTTACATACTGTTCCTTTAACCAAATAAGCCTTTATTTAAAATAGTTTTTGTGCAAAACTGTTGAGTACCTTGCACAGATGTGTTGGTGCCTTAAGCATGAAAACATTGATTTTTGATGAACTATTCCTTTAAGAAATAAAACATTCAGTTTAAACCATTCCTTTAAGCATGTAACCTTATTTTATTAACATCATCATAGAAAAACAATCCTCAAAGACGGCTTACTAGGTTTTGGAACAGAGCCATTGATTCTTGTTCTTCCTGAATATGAGTCTTTGTTATTTTTTAAGCTCCAGTGCCATAAGTTTTAAAGTCTACCAGTCAGTCATGGATAATCTACTGAGAAAATGTCTGTTTCTAGTTATGTTTGACTGAGCATGTCTGCTGAAATTATGCTTTGGCGATATTAATTTATAAAGACACCTGGTGTAATCGCCTCTAAGACAACAAATAATTCAAAGTGAATTATTAAGACCGTGTGTAAGCGACCAAGGAATTTGAATTCTTTTGCTTTGCTTTGTATGTCTGAGAGGTGAATGAATGATTGATCACGATTTCTCTCCCACGTAATCCTCTGAACTTTCCGAAGAGAGCTCTCCGATGGTCCAATGGTCTGAAACATTCATGGGAATTCTGCATCAGTGACTTTCTATTATCCATATGTAGTCCATAATTTTGTTTTATATATGAAATGAAATTATTTGATCCCAGAGGTTTCAACCTTCAGTATTCAGATACTTCACCTGTGTGATTTCGCAGAAAAGCAAAAAGAAAACAGATGAAAGCCAAACCCGAACCCATTTCTCTATTATGGAAATGGAGATTCTTGAAGGATTTACGCAAATTGAAATAGACTTGCAGACAAAGCACAAAGGACATAAAGGAATGGAGGGGACATTTATGATCATTATTCTTCACAAGTTAAAAAGGGAGAAGACCGACAGATTGACAGAAAAGAAAAGCCCGATGTGACCGAGGCCTGAAGTGATAGATTTATGAAGTTAGAAGTGCAATGGGGGGCTATTCGTTTTTCCTCTCAAGAGTTGGCCAAGATGGCAAGATCTTTCTGCATTATTCATTCAGTGGAGGGTAATTGGAATCAAGTCATCCCTTATTCAGACATGTGAAACTCAGACGAGAACCATTTTTTAGTAGTTTTAGTAGGACGACTTCCTGAAAAAAACATCTAATGTTGGTCCTGGGACAACATTTCCGTCGAACCGTCAGAATTTAGTGTTGCGTCGAAGGGAAAGTTGTCCCAGGACCAACAAGAAGATGTTGATCCAGAAACACGATCCGCTTGCCAAATCATATCAACTCAAATAAAGTCACTCAAAGCTAAATGCATTACTAGTAAAAGTGTACGGAAGGCATAAAATGACTTAAACCCCCCGTGGTAAAATTACTGTAACACAGAGCCTTAATTTACTTATTGCTATCATGAAACATGATGAAAGACACTAATACTTTAATGCAGTAATGATCACAATAAACAACTCTACTACAATGTAATATAGTTAATTGGCTTAACTGTAGGCTGTTTACGGTTGGCACATTAATAAATCAGTAAGTCACTTGAGGCATTACAGTACATTACAGTGATCATGATATCATGGGTAAATGCAATCCCTTAACTGCGGTAAAAACCTCTAGTGACATACCTGTATTGTGTATATGAACCTCTTGCAACAGCATTGTGATAAAAGATGCCGGTGTTATGAGCAATTCTGTCCCCCCTCGCAATTCTGCCCCCTTAGGACCCCGCGTGATTCTATTGGATGAAAAAATTCCTCATGGGTAGTTTTTTTAGCGCCTTATTACAATTCCTACAAAATCACGTTATGTTTTATGTAGTAAGAACGTTGTTAAAATTACAATTGATGTCTTTTAAATAATGTTTCATGTAAAGCGAGGTGGTGAGATCTACACCATGCTTGTGTCATTTTATTTTTTAAGATAATATATATTACAGAATATTTTACAGAAGTATCACTGCGTCACTGTTTCTGCGTACTGATTTATGAAAATAAACACCACAGTCTTTAATCATATTTTTAATTTGTCTACAATTGCACAATTGTGGCGATATCCAGATACATCTAATCAATAAAGAGAAAATGCTCCCTGAGGAGTTTCTAACTCAAATTCATATTTCCGCTATCCACTGGGTGGCGATACCCAACTTAAACACTGACGCATTCACTCAACACTAAAAACATCTTGTTTTGATCAGGCTCTGATCTCTTACAAAAGTTCTTCACATAAATGGAATTATCTCCAGTTTTAGCTGGAAATTTGAGAGGTTATAAGAGAACAAATGAAGGTAGGATGAAACATTTTTTTTTGTTTGTTTGTTTGTTTTTTGAAAGCGGATGGTCTGTTCTTTCATTTGATATTTTATGTTTATTTAAAGAAGATAATTTTTCTGCAAGGCATTAAACTAAAACTGGGTGGCAACTTAAAAAAAAACGCTGACGGGGAAAGAGTTAAGCATGCTTCCAAGCATATTTGATCATCACTTCAACAGTTGCACGATATAAATGTTAATGTATAAATTAGATGAATGTTGATTTATAAAATAAACACCACAGTCTTAAATCATATTTCATGGTGTCTTTGCTGCATCTGTGTTGGTTGGGAACTGCGCTTTGTTGCAGACACACTTGATTCTGAGGAACTACTTTGTTTGGCGGAAGAGTAATATTTGTATTAATATAATTACAGCTTATTTGTGTTTTATTTGATCAAATCCCGGTAACGTTATGCTTATGAAGTAACCGTTTTATAAAAGCAATAAGCCTCGCGAAGCAGTGGGGTTACAGTGCATTTTATAACAGCTAAGGGGGTTTTAGGCACTCCCCGAAACAACGCCCCTTTGCTGTTATAAAATGCACTGGTAAACCACTGCTTCTTGGGGCTTATTGCTTTATTTCTTAAGGTATGTTAAAAAAAGTATTGTTTTTGTCAAGTAGATGATGACACAAAACTACTGATGTGTCTGCAACATGAATATTAGTTTATTATATATATATTTTTGTAAGATTTTATAAAAAAAATATATTTTGTATGCTTCTATTTTGTACAAAGTAATTAGCTTGCTAGACCGCTAACGCATCCAAGATATCGCAATGACAAATTTTGAGCAGGCATTATTGCTAGGTACCAGTCGGGGTCCTAGGGGGACAGAATTGCAAGGGGGGACAGAATTGCACCGGCGATCAATACATACATAAAAAACAAAAACAAAGAGTTTGCCGGAATATTAGTTTGACCGTATAGGCTGTTTACGGTTACCAAGCAACGCAGCATCTTTGTACAAAAATAATGAATTGAATTCATGGTCTGTCACAGGTCTGAGTATATCATTTATTTTTACAGGAGCTTTGAATGTGGCTCGTCCAATCCGATTTAAGTGCCGAGACCATCCACTTTATAATGATGAAGTAATAAAAAAAAATCTTTCTAAAGTGGTATCCAAGGCTGCCACCTCCGGCCGTAGTTTATATAGTGATCTATTCACTCTGTCACTTTCCTCAGTGCTGTTAAATGTTTAATTTTAATCTGAACCGCAGCCAGACCGTTCACAGTAGCTTCATATATCAGAAACCGTCGTAGTTTCAGCACCACAGTGTGTTTCGGCTGAGTCTATACGAGCAAATTGTTCTTAAGTTAACTGTGTGCTAGTTAAGATTTATTATGTGAAATGAAATCTCTTCATTTACTGGATGTTTAAAAGGTTCATCCTAGAGAACTTTTCAAGGTTCTTTGTGTTTTCACTAGAACAGAAGTTAATGAAATTACAAAGTCTTTACTCCTAGCAAGTCGTCCTTGGGTGCCTTCAGGTTTCATCTAGTTTTTAATTTAGATGTTTTCTAATTTTATTCCTCTTTCCTGCTGCAGTTTCCAATTATTTTTTTAAAGTCACAAGTTATACTTTAAATTCAAATTGGCCATTGTGGTATATAATGTGTTAGTCGCGCATAAACTATTGACTTTTTCTGTGACCGACATTCGCTAATCACTTAAGTGCTGCTAAATTCACTGCTTTTACCACAATCTGAATGACCTCATTTAGTTTTATTATTCACTTTAAGTTTTTTTTCCTTAGTCTTCTGCATCCACAATGGGGCAATCAGTCTGCTAACGGGGGACATCAGGAGAGAACCATGATAAACTATAGCAAAATAAGGTTGTATTAATTTCATTGCCTAGAAACAAAATGGGTGCCAAAAGACTTGGATCTTTAAATGCTGAGCTAATCAATGTAACTCGACAGAAACAAACCTATAAAAAACATAACTATCACATCCCATGAGCAGGGTTGCCAGATTTACAAAACGAACCTAATCGTGTTTTGGGATTGGTTCCTCTGGTCAAAATTGTGTTCTGGGGTAAAATCTGCATTTTTTGGCAGGGTTCCTCTGCTAAATGTAGCATTTCTGGTGCTAAATATCACATTGTTGGGTTTGCTTCAACCCACATACATGAAAACAGACCGCAGTGTTAAAGTATCCCAATCCTGCATGGAAACTGAGGATTTGGCAACCCTTCCCATGAGTTATTTTTTCTGCCAAATAATCATTTAAGATGCACATCTTTTGAAAATTTTATTTGTTTGGTATTTTCACATTTAAAATACTTAAAAGATGAGCTGCAGAAGAGCAGGCAATCAATAACCATTACAGTATTTGTTAAATTTAGGTGTATTTGGATACCTAAGCCTGACACTTGGGCCTGGTTTTAGAGACAAGGCTTAGCTATAGCCAGGACTAGGCCTTAGTTAAATTAAGACGTTTAAGCATCCATTATAAACATGCTATAGAAAAGGCGTTACATGTGTATCTTGAGACAAATTAATTTCACTGACATATTTTAAGTCTTAGTCTTAGACTAACCTTAAGCCTTGTCTGTGAAACTGGGGGTTGGTTTGATATGGCGCTGTATAATACAATGTCATTCATACATTTTATCTTACATCTTGGCTAAAGTCTCGAAATATTTGTGGGGTTACTTGCACATAGTACAATTTCTTAACATAAAATCTTATTGCAAGAAGTGTACATCTGAAATGTCCAATTTAGTTATCAAAGTGAAACTTGAAGGAGAGAGTAAAAGAAGAGAAAGAACTTTGAATGTGACATTTAATAATTTATCACAGTGGGTTTTGTCATAAAGGTGGACGAGCCCTCCTGTAATACCGCTGTAGACCTGAGGGGGGTAGTGTTGCTCCACGAGGATGCTGTGAGTGAAGCCAAAGCTTTTCATTTCTATGCTTCCTTTGGTTATACAGAAAGAGGAACTTTGCTCAGTACAGTACTGCACTGGAAGGTATCTTTCACTTTTTTTTGTTCTCAACTTCCTTGTTTGTCAATAATAAATATCAAAATTCATAAGAATCAGGAAGCATTAATAAAGCATTTGATGTAGCTATACCAACACAAGATCATGTAATAACCAGGATTTTAAAACCCAGGGGTGGTTTGATGTTTGGCAGTATTGAGCCTGTAGTTCATGGTTTCTTTATAAATAGAAGTGTGTGTGAGAAAGAGCACTGCAAGATGGTGGAAAGCAAATCTCCAGCTTTAGCTTTAGACTATAAGCTACTGAGAAACAAATGTTGTATGTGGTTTGTTTGAAAGAAACATCTAACGTATTTCTATCTATTTATTTCTGCTCTAAGTCTTTGCCAGCAACTGAACGAAAGATGAAAGATGAACTGAATGAAAACTTGCTTTGCTTTTATTTTAATACAGTAGACAGAATTAATTTGTTGATTTTCACTACATTTAGCAGGTGCTTTCATACAAAGCGACTTTCATTTTCAATATAAGTATAATATTACACAAAGCTACATTTACAAGTTTGTAATGAAACTAGGCGTGAACAACGTAGGAGTGTTTTTTGATATTGTTAGCAATGTTTAACAATGAAAAGTTAAGGGTGTTCATTCAGATCAATTGTTAATATCTAGTGTCATAAGGCTTGCAAAATTCTGGGAATTTTCAAGGGTGGAAACTTTCAATGGGAATTAATGGGAATAAACCGTGAATTTAAAGAAAATAAAGCAGGGTTGCCTATAACAGGGAACTTAAATGTTGCTTTAAACAAATTATGCTGCAAGATTTTATCTACAAGATTTAATGCAATATCAGTTGAATTTCTACCCTGCACATTTTTCAGTCACATGCACACGGCACACTGCTTACTGAAGGGCCACTGAGGCCACATCCCCTGCGTGTACTTGCATTTTTCCATAACAAGATCATTTCTTGTCAAAATGTCCATCTTCGCATGTATTCGTGCAAATTACAAATTACATACATTTGTTTCAAACTTCCTTATGCTGTGTGTTCATATTAGAATTATTTCTGAAGTGTTTTTGATCAAATAATTCAAGGTTGATGAGCGCAAGTATCCGGATTCTTCAGAATGTATATTACCTTGCATGCATGTCTGCTTCAGACAAAACAAAATGTTTATTTATGTTTGTATACGATATCGTTTATATAAATTTCCAAATAACTTTCATAAATTCCTGTAAAGTCCCATAAATATTTAAGTTTCCAATTTGGAATATTTCCAAAATTCCTCAGACTAAGTTTCCATGAAAAGTTTCTGGTAATTTACTGGAAACTTTCCACCACTTTGCAACCCTAAGTCTTATGATCTTCACATTTTCTTATGAATCCGGACATGTTACAGGGTTTTCAGCGATATGATCTTTTTGTAATTCGGAAGGTAAAAAAATCATGTTGATTTCTTTTTAAGACAGTGTTTAATGAAAATCAAAAGTAGCTTCTTGTCCTTGTGAGGATGGTAAAGCAACAATGAATTAAAATTTTTTTGGTGCATTTTTTTTTAACCGGTTCGCTTTGATATTAATTTAGCTTGTATACACATACAAGGGTTAATACCTTTCTTTTGGCAATTTTAGTTTAATAAGAGTTTAATGCACATAAGCAAAGTCTCATGGACCTAGCCAGATCCACCAGTCTGTGACAGAAACATATTTCTGTCTTGACTCATGGTTTTCTGTCTGGTCATCTCAGCGTGCCTCTTTGTGGCTGGGTAAACATTTAGTGATGTGAATAATTAATATTTCTGTAAACTTCACTGGCAACAGCAGATAACACATAAAAATTCTTCACAAACATTCAATATAAACAAATGAGATTTTTCAGAGTCTTGAGATACTTTTACAGGGTTGATTTGTTTAAGTATGTGCACATGTGTCTGTGGGATACTATAAGAGATGTCTAGGGTCACTTATTAAGCTTATGTGACTAGATGTGCTGAAATTATGGCTGCACAATATAGCGAAAGTATTGAAATACTGCAGAGGTGCATATGGCAATATACATGCTGCAATAGTTTGCAATAACTAACTTTTAATACTTACAGACGTTACGCATTATCGAAATTTTAGCAAGGAGACGAATGAGATCTTGTTTGTGCTCTGATGCGTACCAGATGATGAACGATTAGAAAGAATTTAAGATTTATGTTTGTTATTTCATTTTCAGTTTTTAAACATATTTTAATAAATCAAAAATATTTGACAAACTTAAAGCATTACTTATTGCATTTCATTAATTGTCATTTAGCAACTTCTATTTCTCTTCAATATTGTGCAGCTCTAGTTGAAATGCGTACTGGGAGGTAAGGGTCGCACGAAATTACATTCATTTGAAAACAGGCTACTGTGAAATCTCCTTTGTGATTAGGGTTAGGGATTAACTTGTAACATTTTCTTTCAATTGGTTTGGGAAGAAATGTGAGTATTGCTGTTCATGTCAGAACAGTTGAAAGTCTAGTGATTACTACAGTTCTGCAAATAATGTCCTTATTACAAAAGATCTGCCGGTACTGAAAAGTTGACAAAGAATACAGAAGCTCAAACAAGCGGACATCTTTTCCTGCAGTAATGCATCTGTACTGATTTCAAAATCAAACACATTAATGTTTACAAGAAGCTTTGTACCATTTAGCAGAATGGATGTTAGAATTCTGTTAAATGGCTTATGTGCTTATTCTATATGTGCAGATATCTTCCTTACATTAAAAGGGTGAAGTGGTTATGCATTATATTTTTGATTTCAGGTTAAATTTTTCCTTTCTTAAAGGTCATATGATGTTGATAAAAAGAACATTATTGTGTGTATTTGGTGTAATGCAATGTGTTTATGCGGTTTAAAAAAAAACATTATGTTCTACATACTGTACGTTATTGTTGCTTCTCTAAGCCCCGCCTTTCTGAAATGCATATATTTTTACAAAGCTCATCTTTATGAAAAGTGCGGTGTGCTCTGTTTGGCCTGCTATCTCAGACTGATCTCATGGAAATTCGTGTTATGAAAACACCTAAGTCATGAAAAATGTGATTCATTTATTTGTGTCCATGGCACAAAATTCAGCTTTTACGTGCTTTGAGCATAAATGTCTTTGTCGTGTTACTCGCAAGAAGTTCTGTAAATAGCTCTTTGTGTCCGTTTTACATTTTAAGACATCTTAACCCAAACCCAACTCTAATAGTTTTAAAAGCGGAAGAAAAACATGAAAAAAAACAATAAATAAACAATGATGTAAAAAAAAGAGAAAACAATTCATTAAATTACATGAAAAAGAAAGTTGTGCCACATACACAAAAACTATTTATAGATATTTGTGCGAGTGACACGACAAAGACATTCATGCTCAAGGCACGAAAAAGCTGAATTTCGTGCAATGGACACACATTAATCAAATTTTTTGTGATTGCAACACATCTTTCCATTAGAACATGTTGGCTATCTAGTGTGTTGTGATTGGCCGAATACCACAAGTGTGTGACGAAAATGTAACCCCCCTTACCATATTTGGAATATGAGCTCCAAAAGCGCAGCGTCTCCACAACATTGCGGTGGTGGCAACAATACAACAGCGAGAATAAAAGTTACGCCGCATATACATTTGGGCGGTGTTGTGCAAATCCTCTCACACAGTAACGTAGATATGTGGGGGCATGTTTGAATGAGGCGTTTTAGGAAAGCATAAATGAACCTTCACTTTTAAAATATTTTTTTGCGCTTGAGACTTTAATCTTTGAACTTTATAGATCTTCTATATGCAAAATAGCTTTTAACACTCTAAAGGCAAAGAAAACAAGAGATCACATCATATGACTCCTAAAGGAGGGTGGTTGTGCTGTAATTGATATGGGCTGGTTGTATAGATATTCGTGATGAGGCGACCTGTGAAATGATGCACTATAGAGACTAAAGAGTGAAGGCCTTAACCTCCGGTTGATCCTGGGGGGCCTGCACATCTGATCAGTATACTACACCTCACTTTAGATATAAGCTTGTGTTACATAAGTAACCAATCTTAGCTGAAGCTCACCTGGTGTTGCCATGGAAATAGAATGCAAGGGATGCTGCGCCGGATCTGTGGGGAGTTCAGCGGCATGACGGATAACTTTGTCAAGGTGTTATGGTAATCGAGGGATTTAAAGTATGCATCTGCTCTGATTTTTTTCCAGTAATAGGTGCTTTTTCCTTCAGATAAATTTCTTCTAGATAAATCAAAGAGGTCGTTGTGATTTTAGCTCTAACAGCAAAATAAAAGGAAATGCGCACAGTGTAGGAAAACCGCTGTGGCTGATTTCGCTCTAAAACTGGGTAGGGAACAAAATCATTGTCAAACAAAATAAATATAGTATAGCTGTTAGCACAAATGCTTTTGACATTAATCTACATTGTTTAAAGTGTTTTTTTATTGTTTTATTGTTTTTTTGACAATCCGCTTGCTAAGTCATGAAACAAGAAATATAATTTCCGTGTCTGAGCCTCCAATCGCTTTGAATAATTATTAGTGCTATTTATTCATACAAAATCACAATATACACTAAATTCTCCAAGCTCACACCTTCTCTGGACACCAATACTTCAACCATTCACAAAATCGAATTACTTTGTGGCCATCTGGGATTTTGTTATGGATATAAAGGTTAGGATTATGATTTTTGTATATTACTATAGTTTGTTGTTTGCTCAAGGCATCTGATTGAACGTTTGGATTCGGAAATTGTGGCATGTGACCAGAGGTGTAAAGAGTAGCTGAAAGCCATACTTGAGTAAAAGTACAAATTCCTTACTGTAAAAATTACTCCACTACAAGTTACAAGTCACCAATTTAAATACGACTTGAGTAAAAGTATTAAAGTAACCCAATTTAAAAGTACTCAAGTATTTTTACTCATACTGAATGTTGGCTCAAAGATGCACTAGTCCTCAACACAAAGAGACATTGTAGGTCTGGGCAGTGAAAACTAAGAAAGTTTATTTATGAGGTTTTATTTCCTAATATAGAAAAGAAATCAAACACCTCAAAATTTTGACCTCGCAGAACAAACACAGATTAAACATAGTCATAGTCTTTTGACTAAAATGTAATTTAGTTTTAGTCATATTTTTGTCATCTGAATTGATGTAGCTTTAGTCTAATTTTATTCAACTAAATGCCATGAGATTTTGGTCTAGAAATCTACATAAAATTTAAATGTGCCATGCTGAAAAATATATAGCCTAACTTTGTGATATAAATATATGGTAACACTTTACAATAAGGTTCATTAGTTAACATTAGTTAGCTACATTAGTTAACATGAATTTATAATGAACTGCACTTATACAGCATTTATTCATCTTTGTTAATGTTAATTTCAACAATTACTAATACTTTATTTAAATCTTGTTAACATTAGTTAATGCACTCTGAACTAACATGAACAAACAATTAAAGCTTAAATTTTTATTAACTAACATTAACAAAGATGAATAAATAATGTAACAAATGTATTGCTCATGGTTTGTTCAAGTTGGTTAATACATTAACTATTTAACTGTTAACTAATGAACCTTATTGTAAAGTGTTACCAAATATTCTTATATAGGCCTATCCTAAAAAAGATATAATTTTAATATTTTAAAAAAATCCAGTAAACTAAAATTACACCAACAGATATATGATAATGCATATTAAAAACGCGAAGTTGTTCATTTGAAAGATTAATTGTAAACACATGTAGTACTTAACACCACTATCTCACATTAAGTGCACTACATTTCTTCCGTCATGCATCCCTCTTTACAGTAAATACATTACAGCATATACTTGATCAAATGTGAGGACAGTGAAATTGTACACTTATTATCAATCTTATAATGTACTTAAGTTACTCGGGCAATCAGTACAGGACCTCGCTGGTTTATTTTGGCTTATATAGTAAGTTATATCAAGTTATGTAACTCAGGTTAGCTGATAAAGTAGCATCAGAGTATATAAACATTTGTCCTTGCCTTTGAGTTGCGGGATGACCCTCCTGCAATCGCGCATCACTTTTGTTTTGATTGTAGCATCACATGTTTAACAAATGGTCCCTTGACTGAAGCAAATGTGATATGCATCCATATGTTTGCTCTTTATCTCTTCTTTCAGTCCAGACGCGAACTTTTCTCTACAGTTTATGACATACGCAGCACGCCGATGTCCCGCTACAGTGGCTCAACGCAAGCCATTCAGCGTTTGACATCAAAGTACCGCGAGACCAGACTTCTCCATATGCATTTGATTCGCTGTCGCAGTACTTTGATTTCATACGATTGCTCTGTGCAGCGCCAAATGAAGTCCCTCAGTTGTGTGTGTAACCTCGCGACCACAGATTCTATCCATCATCACCCGCTGACACTTTCGTCTCGTTTTTATTTGACGAATAAACAATGTAGCGAGTAACGTTAAGTGTTATTTCAAATGTAGTGGAGTAAAGAGTACAAATACCCAATCAAAAATGTAATTGAGTAGAGAGTAAAAGTTGCCTATATTTTTGATACTCAGTACAAGTACAAAGTAGCCCAAAAAATACTTAAGTACAGTAACGAAGTACATTTACTCGAGTACTTTACACCTCTGCATGTGACCAGTACCACTGCTCCCTATACGCATAGTACGCAGTTTGCGTAGGGCACCAACTCCCTCGGGGGACCATCTCGATTGCTCAGAAAATAAAAGCATTTCATTCTGTATAAATATGTATCACAGCAACATATATATATATATATATATATATATATATATATATACATATACAAACTATATAACGTTATATACAGCATGTTGTGGTGAGTAAGAAGATGACACCACACACCATCCCCGTATTCATGCCTTGAACCACCTTACTGCAGATTATCAAATGTGTGTTTAATGGCTCTGCGCAGATTGATCCGCAAAAAAAAAAACCCCAAAGTACGAGTGCGAGAGCGATTAGAAAGCATGCAGAGCAGTCTGCTCTTGCGATACTTTGATGTCATACGCCATCCGTTTGCACAGTAACACACATCACAATCACAGTATCGCTTTGTGGCAGGTCCCTAAATGCTTATAGGAGGCATGGGACCACCCCAGCCCCCCCTCAATTTGAACACTGCTTTCAAACGCCACCAGTGTGTACCTTCATAGAAAATGCGTTTTTAGAAAAAGACACGCTGTGGCGCTTTTAGCCCGGTGTACGACCTCTTTAAGTAATAATACACAGGTCACAAAAATGTAGACATAGATCTTGATTTGATTTGAATCAAGCATGTAAATTAAAGAGGTTTACAAAATTTTCTTTTGACCTTTCAGTTTAAAAGCCTCAATGGATTTGAATGTTTTATGTATGAATGAGAGAGCGAGAGAGTAATACCTATAGGGTACATTGACTATACTGTAAAGTTTGGTTCCAATTCTGGATATATTAACTTTTTTTTTATAAATGAGAGTGTTTTTGCAGCTCTAAAATGGATAGAGTATGTTCCAACACAAAATCAAACTTTTCCCATTTGCGTAATTTAGTCAAGGTAAAGTAATTCACATTTTTTAAAAAGGCAATACTTTAATCTTCTAAAAACTCAATTTCTTTAACTCACTGTGTGAGAGAAGTAATTTCTCTCTTCATTGTTTGCAAACAGTTCAGAATTTTGAAAGGTGTAAAAATGGCACCATATTTCATTTTAATGTCACTACTTTGGATCCCAGTGCATTTTAGAAATACTTTTATTAGTATAGAGGTCCATAGATGGTCTCGTGCCTTCCTACCTTTCGGTTTCATACCTCCAAAAGCCATATGGCCCTTGCCAAGTGTTCATTTTAAGCCCTGACCAAGTGGACAAGGTTTTTTGGTTAGGATGATCCAGTTACATTACAGTTGTCTAAACTGTCTAAAAGCATCTTTCTTTATTGACACCATTCAAAAGTAGAGATCTATTCTGAAATATTTCATTGTTACAGTAGGTGTTGCATGAACTTTTGTACTTTTCCTGCCTGCTTCCTTTTAACATCACAGCTCAGGATAGCCTCTAATAAAGGATTTGTACATGTCTTTGTCATAGCTCCTTCACGAAGATACAATTAAGAAACTGAGAACATTGTTTCCTCTGAAGGACCCGGAGTGGTGAGGTTGGCTTTTTATGACCGGAGGTAAAGGTGTGAAAGCTCAGACGAATCGATGAGCCCCTTGCAGTTTTAGGGCATTGTTAAAAAGCAGCAGCAGATTTATAAAGACAGAGCTGCTAACATAGGTTAACTCAGGTCAACACAATATAGGGCCCTATGAAATCAGTTTATTTTTTACCAAATTCAGTGTTATTTATTCTCACATTTTATGTTTTCATTGTTCTGGATTCTGGTTTTCCCCTATTTTTCAATTTTGAAAAAATGCTGGGTTTTTCACCTGTTGGGTGAAAAAGTTTGGAAACCTCTGATATACAATACACAAGCAAGATTTATCAAGTATGCAGGGGAAACAGATTGAAAAATAAATTGCCAAATAGCGTAGGCCTACCTTGTGTCAAAAAATAACAAATATATAATGGACTTTCAAAATGTATTTTACTTGAGAAAACATTACATTTATATGAAACTTACCTTTTTCCAGTAATCCGAGTTTTGCATCCAATAGATTTTTGTATCTCTTGCATTAGACGATGAATAATGACTTTTATTTATAGATGATTCATTGTTACATCTATGACTTAGATTTAAAAAAAGATTAGTAGATCCTTTTCCTAGAGGGCATTTTTATCAAGTTGAGCTCAAGTTTATTTTAAATCTAGATGCGTGGCAAGCATGCTCAAAATAGACGCGTCCTGTGTTTTCCATGCATTTTAGATGTTAAAGGGACACAAGGCAGCATTTTTATGTTAATAAATCATCTTCGTAAGTCGGTATATGGTTAAATTACTCATTACCGGACGAATGAAGACTCTCTCGCCCGCCCCTACCGTCTGTAGGAAGAATACCCCACTTGCAAGTTCGCTCTATCCGACCCGGTGTCCTTCAGTCTCGCAAAGTCTCAGATATCGCGAGAAGCAGGATCACTTTATGGCAGTGGTTCTCAATCCTGGTCCTGGAGGCCCACTGCCCACATTTTGTATGTCTCTCTTATCGGACGGACAATGAGATCTCTGCTAATGAGCCGATGATTTGAATCAGCTGTGTTAAACAAGGGAGACATACAAAATATGCAGAGCAGTGGGGCTCCAGGACCAGGATTGAGAACCACTGCTTTATGGCAAACAACATAGAGGCAGGCGAGCTAAGAACGGCTAGCGATTGTTGAAAATGGCAGAGCCGGGGAAGAAGCATCGAAAACCCTTGACAGAAGGGAAACATAACTGGATTGGAAATAAGCTGATAAACTTGGTTCCGAGGGGGGAGGGACAACAGTTCGTTTTTACGACAGTGTGTTTGAAAGCATTTGCTTTCAGACACTAGGGGGAGCTCGTAGAGAAATATTACGCAGACTTGCCTGGTTTCCCTTTAATGGACCCTAATGCAAGAATTCTTCCAATAAATGGTCGGGACTTGGGCTTAAAGCGGTGGGCATCTCTCACCCACAAATTACACGAGTGCGGCTGCTGTGAATGCTGGCAGCATAGGGATAGTAACCTTCAACCCAGTAGCATGACAACACATGCTCTCATGGCCAAAAAAACAGACCGGCCCACCAGGAATTCCCCTGGATCTCTCAATGGCCTATACGGGCCTGCTGTCAACAATTTATGGTTTAACTGACACAGAAAGCAGCAGGTGAATGTCCTGTAAATGTCCTGAATTTGTACATGTCCTGTAAATATACTTTCAAAACTTGTGTGTGCACAGAAGGTGGACGCGGAAAGACGCGGGCTATAAGAACACCTGCTTGCGCTCTGATTGTTTGCATGACAAGGAACGGATTTACCTTTTGTGTAATGTTGAACGTAAAAAAAGGAAAATGTTTCCGCACATGTATGTCATTTTATATGAAGTTTATTTAATTAAGTTCGGGAGGAGCATGGTCATGTGATCCAATCAATCAGTGCAAAGAGGTGACTATAAATGGCAGTCCCTCACCTCCACCCCATCACCTCACTCTCATCTTAACTCTTTCACCGCCAGCGTTTTTAAAAAAGTTGCCAGCCAGCGCCAGCGTTTTTCATGATTTTCACCAAAGTTTAATGCCTTCCAGAAAATGTTCTTTAAATATATAAACATACAGTACAATATACCAAATGAAAGAACAGACCCTCTGCTTTCAAACAAAAAAACCGTTTCATCCTACCTTCAGTGGTTCTTTTGTAATCAGCTTTTGAATATGGGTAGGTTTCTGCGAAAACACCACATTTTGAGCAAAAAGCAGAGATAATTCCATTTTTGTGACATACTTTTCATAGAGATCCCATTCAGAGCGATCTTTAAAACAGCCACGGACATGCAGCCTTGCCATAGGGCAATACTTCCGGGTCTAAAAAGTTGCGGAAAATAATAGCGCAATAGTTGGTGGATAATAGCGGTATTGCGGAAAGACGGAAAATCTCGTCATTGGCGGGGAAGCGTTTTCTCTTAATTGACAAGATATCTCGTCAATGGCGGTGAAAGAGTTAAGGGCCGATTCACACCGGCTGCGTGGTGTGTCTGTTGCGTGTCTTTCGCATGTCAGCTGCGTGGCGTTTTCTATGCCCTTGCATACCAGAAGGGTTTCTGACACAGCGCTGCTGCTGCTAGCCTATGTATGTTTCCTATTGATAAACTGACCAGACGCTTCCAAGACGCTTGCATGTGGCATGAAAAATAGGCGTTGGTCCTATTCCTAGGATGCACGCGTTTGAGATGTGCGTGTCATGCAGGCGGTGTGCACGGTCAAACCTGCTAACATGGGAGTCTAAATAAAAACGGACACGCTGCGCAGCTGAGACGCTCACGCCACGCATCCGGTGTGAATTGGCTCTAAGTTATCACAGTTAAAGAGAGGGGAGTACTCTGGGTTCGGGCAAAAATTCCGAGCTCTGAGCCCTCTCCTCGGACAGCACGCCAAATATGCTTTCTCTCATTCCTTATCGATTACATGTTAATGCAAAATCGTGAATTGACGATTAATTAAACCATGTAAAAAAATAGCATTTAAAAATTATAATGGGTTTTAAAAATGACTGAGTCCAAAATGTGCCAAATTCCATGACATTCCGCTTTGTACCGAAAATTCCAATTTTGTTCTTGGATTCCATAATTCCATCTGCTTTTTCTGCCTTGCGGAAATCATAGGGCCCTACAATCAGATATTTATACTTTCAGACTAAATTGATTGCATGAATATTTTAGGGGTGCACCGATATATCAGCCGATGATGCTTGCTATGCTTCTCAATGAATTACAGTGAAATGCCCCTACATCCAAAAGCCAGAGGGCGCTCTTGTGCAGAAACTCAATATGCAAGACGAAGAGCCATACACACACAGACATGACACGCAGCTCCAGGAAATGGCTTAAGGATATATTTATATAGGTGTTCTTCAAACCTTTTCAGGTATTTTCATGATAATAAAGAATATGTATAATGATTATGTTTGACGAGTGTTGCTTTTTCAAATGCATGTTATAAACGACTCAAACCAACAGTGATTTCAGATCGATAAGGACTTACTGATCAAAAGCCATAGTACATGAAATAGCTGTGAATAATATCGTCTTTGCGATTCAGAATAGTTACCGGCCAAGTATTATTAATGGATATCGGCATTTATCGGTGCACCCCTAGAATATTTAGGACTTCTGTATATAAATGTGCAGAACATATTTTTGAAAACCTGATGTTTGTGGCATAAGGATCTCTCATACAAACACACTATACAGCACACATACCTGGGCTCTGTGGAAATCAATTTTCTCTCTATCAGTTTGAAGTGAAAACATAATGCCCACATAAGCTTAGACTGTGAACACCAGGCTGCCCTCTCCACAAAAATGATCATGTCACCAGAATAATTGGAAGTGACCCATCTAAAGTCTGATAGTGACAGACGACGTTCTTGGTCGATGGCTCGGTTCGATGAAACTTTCAAGCAAAATCCATCTCCATTTCACGGCTGTTTAATGGAGATATCCTTATGTGCTGCACTTGTATGCATGAGGATTCTTTAGCTCACTTTTTGGTTAATGGATTTCACCCTGTATTTGGTATAATGCTCTTTGTGATATGGATAATCCCAGAATTAAGAGCTGGAAAAGTAAAAATTGTTCTTCGGAAACTCCTTAGACGACAATAATGAATTTAAAGTTCACACGGGCTGTATTTAAGACATCATCCATCACGGTTTAAAACCTGTTCCTGCAGACTCAGTTGCTTTGCTGTATACCATTGAAACAGACTGCATTAGTGATTAGACGATACATACAAACAAGGGATTAGTTTCCCATACTAAATGCTTTTAAATTATGCAAATGAAATGATTATGGTTGGTGCGGTTCTTATTATTTTTCCTACCATCCCATGTGTGATATTTGTAGCAGATGTCTGGAACGCCGCCATCGGAATAATTTCCAACTTTCACATGCAGACTTTAAATGGGATTTTGTTGTATTCCATCAAGTTGTGTCATAGTTAACTGCTAAATGAGTCTGATTTACATTTAACTGAGTGTACAGTTTAGTAAGGTTATTGTGTTCAAGGCTACATGAAAATTCATAAACCGAAATGTTAAAGCTTTTTTTAAAGTTCATTTTGCCTTCTCACACAACTTCTGACTCTATTACTTTGCAGTCCAGCCCTACTAATGGTGCTTTTCCATTGCATAGTACTCCACGGGTTAGGTCGTGTTAGCCCACTTTACTTTGGCTTGGTTAGCTTTTCCATTAAGATTAGTACCACTTCAGAGTGGGAGGGATTATAGGCGTGTCATTATATTTGCGCTGTCTACTGCTATGACATCATGCAAAAAGTGTGAGCGAGCATCATTGGAATGCAGTGTTTCCCATACATTAACTTATTTCTCAGTCTGCCACAAAATCAAAATTGACTACCACAAGTAGATGTTTGCACATCACATTTATCACTACCTCTGTCTCACATTGACAGAAAATAATTGGGTACTATCGAGGGGCAACCTTCTGATCTCTCTGATGAAGCTAATACGGAAGTGATTTAAACTGCAATTCATCGACTGTCCACTAGAGACAGGCTCCAAAAGTGAGTCAATTCCCATAGACCCCCATAGATGTTTGCCCATCTTTAGACCAGAACAAATGTGTTAACAGTAACACATCTGTTTAAATTATATTAAGCCTTAAAGTTCTGCATAATTAAGGGCGTGGCCACTTGATTGATGGTTGAACAGCCACAGCTGTCACCAGAATCGAGCTGCTAGGCGGATGTGGTTTCAGAACCAGCCACGTCAGCTTCACCCACATCTTTACCAATTTTCGGATATCCAAAAGTGATGCGCTGCCAAGATGGCCTACTATTGGCTTCAAAAGCAATCTTCAGAAACCTATGGGTGATGTCACGGATAGTACGTCCATCTTTCTTTACAGTCTATGGATACTACGTACCCAGTGGAAAAGCCCCCAAATGTGAGCTGCCCCCACTTGTGGGGTAATTTGCAATGGAAAAGCACCAATAGTGCACTTAGTGACATATGAACAAGTAAATGTATTAAAAAATGTCTGATTACAGGCACTTGGGATGTCAGGTGAGGGTTTAATGACATTTTATATCATAAATTTATCATAAATTCGGTGTAGGTAAACCTCAGAAAAATAAAGGTCTTAACCAACACTACATTGTATCATTTAATGTTTTGTTTATTCAAATGATCAGTTTTTAAATGTTTTATGTCGTACATTTCTTTGGGGGGGCACAAAGGCATGCCACATACACGAGGGCCGCATGCTGAAAAAGTATGAGAAAGACTGGTCTAAAAAGCATTTGATCGGTCATAAATCCTTGACCACAATTTAAACTTATGTTCAGATGCACGCACCTGAATGGGCAGATAACACTCCATTATCATAAAGCTCTGCATAGGTCCACATCACCATAGTGATGTAACAAAGGACGGCCAATATCAGGGTTTAAAAGCATTGCAGAGGGCATGTCAACCTGAAGACATTGTTGGTTATGCAGCACTGTAACAATATTTGGCAACCGTTAGATATTATTCACAACGCATTATAAAGCACTGGATTTAATCTGAGAATTGGGGCATGGGTATTTAAGTGCAAATCCTTTAAAAAGTGTAGATTTAGGTAAAGCAAATAGAAACCGACAAGGGTTAAGTGACACAAGGAAAATCTGTGGGCAAGATGACAAATGGTTGGGCAACATGACATGAATGTATTCCTGACAAAATAAGTAACGGTACTTTCCGTAACTCCCAGGCGAATGTTTTCAATACAAGCAGACATCTTAAAGTCATCGGTGCGCCCATTTGTTATTTACATTGCAAAACTATTTTCAGTGCAAGATCATCAATTATATCATAATGTAATTTAGGACAGGCTTATTGTGTGCCTAGAGACCAGTAAAAGATTTGTTAAATTTTATCGCGAGCCTTATATTTCAAATCTCCCTGGATCCTGAAAATAAAGAAGGTAAAACGTATAACTGACTTTCCTCAACGAATGCAATACTTCTCCGAAACTGGAGCTGTCAGGGAAGCATCCATTTGTTTCTTGTGGACAACAGTTTGCAATATCATATTTTCGCTCTATAAGTGACCAGATTTGATTCTCTGTTCCAAGGCACCCAAGTGGCTTAGCTTATTCAGCAAAGGAAATCTCAAATCTCATGGTTTCTGCTTTGGTGCAGATGTCAACTGAAGTTTGGGAAAAGATCAGAATATGGCCAAGCTCAGAGATGAATGGAGAGATGATGTTGACGATATGAAGGAGCCGGTGCTTATGACAGCCAAAGGCATGCTGCGATATTAATTTTTTTTTATTCTGCTTGATCGCTGTGTATTGATTTGTAAAATGAATTGCCAGATCTTCTCCAGGACGCTAGGGGAATGTCAAAACCTCGTCTGATCGGAGATGTTAACTGCAGCAATAATATGCAGTCCATCTACGTCTGGTGGTTGAGATCTTGTTCACACTTACGTCAGAACTCTACGACTTGTGAATGCGAATGTTTATAGTTTAAACGTTTGAAATGTGTGTGTTTTTTCTCACAAAGCCATCCTTTCACTTCAGAAGACATTTGTTAAACCACTTGAGCTTTATGGATGACTTTTATAATGGATGTGTGTGCTTTGAGGTTTCAAAACATTGGAGACCATCCAATAGCATTAGAAAAACCAAAAGACATGGCATATTACAAAAAGCCAGTTTGTGTTCAACTAAAGAAATAAAGTCATGTACACCTAGTACGGCATAAGGGAGAGATAAAGATGAAATTATTTTCATTTTGGGGTGAGCTGTTTCTTAAAAGTCTGTCCCCATCCAGACCTCCCCACATAATGGGATAAAATCTGATAAATTCTTCTTTGCTCTGTTACCCAGGAATTTATGAGTACAGTTTGTAATATTTAGACACGGGAGCACACCAAGGCCGCAGAGTGACAGTTTTAAAAATAAAAAGTAATGAAACAGGTTTCACACCATGATCTCAGAGGACTTTTATTAGGTGTCATTACCAAGCAAGTCAGGTTTTGAAAATTATAATTCAGAGACTGTCGGTTATACATGTATTCATTAAAAAATAACCTACATGCATTTATTAGGGAATTGTCCAAAATAAGCTTGCAAGGTGATACTTTCCAGCCTGCTTGCATGAGATACCAGCAGTTGGAGGTGAAAACATGCTTGTGTTTGTGGTTATTAATCTCTTTTATTTGCAGGCCTGTGTGTTTGCTGTGAAGGACAAAGGCTTTGTTTCAGAAATGGTTTTGAAAGATTTGTCATTGTGCCTTGGTCAAGGCTTTGTGTGTGAGGAAGTGAAAACCACAGCTACTAACATAGGCAGGGTGCTTTCATATATCGGCATATGTTTAACTCTTTCCCTGCCAGTGTTTAAAAAAAGTTGCCAGCCACCGCATGCATTTTTTATGATTTTTACAAAGGTTTAATGCCTTCCATAAAATGTTTTTCTTTAAATACGTAAGGAATAATTGCCAATATATCAAATGAAAGAACAGACACTCTGCTTTAAAAAAAAAAAATAAAAAATGTTTCATCCTACATTCATTACTTCTCTTTTTATCACCTCTCTGATATGGGTTAGTTTCTTCAAAAAGCCAAATTTTGAGAAAAAATTGAAATAATTGCATTTTTGTAAAGGTCTTTTGATAGAGATCAGATTCAGTGCGATCCTCAAAACATACAGGGACATATGTGTGCCCAAGGGTGATACTTCCAGGTTTTATAAGTTGCGGAAGAGTGCCACCTGGTGGATAATAGTGGAAATATATATTGCCGGAAATACTTGTCATTGTCAGGGAAGCGTTTCTCTTAATTGACGAAATAACTCTTCAATGGCGGGGCAACTATCAGCCGCGTTTGAGGCATAAAATTTGCTTCTAAGAGCCGATTCACACCGGTTGCATGGTGTGAGCATCTCACTTGTGTGGCATGTCCGTTTTTATTTAGGCTCCCATGTTAGCAGCTTTGAGCGTGCACACCGCCTGCATGACACGCACGTCTCACACCGCGCCGAAAACGTGTGCATGCTAGGAATAAGACAGACGCCTATTTTTCACGCCACATGCAAGCGTCTTGGAAGCGTCAGGTCAGTTTATCAATGGGAAACATACATGTATACAGAATAGGCTAGCAGCAGCAGCGCCACGTCAGAAACGCTTCTGGTAAGCAAGGGCATAGAAATCGATTAATTGTTGATAAGAATTTAATCGATAAAACTTAACGATTGTTGAAAAAGCAATTTACCAAAGTAATTTTTCAACTTGTGCCTTTCCCGCAGCAACGCTCAATTTACGCAATCGTGTCTACTCAATGCCTCATTCGCGCCGCGAGACCTTCAGACGCGCTTCAACATGTCTTTACATTGACTGTACATTGAAATCACTCACGCTTGACGGCTTTACCGTGGCTGGTTTGAACGCAGCATAAGAGTTAATAAAGCCACTAGAACGAAACATTAATCCAAATCAGTGGACATTTATGGTAGTACATTAGATCCATTTTTGCACTTTAAGATCTCATTTAGTTTATTATGTGTTATTTTGTCATATTTTTGTTAATTCCATTTAATTTATTGATTCATTTTGTGTTTAATGTATTTAGCGCTGTTCGGCACTGTTTAAAGCAGCAGTATGTGATATTGACCCCTAGAGGTTGAACTTGGTATAGCAGACTAAATTTAAAATATTGGAGATGTTTTTTCCCCATGCCCCCTCCTGTTCAGACTTGATGCTCACATGTGTTGGCAGACACCTACAGCAGTGCAACTGATGAGGGAACGCATCAAGCTCTACAGTTTATCTGATATTTTTACGTTTGCAATTCCTAGGCTTTTTGGGAAGGGTAAAATCTGCCATCTCTGACTCAGATCATTTGATTGCTGCCATGGCTGCAATATGCCGTGATTGTTGCCAACTGGCAACCAAGCTGGTTGGGAAAATTGTTAGTCGGCGGGATTGCACGTAATCAATGACGATGACGAGTCGTTTCAGCCCTAATCTTCCTCTGAGTAATAGTGATGTTTATTTTTTTCAAACATTTTGAAGAAATGATCAAAGCTTATTAAGTCTCAGTCCAAATTTTGAATGTGATATAATTAAAGCAGAATTGTTGTGAACAATAGACTTTTAAAACTAAAGGAAACATTTGAATGAGCCACTTAAAGAAGTTCTTGATGTTTTCTAAATGTGTTTTCAGGAACAGCATGCGAGTCATCTGTTTCTGTTTTAATCTTCTAAATTCATTCAGGCTTTGTGTGGTACAGTCATAAATCCTTGAGCTGAGTTTAAACTTATGCTTAGGTGCACACACCTGAATGAGAAGATAACACTACATTACCATAAAGCTCTGCGTAGGTCCACATTACCATAGTGATGTCAAAGAGGACGGCCAGTATCAAAGTTTAAAAGCATTGTAGTGTCAAGGGCATCTCAACCTGAAGACGCTGTCGATTAATGCAGAACTGAAACAATATTAGCAAAGTCAGATATTATTTACAATATATTATAAAGCATTGAGTTTAATCTAAAAATTGGGAATGAAAATCTGTGTGAAAGATGAGGACATGGTTTGGCAACATGACCAAGGGGCAACCGATCTCTATCGAACATTTTTGTTATATAATGTAAAACTGTATTTTAATTTCTGTAACGTCACATTAATTTGTGCTGGTGGTTTAAAATTAGGTTAACATTTAAATTTGAATGACATTGAAGATTTCCAAAATTTGAAAATCCATATTTTAACAGCACATTTCACCACTTTCCTGCAGTTCCTCAAGCTTTCCCATGATGAGTGTTTTGAAGTATTTAAAGATCGCAGGAGGAAATCAATGGTAACGGACTCTTAACATCAACAAGACTCAAACGCACAGACTTATGGGAGGATTTTGCCTGCGGTGGTTTTGGCTTTGCCGCTTTAACAATGCAGCCCATTAATGGAACAAAATTATTTTTCCTTTACAGATAAGCCTCCATGTGCTCGCCCAGCCCAAGTCCAGCAGGAGAGCGTGAGCAATTAAAACTTGCTATGACATCTGCCAACACCGCTGTTTTGAGAAGGATGAGGGTACCGCTGTACTGCAGCGTGGTGACCTTCGCTTTGCCCCCGTTGGTTATAAAGTGCCTCAGCACACAACCATCGCTGTTGGTGACCGCACGGTAACTTTTCCACATAGCTGTGGTGATCTAATAACTTGTGTTTTTTTATACCTCAGGGTTATTCAGTGGGTAACATTAAGGTGAAGTAAGCAGAAATAGCTCGCAGACACAAGGCCCAGATGCAGATTGCGCCAAAACCTAATGATGTTTGGAAAAATTTGTTATCTAGAAAAAGTTTCAAACAAATTCAACTTTTCAGAAAGAATAAGTGTGCTATTTAAAAGAATCAGCTTTTTTTATTTAAGCATTAAATCCTCAATTAACCCGTTTATGATGCTTCATCTTTACTTGATGTACCACTAAGGAGATTTTTGCACAAAATCATGTGTATTGTAAGATCATACACTGTTCCCCAAGAATATTTGACACACTAAAATGTGTCTGAATGTCATTGAATTAGATGTCATTGAACACGTCCTGACAAAGTAACGTGTAATATATAATATTTGATGACCAGAAAGGAAATACTTTAACTTATAATTAAAACTCTAATAATAGTTTCAAACTCAAGGCCCATGGGCCAAATCCGGCCCACCCCCTCATTTTATGTGGCCCGCGAGAGCTTACAAATTATTTTATTGTTATCACAGTGCATGAAAATGCAAATCATGTTAAATCATGCTAGCTTCATGCTAAATCATGTTAGCTTCATGCTAAATCATGCTAGCTTCATATTAAATCATGCTAGCTTCATGCTAAATCATGCTCGCGTCATATTAAATCATGTGTTCGTGAACGTGTTCAATGACATCTAATTCAATGACATTCAGACACATTTTAGTGTGTCAAATATTCTTGGGGAACAGTGTATGATCTTACAATACACATGATCTTGTGCAAAAATCTCCTTAGTGGTACATCAAGTAAAGATGAAGCATCATAAACGGGTTAATTGAGGATTTAATGCTAAAATAAAAAAGCTGATTCTTTTAAATAGCACACTTATTCTTTCTTCATATTAAATCATGCTAGCTTCATGCTAAATCATGCTAGCTTCATGCTAAATCATGCTAGCTTCATATTAAATCATGCTAGCTTCATATTAAATCATGCTAGCTTCATGCTAAATCATGCTAGCTTCATATTAAATCATGCTAGCTTCATGCTAAATCATGCTAGCTTCATATTAAATCATGCTAGCTTCATGCTAAATCATGGTAACTTCATGTTAAATCTTGCTAGCTTCATGTAAAATCATGCTAGCTTCATGATAAATCATGTAAGCATCACATTAGCTTCATGCAAAATCATGCAGAAGTTAAATCCTCTCAATCCTCTCAAACAGAGCTTTTTATGTCATCTGGTGAAGTCATAGATCTTATATCACAATTTACATAGCAGAAAATCAAATCGGCACAATGTCAGTAACCCCCCCCCCAATATTGTGCAGATCGGTTGTATCATGTTTCTGTATTCTGTTGTTCAATTTGTGCTATTGCAGGCTTGTGATTACATTTATTTACTGCCTGAAGTTAACAAAATATCATGTCTTGTCTTTTTACCAAAAATTTGTCTAATAAGAATAACAATGATGTCTTGGACTCCAGGTGTATGCATGCTATGTACATTTTAATATATTAGTTCAATTTCAAATGTATAAACTGTGACCTTTAGGCTTTTTTGACTCCAAATGCATAGTCTTTGGTAACTTGTAGTGGGTTTTTCCAATTTGACCAATAGCATGTGAAGGACAAGCGCATAACAAATACCTTACGATCAGATGAATGTTTGCCCTTCATTTTTCCCTTCCTGGACAGATTCAGCTAATTGGCTGGTTCCTCATCAGTCTTCTCATTGGTTAATGCTTTGGCGAGAGTCCTGGCCCGTTCTCGCTCTGCCCGAGACTGAGGTCATGCTAATGAGGCAGGGAGCATAACGTCTTTCTGCTTCCTCTCTTAGCTCCGTTTCTTAATGCAAGTAGATGCCTGACCAGCTGGCATGCCCGTGTACAACTGGTACTGATTAGTAAAATGCCTCATGGACGCGAGAAGATACAGAGATAAAATAAGAGCGGTAATGAGGAAGGAGAACGCTGAAGACGGAGAGATGAGACCGAAGAGAAAAGTCGCTTTAAAGAAGTTTTGAGTTCGGTCTATGATTGGCATCAGACGACCTTCTCATGCATACAAAGCTGTGAGTTCACAACATCATAACGCTGTAAGCTTTTTACTTCAGGGCTTTGCTCTCAGCCTATGTATTTTTCAAGACATGCAGCTATTTTCAATGCTTTTACTGACAATATCATTATTTTTATACAGCCATGCTGAAAATGAATATATATTGTATCTACTTAAACTTTTTTAATATGAATTTATAATAGATATTTTGTCCTTCACTGTTAATGCATGGTGCCTAACAATATCCAAGGTCCCTGTAATGTGGTGGTGTTTTTTTTTAAACATAAGAGTAAAAGCTTTAACAGCATTTGGGATACCAGTCACGTGCACACGCAAAACTAAACTTTATTTAATTTTTGCTCCATATCCCTTTAGGGGCTCCGTATGTTTGTCAGTAACCTACTGTAGATTTAAATTTGTTATTTCTGGCAACAGTTTGTTCAAAGTTACGAACGTTAAACATGAAAAAGTCTTTGTCTTTACAGAATAAAACTATAAAAAGCAAAGCATTCCCGGAACCAGAAATCCTCATCAACCGCTTTCTGTTGTTTCCTTCAGATTTTGGTTCCCAGAATGCCTTGCATGATGCTGTTATTTTAGTTTTAGTCACTTTAAACAAACTGATGCCAAAAAATAACATACATTTTAATCTACAGTAAGTAACTGCAAACAGTAATGCTGTAAAACGGTAATACTGCCAGATTTCTACAGACATTTTTGCAGTGTTTTTAATGAGCAGCTGTTTAGGTTTTTCATTTAGGTATTAAAGTAAGTTCTGGTTTCATAAAAGGGGGCATTTTGTTAAACATCTACTGCAGTTAACCTAAGGAGTATACTTATTAACTTTCCCCTTTGAAAGAAGATCCAAGTTGAAAAGTTTTGATGTACACAGAGATCAGAAAATAAGAAATATTTTCAAGGCTATTTTCTCAAAGATTCATCTAAATAATTTTTTTTTTTTTAAACTGAAATGCTCTTTTTTTCATAAGGCCTTTGAGTATTAAACGAAAATGGATGCAAGAAAGCTACGTTTACCAAAGTGAACTTGTTAAAAAAATTGAGCTCTCTAAAGGAAATCCAGGTCATGGGAATGTTTCATCCTTTCATCCTTACTTTATGAACTTCTTCGATGGTGCACTTCACAGGAGAATTGCTGAAGGTAAATGAAAGGCTTTTTTTGGTTGTCACCTCTGTTGTCCCTCTTAACAGGTGCAGTTTTACAATGGCACTGAGCCTCACATCTGTGTTTCGTTTCGTGATTGAGTGAATACTTGGGATGCAGATAGATACTGGAGGAACGTCAGAACCGAGGCTTCTGCAGCTCACACAAACATCTCATGCTGGTTTACAGCTGTTTCTCATCAATGATTCCCTTCACTTGAAGGCATGCGAATAATGTTCATTAAGGCAGCACCCCAAGCACATTTTTGGTGATTAACCATTGCTGCACAGAGGCCATGTAATGCTTCTATTGGTTCATCAAAATGTTTCACAGTTCATCAATGAAGAGTTTTTTTTTGTGTCCACCTGCACTCAAAAAAATGAAATGTTGGATTTACTTAAAAATATTTTGTCAACAGGTTCCACATAATTTGTTAAGTAAACTCAACGAACAATAATTTAGTTCATTTAACAAAAGAAGATTAAGTAAACTTAACAAACAATAGTTGAGTTGATTGTACATAAAAAATAATTAATGATGACAAACATTTGAATAATGCCATTTTATAAACTCCACCCCTTTTATCTAATAACTCCTTAACACTGAATCAATCAATCAATCAATCAATCATAGCGCAGCTGCTTAATACAACTAATCATATAAGCCTCTTAATTATAACTTATCAAGTACATCACAAATATATTTGAAATGAAATGTTACATTTCAAACCATTAATTTATTTGTTTTTGTTCTAATAATATATCAGAACAAGTTAATTCACTCATAGTTGGCCACAGGTACCTATCTAATGGTGCTACACTTCTGCAAGAGGGTGCCAGAACAACAACAATTACCCATAATACACTGCAACATCATCAGCCAATGAGATGCCAGTCTGTATTGGTTTTATTAATCTGTTAATTTTACACTGTTATGTTGGCTGAACAAATAATTTTTAAGTAAAGCTGACAAGACACACCTTTTTGTTGAATAAACTCAATTAAATTAAGTTCACGTTGTTAAATTAATTTTTTTAAGTAATCACAATATGAAAGGATTAAGTATAACTGGCAAAGGCGAAAGTTCATTTTTTTGAGTGAAAAGTTCAGTTCAACCTGTCAGGAATCGCAGACTGAGGTTAAAAACATCCCCAGGATGTCACGGTTGTAGTACCATTCAAGTACTACATCACTTTCATCCGCCATGCTTGTGAGATGTCCTGTGATCCCAGTCAAGACTCTGGTTGAAAATCTGTTTGTGTGTGGTGTGCTGTCTTTGACACATCATGGCAGACCACACACTATAGGAGCAAAACAGTTAGGATTTTTTTATCCTCATGTTTGTGGTCTAAACAATCTTTTGGTTTGTACCCAGCATAAGTTGTGTCACCTGCTACAAGCACCCATTGTGCCCGTCAGCAGGGACATAATTAGATTGAATATGGATACAAAAATAATAAAAATAAATATTTTAGAAAATATGACGCACTGATGTAGATTAAACTAACCAACAGTAAATCAAATTAATCAACCTTAGAAATATTTGCAAGAATAATACTACAAAACATAACTTATAATAGTAAAACATTGACAAGAAACTTTTTTCTACTAAATGCACACTTTTATTTAATTTTTAATTGTTTATTTTAAAATATCCAGTCATTACATTCAGCTGTTACAGGTTGCAATTAATCTCGGGATAGCCTGGGCTGTAAAGGATTCCTTCGTTCCATCAATAGCAGCGCTGAGAAATAAGGACGCATTTTGAGGCTTCATTCTAAGCATCCTTTGAATTGGGACGGCCTTACTAGCCTTCAGTCGCGCTGTTGTGACGCAAACAGTCTTAGAATATGTCCTTCGAAGGTCGCAGCCTTTGAATTGGGACACAGTTAATTTAAAATAAAAATCTGAAAATATTTGTTACCTGGCAACCACAAAACTCTCAGTATCTGCCGCTAGCTGCTAGTTTCACTCAGCAACTCAAGTGTCTCCTTTTTAAGATGTTATTTTGGTATGTGACTAAAATCACCTCTCTTTTCTTCAGAAGTATTTCCATGTTTTCAGTAAATGGCTGAACACCCATTACTGGTGAGTAAGGATTAACTCTTGTTCTTTCTTTAGTTCTTACATTAACTTGTTTTTTCTTTTGATATTTCAGTGTGAGGTTCTAATAAAGTCAAGGCGAAAAAGCAACTGCTTGTATCGGGTCCTAATTGGTGGACGCATAAAGATGGCACACTCTGGTGAAGAAGTTGTGACCTATTGGGTAAGAATGGCCACAGTTTCACAGGTTTGTAATGCAAACCTGTCACACAAGCATGAGCTATGTGTGAACTCACTGAAGAAAAGTTTTCAGTGATAATTGGGGGAAAACGCCAAGCCCTTTATTAACACAACATATGAGACAGAATATGCAAAAAACAATGGTTTGAAATGAAGCTCCAAAAATTCTGTCATTTACTTACCACTTTTGTTTTTTAAACTTGTATGAGTTTTTTTTTTGTTGAACACAAAACAAGATATTTTGATAAATGATGATAAGCACACAGTTGATGGTACCCATTGACTTCTGTTGTATTTCTCCAAAAGTCACTGGGTACCATCAACTGTGCTAACTATCACTTAATAAAATATCTTTTGTGTTTAACAAAATAATAAAACCCATAAAGATATGAAACAACATGAGGGTGAATAAATGATGACTTTTGTGGATTTTCATTTTTGGGGGAACTATCCATTTAATATAGAAATTTCTCAACAATTAGTTTTTTGTAATCTTACAAACATGGTAAGGAACGCCACATTTAGGGCTGACGTCAGAGGTATTCAGGCCAATCACAACATAGAGATTAGCTGGCCAATCAGGGACACAGAGCTTTTCAAATCCGTGTGTTTCAGGAAGAGAGTAAAATCTGGAGCTTACGGTATGTGGAAAATAATGTGTTTTTTAACCATAAACCACTCGAAAACATTGTATTATACCAAATACACAAAATACATTGTTTTTTAGCAATGAAATAGGGGCTCTTTAATTTGGTCACATTTTGTTTTTAACGTCGCATCTGAGATTTTACCTCTCTGTAGTATGCAACATGTCAAATCTGTCTTTTTGTATGTAATAAAAATGTGATCATTCATTGTGAAATTCAATTCAAAATATTTAAAGCCACATTAACCTCATCTAGTTTTTGGTTATAATTTATCTCATTTCAGGCACCGTGAGACAGGACCACCACGATTGCACCCCTTCTTATAAGGCAAAAAATATATTTTCAGATATATTTCAAAATAATCAAAAACTGGCTAAAAATATATGTGCTGAAATATATTTTGAAATATGTATACAAAAATGTATTTTTCACCAGTATATGTTTGGGCTGTTTTTAAAATATTTTGAAATATATTTTAAAAATAAATATAATTTAAAGCATTTATATTCATGGTGCAAGAAGAAAAACTTTGTATGTTACAAAACAACATAATGGGTTTAAAACGATTAAAATTAAATATATTTTCAACTGCAAAAATAAACTGTATTATATATTTTATAAGCTACATATTTTACAGACTCTTATATTTTGGAATAATATATTTTATAAATAATATATTTATATTCAGGAATAATCTTTTTTTGCCGTATGGGTTGTAAAATTAGTAATGTATTTGTTGCCTAAATACATTTTAAAATGTATGTTAGGTTAAAACTAAATAGATTTTCAAGTAAAAAATATATATTTAATTAAGCTTTACTTTATACAAAATGTATTTAGGATATATTTAAAGCATATTTTGACCAGAAAAAAATATTTTTTGCCGTATGGGTTCCCCTGAAAGCAAATATCAATTCTGTGGAAATGCATGTTAGAGGAGAGTCCATGGCAAGGGTCATTGGAGGACAGTGGATACAAAAGAAGAGGAAAGCTCAGGTTTGTGTTAGGATTTTCATCTGACAATTGCATTATACTGTATAAGTTGTTAAATTTAGAGATGTTCAAAACCACAACGAAAAGTGTGCATTGTCTTGGTTAAATTCTCTTTGAATATTTATAACATCCCAGCGTTCAGCTCCTCGATTGCATAATTCAAATGAATCTCCAGATGAACGTGTCCGTCTGTAAAAATCATATAATCAGAGCGATTGTCCCTGTCTGCGAGTTCAACTTTGTCCTCTAAGTAAGATTGAACCCGGGTAGAGAGTGCTGCAGCTTGTCTGTATGTCGCTGAAGACTTTCTGTTAGTGTCTGCTTTGAATTGGCCCTCTAATAGATTCTTGATGAACTGAAAATCGAATTGCGATGTGGACAGTGTCCATGAATGCATCTATACTGGCAGCAGCAATTGCACCTTGCAAAGGCTGGTAATTTCACGGGTTATCTTCTCCTTTGATCCTGCCCGGTTGTCTATATTTGATCTTTTCCCATTACGCAGAGCACAGAGCTGTCCGTTTAATCATGTGTCGGCCTGTTAGGCCGCTATTGAAGAACCGACTGCACACAATTTATTGAATATATACTACAGACCTATTCAACTCCGGTCCCGGAGGGCCGCTGTCCTGAAGATTTCAGCTCAGACCCTAATCAAACGCACCTGCCTGTAATTTTCAGCTAATCTGAAAACCTTGATTGGCAGCTTCAGGTCTGTTTGATCAGGGTTGGAGATAAACTATACCACTTTTACCACTTACTACTGATAATGTCAAGCAGTATGCTAGAATGCATCTAAAAGTATGTTTAAATATTTTGATATTTTGTTTTATAATTATTATGCATGCTGTTTTGGCTGTATATATGTAATCAGTGGCGGCCGGTGAGGGTGCATGATGTGAAGCATTCGATAAATGTTATTAGCTTAAAAAAATGCAAAAATTTCTCAGTTGCTTTAAGCCAAGACAATTCAAACTATTTCAAAGTTCAAACAAGATGAACATGAATTTGGTTAAATCGTTTGTAAATAAAATGTATTACAGTATTTGAGGAGCTCAGATGGAAAAGCCTCTAAATGCCTCCATCAAAAATGAAATAATGATATTAACAGAACGCTCTCGGCATGTAAAGTGGGGATAAAAAGTCTACACACCCCTGTTAAATCTTTCCCCACCATTTATGAGTTATTTCGTCAATTAAGAGAAAACGCTTCCCTGCCAGTGACGACTTTTTACGGCTATCCATATTTACACTATTATCCACTAGGTGGTGCTCTTACACAACTTATAAAACACTGAAGCATACACTGATCCAAAAAACAGTGAAACTCAAAATTTCAAAATTTTCTCAACATTTTGCTCAAAATTTGGTATTGAAAACGTTCCCATATCCGAGAGGTGATAAAAGAGAACAACTGAAGGTAGGATGAAATGTTTTTTTTTAAGCAGAGGGTCTGTTCTTTTATTTGAATCTCAAACGATTAATCACAACTTATTCACACATTTTTATTTGTTCTATATTTACCTTAATTTAACACTTTTCAAGTTTGTACTACTCTAATCAACATGGGTGTGGACAAATATGGATGCTTTATGCTAATTTTTATTATTAGTGAAAGATTTTTTTAAGGTTCAAAATCATTACATCCATACCCTAAAATCACTGATAAAACTTATAGATTTGGTGCACACACAAAGTAAAAAACAATATTAATGATATTAAAACGTTTTTATGTATAATGCAAGGATCAGATATAATGTTACACATCAGATATTTTTTCCCCAACAGTTTTTTAAACAGATATTTTTAAAACTATAATTCTGCCTATGTATGCATACATTGCGGTTGCGTGCCTGTGTGGGTACTTCAGATGTGTAAGTCTCGAGGAAGAGTCTTGACCCTCTTAATAACTTTTATCATCAAGCAAGTCCTGCCCTTTATTTTCTTATTGCTGCATGTTTTAAAACAAAAAACAAAATCTCAGACACTCAAGTGGATGGACATGCCTCATTTGTATTAGTTAAGCATTTAGGACAGTACACCTCTCAGAAAACGTACAAATGCGGATAATTTTAGACGTTTATCAAACAGCCCTAATGCTTATATATTTGAAGGAAATAAAATTCTGGAAGGCATTCAACTTTAAATAGCAGGTTTATCTGATTTTATAAATGAAACTAAGATGAATCATGTCAGAACCTGTTCCACATTTATTGCATTTATACATTTATTACAACCTTACATTAGTTATTGGAATTGTTATTCATGTTAATTTCAAGATTTACTAAATTTTAAAATCTGAAGTTGTAACATAAGTTAAAGCAAAAAAAGAGAAAATAATAATATGAACACCCAGCAAAAAATGACTTTCTTACTTAGTTTTATTGTCTTGTTTTCAGTAGAAATATCTAAAAAAAAATTTAAATCAAGATGTATTTTCTTGATGAGCAAAATGCCCTAAGAAAATAAGTCTAGTTTTTAGACAAAAATATACAATTTAAGTGTATAAATTGTAAACAAAATAAAACAAGCAAAATTAGCTGCCAATGGGGTAAAAAAAATTACTTAAATTAAGCGTTTAAGATAAAGAAAACTTATTTTTAGATTTTTTTCCTACCCCATTGGCAGATATTTATGCTTGTTTTTAGTGTAATTTAACTGAATTGTATATTTTTGTCTATAAACTAGATTTATTTTATTTTAAGAATTTTTAGATATTTGTACTGAAAAAAAGATAAAAATACTAAGTAAGAAAGTCATTTTTTGCAGTGCAATTGTTCACTGCAAAAAAAAGGTTTTCAAGAAAAAAAAAATTTGTCTTTTTTTTCAGTAAAAATATCTAAAAATTCTTAAATGAAGATTCTTTTTCTTGATGAGCAAAATGACCCAAGAAAATAAATCTAGTTTTAGACCAAAAATATCAAATTTAAGTGATTTTGTGCATAAAACAAACAAAAAATATGCCAATGGGGTAAGCAATTTCTTCTTGAATTTAGTGTTTAAGAAATGTTCAAGATGTTTTTGCTTACTCCATTGGCAGATTTTTTTTGCTTGTTTTATGCACAAAATCACGTAAATTGTAGATTTTTGTTCTAAAAACTAGACTTATTTTCTTGGGTTGTTTTGCACATCAAGAAAAAGCATCTTAATTTAAGAATTTTTAGATATTTTTTACTGAAAACAAGACAAAAATACTAAGAATTTTTTTCTTGAAAATCATTTTTTGCAGTGTGTTGGCTTTAACTAACATTAACAAAAACTAATAAATGCTGAAAAACTATATTGCTTGTTGTAAATTCATGTTAGCTAATGCATTTACTAATATTAACAATTACAACCGTACTGTGATGTGTTAGTGTTTAAACATAAAAATGTTTTTCGTGTTGTGTTTAGTACTTTTCAAGTTTTACTTCACATTCTTTTTGGTAACATTTCTGCTCCCGTTGTTTACTTGTTAGACAGTTTTTTTTTCCGCTAATTACATTCCAGAACAAGAATGCAGGGCTTCTAGGAATGAGCTAAGATGTTGTCACACAGAGACAAAAGATACGGCCCCTCCCCTGCACATTAGAGCCACCGTGGGGTGATGTATCAGGGCCCAGGTGTTTTGACATTTGGGAGTAAAAGCACCACAAGCATCTGCTATTTTTTCCTTTTCTTTTTCTTTAGAGAAAATGAAAATATTCTGGGGAAACGGGGATGTGTGATAAATTTGTCTCCCAGGTAGCGAGCACCAGCTGTTCTTTTTTCTCGAGTGCCACACTTGATAACTCGGACGCATCTAAACTGATTAGTTCGCAGCGAACACTTGTTCTGTACTGCTCCGTCCTCATGAGCGTCAGACTTATTATGGAGAAAAGAAAGCCAGCAGAGACAATGAGCTGGTGCTACAGATGGTCACCTGACCTGATAGAGACCCGGCCTGCCACAGATGAGACGAGTGTTTGTGCTCAGATCCTGTAATTGGTTATTAGAGTCAAACTGCACCGATGTGGCCTGGGCTGTCATATAAAAAAGAGAGCGAGAAATGAAGATGCCAACTTTGAATCTACATTGCTTATTATGAGACAGAGTATAGGTAGATACATACACTGTAGATGAATGGACAGATCGATCTGCTGATGTCAGCTTGAAGATATACACTCACCTAAAGGATTATTAGGAACACATGTTCAATTTCTCATTAATGCAATTATCTAATCAACCAATCACATGGCAGTTGCTTCAATGCATTTAGGGGTAAGATTTGGCTCCCTTGTGATGTCAGAAGGGGATAATACCGCCCCTTAATCTGCACTATCCAACCATGGCACTGCATTTAGTAGAGAAATCAGCTTATTTGCATTTAAATTGACACCCGAAATGGCACATTTTTGCTCACCTACAAAGTGGAAATTTTAACATGTTATAATAAATGATCTGTGGGCTATTTTGATCTAGAAGTTTAAATATGGACTCTAGGGACCCCAAAGATTTCTTTGACATCTTGTGAAATGTCCACTCTTAATTTCTCATGTTTTCTTTGCAGCAGCCATCATAAGTTATTTCGCATAAGATTTAGCGATGGGTTTTGACAACCGGTACATAATTACGTCAGTACCAGATTACCGATAAGCTTCAGGACAAACTGTACTTTTAATTATACTTGTGTTGTTTTTTCTCCATATACTTTGGTAGCCTGGTCCAACCAGACTCTCGTACATTCATTTCATTTGTACAGAGAGTCTGGCCAGGCTCCATTGGAAAGCGTTACTTCCGTTAAGGAGGGTCCATTGTTGAAGTTTAAAACTATTGGATCTGCCCAGAGTCACTCAGGATCTGCCAAAGCCAATCGCTAACGTGTGGTCGTGACGTATATCATGCACCGAAACCGTCCGGAAACAACAAGTCAGAATAATCAGACAAACAAAACTTAGCAAACCTGGTTCTTGCTCCGGCTTTAACTTCTGTATATTCATAGTTTTGCAACAACGGACCGAATAGCTTTTCTCACGTCTTTCTCCGCTGCCATTACTGAACTACAACTCAAACTGACGCACGACCTCAACGTCATCGTTCTTAGCAACCCCCATCTGTTCGTTGATTGGTCCTGCAGATTTTTGCAGGAGAAAACAAAACTCTATAGAGCCATCCCAGACGTACTGCTGAAGCGAAATGAAAATTAAGGGGAAGCACGTAGGAGGGCGGAGCCAGGCCAATACTTTGGTGCTTTAAAGGTGAAATAAAAAGTTGCATCAACTTTTGGTAACACCTTAAAAATTTAGTTTTTTCAACTTATAGCCTATGTTTAAGTGAAAAATAGAGACTGTCCTGCAAAAAATAATGACCTAATAAGTCGTTTGTGCAAGCACCTTATTTAAACACATTTAATTTTATGAATTTGTAAATGTAGAAACAGTTTCATAAACATTTATGATTTTAAAGATATTTTGGAGCATCTAACCCCACCTTCACCCCTTACCCTAAAGGGGTAAGTGCGTCTGAATGTGTATATCAAATTCAACCAATGGTGAGGCTTAACGACAAAGACAGGGTGACGCGGAGCCAGGAAGTATATCGCTATCTGAAATATTGCCAAAGATGGCGTTACAGGGACGCAGGAAGTATGGCAAGGGAGACACAGCATCTCGTTCCCTTCTCAAAGAACAACAGTTACATACGTAACCCGAGACGTTTTTATATGTCAAACACAACTATGCAAAAAAGCATTTTGGTATGAATCAACATTCGCACATGTGCTTAAAAAGTCTATAATTTTTATGATATTATCCTACACTACATAGGGAATAATATGGATTTTTTCCAGAAAGCACTTTAAATGACCTGTATCTATGTATGTAGATTTTCAAAAACTTCCCAGGGCCTTAATTTTCCCCCCCCCAGATTCACAATTTTTTTTAAGGATTTCAAGGACCCGTGGGAACCATGTAGTTGACAGTGAGTACCCATTGACTGCTTTAGTAGGAAAACAAATCCTTTGGAAGTCATTGGGTACCGTCGACTTTGGGTGAACTATTTTGTAAACGCATTAAAGCAGTAGACTGATATTATTAAAACTTACACTTACTGTTTAACTGTGAAGTCAACATGTGCTTTTCAAAAATATTCATATTTAAAGGTGCACTGTGTAACCTTTAGAAGGATTTCTTGACAGAAATGCAATATATTATATATAACTATATTGTTGGTAGTGTATAAAGACATTATTTTTTATAACATCAGAATAAGCCAATTTTATCTACGTGTCCCCTTACATTGAAGTTTGACATTTCGTGCCAGCATCTTTCTACAGTAGTCCTAAATGTGTACTGAGCTGTTGATTGCAATTCACAGTGTCACCACTAGATACCGCTAAAAATCTACACAGTGGACCTTTAATTCAGTAATGTTGTTTCTGTTTGGCATCAATTTTAACAGCTAACAATTTGCTCATTTTTATGTTTTTTGTAAGTAAAGATTGTGTACAGGACAGGCAGGCGTTTTTGAATTCTTATTTTAGATTTATTTTGGCCTCACACAGATTGCACTGTGATCAGTTTTCTTCTTACACAAGTTTTTTAACATGTAAGATCACCTTCATTCAATGCTACTGCAATTCACAAGCTTTTAGATCCACACAGCCAGCAATACACAACACCCGGCAAACCTTATTATACAGTTGCTACCTGCATATATTTTAATTACCTCCTGTCCTGCCAACACACCTACATGTATTTTGGCAAGCCGCTGTTGCTTGTAAAAGAAAAAAGGAAGCCCAAGACGCTCCCAGAGCAGGTGTAAAATATTATGCCTGACCCGGGCGATCGTCCCTCAGCCATACACCCTTAATTCCTCGGGACGTTTATCGCTGTAATCTTTCTCCACATATTCTCTTTGGAATATAAATGTGTTTAGAGGAGAGATTTTGTTTCTCGCTATCTTCCTCTCCAGCAATTAAGTTGTGGCTGGAGTCATTAGCTTTTACACTCCCACAAACAAACTTGGAAGTGAGGGCAATTACCAGCGGCTTGCTGTGATTTTGAGCGTGCGTTTGAAGATGGGTGGGTTGAGTCTGATGGGGCAGCTATAACTGCAGATACCAAAATAGCATTTATCTCCGTGCAGGTTGTAGCAGCGGGAAAACAACAACAACGCGTGAGCCAAGCAGGCAGCGAAATCGGTCGTTTTGTCCCTCTCTGGCTTCGACTGCGACGAGCGTAACGCACGAGTGCTAGCGTCGAGCTGCTCTGGCATGGCCGTCCTGTGAACGGAGAACGCCAGCCCGGTCTGTGCTGCCATGAGGACAGCTGAGAGTCAATGCTAATGATGCCCATATGGTCCCACAGATAGATTAATGGACCAGAGAGCGTCAGACCGCGGAGATGAAAAGACATATTAAGTTAAAGTACATGGGGAAAGGGCGAATAGGGAAATGGGTAAATATATAAATTAATACCAGAAAATAAATGATAGCAAATGGGAAATGAAATATTTACTCACATTTAGAAAAAACAGCAGGAGATGCAGATTTACTGGCTGCATTTTTAATGGAACCAAGTCAGTTGTATAAATACTGAGCCTGGATTTCTCCTTGCAACACTTTGGAGGGATAGCGTGACTCATTTTGCTTGTTCGGCAAACAAAAGTCTTGCCGGATTAAAACCATTTATTCACATACAAAACTTATCTGTGTTATTAGGCTTTATTCCTGTTTTATCATCCATCAGGTGAAAAATCAAATGATTGATCACAACCCTGCAAATTTAAATGCAGAGGGTAAAACAAGGTAAGTTCAGTTTGGCTCTGTTTATCACACAAAGGTGATCCTATAATTGCATTTTGTGTCCAAAGTAATTCTTTTTCTGCCTATTTTAAATCGTTATATTTTTAATATTTTGAATAGTTTGGTACTCGTCGTCATGGATCACAAGTTGTTACAGGACATGACATAATACATAAAAAAATCTCTGTAAAAGTGTTTTATATAACATCATGACTTGTTGTTGTCCGAATTAGTTTGGGTCAATTAAACTCTTGTACCAAGCTAGAGTAATAGTGTTGAAAGTTGTGTGTGAGAGAGAGCAAGCGAGAGAGCGAGCAAGTAGTTATGGGGACGAGACCGCCTATGCTGAGTCTAAGTCAAGACTGAGTCTTTGAAAGGTCGAGAGTCCGTTGGTTTTCAAATACAATCGAGTCCGAGTCAAGACAGAGTCTTTCGCCATTTTCACACAGACATTCTGGAAAATACACGGAAAATGCATCCTGGATTTTTCTGGGATCGTTCGATTTTTTGTTCATTCACACTGCCATGATTAGCCGGTGTCTGCAAGGTCCCAGAAAGACACGTGACCTGTTGAAAGTCCTGCCGCGTCTGAAGTTTGCATATTATTTATTATTCCTCTTTCCAGAAACAACTCGCGTGCATTTGTGTTTATGATAAGACTATAAAGGAGTGCGTGACGCGCCGTTCTATGCTGGTAAATGATCTCAACTTCTGAGTGGATATTTGAGGAGCTCCCTGATCTCTGCTTTAATCCAATTTTCAGACATTTCTCATCGTGAATGTTTATATGCATTTAAAACCCGCATTTTTAAGGAGCTGAACGATATATCTGGTTGGGATTGCGTGCAGGCATTTTCGTTTATTATAAGCTGAAATGAGCACGTGACGCGATATATTTTTTATGCTGCATAATGATCTCAGTTTCAGCATGGTAAGTGACGAGCTAACTTACCTGATATCTGCTGTAGTCCAGTTTGCTGACATTTCTTGTCGTAAATGTTGTAAATCCCATGACACGCACATACTCAACACGGCATGTGCGTCATTGTTTATGGGTCTCATTTATCATTTCCTGATAACTGCTTCAATCTAGTTTGCGCGCGTCCTCACTACGACACGCCCATTACGAATTGTTTCGTCTTCTTGTTCACACAGAGGGTTTTCCATGTATCTGACTAGGTCATCTTTCCGGCAACGATCCCAGAAGATATACGGGACGAGTTTGTGTTCACACAGACGCTTGTCTGGCAATTTTACGGGTACTTTTTGGGACCAAAGGTCTGTGTGAATGGGGTTTTTGAGGAAGCAAGTCTGAGTCGAGACCGAGTCCTTTAGGAGTCGAGACCGAGTCGAGACCAAGACCATAAAACCTGTCAGTTTTCATATTCAAGATTTAAAATCACCACAATTAATAATCGTTAGGCTTACAGACTAAGCTAGATTGGGAATTGTTTAGAGGAGCAGTCTTAACGTCTTAATATGGACTAATATGGACTTTTTAAAACTCATGGCGCTGTCAAAGTGCTGAAACGATTAAAATTCACCTGTTTGTTCTTGCATATTTGTAAATGATTCTTTGAGAAAACAATAATTATGTAGGCTATCCATACATTTACTGCAATTAAAAGCCTGCTAATTCCTTCCATGACTGAAAGAAAATTACTTTAAAAGGTGTTTTTTTAAATAATACAATAAAAACAACACAATTTTTTTTATATCAGTCTTAAACTTGTGATCTTCGGCATGTAAATAGGGAATCGGTATGGCGCCTGCGCAACTGGCTTTTACAGGGGATGAGAGCTTAGATTTGAATTGGTTTATTGCATGTTACGTCCAAAACACTCATTATGAGAATAAAAACAACCCTTTTATACTGTGTGCTAGGCGCACATACCATTTTTCCTGTCATTAAATTAGCAAAAGTATATTCGGACACGGCCTTTTTAGACCAGGGGTGCCCAACCCGGCTCCTGAAGGGCTACCAGCCTGCAGACTTCAGTTCAAACCCAGCTCCAACACACCATCTGTAATTATCAAGCAACCATGAACACTTTGATTAGCTGCATCAGCTGTGTTTGATTGGGCTTGGAGCTAAAATCTGCAGGACGGTAGCAGTCCAGGAACAGGGTTGGGCACCCCTGCTTTAGATCATTCGCTTAGATCGTTAAAATAGGGCCCATGAATTACATTCAGTACTTCCTGAATACAACCTGCATGTGACCGTCACATGGACAACAGCGCCACCCAATGAGTGCTTCAGTTTTTATTTTTATATTCTGACTTTCACAATTTCTTGTTGCATCATTAGTGATTTTTTTTTTCAGAAAAGAGTGGAGGTTTTTGCCAAGTAAGCTTGTGCACTTAGAGGGTTTTGCTGCTAAAGACAATTAACAATGAAATGACTAAAGTAACAAAAAGATTTTTAGTTACTGACTAATAACTTTTTCATTGCCATTAAAGTGAAATTACTGAACCTAAACATAAAAGCCCGATAAAAATATATATATGGGAAAAAAAGTGGCAGGTACATTTAGTACATTGGAATAACATAAACAAATACAGTATTTCATTTTTGCGTGAGCTATTTCATAAATTTAAACTTCGAAATTCTCATGTTTTTCTTTGCGGCAGCCATCATAAGTTATTTTGCATTAGATTCCTTCTGACTCGGTTCTTCTGTCTTTCCTCTTATTTCCTTGTTCGTCTCTCTTCCGTTCGCCCCTTTGTGTTGTGTTCGGTGCGGGGGTGAATCTTTTCAGGCCCGGCTCCAGGCGCTGGCTGATGGCTGCTGGGCTAATTCATCTGGACAGGGCATTAATCATGTGCCTATCGAGATTCTTTAAGGTGACTAAAGAAACGATTTGTTTGTGAGACTCTGTGTGTGCGCTTAACATAATGTGCGCACCAAATTATACCAGACTTAGTGTATAAATGAAAATTGATAGTTGATGTATGAATTATGACACGTGGATTTGCATGTGAAGTGACTTTTGCTTGTACACGTACTGCAGGCTTGAAAATTAAATGATTTATCCATGGAAAGTTTTTTTTTTGCATTGACCGCTAGATCAAACATTACATAATAGTTATGTAAGAAGAAGAAATTACCTGAAGTGTGCTAGCAATACCACACTAGATGACAAGAGAACTAATATTTTTCAAGAAGCAGTACAGGTTAATATGAAGCTAAATTGCATTACGAATACGGTGCATGACGCACAAGAGGAGCAGCAGCAAGACTTCATTGGGATTCGCAGCGGTGGCTTACAAAATTTCAAAGCGATACCTTTAATCTGATCTTTCACAGACAGCGTTTGAAGCACAGGTCAGATTCCTCCTGTCTGAAAGGTGTAAAGTCCAGAGGGATGATAATTCCTCAAGCTGTTGGGATTTGTAACCCTTTTGTGTAGGTGGACACTACAGGCTAATGCAGGGTAGCCAACAGTGGCCTGGGAGTCAATTAGTCACTGCGCTTCACAATACAAGCTGACAGCAGCAGCGTCGACCGGCCGGCCAGAGGAACACACGCGTACTCTCCTGTACTCGCTCTGAACTATCAGAAAGAAAAGTCCCAGGGCGCTACGCTCAATACTACCTACAGCCTGTTAGACAGAGAGAAGAGGAGGGCCTTATATTTTACAGTTATGAAATTCAAGAGGGAACAATAAATGTGATGCATATAAAAAGTGCGGTAACCGCATTAGTGATAAAACATGAATGTAATAATGGAGGCCGACACAAAACTCTAGAGACCCTGAAAGAGTTCATGCGAGCTAAACCTTGAAAACACTCTGAAACTGAAACCTTGGCAAATCCAGAACATCCCATCATCTCATCTCATGTATTAACATTTATTCAGGTTTTCATTTTTTGTAAATTTTGTAAATGTTTATGTATGCTGCATTTGATCCATTCATGTGTAAGTTAGCTAGTGTTGGATAAATTTTTTTTTCTTTTTTTTTCTTTCTGTCACTCTTTCGCTTCTTCTTTCATTCTTTGCCTGTCCTTTCTCTTGCTTTCCTGTCTGTCTTTTATCTTATTTCTTCATTTTATTCTTTTTCTTTTATTTTCTTTCTTTCTTTTCTTTTTCTTTTTTTCTTTTTTCCTGTTCTTTCTTTTTTCTTTCTTTTTTTCTTTCCCTCGCTTTCTATTGCCTGTTTGTTCTTTTTCACTCTTTTTTTCTTTCTTTCTTTCTTTCTTTCTTTCTTTCTTCCTTCCTTCCTTCCTTCCTTCCATCCATCCATCCATCCATCCATCCATCCATCCATCCATCCATCCTTCCTTCCTTCACTCTTTCTTTTTTTCTTTCTTTCTTTCTTTCTTTCTTTCTTTCTTTCTTTCTTTCTTTCTTTCTTTCTTTTCTTTCCTTCCTTCCTTATTTCTTTTACTTGTTATTTCTTTCTTTTCTTGCCTGTTCTTTCTGTCTTTTTCTTTCGCTCTTTCTGTCTATCGCCTGTTATTTGTTCTTTCTTACTCTTTTGCTCTTTCTTTCTTTCTTTCTTTTTTCTTTCTTTTACCTGTTATTTCTTTCTTTCTTTTCTTGCCTGTTATTTTATTCCATCCTTCCTTCCATCCTTTATTATTATTTTTCTTCTTTCTTTCTTTCTTTCTTTCTTTCTTTCTTTCTTTCTTTCTTTCTTTCTTTCTTTCTTTCTTCCTTTCTTTCTTTCTTTCATTCATTCTTTCGTTCTTTCCTTCCTTCCCTCCTTCCTTCCATCCATCCATCCATCCATCCATCCTTCCTTCTTTCCTTTCCTTTCCTTTCCTTTCCTTTCCTTTCCTTTCCTTTCCTTTCCTTTCCTTTCCTTTCCTTCCTTCCTTCCTTCCTTAGTTCTTTTACTTGTAATTTCTTTCTTTTCTTGCCTGTTCTTTCTTTCTTTATTCTTTCTTTAATAACATCCGTCCATCCTTCCTTCCTTCCTTCCTTCCTTCCTTTACTCGTTATGTCTTTCTTTTCTTGCCCTCTTTCTGTCTATCACCTGTTATTTGTTCTTTTTTACTCTTTCGCTCTTTCTTTCTTTTATCTTTCTTTGATCTGTTATTTCTTTCTTTTCTTGCATGTTATTTCATTCCATCCTTCCTTCCAACCTTTATTATTATTTTTCTTCTTTCTTTCTTTCTTTCTTTCCTTCCTTCCTTCCTTCCTTCCATCCATCCATCCATGCATCCATCCATCCATCCATCCATCCATCCATCCATCCATCCTCCTTTCCTTTCCTTTCCTTTCCTTTCCTTTCCTTTTCTTCCTTCCTTAGTTCTTTTACTTGTAATTTCTTTCTTTTCTTGCCTGTTCTTTCTTTCTTTATTCTTTCTTTAATTCCATCCATCCATCCTTCCATCCTTCCTCCCTTCCTCCCTTTACTCGTTATGTCTTTCTTTTCTTGCCCTCTTTCTGTCTATCACCTGTTATTTGTTCTTTTTTACTCTTTCGCTCTTTCTTTCTTTTATCTTTCTTTGATCTGTTATTTCTTTCTTTTCTTGCATGTTATTTCATTCCATCCTTCCTTCCAACCTTTATTATTATTTTTCTTCTTTCTTTCTTTCTTTCTTTCCTTCCTTCCTTCCTTCCTTCCATCCATCCATCCATGCATCCATCCATCCATCCATCCATCCATCCATCCATCCATCCTCCTTTCCTTTCCTTTCCTTTCCTTTCCTTTCCTTTTCTTCCTTCCTTAGTTCTTTTACTTGTAATTTCTTTCTTTTCTTGCCTGTTCTTTCTTTCTTTATTCTTTCTTTAATTCCATCCATCCATCCTTCCATCCTTCCTCCCTTCCTCCCTTTACTCGTTATGTCTTTCTTTTCTTGCCCTCTTTCTGTCTATCACCTGTTATTTGTTCTTTTTTACTCTTTCGCTCTTTCTTTCTTTTATCTTTCTTTGACCTGTTATTTCTTTCTTTTCTTGCATGTTATTTCATTCCATCCTTCCTTCCATCCTTTATTATTATTTTTCTTCTTTCTTTCTTTCTTTCTTTCTTTCTTTCTTTCTTTCTTTCTTTCATTCCTTCCTTCCTTCCTTCCTTCCTTCCAGCCATCCATCCATCCATGCATCCATCCATCCATCCATCCTTCTTTCCTTTCCTTTCCTTTCCTTTCCTTTCCTTTCCTTTCCTTTCCTTCCTTCCTTCCTTCCTTAGTTCTTTTACTTGTAATTTCTTTCTTTTCTTGCCTGTTCTTTCTTTCTTTATTCTTTCTTTAATTCCATCCATCCATCCTTCCTTCCTTCCTCCCTTTACTCGTTATGTCTTTCTTTTCTTGCCCTCTTTCTGTCCTGTTATTTCTTTCTTTTCTTGCATGTTATTTCATTCCATCCTTCCTTCCATCCTTTATTATTTTCTTTCTTTCTTTCTTTATTACTCTTCCTCCCTCTTTTTTCTCCTTTTTTTATTTCTTTCCTTATTTCCTTTTTTCTTCTTACCCTTCATCTTTCTTTCTTTCTTTCTTTCCTTCCTTCCTTTCACCCTTACATCCTTCTTTCTTTCCTTCTTTCTTTTACCTTCTTTCCTTATTTCTTTTAATTGTTATTTCTTCCTTTTCTTGCCTGTTCTTCCTTTTTCTTTTGCTCTTTCTTTCTATTGCCTGTTGTTTGTTCTTTTTTACTCTTTTGCTCTTGCTTTTGCTTTCTTTTTTCTTTTTTTCTTTCTTTCACCTGTTATTTCTTTCTTTTCCTAACTTTTAGTTATTTTTTGTTCTTTCTTTTGCCTGTTTGTTCTTTTTCTATTTCTTTTGGTTTTTTGCATGTTCTTTCATTTTTTTTCTTTCACTCACTCTTTCTATTGCCTGTTGTTTCTTTCTTTCTTTCTTTCTTTCTTTTGCCTGTTATTTTGTTCGTTTTCTTTTGCTCAATTTTTTCGCTTGTTATTTAATCTTTTAACACTTTTTTCTTTCTTTCTTTCTGTCTGTCCGTCTTTCTTTCTTTTTTACTTTCTGCTTTCTTTTGATAGTTAATTTGTTTCATTTCCCTTCATTTCTTCACTCTGTCTAACAGTCTGATCTGATCTGAGGGCTGGAGGTGTTTTAGCCTGACGTTGGAGCCGGTCATTAGATTTGTTTTTCTATTTTCATTTGGTTTTGGCTCCTTCTTCACTAAATGGTAAATGAGAGAAGTCCCTGTGGTGTAACTCTGCTACAGATTTACCGTGTTACTGCTGTTTCTAACCTACTTTTGCATTATTCTGCCTAAGTGCTTTTCTAAACACAGCGATGGCAATCTTTTTCTGGAAGTACAGATCGGTTTAGTTAAATTGGTTCACAGATGTGGTGAAGACTCCAATAACCAGCAATGCAAATACAGTGTAAAAAGTGATTTGAGAGGCAGTATATCAGTTTGTTTGTGTTTTCTTTACAAATATTATTCCATTGTTTTTTTCTTAGAAATGTCAGATGTGTTTTACAAATCTGACCACAATGCTTTCTGTTTGTTTACTGAAGAGTTTATACTAAAAAAATAATTTGAGCTACAGGAAGAAACCTCTTCAGACAGCACTCACATATTCTTTTGTTGAATTCGATCTGTACATGGCTCTCGGGGATACTTCATTCTGATTGGTCAAATATTTTTAGTTGTCTGCTAACCTCACTGTTGTAAACAACTGTTTTTTGTTGTTGCTTGAATATACCTTTTTAAGTGCTTTTATTCATTTAATATCATCTAAATTTAGGTTAATTGTGTTGCCGTCATTTGATTAATAATTTTAATGTCATATATTTATACGAATGTGTCTTTTAAATAACCGTATGAGTGCGGCAAAATACTGTGGGTTGAGAATGTTGGGCTCAGTATTTTTCCTCTCGAGGTTTTCCTTCATAGTTTGGCTGTATGTGCCCTACAGTCATTTACAGATGTAGAAAGTGCACTGTACTGCTGACCTCAAATCTGTTCTCGATGACCAGGGAGAAAGAGCAGTGGTAGAAAAGTTAAAGTCTGAACTTTAGTTTAAATTCCCCAAACCGCGAGCAATGCTAAAGAACCAAAAAAGTGCAAGACGGTGACTTTGGCTTTATGACCTGCAGGCGGTTAGATGGCTCACTGAACTCGGCATGAAGAGTTTCTCAGGTCAGATGTCACATCCTCCCAACCATGCCCATGCCTGTGAATGTAATTTTTTTGTTCCAACTTTTCCAATGTCCTGATAGTTATGTTAAAGTATGACCATGGTGTTTTTTATTAATGCATATTTTATTTGATTCTTAGAAAGCTTATGTATGAGGCATATGTATTTTTCCTGCAATGCAGTTACTGGAGCAACTCTTGTACAATTTCATCACTTTTTTAGACTTAAACTTTATTTGATTTGTTTAGAAAATAACCTTGATAATATTTCAATGACAGTGTTCCCCTGAACCTTTCTTTTTGCAAAAAATACAGCAATATTTAGCTATTTTCTACATTTTTCACAGATCAGAGATTGTTGGCTTGGCGTTGTCTAATGGCCATGACTTTACAGTATGTCTGTGTATTTTGTGAGTTACAGTACAATATGCTATGCTAGAATAAGCCTAACAATGCACTTTTATTTACGGTTGACAGAAAACCCAAGAAAGCAAAGTGATTGGAAACCAGATATTTGCTAACAGTGTAAAATTAAATACGAGTTGTTTTGTTAGTGGTGTTTGCTACAGTAAATATCACTAACTCTGTATGTGGTTAACACAGTCTCACCCCATGTCGTCAATATTTGACGACACTTGACCATTCGTCAATATGTGACGCGGAGGGTATACCTTTCGCGTCATTTTTTGACGAACTGGGGACTTCAATACTATTACGTCCGTTGCATTCTCTTCTCCTATTTTCTTACCATTTTCGCGTCGGTTTAGGGTTAGATTACGCAAAATTAAACAGTGTACGCGAAATTAAACAGTGTACGCGAAATTAAACAGTTGTCACCTGGCGTTGGGGTTAGAAACAGTTGTCACCTGGCGTTGGGGTTAGAGTTAGGTTTGGGTAGGGATGTCATTATGTAAATCTAACCCTAAACCGACGCGAAATTGGTAAGAAAATAGGAGAAGAGAATGCAACGGACGTAATAGTATTGAAGTCCCCAGTTCGTCAAAAAATGGTAGCAGAAAAGGTTTTTACTATTTTAATTTCATAATGCGTCTTTACATATTTGCAAAAGCTACTAGTAATTCAGACATTTTGTTTCCCAGCAGGTTGCTGTTCTGTCTGGCTGTCAACATCATTTTTATTGACCTTTCTTCATCCATTAAAACCTTTCATGTCCTCCATCACCCCAGCATAAGATACTTCCAGTTACGGGTCAGTGAAAATCATGAAGAGGTTCACTCCCATGTGGTTTGACTGATGAGCAGAACAGAGCTCTGACCACTAAGTAACGTCTTAGTGAATGAATGACATTTTTAGTAGTGATGTGCAAGCAAACGATTGCACAGCTCCTGGCTGGATGCCCACATAGTGTCAACTACATACATGAGTGATGAAGAACATTTTCTTTCTGCTGACATCAAGGCCAAGGTGAGCGTCCACGGATAGAAGTAAGTTATTGTGCAGGACAAAGGGGATCTGACCTGGGTATCCTACCTGCAGGTTCCTGCAGCTAAGATAGTCATTGTTTGCTGCTTTTGATAGATGGGTTTGTGCGTATGGATATTATTTCCTACGGTGACAGTGTTTTTGTTGTTTTTGTAATGGAATGAAACATTTGCTATTGCATTGTATTTCAAAAGATAAAGTTGGGGAACAGTGGGGCATTGCTTGCGTGCATGGACTTTAATTTCATTTAACAGTGGGAGGGGGACAATAAACATAAAATTTCTTTGAGCAAAGGGACACAAATAATACAGCCAAAATTATACTTGTAGGGATATGTGTACACAGAGAAAAGCCTAATATTCTTCTTCAAAACCATTTATTTATTGCAATGTTCTTGAAGTTGTTTACAATCAAGCCACCAATGAAATTTGAACTTAATTTTAAAAAAGTAATAACTGTTAGTTATATAATGTCATAATCGCTAACATAGTGCACTCATGGAATTTTTTTGTTATGATTATTTTAATAATGACTCTGCATCATCTGCATTAAAAGAAAAAATAACTTCATTTGATGTTTAAAGTAAATATAATAAGTTTCACAGTCGACTTACTGAAGTTTCACAACTGCTAAACAACTTTGTTCTCTCACACCAAGTTTGTAGATGAGGTAAAGAAAGCAGGCAGTGGACCCAACGCATTTTAAAATAAATGCATTTATTTTAATACACACACTGTTATACCAAACTTGCATGACTTTGAAACATTGAACTAGGGCTGCCTAATGACTAGTTTGTAGAAAAAAGATTTTTGTTTACATAATATACACTCACCTAAAGGATTATTAGGAATACCTGTTCAATTTCTCATTAATGTAATTATCTAATCAACCAATCACAAGGCAGTTCCTTCAATGGATTTAGGGGTGTGGTCCTGGTCAAGACAATCTCCTGAACCCCAAATTGAATGTCAGAATGGGAAAGAAAGGTGATTTAAGCAATTTTGAGCGTGGCATGGTTATTGGTGCCAGATGGGCCGGTCTGAGTATTTCACAATCTGCTCAGGTACTGGGATTTTCACGCACAACCATTTCTAGGGTTTACATAGAATGGTGTGAAAAGGGAAAAACATCCAGTATGAGGCAGTCCTGTGGCGAAAATGCCTTGTTGAAGCTGATAGAAGAGCAACTTTGACTGAAATAATCACTCGTTACAACCGAGGTATGCAGCAAAGCATTTGTGAAGCCACTACACGCACAACCTTGAGGCAGATGGGCTACAACAGCAGAAGACCCCACCGGGTACCACTAATCTCCACTACAAATAGGAAAAAGAGGCTACAATTTGCACAAGCTCACCAAAATTGGACAGTTGAAGACTGGAAAAATGTTGCCTGGTCTGATGAGTCTCGATTTCTGTTCAGATGGTAGAGTCAGAATTTGGCGTAAACAGAATGAGAACATGGATCCATCATGCCTTGTTACCACTGTGCAGGCTGTTAGTGGTGGTGTAATGGTGTGGGGGATGTTTTCTTGGCACACTCTAGGCCCCTTAGTGCCAAGTGGGCATCGTTTAAATGCCACGGCCTACCTGAGCATTGTTTCTGACCATGTCCATCTCTTTATGATCACCATGTACTCATCCTCTGATGGCTACTTCCAGCAGGAAAATGCACCATGTCACAAATCTCGAATCATTTTAAATTGGTTTCTTGAACATGACAATGAGTTCACTGTACTAAAATGACCCCACAGTCACCAGATCTCAACCCAATAGAGCATCTTTGGGATGTGGTGGAATGAGAGCGTCGTGCCCTGGATGTGCATCCCACAAATCTCCATCAACTGCAAGATGCTATATAATAAATTTATTTATATAATAAAATATTTATATAATTTAAATTATATGTTAATATAAAAACGGATATACACATGCAAAAATGTCTTAAATATATACATGCATGTGTGTATTTATATATAGTAAATAACAGACTTTTGATTTGTAGTTATACTATCTTTTAAGTTAGAGATGAATGACTTAACTTGATTTTAACTGTTCTCATGTTACATAATTAAGTTTGCTTAATCCTGCGACTCCACCTGGGATAAGAGGTCAATGACTTGCTCTTTGATTTTTTTTTTTCTTTAGCACTGCTTCATGTCTAACCCCAGCGGTGTCCTTTAATCATCCGCTGAGCGGTGAGGTATGACCCTGACTGAAAGACCAGAGCTCTGAGGTTTAGATCGAAGGGATTTGAGGGCAACGTCCCAAATATGAACACATAATCGGAGGAAATCTCCTATTGCGTGTCATTTTTTTCTGCTTCCACTTCAAGGTCTGTCAGATTTTAGGTAAGGATCCCTCAGGGATATCGTTTGGTTTCGTTTTTAGCTTTAGCCGCAAACTAATCCTCTTCATAAAGGAGAAAAGCGGTCAAGCAAAACCGATCGACTCTCCTGACCTTCAGACGATATATTATAGATGAGACCGGCAAGTAATGCGCTCATCCTCAAGGCGGGTTCAGATGAAAGCTTTTAGCAGTGCGGCATTGAAAAAAAACCTAAATATTCAGAGTTGCGGATGAAGTGCATTTGAATTGCGTCACAGGGGAATGAGAGGAATGCTTACGTGTGACAGTCGTCCTCACAGGACCGTGAGACGTACGAGATGGGGGAAAAAGAAATCCTGTCCTCTTGGTCTTTAGAAAGTTTGATATCATGCAAAGCAACTTTATTTCATTAGCTTTTACTTTTTGCTTTCACTGTAGATAGTTTGTTTCTTTTTCTTCATTATGAAGCACTTGTAAAAATGTGCTGTAGGGAAGTCTTAAAAATGTTGTGCCTGGGTCATTTTTCATCACACAACCAAAAAAAGAAGAAATTAGAAGAAATTGCATTTTGCATAAGCAAAAAAGTTGTGTTTGTAGAAGAAATTACTGTTCATCAAGTTCAATACCGTTAATGAAAAACATAAAGAAAAACTCTACTGTATTAAGAAGCGTTTATACTTTCTAGTGACAAAAACTGTCAAGTCCAAGGCACGTCCGAGTCCAGATACAGCTTTATCTAGACTTGACTCAGACTCAAGTTGGACTTGACAGTTTTTGGTATAAGCTGGATTCGACTACAACATTGACCTTTACATTACATCAGAACGTACAGAATGGTGGGGGCATTTTGTTTTCATTTGGGGCACACTTCATAAATTGAGAAACAGGCCGAACAACTAAAACTCATTTGAAATATGCCAATACAGCTACAAGGCTGTCCAGTCTACAATGACAACACATACCTCACGCCTATACACGATGTAATGAGTCTTCAGTTCCACAAACAACGCAATAATAACAACAATAGATGCCAGTTAGCAATGAAAGTTCTCAATGTCACATATTTTTTTGTCTTAAATAATATGTTTGACCATACGATTAGGGGGGCATTCTGTATCATGTGGGGTGGGGGCAATACCCCCTAATGCCCTCCCTTGGCAACGTGCCTGCATTACATTGATGCAATCGGCAGGAAAGTAAACAATTTTTATCAGTATGTGTTGTTCCTTGGGGTCAAACCCATGACCTTGCTAACGCAATGCTCTACCACGCAATGAACGTGTTGTTTTTTGTATTTGTTGTACCGTCTTTATTTATACTAATTTAAATGAGAAATTATTGTTAACCCTTATGGGAATTTGATGTAAATAAACAGTAGGGAATAAGAATAAAACACTAGAATTTGTAATTAGTCCCTCCAGAAAAACTTGATTATGCGATCGCTTGATTTAACGCATAATCATCCAAAGTTTGCATGATTTCATAATCCCTAAATTTTGGTAGCAAAAATCACAAATAGCCAAAAGTTGAAAAATGTTGCATTACCTCACACAAGCGCAGCCATGTCCCCTGTTGCCATGGGAACGTTATGAAGGGAAGTGATTATGTAACGTAAACATAATTGAAAAGCTGCAAAAGCTGAAAACAGTTTTTGCAAGTTCCCGCGGTTTTTGCAAGTTCCCACAGTTTTTGCAAGTTCCCGCAGTTTTTTCAAGTTCCTACAGTTTTTTCAAGTTCCCGCAGTTTTTTCAAGTTCAACTTCCTGTAATTTTTTTCAAGTTTCCGCAATTTTTTCAAGTTTCCGCAATTTTTTCAAGTTTCTGCAATTTTTTCAAATTTCGCAAATTTTGCAAGTTCCCGTAATTTCATTACATAAAATTGCATAAATATTCTGCATATTCCATAGCATATTTGAAAAAACGTCCCCAAGATCAAGGATTTTTGCCAGCAACAATCCCAAAAAACTCGTTGTTTTTCTGGAAGGCCTGTGAAATGGGAATTTTGGTGGAAAGTGGAATAATTTTAGATAATTTTGGACAGTTGTCTAAACAGGCAAAACAGATCTTATTCACATCATAATTTTCAAGTGCAATGTGACCTGCACATTCTGATGTGTTTTTCGTGATATTCACTCATAAATAAACTTGCCTTGAGTAAAACTAAGTTCTAATAAAGAATATCATTGCGGACTGAAATGCTGTAATGCAGCATTACTGATTTTTCCTTCCTGGAGCCATCTGACACGAACACATTGGCAAGGAAAATTTAATGGAGTGTTTAATATCTCTAGTTTTGAAAGTCTGAAGTATTTGTAAACCGTGAATGGGACAGCAGAAAGCATAATCATTTCTCAATAAACACCACTTTGTGCCAGAAACACAAACTCAGTTATATACTAAGGGACCGGCGGCACAGAAGTATATAAAGCTATGCTCACAGGACCTGTTTATTGCCAAACAATTACAAGTAGTTTTACTTTGGAAATTGGCCATTTCTGCCATAACTTCAAAGAAAAAGAGTTTGTGAACTTTGTGACTTCATGCCGTCTTGATTGGGGACTCATAAGGAAGCTGACTTCCCAGGTGTGTAGTGGAAATGGCAGCACGTTAGGACACGGAGATCCATGTTCTCATTATCCCCTTCCACTGAGGCCGCCCCGTGAAACCAGGATGTAGACTCATCCTGGGACGTCTAATGGTCCCAGAATCCATTAGTCATGACAGATGATATCACAAGGGCTTATTTTAAGATTTGCCTGTCAAGAATAGTACATGGTATAATGTCCAATGCAGACATCCCTCTGAATTAAACTAGCACAGAATGACTTCTCAGATGGGTCTGAAGCCTAAAGAATCTGCAGCTAGCGTTTACTAGAAATTTTCAGGGTGCCAATGTTTGTTCATGGACTGAAACTTGATCAGGTCATGTCCTGAGTCTCAAACACATCTCAAATACTAATTGAGTCAGAGCAAGAGAATCAGAATGCTTGTGGCATGTTGAATCTGTCAGCCTGACGGACAGCTGAAATGCACTCGAAATCCCCGCCGACAGCTCCGGAAAGACAAGTGTGAGAGTGTTCATGGCATTTTTATTTTCGGTTATCAGCGGGGTATAAAGCAACCAAATCATGTCCATTTAGCAGAAGCTCTTTGGATCCTAATGGCTTGATGGACTGAAGAGAGCCAAGAATGGGGTTTGCTGTCGAAAAACACTCTGTTTGGCTCAGGTCCCACCTTTCTCTTCGCACCTGTCTTTGAGAATGAAAGGCTTGGTTAGAAACGTGCTGGAACTCATTCGACTGGCCATTTATCATCTCGCACCTCAGACGCTCGGACGCATTAACAGTTATTTGCCTCAGATTCTTTAAGCTTGCATTACTTCTCCTACAGCTTTCAAACTCATGAAGTGATCTGAAGTGATAAGTGTGAGCTTTTTATTTATGATATATTATTAAATAACTCATATTTAAATTGAAATATCCTAAAGCAGTGGTCTTCAATGTTTTTCTGGGCAGGGACCCCTGAGATGAGAGAGCTATGGAATAGGGATCCCCTGATGTGTAAATGTGTAAAACTATACAGTATGGGCTCTACTGATTTTGCCAAGTTTGGGGTGGGTTTAGGTTTTATTTACAAAAATGTTGTCCTTGGGTCAACACAATATGTTGGCCTGAGGACATCTCTCACTTGGCAAAATCAGTTCGAGCATACAGTATGCATGCTGTTGTTGTTGTACATGCATAATTTCTGCGTATAATTTTTATTGTTAAAGTAGATTTATTTTTAATTATTATTTTAAGGGATTTGAAGTGTAATTCTTTTTCTTTTTAGTGTGAGATGGACAATCACACATTTACCTTAACATGAGCTTTCAGTTCATAAAGATGAATGTAAAAGCATGAATGGCACAAAGACGGTCTATTCTGGTGGGGATAGAGGTTATGCAGAAGACGTCATTGCAGTAATAGATTATTTTGTAAAAGCACATCATTTTATTAAGTGGAGTACTTTGCAAACGCGTCTTTTTGAGTCTCTGAAGAACACACAAATGCTATTTTATAACTTTGAGGTCCTGTTACCTTTCACATGGCTTGACAAGTTTGAGTTATGCAAGTTTCTTTTTGCATGAGAACAACATGCAACGAGTCTGCTGCTGGATCAATAGGGCAACTTGTTTGACAAGCGCTATTAGTTCGAATTTTAATCCGACTATGAATCTTACACCATCAGTACCATGTCACACGTTTCATTGATTTTAAATGTGAGCGATAGATTTGTCAAAGTTTATAATGCAGACCTGGTGTGGTGTCATTTACCTGTCGTTTACAGCATTACCAAATCTGCCGTCGAAATTCAGATTATATGAGAACAAATATCGCATTGATTCTAAAATATATTCTAGTCCTTTTCACATTTCTGTTTTCTGTTTTAAACCCTGCTTTTAACCCTGGGTTAGGGATCGTTTCACACTATGTAATTTAGAAGCGGGGTTATCCCTGAAATTAACCCAGGGTTATGAAACCCTGCTTCGATACAGGGTTAGGACCACTTTTGCAGGGTTAACCATGCATTGTGGTGCCAAATGCATGCAGTGGGAAACGAAGCAGGGTTAGAAAGTTATGACTCGATGCTTAGCAATGGACAGCCAATCATAAACTGAAGAGCAGGTACCTCATATCACCATCTGTGTATTGAAAACACCTAAATTGGAGTAAAAATGACATCCCAGGAGACTTAAAACATCAAAGAGAGATTTACATTGTGGTTATTTAAAGCGACAGTGTGCCATTTTAATTCAGTTAGTTTGACATTGCTTTTTATCCAAAAATGACTGTTATACCACAAATATACAAATGAAACTTTTAGACCCCGAACCTGATTGGTTCTCGGTTCGGACCTTGGGATTTTGGACCGTGAAGACCTCTACTTCACACACGGGACTATGCTTAGTGTGACGATCCGCGGAACCTAGCGCCCCCTCCTGGTTGGGAGTATTTCCGTCCTAATACAAAATCAACATTTTAAAAGTATTTAATTAAGTATAATATGGTCCTGCGTGCCCTTGGGCCGCCAGTTGCCGATCCCTGGCCCAGAGTATTGTCTTGCAAAGCATAGTTCACTTGACTTTCGCTGCATACGCATTGCAAGAAATTGCAATGCCTCATACTGCGTTCACCTGTATGTGCATGCGCTACCTATGCATACAAAGTATGCACGGTTACAAAAATCCCACAGTGCGCATAGAGGGTGCATACTATTCTGATGATGAAATATGCATCACATGCACAGTAGGTGGATCATCGCATATGTGTCACAAGGTGACGATCTTTCCAGGGGCGGAACCAGAGTTAGGGAAGTTTGGTTCCGCCCGGAAGGTTTCCCACCGGGCCGGAAAAGAGGAACACCGGACTTCCGGTAGCGCCGTAAGAGGGAAAATCAACAAATCGAGCGCAGCTGTGTCTAGTTAGGAGAAGCGATCGATGATTGGAGGATACGCTAAACAAGGGCAGTATTTAAGAACAGCTAAAATCACAGTTGGGTTGTTGTTGTGTGCAGTGTGAAGCGCTGCGTTTGTACCCTCTAGTACGTTGGCCGTGGGCTGTTGATCTCTCTCTCTCGCTGGAGTTTATATGACTGCGTGGACTTTGGACACCTTAAGGGTCGAAGCAAGATTGGAAACATTGGAAACTGAGACATACTAATGAAGAGGAAGTAGAGAAAGCGTGAGTGTATTTCTGCATGGAGAACATTGAGATGTATGATATTGCTGTGTAACTCTGCTAGGAGGAGAGACGTCCTGTGTGTGTGACCGAAGCGATCGCCGGGGGAATTAGAACAAAGGACAGTTGGAACTAAAGGTGATCGTATCCGTGAGTATAACACACTGAGCTGAATACACATTGTGTGGATAATTTGTTGTGAAGCGATTAATCTCTGAGTGAAGGAGGAGGAAGGCCCTACCCCTAAATTAGCATGGTGGGAGAGCCTAAAGAACATTTGGCTGGGGCTAGCCACGGCGACGTATCTGCTGACTGGGCTGCGAATACCATCGCCGAACAGACCCCAACGAAGTGGAGAAAGGCGTGCATCTTGAGTGTACACTGGATCGTGGTGGGTGAGTCTTTGTGCTGTGGAACTTTCACTTTTGTCGTGGTGCTGTGTATTGCTGTGTATTGCTGTGTGTCTTGTCAGACCAAACCCCCGCCTTTGTACGTCTCGTCGAGGGAAAACGAAGAGGCTGTCGGTCTCAGTGTGGCCATTAATTATATGTTGTGAGCACGTCCCAGGTAGAGAGTAACAGTGTGGAGTCCAGAACGAGTCCGGTTCCTGACATTGGAGTGGGTCTAGGAGTGGCGGTGAAGTGCTGGAGTAGTACGGTTGTGTGAGTACGATTACGAGTCACTATTGTGGATATTGTCATCTGTGTGCTACTTACCGTTGCAGAAGAGAGAGGAGTGGAAAATCCCGTCTGTCCCGAGGTCTCGTCGAAAGGGCGCCCCGTCCTGTATTCGAACGCCTAAGGAGGGTGAAGGAAGGGCAGCGCTCGGCCCGGTGAGACAGTACGATGTTTCCCCCTCCCCGCAACCGCCGAGCTTGTCGAGAGGGTTAGTCCCCGACGCCACATGAAAACCGCTTACTCCAGCTGACGCATCGAAGACATCAGTGTCGTAAGTCCGCCACCCTGTGTAACCAAATTTAATATATTCCGGGATCTGTTTGTTAGGAACAAGGAACGTGCTGTCCAAAGTTGGAACGAGTAGAACGCCACGGAAAGGAACTGCGGAAACCCGTACTTACTGTACGCTGTGTCCAGCAGAGAGGTGAGAGCAAACCAAGTCCAAGTAACTGTGCCTCTTGTGTCCCAGCTGTTGCCTGTGGAAAGAGAGAGAGAGAAAGCGAGTGAGCGACACGAAAAGGAACTGTGTGAAACTCGTACTTACTGTACGCTGTGTCCAGCAGAGAGGTGAGAGCAAACCAAGTCCAAGTAACTGTGCCTCCTGTGTCCCAGCTGTTGCCTGTGGAAAGAGAGAGAGAGAAAGCGAGTGAGCGACACGAAAAGGAACTGTGTGAAACTCGTACTTACTGTACGCTGTGTCCAGCAGAGAGGTGAGAGCAAACCAAGTCCAAGTATCTGTGCCTCTTGTGTCCCAGCTGTTGCCTGTGGAAAGGGAGAGAGGAAGAGAGTGAGCGACACGAAAGGGAACTGTGTGAAACCCGTACTTATTGTACGTTGTGTCCAGCAGAGAGGTGAGAGCAAACCAAGTCCAAGTAATTGTGCCTCTTGTATCCCAGCCGCCGCCTGTGGAGAGGTAAAGAAAGAAAGGAGAGAAGGAAGAGGTAAGGAATCTATACTTACCCGACCGTGCTCCGAGTGAAGGCGAGAAGAGGTCCTTCGCCGCTGGTAGGGCTGACCCCCTGGTGTTCTGTAGCAGCCTGCAAGGAAAAGAGACACCCGTGAGACAAAGGAACATTTGTGTAACCCTCAGAGCACGTACAGAGGAAGAACTCCGCACGGAGAGTAAGGTACGCAGAAGAATACAACCAGCTAAACACTCATCTTGGTTTCATTTCTGCCTCCAGGAGGGAAAGGAGGTCGCCACGGGTAGACCAGACCAGGCAGGAGTCTGAGTCCTACATCCCTGGCCCACAGTGTCTGGCCCCTGTTGCCCCCCCCCCCACTTTTCCTCGATACTCTTCCTGGCCGTAGCCTACCTGGAGGGCAGAGCCGAGAGTACTAGTTTTAATTTCCCCTTCCCCAATTCCCAAGTTCATTTTAATTATTTAAATTCAATAAAAACTTGTTTTATACTTACCTGTACCCGTTGTTGTCTGGTCATTGGATTGGCTTTGGGGACCTCCTCGAGGTGGACGTTGGAAAGGGGCGTGGTTTAGGCACATAGCAGCCAGCCCCCGGGCGTGACATATGCATAAAACTGAACTTTATTTCAGGCTTTAGTAAACCTTACTGAAATGCTAGGTTGTTTTATTTTAACCCCTGGTCGGATTAAATGAAGACAAATACAACTGTTGGGTTATAAATTACCCTATGCTGGGTTGTTGTTACCCAACTATGAGTTGAAACAACCCAGCATTTGTGTAAAAATTAACAGTTGGTTTTCTCCATATTTGACAACCCAGCATTTTTTTAAGTGTATAATAAACAGTAGACCATGAGAGGTGAATGAAAAAGTTTGAGGAGCAATATTTAAATGTTATATTATACGTACTAAGACAAAACAATAATTATGTTTAGTTTATTAGTGTAACTTGCTTACATAACTCGGTCCGATCATATTTTAGGTTTGGGATGATCTGTTTTCTAAACTGTTGGTGTTTTCAGCATATTCTCACAAAGTATAGCAGTAATAATAAGGAAGCCACCTCTGTTTCTGATTAAAAGCCACGGCCCAATGCACACTAAGTGTTTCTTTGCATTTATATGCTTGTTTATCTGTGTAGTACCTCGCACCCCTGTCTGTGTAAATGAGAGTAATGTATGCCTCAGTGGTCTCTCTCTGTTAGTGGTTAGGACACAGAGGGTGGATGAACAGGAAAAGCATAGAGATTTATTACAATAATGAATTACATCCTTGGGCAGAGAGGAGGAAAAGACAGAGTCCCTCTAAATGAATCCCATTAATTCCCATTGTACAGACTCCATTCTCCCGCTGTGACTGTGTGTGTATGAGCAACAGTGTTCATATGTTTGGCGCTCAGTAATGTTGCTTACTGTATCTCCGTGATTAAACTTCTACTGAGCTTTAATAGATTTCCTTTGAAGTTTCGGTTAAGGTAAAACCAAACAAAAATGTTTAATTATTATTCTTCTCTGTAAAGTAGCAGGTCTCTAAAAGTCAAATTGCATTGAAAGTCTATGTACTGGAATTTAATTTGAGTAAAAATGTATAAGCCATACAAAAGAGACCCGTTACGAGGTTATGAAACGATAGAAACCATTAGCCTGTATTTGAACTTTTTTTTCAAGTTTGTGTGAATTGTCGAGCACCTGGTGAAGATCTACACCACCCTGACACAAGATCCATTAAATGAGAAATAGTTTGCTTTTCCTATTAAATTAAGGCAGGCATTGGTGAGTTCTTGTAAGCTTTCTATCTTACTTTATAACTAGATATAAAAGATATATATCAAGATATAAAAACTGGATTTAAAGTTTTAAATCTTTAATAAGATGCGAGTATGTGAAGAAAACACTGACTGGGCGATATACAAAGTTAATGATTCCCTTTTAAGCAAATACAATTTATAGCGTTGTTGTTGACAGTCCAACACTGCAGGTTAAAGCCTTGTGTTGTTTTTTATATGTACGCAAACGAATGCGCACAGTCGAACACACAGCTTTCCAAAGTATAGCCTATTAGACTATACTACGTGTACGCAGGCATTTAACGCATGCAAATTACAACAAAATGCAGTGAATCTCGTGGGCTACATACCAAATTCTCCTATAGGCGCATGCGTGACCTAGGCATACAATGTACGCAGGGTTTCAAAAATCCGGCATTGAAGTAAGCGCACACTCTTCTGATGACAAAAAATGTGTCACGCACACTGTGGGTGGACCCTCAAATACAGTACACGTAAAATATCGACTATGCTTCGGCCTTAAGGAAAAGTGTTGTCTTTTTGTAAATGTCTGAGTCGATGAAATATCTTTATGGTCAAAAACTATTAAAATGAAATATTTCACATTGGACTGTGACATAGCACAGACTGTCAAAGTCCTACACAGTCCTGCCCCACCCCACAATTTTTCAAGTGCTTTATTGCTTCAGTTCAAAAGTTATATTGTTGTGATTCATCTCAAAGATATTTGGTTTGGTTCAAGGATTAGAACTTTTTTATCTATTCAAGAATGTTCTTCAATTTGAAATAAATAAATTGAAGGTATAATTCTGACACCCAAGCGACTGGAAATGTGGGTGGTCACTGTTTATCACTATTCATCATTGTTACACTACAATTGAGTCAGTTTTTCTGTATGGTTTTGTTTCAGCTCAGGGACATGAAAAAATATGTTTCATCCTCCCCCTGTTCAGCATTGTTACCATCATGACAAGGTTGCTTTAATATTACACCCAGCATGCTGTTTACAAATGCATTGCTGTGATAACCTTTAGTGTGTTGAGCCTCAAAGAAAGAGACTTCTTTGAAAAGACAAAGAGATTATTTGAGGCACAGCAAGTAAACCAGATACTCGTAAGCAGAGCTGCATGTGCTGTTTTGATTTTATGTCAGTGAAATAATCTATAATAATTACTTGTGTATAGAGGGAAATTTCGTATAATTGTGGTCATTGTGTTTTCAGGAAAACCCTTCGGATGTAAAAGGTTCCTTGTGGAACAATTCAGCCAAAAATTGTGCATCATGAAGCACGTTTAATCGTAAAATTGTTTAAGAACTTAAAAAGTAAAGCCACAATATGTAAATTGTCATCCCCTAGAGGTCGCTATTTCACAATAACACAATAATAAAGGCGAAGCGATTTTGTGACCTCAGATCAGCCCGTGATTACCAATTCCCTAGACAACAATTAACGTTCTATTCTTTTAAAAGCCTAAGGGAAAATTAATTCATATTTTAATTAGATTATTATTATTGAAACAAATGAAAATGTGATTAAAACTGATTAAGGGACAAGAATAATATGAAGATGACAGGGAATGAAAAAACGTTTTTACCTTGTCTTAGTTGAATAACGGTAGTCTACCCACATCTCCGTTTCATTGAAATTTCTCCTTTGGCCCAATCTGAACAATGGATACATATTATGTAAAATGCATCTCACTCACCCCCACTCTCATTCAATTCCCTCTCCTTCGAAATAATTTGCATACATCCGGCCTCTCACCACCAACGGGAAGTAAATTGCAGCAGTGTTTGCGAAGTTCAAGGCGAAATGACAAGTCACGTTCCGGGTGTGCTCTTCCATCTGTAAAATTTTGGTCTCTCCGTGTTCTGAAGACGGTGAACTTTATATTCTTTTGAGTGGCAGCAAAGGCAGCGAATCAGCATCAAGTGCTTGCATTTCATAATGAGGTTGCCAGTTAAGCCCAAAGGGATGCCAGATAGGTGCAAAACCACACATTTAAAACCCCCACCCTAATATAGCTTTCTGAGAGAGATTTTTAGGAAGTAGGGTGACCATACGTGCCATTCTTCTCGGATGCGTCCTGGCCAGGATTTCGGTGCGTCTTCCGGAAGTCGTATTTGTCGACCACGTAGAGGATTATTATTACTGAAAAGCAACCATTACATTTGAGGTAAGAATGAAACTACGATTGTATGTCTTATGTTTTTAACTGAATGTCGTATGCGGTCAAGAAATACGACTTCCGGAAGACGCACCGAAATCCTAGCCAGGATGCGTCCGGGAAGAATGGCACATATGGTCATCCTATAAGAAGCTTCTAAGGCATTACAGACCCAACCAAAATGTGGTTGTCTACATTTCACATCACAGAACTATACAGATGCTATATAATGCCACTTCCACATTTGGAAGGCGATATTAATTCACTAAAAGGAGGAGACTACAATTACAAAGGAGACAAGGAATGAGCCATTATTAAAAACAGGACTTACAAATTCTAGGTAAGTACACACAACTGCATTAATGTGCAAGTAGTTCTTACATATTGTGGCTTTAACTGTTTAGCAGGGTAATTAGCTGTGATATAATGCTAATCATTACACATGTTGTTATAAAGACTGTATGTTTTAATCAAGAATGTCATTTCTCCAGCGGATGCCAACCACCCGCACTGCTAGCCAAAGACCAAATGAACCAGAAGCTCGATTAACCGGATGTTCCTTACAGCTGACATCTCATTCCTCACAACTCCAGATGGAATCAGATAAACACCTGAAATATTTGTTTTTTAAAGTAGATGTAACTACTATTTTAGACAATTGCAATGTATTGTAGCAATTAGCATTTGGTTATAAATAATATTATTGTTTTTACCTTGTGTTTTTGACTGCTGGACTGTGCTGGCTCTTGTACAGCTCATTGATTCAACATCTCGGCATTAGAAGAAACAGCAGGCATAGTTTAATGATGCCCAGTACTTTAATGGCTTTTTTCACGTCTACCATTATCGTGTAATGTCTAAGATATTCCATCTGTGTAATTAATGACTCATGTTTTAAACAACGGAAGATATTTCATAAGACAGCTGGGATTGCATTACGAACCGAGAACTTTTATCTGATAAATACTCGTGTAATCCTTTGAAGGATAATTCGCCACGGGTGCCCCTGGGAATTTCTAATGGCCGTTTAGAATATCAATTTTCGATTTATGAGCAAAATAAGCTCTGGTTAACGGGACTTTTTGGAGATTGTTAGCGAGTCATGAGAGGACTACTTGGGGAAGTGTTTAATTTCTTCATGTCTTCTTTGTATTTCATGAGTGTTTGGAAATGGGGCTTAATGCTTTTGCCAGTGTTTTGTGTGCACAGAAGAACTACTGGGAGTTTTTATGTAGAAACTCATCAACAACTAAAGTCTATAAAGCAGCCGATGGTTTCAAAATTCACAATCGATATAAAATATGTAATTTATGTTGCAAAATGATGCTGAAAAGTCAAATAATGGTAGTGCTTTTCAAATAATGGTTATGACACAACTTTATTTTGATTCGTAAATCAAAAAGTGCTATAATGAAAACAACGGAAATGCCATTAAGGAAGTCCACAGTTTGAAAATGCAAATTCTCTTCTAGGATTAAAACCTATAAACTAAACCGCTCTCTAGCAAGTTCATTTTACAAGATTTCATATGTGGGTGATTCTTGCAAAATTAGATTTATGAGGTATCATGAAACATTTTGATAAAAAGTAAATGCTCTTAAAATAAGAAGCATACAGTTAGAAACATCTCTTCATGTACTATTTTGCACATGATTTCAAATGACATCATACAAACCAATTTTGTTGTTTTTTCCACATTTAAGGGGAACATTTTCATTATCACAATGTGTCCATGATTGGATTTGGGTTCTTTGACATGGAAATATTTATAATTAAAAAATCTAAAAAAAATTAAAAGCTTCAGTGCATTTTATACTATAAACATTTACAGAAGAGAAACATGTGGTATTTGGTGATCATTGGTAAATGTAGAGACAATAATTAGAAATATAAATGTGTCCAAGACCAATTTTCTCATCCTCCACAACAATTTTCAATCATTTTTTAAGCCTGCAAGGAACTAACATTAAAAAAAAAAATGTTGGAAGAGACATAATTGACTGTGACACTCAAGATGGCTACCAGGTAAGCAATTCTTATTTTTTCTCTCCAGATAAAAGTTGAAATTTTGTTTGATATAGTACCCAGACAACTTTTTAGGTCTCATTACCGAAACATGAGTTTGTAAATGCATATATTAAATGTAATATCATGTTACGGTAATGATAATTTTTGATAATGATAATCTAAAAAATGTAAATAATTCTATAGGAAATTTCTGATCCTGGACACCTTCTAAATCTGGATTTTGTAAGAATCACTCATATTTGGCTTAAGTAGATTGTAGTCACAAATGTGTAGTAGAGTTAAAGCAACACCAAAGAGTTTTTTTAACCTTAAAATAACGTTTCCAAAAAAGTTTCAGTCGTTCGTCCACTCGAAACAGGGTGAACGGCACTTTCACATTCGCTTTGCAGCCCTCTATCGGCCAAAATCGCACTAAACAAGTTTCCAATCGTCTGGTCGCGGTCCTGTAGTTCGAGTGAAACTACAAAACTTGCTTTACGGCAGACCTACAATCCAATCAGAGCCAGCTTTGCTGCAGTAGGCTAAATTATTTACAACAGTGGTAATGGACAATTCCGCTTCCAACCAGTAGGGGGAGCAAAGAGAAAAAACTCTTTAGTGTTGCTTTAAATTAGCTGTTTTTGGTGAACAAACTAGGTAAAAGCTGCCAGTTACATGGTAAACACTTCTTTATCTGTCAAAAGATTTTACAGTATGCTTGTTTCATATGACAGCTGTGAAATACTGTAGTATTAGAAGATCCATCCTACTGTATTTTGGTCCAGATATGAATGTCAATCACGATTATGTATTCATTGTACAAAAACACTTACGAAACCCCGCCCTTAACACTAACATCACGGGCACTAGCAAATTGAAACCTACAAATTAAACATACTCAATAAAAACGTACAAATTGCCAAGGGATTATGCTAAGATTTAATTCAGTGCATGTTCAATACAAGCTCCTTTAACAAAAGGCAGATTTGGGATTTGGTAAAGACGTCCTTCAAAAATGTACACAAAACATTTGAATGCTGTTTTATGTAACGTTATAATATAATGCAATATAACATTTATCTCTTTTGCTCTTAGCCCCGGCGTGCCGACAGCTGCTACTCCTGTTACTAGTCGACCCCTGATCCATTTTAATCTACACTACACATCTATTTTACAATAGCTTGAGCAGATTTTCTCAGTAAGTATACTCTCAGGAAATATAATGCTCGCAGCTCAAAAAGCTTTGACTGAGCATGGGGATTTTGTCAAGGGTTGATGTGTATCAGTATGGTTTAGTTTGTAACAAAAACTGCATCGTCAGTGTCTTGCCACAGGGTACATGTGTATGTATTAGTCACCTGTTCTTCCCTAATGGTGCGTTTGAGGGGGTGAAGAAGCAGACGGAGTTCTGCACCGAGGGCAGAACTTTTTTCGGCCTAATTAGATTATTTATGACTTTATGGGCTTTAAACTTTTAATAGGGTGGAGTGGAGGTGTGGGAGAAAAGAAGAGACAAAAGGAAGGAAAGAGGGAAATAAGTTTGTGAGAAAGGAGAGTAAGGATGCAAAGAAAGAGGAGAAACTGTAGTTCCTCATCTCAGCAGGCATCAGGATTCAGTGTGTGAGCGCAGCATCAGCATCAGTGATGATGCAGCAGGTTCCAGTAGAGCTGCTCTTCTCTTTAACTTTGTCTCAGTAATGAAGCAGCACCGGTGTTCGGTGGCGTACAGGCCGTGCCATGAGCTCGCCGACCTGCTGGGAACATGCCGCACTGTGGGCGGTTTAGACTGAGCTGTTGCGCCACCCTGCAGCGCTGCGACTGCCAACTCCGCTCACTTCCGCTGGGGACTCGAGGGATGCTGACTCTCATTAGAGCTCGTGTGAGGGGAGACCATGTCCTTTGATATACACTTGTGCCCTTTGGATGAAGCTACCTTTGACCCTGCTCACCACTTCGGTAAACGCCACATCTCACGCTTCTGGCTTTAAAGCTTTTTTTTATTTATTAAAAATCACATTTATATTTCTGTTTTAGGTAATGTACCTTCTTTCTCTTTTGAGAAAAGGCTCTGTGACAACAGAAATATGTCTGTGGTCCTGTGGTTTCTTTGTTTAGCCAATCGGAACACAGGCACTTTATGCCTGTCGGTCATAACACAGGGCAGCAACCAGTTTGTCAGCTGTCAGTTTTGCTGTCATTGATTTTGACAACTAAAGTCAAAGTATCTATAAACAAGGTCAGGGTAAAGCTATTTGGGTTTTTTGATTCGTTGTGCTGTCTTTCTTTTGGAAAGAAGGGTTGTGTCTAAACAAAGATTATAGATCAACAAGATTAGTCACTGCTATTATTGCGAAAATGGGAAAATGCAATGCTAAATATTGATGCTCTTGTCATGGGAGTCCCACCTTTCAGTTAAAGGACCAATCATCAGTCGATAAAGATTTTCTGTGGGAGGAGCTATAAACAGAGTCACGTGAAGGGGTGGTCACACTACACTTTCCATTTATTGATTTCCATTCATTCACATGTATATGTGTCAGACAAAAAACGCAAGCTCATGCAAACATATTTCAATGCGTACCAAAGTTTAAGTCTGGTGAACACTGACCTGCGAAATCGTATCATGTGGAGATATGTGACCAGTAGAAAACTAGTACATCACAGCGTGACCTTTTTCTATACTGAAAAGTAAAAATGGACAAAGCCAAAGGCTCCCTGAACATATTCGCAGAAACGTCCAAAAAATATTTGCATGCTCAAAGTCTAGTGTGACCGCCCCTTTAGGTGATCACCTAAAGACTTCTAAAAATTTGTTTCTAGGTTAATTTAAGCTTAAGAAACTAAAGTTATGGTACAGTTAATTTTAGGGCTGCATGATAAATTGCATGTTATTGTCCTGCATCTCATCCGTAAAGCTTAATTGTTAGTAATGGTAAATGGACTGCATTTATATAGCATTTAATTGTTAGTAAATTGCCATTACCTGCTTTCAGATGGAGCAGCATTTACTACACAAAGCTTATTGACAATCGAAGCAATTTAGCATTATTACGGTGGACATATCGCCATATGACCCAGCTTGTCAGTTAACTATGGATTTGTGTAGTAAATGCTGCTCCATCTGAAAGCAGGTGATGGCGATTTCCTACAAGTCAAGAAAACGTCTTTACTGACGAGATACGCGTGGCGATTGCATGCAATTTATTGTGAATCCCTAGTTGATGTTAGGTTTAATTGATGGTCAGAAATATGTTGTTTAATTGTGATTTTAGAAATATATTTTTTTATTATTATTTAGATAGGACTTCTATAAATAACTGCCCAGGGGTCTTATTTATAAAGCATGCATAAGCACAAAATGGGGCTTGAAACGTGCGTACACCAGTTCCCACACAAAAGTTTTGATCTATAAAAAACAAACTTGATAGGAGAATTGGCTTGCAGGGTGGGATCTGAGAATGATTCATGTACGCACACTTATAGGTGATCTGTGATTTAAAAAGGAAACATTGCCTTGTTTTATAAGTCTTAATATTTTTTGACGTATGCCATTTTTGGCTTTTGTGCTTATGTAGACTTTTAGTAAAGATCCTACGCACAGTTTTATAAATGAGACCCCAGAGGCATTTCAAACATGGCCGCCTAGTGGCACAACCACCTTAAAGGGACTTTTACAGTGGCTCACTCAGGTGGAAGTACCAGACTTTAGACATAGTAAGTAGTTTACCACTGTTTTACTTATCCATGTCATTCCAAACCAGTATGATTGTCCTACTTTTATGCAACACATTAAGAGAATTTTAAAGATGTTGGATGCTGTTTTGATACAAACAATGGTGAGATCCTAAACTTTTGTCTATCACCTTTTACAAATATATTTCACAGAAGTTTGGTGATTCATGAAAGACTCTACATCCCCACGTCTGCCAAAAGTGCATTTTCTGTGTAGTTCATCTACCTGTGCTGGTGCAAAAGTAGATGAAGGAACAAAGGAAAACAAGGGATTCCCAAGGTTCTCTTTCATTATGAGGAGCTGATCTCGTCTATATAGAGGTGGATATATAGGGGCTTTACACATCCCTCCAGTAAGCTCTGTCATGAGGGTCAACTCTATGTCACCCTTTGAACTTCAACAATGTATATTTTGTAGATTATAGAGATTTTTAGATTAGTGTGTGTACATGTGCATATACTGTATATCTGTAAGTGATTATACATTTTGAAAGTACATGCAAGCTTTCATGTGTTCGTAGTATTTCTAAGGTCTGTGAAATGTCAGAATTTGGCTTCATCTCTGAATGTTAACAGTAGTTTTGCCTCAGCAGTCTTAGTGATCAAAAGAGACGCTGAGTTCCCCGCAGGTCTTCCTGATTAACATGCACGCATGACTGCGTGACATTTCAGAGATAAAGAGATGCTCTGTCCTTATTGCCTTCATCTTTCACCGAAGTTTTGCCCACAACTTTAGCTAATGGATGCTGAAACAAGGTAAAGATGAATTACTATTAAAGCTCTAAATATAAGCTGAAGCCAAATTTCTTCATACACGCACTGTAAAAACTTTCTGGTTGCCAGTAACTTACTGTAGATTTTACATTTATGTTATTAACTGGCAACAGTTTATTCAAAGTTAAATGAACATGAATTTATCTTCTACATTAATTTGGTGGTCACACCAGATACTGACTGGTTTTCGGACCCCCAATGCAGTAAAACTGCACAATTTATAATGGCCTTTTATTGTGACCAGCCTAAGGCACACCTGTGCAATAATCAGGCTATCTAATCAGCAATATACCTTTTGTGTACATATAAAACGTCTTTTTGAGTTTAGCTCATGAAAAATGAGGGCAAAAACAAAAGTGTTGAGTTTATAATTTTGTTGAGTGTAATTGTTGTAATGTTTGTAAAAACGCTGTCACTCTTCTAAACTCTGTATCTTTTTGTTTTAGAGAAAAGTAATATCACAGGTTAGCCTGGGTTTCCCCATGCTGCCTTGCTGGCAAATTTATTCACGCTGCAAGTCTAGCATGGAAACCATGGACCAATTTTCCCCCTGAAATAGGGAATCAATCACAGAGGGGCAGCAACACGACGACGTCTATGCGGCACACCGAAGCAGATTTGTTTATCCAACACGGCAGCTGACGCAAAGTTACTTTTCAATGCAGCCTTAGATAGTTTTCTAAGTAGTTTTGAACGCAAGTTATTTTAAAAAAGAGCAACTTTTGGCGTTAAACAATTTCATATCCATAAAGGATGTTTGGATATGGCAAGACATGTTAGCTACGGAGTTTTATAGGACCAACGTGCTAGGCATTTTAACCTGCAAAGACCATTTAAACTAATAAATGGTAAGTGTTATTTATTAATATCATATTGTGATTATGCATGTACTGTGGTTGTCACAGTGCCACTAAAATGTGTTTAACATCGGTTAAAGCATGCATGCTCTCATTGTAGTGGTGTGTCGTTCATGAACGATTCGTTCATTTTGAACGAATCTTTAATATGACTCGGGACTACCGAGTTGTCTCAGAGAGTGATTCGTTCATTTTGTGTTGACCGCGCATGCGCAACATATGGGCTCTGAATCTGAAACAGAAATGATTAGTTCATCGTTCTCTTGAGTCTCGAGTTCGGGACAGGTTCGAGTCTTTTGTTCTTCCTGTCAGTCCTATAGAGGCTACACTACCAGTACCGGAAAGAGAAATGATTAGTTCACCTTTCGAGTTCGGTCGGGTCCGAGTCTTTCGTTCTTCAATAAGATGGAACTTTTATTTTTCAAAGAATGTTTTTGCACATATTTTGTATTTAATTTACTAAATATAAAACAATATAGAATACATTCAGACGCAATCAATAATACGAATCTAATGTTGTATTTAATGTGATATACAAGCGGTCACGTGACATAAGGACTCGGACCCGGCCGAACACGATCTCAAGACTTGAATGAACTAATCATTTATCTTTCCGGTACTGACAGCATAGCCTCTATGAGGCTGACAGGAAGAACGAAAGACTCGAACTCGTCCCGAACTCGAGAGAATGATGAACTAATAATTTCTCTTTCCGGTCCTGTGCTGTATATCATACGGCACAGCCTGGCCGAACACAGAGAGTCAGTAAGACAGTGACGAGTTGACAACTAACATCTGTAAGTCAGACACGAGAGGAGGCGTACAAATGTGATAAATATGGAGTTCCGTTTCTTATATTTTGGCTTTGGCTGCATTACCATGACTTGTACGCGAGGACTGACTTGGAGTAAGCTAATAATTTCTATCTCTTGTGTATGTTTCAGAGCTTGTGTCAAGAAATAATGAAATAAGGATTTTTATTTCTCATAACTTGTTAGAAATGTCATATTTGTTTGCATAAGTGGTTATTTTGGGGTAATTTGTGAAATTATAGGTAATCATATTTTAAATGAACGAAAAGAACGAAATGACTCAAAAAAAGATTCGTTCATTTTGATGAACGAGATTCAAAGATCCAAATCAGAAAAATGATCCGAACTTCCCATCACTATCTCATTGGCTGTTGCAGCTGTCATGTCAGGGGCAGCCTGATCAAAAGTTGTAAGATTTGGGCTTGGGGAGCCTCCAGTAAAATAATTGCAATGACACCACACACAGAGGTTTTTTTTGACTGTGATATAACACTAATCGGTTAACGCCCCCTTTTGATTGCTTGGGGGGCAAATCGAGCATAAAATCCTCACATGTGTGGCCAGCCTTTTATCAAAATAGAGAAGAGATTAAAGCAATAATGCTGTTCTACTGAATATTAGCACAATTGTTGTCTCAGCTGTAGGCATCCCATCCATTGTCTTATTCAGTTAAGCCCCAGTCCTTTTTACTTTCACTATATTGAAAAGTGGGTACCAGTTTTACAATGATGCACTTGGCACAAGTGACAACAGCACTCTCTGTATGCTCCGCCTGGCTCACCCGGATTTAATTGCTATGTGAGCAGCGTGGGTATCTTCAGCATTAGCGTAATCTCTCATCATGTGCTCTTTTGGAGTCTCTGTGTCGCCGAGGTGTCTCTCTGATGAGCACACTAACAACTTCAGAGCAATTAACACTTCAAGCCACTAACAATGCTAATGCACTCACCTCTGACCTCCCATTATTTACTGCCAATGCTGCGGGCAGCACAAATGAAGACTCTTGCTGTCCGAGTTGTTTCCATTTAAAAGACATGGTCTTGTCTCTACCTTCTCACCTTCTTTCATCTCATTTGGTCTCTTCTCTTCTCTCCTCTTCAACTGATTTCTCTTTCTGTCTTTCCACAGGTACATTGTTAAATATCTGTTAAGTATAGAAATTATAGAAAATATAGAAATTACAGCATTATTTGCAGAAGTTTGCCTATAACTTACTGTAGATTTACGTTTTTTATTTACTGGCAACAGTTTGTTTAAAGTTAAATGAACATTAAACATTAAAATAACAGTCTCATCCAAAGCAAAATCTGATATAAAATAAAAACAAAAAAGGTTAATTAGTATTTCTGATTCCCAGAATGCTTTGCATGATGCTGTTATTTTATAATTTTATTATGTTAAAGGGACTGTCACACCCCGAGGGCGGACCCAACTATGCTAAGGGTCACACCCCTCTCAACTCTTCCACCTCGAGGAGTTTCCCAAGACCACCCCAATGACCAGACAGACGAGTATACTATACTTAAAATAAACTTTATTAAATATTTAAAAGGAAAGGGGGGAAAGGGGGAAGGGCAATTTAAAACTAAAGTGTCTCTTCTTCGCCTCCAGGGCCACTTGAGGGAAAGACTGGGGGCAGGGGCTCCGTAGGGGCTCTGGCCCAACAATCCGTGGCGCGCTCCGCTTCTCCTGGAGGCAGAATCAAACAAAAGTCAGACACGGTAAAGTACTTCGATTTCCAACGCTGTTCGCCCACCCGGGACCTTCGGCAGAACAGGTAAGTAAGGGTTTATACACAGGTCCAGTTTACTCCACGGGTTACGTTCTCCACAGCACTGGGGATCTTCGTACACACACAGAGCTTCACTTGTGCAGATAGGTATTGGCTATAAGCACAGAACAAGTTAACTTTACAGGTCACGTTACTCACAGCACTGGGGATCTTCGTACACACACAGAGCTTCACTTGTACAGGTAGGTATTTGCTATAAGCACCGAACAGGTTTACTTCACAGATCACGTTACTCACAGCACTGGGGATCTTCGTACACACACAGAGCTTCACTTGCACAGGTAGGTATTTGCTATAAGCACAGAACAGGTTTACTTCACAGGTCACGTTACTCACAGCACTGGGGATCGTCGTACACACACAGAACTTCACTTGTACAGGTAGGTATTTGCTATAAGCACAGAACAGGTTTACTTCACAGGTCACGTTACTCACAGCACTGAGGATCTTCGTACACACACAGAGCTTCACTTGTACAGGTAGGTATTTGCTATAAGCACAGAACAGGTTTACTTCACAGGTCACGTTACTCACAGCACTGGGGATCTTCGTACACCCACAGAGCTTCACTTGTACAGGTAGGTATTTGCTATAAGCACAGAACAGGTTTACTTCACAGGTCACGTTACTCACAGCACTGAGGAACTTCGTACACACACAGAGCTTCACTTGTACAGGTAGGTATTTGCTATAAGCACAGAACAGGTTTACTTCACAGGTCACGTTACTCACAGCACTGAGGATCTTCGTACACACACAGAGCTTCACTTGTACAGGTAGGTATTTGCTATAAGCACAGAACAGGTTTACTTCACAGGTCACGTTACTCACAGCACTGGGGATCTTCGTACACCCACAGAGCTTCACTTGTACAGGTAGGTATTTGCTATAAGCACAGAACAGGTTTACTTCACAGGTCACGTTACTCACAGCACTGGGGATCTTCGTACACACACAGAGCTTCACTTGTACAGGTAGGTATTTGCTATAAGCACAGAACAGGTTTACTTCACAGGTCACGTTACTCACAGCACTAGGGATCTTCGTACACACACAGAGCTTCACTTGTACAGGTAGGTATTTGCTATAAGCACAGAACAGGTTTACTTCACAGGTCACGTTACTCACAGCACTGGGGATCTTCGTACACACACAGAGCTTCACTTGTACAGGTAGGTATTTGCTATAAGCACAGAACAGATTTACTTCACAGGTCACGTTACTCACAATACTGGGGATCTTCGTACACACACAGAGCTTCACTTGTACAGGTAGGTATTTGCTATAAACACAGAACAGGTTTACTTCACAGGTCACGTTACTCACAGCACTGGGGATCTTCGTACACACACAGAGCTTCACTTGTACAGGTAGGTATTTGCTATAAGCACCGAACAGGTTTACTTCACAGGTCACGTTACTCACAGCACTGGGGATCTTCGTACACACACAGAGCTTCACTTACAAACAGTGGGCTTTCGCTACAGTGCTGGTATACCGTATTCCTTCGCCCATCCACTCGGACTGTCCGGGCGTCGTAGGGACTAGTGGGGCTGATGACACGGAGCCGAACGCTTCCCGAACTCCCCCTCCTTCTTCACCAACCGGGGTCATGAGTTGGGGCGAACTTTCGTCGGGGCTCCGCTCACCACGAACTTCTGGTGGAAAGGTCAATACATAAACTGTTACAACCCACAGTCCGCACAGTACACTCTTGATAATACTCACTGGGCTTCACCACTGTCTGCTCTAGGGATAAGTGAAGCTTTCGTGGACACACCCCGGGCACAGGGCTAAATATTCTCACTCTCCTTAGGACCCAGGCCACAACGGATGTCGTCGTCTCGCGACTCGTCTGAGGCTAGGCAGTTTGAACGCTATAAGCACAGCATACACACAGCAAGTAAAGCGTAAACACCATCAATCAGTGAAACTCACCCACAGCACTCTTATAAACTTCACGTGGTTTTTAAATCGCCCTTGCCACCTGGCTACGACGACCTCGAGAGGATAGTTGGGCAATAACTGGACCGCCAATGGGGGTAAGATGTGTGTATTCACAGGCCCGGCGTGTTGATTTCTCTCCCCTGGCTCACCTGTGTTTCTGTTTCCCCACAGGGCCACTGCTCTACTAGCGAACGGTGCTTCCCATCAGGTCCTTCGTCCGTACTTCCGGTCAACCCGCGGCTCACCCACGCTGTCCTCTCCAGTGGGGCCAGGGACCTCAAAAACACAAAGGAACACACCAAAACAACTCTTCGTACAAGTATGGCTCAGATAAGTACCACATCTGTTACTCACGCTTAGTTGCCCACAACTGTTATTCGCTACACTATTGATGGCTCTGTGTTCACTCCTTCTCTGATGAAACTCCTCAATGTTCCTTCGTCAACTGACTGTCCCTTTTCTTCTCTCTTCCCCAATAGCACGATCCAACCAGCCTGGTCTCTCTGCAAAGCAGCAACACAGCGTAGACAAGTACACCACAAGCACCCCGTTTGATGTCTACAAAGGTCTTTTTATATGCTGACTCTTCCCCTCGTCAGCCTACCAGCGACCGCTGTGCGAATTATCCCCACCTGCGCACAATCAGGCTTAATTTGACTTCGGGGAAACCCCGGAAACAAAATGTGGAAGCCGGGTTCCGCCCGTCGTTCATTCAAAATATGGAAGCCGGGTTCCGCCCGTCATTCATTCAAAACGTCACCTGTGACATCCTCCCCCGCCGAAATGGTTCTAGTCCCTAGAACCGCTTCCTGTGACCCACTCTCCATATCGGATGGGCGGCCGCCCCCGGGTTTCCCGCTGGGGGCGTTGTGGTAGGGGCTCTGGGGCTTCTTCCGCAGGTAAATCATCCGGCTCTCCTGGGGCCTCTGGGGCTCCTTCGGCAGGTAAGTTGTCCGGCTCTCCTGGAGCCTCTGGGGCTACGTCGTTCGCTGGATCCACTACGACAGGTAGGTTCTCAGGCTCCCTTGGGGCCACTCGGGCCGGCCCCTCCGCCGGGCCTCTTGGAAAGATGACCCACCCTCCGTACCAGGGGGCAGCAGTCTCTGGCTCCTTAGGAGCCACCTCTGTGACTAGCGGGGGATAGTTTGGACAGGGGCGAATCATGTTCCGATGGACCACCCGATCTGGTCCGGGCTTTCCTTCTGGTCGGATCGTATATACCGGCTGCCCCGGTCTCTGCTGCTGTTGCACAATATATGGTCTCGCCTCCCACCGATCACTCAGCTTGCCTCCACCTAGCCGCCGATTATCTCGGACCAGTACCCTTTCCCCAGGAAGCAAGGGGGCATCCCGTGCCGTCCTGTCGTATAACCTCTTATTCTTGTCTCCCGCCGCCTGGATCTTCTTATTGACCTGTTCATATGCGAAGTGGAGGCGGTGGTGGTGTCGTCCTACCCACTCGGTCACGTTCCCTTCTTGCTCTTCTCCCGGTGTACCCAATAGGAGATCTGTGGGCAGGCGAATGTGTCTACCGAACATTAAATACGTGGGGGCATACCCCGTCGTGCTGTGGATGCTATTGTTGTAAGCTTGTAATAAGTTCGGTAAGGCACTCACCCACTCGTCCTGGCGTCTCTGATCCAGCGTTCCCAGCAGGTTCAACAACGTCTGGTTAAACCGCTCACATCCCCCATTCCCTTGGGGATGGTACGAGGTCGTGTGGGTCTTCACACACCCATATAACTGGCACAGTTCTCGTATTATACGGGACTCGAAGTTTGGGCCCTGGTCTGAGTGCAGGAACTCAGGGCACCCAAACGGCTGGAAGACCGCCCTCCACAGTGCGGTAGCCGTAGTACTTGCGGTCTGGTCGAGGGTAGGGATAGCCCAGGCGTACTTGGTGAACAAGTCCGTCACGACCAAGATGTTCTGATATCGGTCCTTCGGACGACTCAAGGTCAGATAATCCATTGCTACAATATGGAGGGGGGCCTTTGCGTGGATGGGTACCATCGGTGCTCGTGGTTCCTGCCGAGATTTGAACAGAGTACATCGGGGACAAGCTTTAATGAATGTACTCACCGAATCCTCCATCCCTGGCCAATAAAAGTGTCGGCGTAGTAGTGACGTGGTACGCTCTTGCCCCTGATGCCCCATCTGATCATGGTAGGCCTCCAGGAGTGTCCGGACTAGACTGGTCGGCACCACAATCTGTCTGACCTCTTCATCCGTCCCCGGGTCCCGGATAGTCCTGCACAACACACCTTCTCGCAATGTCAATCTCTCCCACTGCCCCAGTATTTTACGACCCACCTCTGTCTGTGCTTGTCTCTCGGCGGAGGTTGGTCGCCGGGCCTGCTGAAGCCACTCACCCAGATCCCGCAGCTCCTGGTCCTCCCGCTGCCTAGCCTTCCAACGCTGGGGGTCCCATCCCCAACTTGCGGGCGCTGCCTCCTGTCGGCTCCCAGGCGCCTCCACTATTCCAACCATCAGTCCTTCCTCTTCGTGTCCTTCTTTAAGTGGGGCCGGGCTCTTCGAGTCTGCCCTTGCCGGCAGCCGGGAAAGGGCATCTGCGTTGGTGTGCTCCCGCCCCGGACGGTACTGCAGCTGATAGTCGTAATTGGCAAGCTGGGCCACCCATCGCTGCTCCACTGCTCCCAACCGGGCCGTCTGTAAGTGTACCAGAGGGTTATTATCAGTGATCACAGTTACCTTGGCTCCCCAGAGATAATCCTTAAATTTCTCGCTCAGGGCCCACTTTAACGCCAGTAGTTCGAGCTTGAAAGAACTGTAGTTCGCGTCGTTTCTTTCAGCGGGGTGGAGGCTCCGACTGGCATAGGCGATCACCCGTTCCACTCCATCTTGTTTCTGTGAGAGCACCGCTCCTAGGCCCAGGTTGCTGGCATCGGTGTAGAGTAAGAAAGGTTGGGAAAAATCAGCATACGCTAGAATCGGGGCTTGTAAAAGTTCCTGTTTCAAGACCCTAAAGGCTGTCTCACACTCTGAGGTCCACTCCACCATGGGGGATCCCCGTCCCCGTGGTCGCCCAGTCCCGACCAGCAGCTGGTTCAAGGGTCTGGCGATCTTAGAGAACCCTTGGATGAATCGTCGGTAGTAACCCACGAAGCCTAGAAAGGACCTCACTTGCCTTACAGTCCTGGGGGCCTCCCAGTCCCGAACTGCCGATACTTTCCCGGGATCGACGGCCACGCCAGCTGCACTCACCACGTGTCCCAGGAACTGCACCTTACGGCGCAGCAGGTGGCACTTCTCTGGCTGTAATTTCAGCCCGTACCTTTCCATCTCTTGGAACACCTTTTCCAGGTGTTGTAGGTGAGTCTCGAAGTCTGGAGAATACACAATCACATCGTCAAGGTATACTAGTACGGATTCCATTAACTGACCTCCTAAACATCGTTGCATCAGTCTCTGGAAGGTGGCGGGAGCATTGCAGAGACCGAAGGGCATCCGGTCCCATTCAAAAAGACCAAAGGGCGTGGTAAAGGCGGTCTTTTCCCGATCTCGTTCCTCCACCGGTACCTGCCAGTACCCGCTGGCCAAGTCTAAGGTGGAATACCATGCAGACTTGGTTAGACTTGTCAGCGAGTCTTCGATACGAGGCAGGGGAAACGCATCCTTCTTAGTCAGGTTGTTCAGCCTCCTATAGTCCACACAGAACCTCCAAGCCCCCGTCTTCTTCTGGACAAGCACAATAGGTGCCGCCCATGGACTGCTACTCTCCCGCACAATCCCCTGCTTCAGCATCCCTCGTAATAGGGTCCTCACTTCGGTGTATAAGGTGGGGGGTATTGGTCGATACCGCTCCCGACTCGGTGCAGCTTCTCCCGTAGGGATACTATGCCGTATTACCGTCGTGCAACCGTAGTCTTCATCATGGGTGGAAAACACGTGTTGCCATCTCTCCAGCAGCTTCTGCAGCTCCTCTATTTGTTCCTGCTCCAGGTCCTCTCCTCGTAAGGAGTCCCCTGTCAAATGGGCCGGTACCTTTCTCTCCCTCGTCCTAGCCGCTCCTCCTGCTTGCGTTAGCGCTACCTCAACTACTGCGGGGTGCACCCGCCGGAAACTCACATCTTCCTTATCCCGCACCTGATGGCCCTCGACCGATGTCACCGTCACCAGCCGCTGGTGCTTGTGTAAGTGTACTGGGTAGGGATGTTCGTTACAGACCCTTACCGGCACTCGGCCTCGTCGCACCACCGTCAATCCTCGGGCCACTCTCACCTGTGTGCAGTCTTCATGAGGTTCGACCAACACCCAGCTCTCGGGGCCTTGATGCTGTTGTGGCACCCTGGCCCACACTATGGCTTCACTCTCTGCTGGCACCGACAATGCAAATCGACAGGCTACTCGACCCACTTCTTCCCGGCCATCTCGGCTCTTAGCCAGCTGCACTCGCCTGCAGTCGGCCACTACTCGCTCCCAGCCTGGCCGTTCGGCCCTTGGTATTGTCTGAACGGGCCTAGCCCGAAATAGCTCCTCCCAGCACTCCGAGAGGACATTCATACCCAGAAGGGCTCGATGACGGCCAAGGCAGTGGTCCTGGACGATGATGACCCCCTTCTGCGGGACTCGTACCCCATACAATTCAAAATCTGTGAGTCGGTAGCCGATATAGGGGATCTCCAAACCATTGGCTCCCTTCAAGGTCAGCCAGGGCGCTTCAGCCTTGTGCGCGGGGTAGGCTCCAAATAGTTCCTGGGACAGGCTTTCTGAAAATAAGGTGACTTGGGAACCAGTGTCGACGAGACAGCGTACTCTGGTGCCACATACCTGGGCCTCCACTGTTGGGCTAAGCCCGATCATCTCGTCCCTGGGCTCCATTCTTCTATAGGGGTCACTTTGGGGGGCGCCGACCACATGACCCACTGTGGCCGGTCGCCTTAAAAACCCCCCTCGGAGGCTCTTCGTGGTCCACACTGCCTACTCACGTGCCCTGCGGTCCCACACCGATTGCAAATGGGTCTCCCTTGCTCGTCCCACTCGAACCTAGGCCGACTAGTCTGCCAGGGTTGCCCCATCCTACCTCGGCCTCGATCGGAGTACATCCGTTCCCGGGGGGCGGGCCCTTCTTCTTTCCTACCCGGCCCTAGGCGTAGCTCCCCTACCAGGGTCTTCGTTAGTTCGGCCATCTGGTCTCGCACATCCTTTAGGAGTTCCATCTTCAATGCTTGTTTCCAGTCGGTTGCTTCCGAGGCTGCCGCCGGACCACTCACCGCTGCGCACACTGGGGCCTCCTTAACTTCCGCCTGGTCACCTTCCAAGGCCATGGCCTCCTTTTTCAGGTCATCGAACGTGAGCTCCGGACCTCGTCTAAACTGCACTCGGAGGTTTTGACGTAGGGGCCCCTCCCGTAGCCCTAGCAGGAACTGGTCCCTTAACAGGGTCTCCTCGTCTCCTAACCCATGGTCTCGTCGTCGCTGTAGACGTGTATACTGTTCACGCAGCTTCAGGGCAAAGGCTCGAATAGTCTGGTGGGGACCCTGCTTACAATTGAAGAACTGCGCCCTCAGGACGGCCACAGGGGTGGTGTCACCATACTGCTCGGTGAGGAAGTGGAATATGGTCTGAGCGGTGGCTCGAATGGCTTCGGGGGCGGCTTGTACTTCTCGCCGGGCTTCCCCTCCTAGTGAGTTTAATACAAACTGCTGTTGTTGACTGGCACTCAGCCCCTGGAGGCCGGCCAGATACTCGAGCTGGGCCCTCCACTCAGTTAAACGAACCTCGGACTCGACCCCATTATACTTCTGCACCCAGGGGTTTCCCAGGAACACGGGCATAGTACGGGGTGGGGTTTCCGGCCTTTCGGGCACGACACGGGGCGGGGCTTCGGGCAACTCGTCGTCGGCCATTGGAGGGCCTTGGTCGCTCAACTCGAGGTGGAGCCCTGCCGACTACGCCAAATCTGTCACACCCCGAGGGCGGACCCAACTATGCTAAGGGTCACACCCCTCTCAACTCTTCCACCTCGAGGAGTTTCCCAAGACCACCCCAATGACCAGACAGACGAGTATACTATACTTAAAATAAACTTTATTAAATATTTAAAAGGAAAGGGGGGAAAGGGGGAAGGGCAATTTAAAACTAAAGTGTCTCTTCTTCGCCTCCAGGGCCACTTGAGGGAAAGACTGGGGGCAGGGGCTCCGTAGGGGCTCTGGCCCAACAATCCGTGGCGCGCTCCGCTTCTCCTGGAGGCAGAATCAAACAAAAGTCAGACACGGTAAAGTACTTCGATTTCCAACGCTGTTCGCCCACCCGGGACCTTCGGCAGAACAGGTAAGTAAGGGTTTATACACAGGTCCAGTTTACTCCACGGGTTACGTTCTCCACAGCACTGGGGATCTTCGTACACACACAGAGCTTCACTTGTGCAGATAGGTATTGGCTATAAGCACAGAACAAGTTAACTTTACAGGTCACGTTACTCACAGCACTGGGGATCTTCGTACACACACAGAGCTTCACTTGTACAGGTAGGTATTTGCTATAAGCACCGAACAGGTTTACTTCACAGATCACGTTACTCACAGCACTGGGGATCTTCGTACACACACAGAGCTTCACTTGCACAGGTAGGTATTTGCTATAAGCACAGAACAGGTTTACTTCACAGGTCACGTTACTCACAGCACTGGGGATCGTCGTACACACACAGAACTTCACTTGTACAGGTAGGTATTTGCTATAAGCACAGAACAGGTTTACTTCACAGGTCACGTTACTCACAGCACTGAGGATCTTCGTACACACACAGAGCTTCACTTGTACAGGTAGGTATTTGCTATAAGCACAGAACAGGTTTACTTCACAGGTCACGTTACTCACAGCACTGGGGATCTTCGTACACCCACAGAGCTTCACTTGTACAGGTAGGTATTTGCTATAAGCACAGAACAGGTTTACTTCACAGGTCACGTTACTCACAGCACTGAGGAACTTCGTACACACACAGAGCTTCACTTGTACAGGTAGGTATTTGCTATAAGCACAGAACAGGTTTACTTCACAGGTCACGTTACTCACAGCACTGAGGATCTTCGTACACACACAGAGCTTCACTTGTACAGGTAGGTATTTGCTATAAGCACAGAACAGGTTTACTTCACAGGTCACGTTACTCACAGCACTGGGGATCTTCGTACACCCACAGAGCTTCACTTGTACAGGTAGGTATTTGCTATAAGCACAGAACAGGTTTACTTCACAGGTCACGTTACTCACAGCACTGGGGATCTTCGTACACACACAGAGCTTCACTTGTACAGGTAGGTATTTGCTATAAGCACAGAACAGGTTTACTTCACAGGTCACGTTACTCACAGCACTAGGGATCTTCGTACACACACAGAGCTTCACTTGTACAGGTAGGTATTTGCTATAAGCACAGAACAGGTTTACTTCACAGGTCACGTTACTCACAGCACTGGGGATCTTCGTACACACACAGAGCTTCACTTGTACAGGTAGGTATTTGCTATAAGCACAGAACAGATTTACTTCACAGGTCACGTTACTCACAATACTGGGGATCTTCGTACACACACAGAGCTTCACTTGTACAGGTAGGTATTTGCTATAAACACAGAACAGGTTTACTTCACAGGTCACGTTACTCACAGCACTGGGGATCTTCGTACACACACAGAGCTTCACTTGTACAGGTAGGTATTTGCTATAAGCACCGAACAGGTTTACTTCACAGGTCACGTTACTCACAGCACTGGGGATCTTCGTACACACACAGAGCTTCACTTACAAACAGTGGGCTTTCGCTACAGTGCTGGTATACCGTATTCCTTCGCCCATCCACTCGGACTGTCCGGGCGTCGTAGGGACTAGTGGGGCTGATGACACGGAGCCGAACGCTTCCCGAACTCCCCCTCCTTCTTCACCAACCGGGGTCATGAGTTGGGGCGAACTTTCGTCGGGGCTCCGCTCACCACGAACTTCTGGTGGAAAGGTCAATACATACACTGTTACAACCCACAGTCCGCACAGTACACTCTTGATAATACTCACTGGGCTTCACCACTGTCTGCTCTAGGGATAAGTGAAGCTTTCGTGGACACACCCCGGGCACAGGGCTAAATATTCTCACTCTCCTTAGGACCCAGGCCACAACGGATGTCGTCGTCTCGCGACTCGTCTGAGGCTAGGCAGTTTGAACGCTATAAGCACAGCATACACACAGCAAGTAAAGCGTAAACACCATCAATCAGTGAAACTCACCCACAGCACTCTTATAAACTTCACGTGGTTTTTAAATCGCCCTTGCCACCTGGCTACGACGACCTCGAGAGGATAGTTGGGCAATAACTGGACCGCCAATGGGGGTAAGATGTGTGTATTCACAGGCCCGGCGTGTTGATTTCTCTCCCCTGGCTCACCTGTGTTTCTGTTTCCCCACAGGGCCACTGCTCTACTAGCGAACGGTGCTTCCCATCAGGTCCTTCGTCCGTACTTCCGGTCAACCCGCGGCTCACCCACGCTGTCCTCTCCAGTGGGGCCAGGGACCTCAAAAACACAAAGGAACACACCAAAACAACTCTTCGTACAAGTATGGCTCAGATAAGTACCACATCTGTTACTCACGCTTAGTTGCCCACAACTGTTATTCGCTACACTATTGATGGCTCTGTGTTCACTCCTTCTCTGATGAAACTCCTCAATGTTCCTTCGTCAACTGACTGTCCCTTTTCTTCTCTCTTCCCCAATAGCACGATCCAACCAGCCTGGTCTCTCTGCAAAGCAGCAACACAGCGTAGACAAGTACACCACAAGCACCCCGTTTGATGTCTACAAAGGTCTTTTTATATGCTGACTCTTCCCCTCGTCAGCCTACCAGCGACCGCTGTGCGAATTATCCCCACCTGCGCACAATCAGGCTTAATTTGACTTCGGGGAAACCCCGGAAACAAAATGTGGAAGCCGGGTTCCGCCCGTCGTTCATTCAAAATATGGAAGCCGGGTTCCGCCCGTCATTCATTCAAAACGTCACCTGTGACATCACAATGTGTATTTTTTTAAGTATTTTATTTGTCAAAATCAATGTCTTTATTCATAAATATGTCCTCATTGGTGTTTTTTACCAATGATCTGACTTAGAATTTTTCCTCTTTATTAACATTAAATGGAAAAGTCCAAGAAGGCTTCCATGTCGTTCCGCCATATTGAAAAACTATAACAGCAGAGAGGGACAAAAAGCACTAGCCTCCCGCAACGCATTTCCACAACGCGTTTTCATTCAGAACACGTTAACCAGCTGAAACGGACAAGCAGATCAGTGAGTTCATAACAGCTACCGTAGTTGCAACAGGCATTTGGAAAAGCGAGGTGCTAGAGAGCACTATTCGTTTGAATGCAAAATACAATTTTACCACTATATGGGGGAAAATCCTACTTACTGTCCCTTTAAGTTAGAGAATTGTTAATGTTTAATGTTCATTTAACTTTGAACAAACTGTTGCCAGTAAATAACATAAATGTAAATATACAGTAAGTTACTGGCAAACAGCTGCATAACTACAGCATTTTTTTACAGTGTTTTTACATTTAACAAAAAATCTTGTCTCCTTATAGCTTAGACAGACAACCACTTTTTATTGCATTTGAAAAGTTAATTTGTTGCATATCCCCATGCTAAAATGGAGAAAGGCTTTTTTAAGATTAATAAGCTACAGTTTGTATCTTTTGAGAGCTGTTTTGGGATTTACATATTTTCTTTAGTATGATGACACTTATCAAGTGATTAAAATCACTTTAGGATAAAATAATATATATATATATATATATATATATATATATAAAAAAATTTTAGAGAACAAACACTGACGTGTGATGTGACATCACTGGTGTCAAAGACTTCTTTCATTTAAAAACTGCATAGTTTCAGTCCTTGTCAATTGCTGTGGTTTATTTATGACAAAACACAGTTATAACCACTGCATCCAAACATTTGATGTATCGCTGCACAGGACCCTGAGGAATGTAAACACATGCATGTCAGGGAGTATTTTTTTCTAGCAGAAAATAGGGTTTTAGCTATTTTTCTTTATGAGTTTAATAATTGTATTAGGTAGTAATCATTTCATAAAAGCAATAAGGTACACGAGGCTGGTGCTATATTGTAAATAAATCACGGCTGAAGGGGTTGCATTAAAGCCACTTTGCGTGGATGCCACGCGTCATGTTATTCCACAATACAGCTTTACATACGTATTAACAACATGCATGCAGTACCACAACATGCATGGAAAATCCCTATATAGGTAAGGAATAATTGACGACCGGCCATTGAATTATTAAGGTATAAAATGTTGTTAGGATATAGTTGTGACTTTTAGAAGGATCTCTTGACAGAAATGCAATATAATATTCATAATTATACAACCAGTGGTGTATAAATACCTAACATATGTATTTTACAGATGTATTTTTTTCTGTAGCCTAAAATGAGCCGCTTTTATCTACATACTTTGTGCCGTCATTTTTCTACAGTAGTCCTAAATGGACAAACAGCTCTACAGAATGTTTTCTCACTATGTTCTTTAAGACCTTGTTCACACTGTCAGTCTAAATCAGATTTGGTTGCATATACGATCACATTTTGGAATCCAATCACATTTAGAGTGTGTGAACGGCAAAAAACCAAATGAAAAAAAATTCTAATCCCTTTTAAGCTACATCCAGAGGTGGGTTGAAATCCTTTTCAAAACGTATTTTCGGAAATTCAATTCAGTCTTACCGCTCTGATCGTGTAGCTTTTTTTGATTTGTGTAGCTTTTCGGTTATGTCATGCTGTTGCATCACGTAAAACGTAAACATGTCAGACATCAAGGAAGATTGTTGTGCAAGCGCAAAGTCAATGCCATAGAAGCAGTGCAGATAATCCGTCAAACGGCAGAATGCTACAGGACGCACAGATCGGATCTAAAAAGTTGTGATACACAATAGGGACAGTGAGTTTGTCAAATCGGATATGCACCAAGATTTGGACTAACAGTGTGAACAAGGTATTATGCTGGGTTCACATTAGACGTGTTTGAGATGTAAAATTCACGTTTACCGGGCGTAATTGGACGCTTGAACATTTTGAGTTTACTCGCTTCATTCGCTTGTGAAATTTGCATCATGGCTTCTGCTACTCCACTCACTTCCTGTAATCCTGTCACTACTAGAGCAAGCTCCTGATTGGTTAACGCGGCGCGATATTACGGCAAAGTTTAAATTCTTAAATTGCATTCATGCCATTCGCGCAAACTAGACACGCGAGACCTCCAGATGCACGTCAACGCGTCTTCACATTAACTTGACGCTTCTACCGCGGCTGGTGTGAATGCAGCATTAGATGACTGTTGTCTTTTGTTTGTCTTGTTGCAGCTACCGTAGCTTCTCTGTGCGTTTCGAAATGGAGGGGTGAGCTTTGGACTATTTGCAATTCACAGCTAGATGCCACTAAAAGTCTACACAGTGGACCTTTAAATTAAATAGACGTAGTCTTATCTGATGCTCATGGACTTTATTGTGTCTTCAGACAGTTAGTTTATTGTATAGTGGTGGTAAATGCTCACATAATAAATGACCAACTGTTCTTCACAATTTAGCTGTGAATGTGACAATCCAAATCAAAACAGCCGTGTCTGAAATGCTTCATACTACAACAGGAGGAGGGGAGTAATTTAGCTGTCACTCATTTAAACCTGTCTCTCTCTTTCTACCTTCTCCATCTCTCTTTCTCTCTCTGTTAGTTTGTTCAATTAAGCATGTTGAGTGCTGGTGAATGAAGCAGGGGTGTTGAAAAGTAGTTTTGATGATTTAATAACGGTTTTAAGAGAGTTATCTGTCTAATGGGTCTTTTAATCTGAGCTTCAGACAGAGTTATTGAAGAGGAAACCTAGAGATATTTCTTATCGGTCCCTTAGGGTCCCTTAATTGACACGGCGTCTCTCTCTGCACCTTTCTCTTATCCATTTAACCTCTGCCTTTAATGGCCTCACGCTCTTCTTCTCATCTCACTTCTCCTCTCGTCTCTTCGCATCTTCTCTTGTTTATTCCACCCGCAGGTTACCGCTGGATTGATGGTGATGCCCGGAGTGCAGTAAGACTTGTTTATATGTTAGGCAAACATTCTTTCAAGATGTTACTCTCTGGACATCTTCAACTGACCTTGGTCACAAGTGCCGAACTTTACTTGTGCCTTGTGTTTGTCATACAGTACACTGAAAAACAGTACTATAAATACACACACACTTAGATTTGAGTGTTTATAACGTTTGAACGTAGGCCATGGCTGAGCAAGTTGTTTGTTTTGTGTAGTCTCGTTACAGACTTGCATGGACACAAATGGATTGCTATTGCAATAGTAAAAACCTAATGTAGTTTCCTCTCTACTTACTGGAAGACTATGAGATCCACTTTTCCCCAGATGTTTGTTTTAATGGGCCAGACTGACCCTGCAGCAGTGAATCCTGCTTCTGTTTATGGCTATTGTTTGAAAGAGACGTTGCTCGATAAAGCAGCTCTCTCTCTATCGTTCTCCCCAGAGTCACTCCAGACCTAAAGTTTCAGTCTGCTGCTCTTCCTGGCTGTCTGATCTATCACCAGATGAGAACGACGTGAGACAATAGAGACGAATAAACAGAGAGACAGAAGATGGCAGTGGCGTCTTGCTCATTTGAATCAGGAGACGGGCTGTTTTAAGAGACTGCTTACCTCGTGACCGTCATGTTTAGCGTAGAAACCGATGAATGAACTGCATACTTGACAGATTCTTGTATATATGCAACATGCAGTTCAGTAAATAGTGTTACTTTGGTGCGCTGTATTTCTGTGTCTTCTCTGTCTAACAACCAGCAGTCCGGCCTTGCTCATGATGCTGACGGTGTTTAAATGAAGTCTCTGTCATTCTTTTCAATGAAAGAAGTAAATGAACTCATTCATAAATCCTTTAATGTTATTTGCCTGACACAATTAGCATGGTTTTACAGGTCATTGAAAGCATTCGGTAAAGCGAGATGTTTGTGTCGTTTTTTATTGACCGTGCCTGCAGTAATTTATTAAATGATGATCAAATCATGCAGATGAGATCAGTTTCTGGTATCTGGGTGCCGGCGGTGCAGTGGTGCTGCACAAACAGTCCCAGTTTTCCAGATAGCGTTACTCTGCAGCAATCTCCGCAACCTAGCAACCGTCCTGAAAGCTGGGGAATTATGCCAGGCACATTGCACTCGGGATAAATTTTGGTTTGTGAGCGGTGTTACCTGATTTGCATAATTTCTTCCATGAAGTGCCAGTACACCACGTTGTCTGGGAGCAATTGCTTTTTAAATGAACTGTGCTTTATAAATATATATTTTTTATTGGCTTATATATACAAGCACATATTTGTGGTGTTTAACACAGCTGATGGGCCCAAAATGACACACGTGGAGGTAATGAGGTTACAGTATTTGCATTGGGAATGAAACGCTTAACCTTTCTCATTCACTTGTGTATTTATCGTCTTATATAATATTTATATTTAGCTCTCATCCAGCTGCGCAGAAACTGCAGATCTTTGCAGAACTCGCTGCAAAAACTTTCATCCCCGTCCAGTTTTTGTCTCTGCAGGAACCCAAGGGGCTCGTAAATCATTTGCTTAAAGTCATGAGAGTAAATCCTGATACTGTTCTGTTATGTAAAGACACAAAGAAGTGTCCTGCATTTGAAAGACAAGCAAATAACATTTGTTTCCCGAAGCTGTCATTACACAGGCTGTTTCTCTGTTGTTTTTCAGGGGGAAGGACTCTGCCAGCAGGTAAACAATAACAACTTGATACCTCTAATCCCTTAAACTCACCATTCATGCAAACATTTTTCCGTACCGCTTTTGTGTTGAGGTTTTTGCTAATAATGAGAAACAATCACTTGCCGATGGATAGAAAAAGAAACTAAATTCAAACTGAAATTTTGTTTTCATCACTCACTTGTTTTGACTTATGTCACCAATTAAAAACAAACCAAAAACAAATTATGAAAAAGTTATGTGTGTCAATTTTCTTCTCAAATCCATATTTTACGAATGTTTTTATTATGAAGAGCTCAGTTGCAAAACCCTTTCAGGGGGCGTGTACACCAAGGCAGTTATTCCAGCGTATGTTTTTAAAATTGTTTTCAATGAATGTGCTGCGCTTTTCAAAAATAGTCAGCATTCTTTCTGTGCTCAGCTCAGAAAAATGTTCACGCTCTTCAATGGCTCTGTTTACATGCACAAAATTTTGTCAATTCGACTGAATTTAATAAGATTGAAGGTTACGGCAATACAGTTGACATGGACCCTAAACATTGCAATCTGATTAAAATGTTGGTTTACATGTACATTCTATATAATCCAAACGAACATCTGCGCAAGCGCACAGCCAGGGTTGCCAGCTTCACGTATCAAAACCATCCCAATGGACATATAAAACTAGCCCAAAAGCATACCAAATAATATTTACAGTCCAAATACCAATAAGTAATGAACAAAATCCTTTCATCTTTAACCCACAGAAAAAAACATACCGTGGAGACAGATTAAACACTAGCCAAATCTTAACTAAAAAAGCAGAGGTTTTGGCAACTCCACCCAGCGCACAACAACTCTCGTCGAGTTCATGCTTTATCTCTGGATAACTGTACAAAGCTGAGTTGGAGAAAGTTACTCTTAAGAGGCAACAAAAACACAATTTTCAAAAGGCACGACACTATTTTTTGCCCCTTCAATACGATCAAAATTTGCATACGATCTTCCTCAATTGTATTGATTAAGAGGTTTACATGAAGGCTTTTCAATATGATTGAGCCATCAATACGATTACAAACGGATTATTTGGTTGCATGTAAACGTACCTAATGTTACTTCTCACTCGGCTGTCCAATCACAGTGGAGAAGGGGCAGGACAAATATCACAGCAACCAACCAGTGCATCGTAACAAAGCAGAAGTATCATGACAAACAAAGCGCTTAGCTGAAAAAAACCCAGTCTGTGTTTTTGGTTCAGTAATTTCACTTTAATGCCAATGAAAAGGTTTTAGTTATTAGTAATTGAAATGCCTTATTTTCACAAATGTCACTTTAGTCATTTCATTGGTATTTAACACATTTGTCATTTCCTGAAAAACCCTCTAAGTGCATGCAAAAATCTTCTTTAACCGGGTAAAAAACTTTCACTTTTGTCATCGTTCAGTCAATTTATCTTCTGTGCACTTAGATGACTTTGCTAAAAAATTGTTGCGGCATATAACGAATTCTTCCAACAAGCCTGTATTTCTGAATTTGGCCTGTGGCTGGGATGAAGTGCAATTCAAGCAAACGTATTTGATGAATGTTTAGTACGAGCGTTCAGTTAATATTACTATTTCATTTCTTAGGGAGATGGTGTTTTAGTGGCTTTTGCATCTGAGGTCCTCATATTTTCTTTATCGGTTTCTGTTTTTTCCCCTCTTTTGTGGCCTCAGATCATCTAACATTGTGTGATTTTTCTATGGCACTTGGTCTGTATTGCTCTCATGGACTTAGCCGTAACTAATGAGCTCCTGTTATCTCTAATTCTCACTGAAGAACTGACAGGGTCTTAGTCAGGGCAGATGCCATAACCAATTTGATGTTAATGAAAATGAGGCTGTGAAAGATACAATAGATGTACATTCGTTCAGTATGTGCTCTCAGTAAAACAGTAAAGTTTTTGCTCGGGTCATATTTTCACAAATTTCTTATCTTTTTCAGACACTTTAGAAAGGTGTGCCAATGTTTCATCTCCTATGGTACTATATATATTGTTTCTAGTAGTCTTTTCATAACCTGTGCATCAGATATGGCATCTACCCTAAAGTCTTTTTGGCATTTGCCTAAACAAAAGTGTTGTTCTTGTTTTGTTGAGCTTCATGTTGATTTACTTTCAGAATTGAGCATTGCAAATACGTGACATGGAGAGAAATTTGTCACAGCTTTTCTATTCTTGATCGGTGAGTGTGACAGACCCCGACCGAGGGAGACGAGGAGATTTTTAACAGATGTTAAATTGGGATCTCAGATGTGAGATCTCCAACTGTTATCATGTTGTTAGTCTGCTGTTAAGTGTTATTCTGTTCCACAACCTTTAAAGAAATTAACATTTTGGTAAAATTACCTACTGTAGGCCCAGTTGAAAAAGTTTGATCCAGATAAAAAAATTATAATACTGACATAATACTTTCTCATTATAACAATTTGATTTTAAGCAAAATCAAAATACGTGTGTATGCAGTATTATTGAAGTAGTGAACTTTTCACTAATTGTAAAGTTTTTTTTGTATTCTTGTTCCTTAAATCCACCCTTCTGTTGGGATCAGAATATTTTTTCTTTTTATAATCAAACTTATCACAATCTTACTATATTATGATAATTTGATCCGGAACAAAACCTAGATTGGATTTTCGGTAACACTTTATTTTACGACCCGCAAAGTACCGCGTAATTAAACCGAATTTACAGCGTACCTATTTGTAACAACAGAGTACCTCTACAGTACGTACTTGTAGTTATAAGGGAACAATATTTTAAGTTTGGGGTAATAAGGGGGTAAGAATATATGGAAAATTATTCTCTAAGTATTTCATAACTACAGGGTACCTATTGTAATATTACGTGGTATGTATGACTTACGTCTATGGGTAATATGGTCTATGTGTAATATATTTTTTTTTTTCATTTTTGCTACTTACCTGAGGAAGTATTTTGTATAGCCTACAGTTGATGTCTACAAGCCACGTCGGTAAATAAAATATAACACACAATAAAAATAATAGCAACTTGTACCTCTTTGATCTGTATATGTATACATGAGTTACCAGGTAACTCTTATATTTGCGGGCTGTAAATTGAAGTGGGGCTTATTCCCCGATTGTTATGTACCAGGTAACTCACATATTTGCGGGCTGTAAACTAAAGTGGTGCTTTGTTCACCTCTTGTTATAAATGTTATAGGGTAAATACCATAAACATACAGAATATTGTTATTTTTATTTCAAAACATCTTTAAAACACTATAATTAAGCCAACACTTAATGTTTATTATCACATAACTTTTATTTAAAATAAAAAGTCATGACAATTTTTCATTGTTTTTGCGGCTTGGCTTCCTCTGTTGGTGTTCTTGTCCACTCGGATGATGAGTTGATGTCGTCTCACAAATGCTGTTCTGCATTACATATAAAAAACATAAATGAAAGCCTTCAGTAAATGTTTCTTCACTGTGCCTTGACAGAAACAGAGTTTTCTGCACTGTAAAAAATTAATTGTTGGCTCAATGAATTATTTTTAAGTAACTAGTTCCACAGAAATTTTACGTTCACTCAATTTCTGACTCCAAAGTGTTACCTGGATTGATGTTTTTTAGTTGGCCCAATTTTGACTCAAATATAAAAAAGTATGTTTGCTCAACTAGCTTTATAGTTCATTCAACTAAAATGTTTTAATCAGTTGAATCTTTAAAAACTTACAGCAAAGACTCTGTCAATTAAATTTTAAGTATTTACTCAATGTTTTATGTGTTACTTCAATTAATATTTATTATTTGGGAATTTTTAATAAACTTTTTAAAATTATTTATCAAATAATTTATGCTGGTGTTGTTAACAAATAATTAACTTCAGTCACATAAAAACAAAAGCTTTATTCACTTATCATACAGACTGAACATACAGAATTAAATCTTCTCTAAATGGAAAGCATAAAACAGTCCAAAAGCACTCCAAAGTCACTCAGAACATCTGAAGGGCCATTAAGGAGAACTTCTATCGCCATGTATCTCTGGTCTGCCTCTCTCCATATCATCACCGCTCTGGTTTGATAAACTGAGGAATATAAATACACACACACATACATAAATACATGTTTAATATAATAAAGCTTGACGGTGAAAGACTTTATACCCTAAAATTGCCAAATTTCCCTCAGACATCACACGTAATTGAATTAAACACTATTGGGCGGTTTTCTCGAACAGGACTTATCACTGACTAAAATACTGACATCTCTTAACATATGAGTGCTATTGTTTTGTCTCAAAATGCACGCCAGTATTGTATTTTATAAGGTTTGTTTGTAAAAATGTCCCAATTATAATTAAGACGGAGTAATAAACCCTGTCCGGTAAACTTAACTAAAATAGCTCCACTTTAACTCGGACACATAACATAACACACCTTTATATAACTTATATCTTTACAAAAACGTCGAGTATTTGCGTCTTTGCCAATTAATATAGTCTAAAATTAACATTTATTTACAAACACTTACCTGACGTGAACTTGAGGAAACGGCTGATGACTTGTGTCCTTGTGTAAAACAGTTCCTGCTGTTAGGTGCGGATTAATCTCAGATGAAATGACCTGTGTTCCAGTCCAGATCCTTCCGAGTTAAGACATTTTAAATTAAAAACTCACGCACATACTGTACATACACACACGCGCCGCGAGCGGGTCGCGCGCATGTGCGCGCGCACACGGGTACACGCACGGGTATATTTAGAAGTTTTATTTAAGGTTGTAAAAATATTGGGACTATTTCTCCACCCGCTCCTTCAGCTCTGAAGTTCAAATCCGCATGCAGTCCGGTTATAACAAATGTAAAAGATATGAAACATCACTCAACAGCCATTTCAATTAAGTGCAATCCTAAAATATGATTTAAAACATAACCCTTTCATTTTTAAGTATGAGAAATTAAAATGAATTAAATCACGTTTAAACGCCACAGAGATATCAGAGCCAGCAGTCGATTTCTGATGCGCTTGCCGAGGCGAGGCTGCGCTGGGCGGGGTGTGAGCACTTAAGCCCCGGTGATTTTCTGGAGCTCATATTGAGCTCATATGGAGCTCCGTCCGAAAGTGTCCGAGCACATTTTTAAATAGACGCTATCTTTATTAACCGACCGCATATTTAAACTTTAAGCACATACATTCACGCCTGAACAACTCTTACAATTACATTTTGTGACCAAATAACAGTAATATTAGGAGCATTTTGTTGTCAGGAAACATAGCTGTCATAACTCCACATATTTACCTGATTTGTCTTAATTAGTTCAGTCAACATTAGCCATTCTGAATGTTGACTGGATTTGAAAATAACCATTCATTTAATGTTTTAAACACAGATTTATCTAGACTTAAAATAATATGTCTTCTCAACTAGCTCAAACAAAAAAATTGGTTTAACTTATATATTTTTGCCCGTCCAACATTTCATTAATTGGATTTTTTACAGTGTGAGCCAGTTACGTTAATAACTTTAGGCTTACTTATGTGCTAGCTAACCTGCTACCGTTAGCTGGCAACTTTCTTGAAAACACATTGTTTGAAATGCGTGAGTCATGTATTAACAAAACCAGTCACCTTATCCAGCATGCGGATCCTGCTGACATCACTCGCAGCCGTACTCCACAGTGTAGAACGTTTTTAAAACCTCTTAAAGAAATTTCACCTCAGGATCGCGTTCCAGCAAACCTCCTGCAGACGGCCGCGCGCTCTACACCTGCGCAGTAGCCTACGCATGTAGTCGTCTTTTGCTTTAGCGGGAGCTGATATCTGCTGTTGTTTCATTCTGGTTTGCCATTGCATAAATTATATTTGGCTAAAATACTTGTGTTTACAGTAAATTAATTGCAAAGCACCACTTCAAATATGTCCGCAAATGTAGGAGTTTCCTGGTAAATATGGAATAAGTTGCTATTTTTATTGTACTTACCTTAAAAAAAAGATAACCACATTAAATCAGCTGGACTTTTGTTATTAAAAGCAAGTAATATAAGCTACTAAAATAAAAGTGATATGCTGTTATATTTATTTGCCGATGTGGCTCGTAGACATTGACTGTATACAACATTCAGTAGTCAATATGAAAAATTCACAATAAAAATAAATAAAACATAATTTCCCCATAGACTTGACTAAGTCATACATACCACGTAATATTACAATAGGTACCCTGTTGTTATAAAATACTTAGAGTATAAATAATTTATAATTCTTCATATTCTTACCCCTTATTACCCCAAACTTAAAATATTATTCTCTTATACCTACAGGTTACCTACCCTGTTGTTACAAATAGGTACGCTGTAAATTCGGTTTAACTACACGGTACTTTGCGGGTCGTAAAATAAAGTGTACCGGATTTTGTGATCTAATCTGAATTGAGAAAACCCTATTTTATCTTTTAAACAACACATTTTGATAATCGGTTCAACCACATAGACGATTGTGACCTTACCTAGAATTGTTGTAAGGGGGAAAATCGCCCAAATTCTGCCCGATTATCTTGTGGTTTGTACCAGGCTTTAGAAGACAGGATAATGTTGCTGCCTACCACTACAAACAGTCTTCATGTCTCCACCGACAGCTCATTAAGATTTGGATCAGAGCTAATGTGTCCGGCAAAGAGCGCTGGATTTTGATTCTGTCTGAAAAGCTAAATGGACACGCAAAGAATATTAATAGAAAAAAAACACAATGTAAATGCTGCCTGTCTGACCAACATTATTTCTTTTTAAATGACAGACAGACAGGAGCATCAAAAAAAGCATTTTTTTTAATGAACTAAATATGTTGAAGGATGTGCATGGTCTGATAACAATAACCTTTGGTAACCCAAGTCACATTAGCATCAATGTTAAAAAGTCCTAATTGGTTTTTGTTGTTCTTTGTATTGTTTAAGTCACATTTATTCGATTCAGAAATGACAAAATTTGTGTGCTGTTGTATCACATGCCATGCCAAGAGTGCACTTGGTATACTTTCAAGACTGCTGGTATACTTTGAGAACACCTGGACATTGACATTGTCTAGACAGACATAGGTAGGTTATTTTTCTGCCTCATGTTTAATTTATACATTGTACAGAAGCCAACAGGAATGACTTTGTGTTTTAGTCTAATATACAGTACAAACCTCCTTTAGTGGCCTTCATCGTGCATGAATGGGTGGAGGAAAAATAATAATTTATTTGAAATCCAATCCTTGTTTTTCTGTACATGATGATATGCTGGTAATACAAAATTGCGATTATTTGACTACACTCTCTCTTTTTTTCTGTTATATTGTTTATAAAGCACCGTCAGTATTCCTGAAGTCTTTGAAGCTGGTATGGGATCAGACGTGCTGTTTGGATCTGATTGCTTCTCTGTGGTGGCTTGTTGCAGAATACTAAAATCAGCTCATTTTAAACGTTGCATTTATGATACGCTGTCAAACAATTCACCAGTTCACCGGAAAATGAATATTTATTATTTAAATGCTCTCATGTTGTTTCTGAAATACTTGGGATTTTGAGTGACAGTCACTTGAAAAATTAAAAGCAATTAGTTTCCACATGCTTTTTTAGTTATATGAATTGTTAAGATACTTTTGACTTCAGTTTACTTAAATCTCCAAGATGGATGAACTAAGAGTGTTTTTATACCTGCGTTTATTTGTTTAGGAACCTGTTTGCATCTAGTGAGAAAGCAATCCAACCCAAAGCACCAATGAAGCAGGCGGTATCACAAACATACACCTGTGAAATTCTTATATCCGTATTACTGTGCAGTGTGTTTGTGTTGTTTGGCAGCTGTTATGATGAACTACATTTCTTAAATTATTCTTTGTTATCTTTATACTACCAATAAACAATTGCTTTTTTGTTCTTGGGTCTCATTGCTTTATTAACGATGAAGGTACCGGAAATTTATTTGGTGACGAATTCTGGTGACTACGTCAGCACCACTGAAAACGAAAGCATGCTTTTTATTAAGTGTGCTTGCAAAAAGTTTTATTATTATTATTTCGCTCAAATATGCGACCAGGCCATTTGACACAGAGACTTTAAAATGTTAGGGCAGTGCCAGTGTAAGTTCCTTGAGGAGATGACGTCACAGATCCATGTCGATCTTCCGCAATATTGGATTGAACAGAGAACAAAGAAAACATTCACAGGTCCCAAATTTTCTCCAAACTTCACGAAACTGGACGTACACGATCCATGGACCAAGCCTCACAAAAGTAACTAGAAGGATTTTTGATTTTCGGAAGCGTTTGCCTGTCACAGCCGAAACGAAATCTGCGGTCTAGCCGCCAAAATAGGAAATCGTTCATATTCAGAAATGCTTTTGCGTATTGAAACCAAACTTTGTACATGAACTTGGGTCTCCAATGTGACGATGCACAACATCAAAAGAAACAAAAAACATTCTAAAATTTTACGCCGCCTAACAGAAAGTCGTTCATATCTCAGGAGAGTGCTTTCACGTATTGAAACCAAACTTTGTACATGAAGTTGGGACTCCAATGTGCACAGGATAAAAAAACAAAATCGGCGACAACAGATGAAGCACACTTTTGCAGTTTCTCCGTGAATGCATTTTCTAGTTTTAAAATTGTTATTATTAAAAAAAATTAAAAAGCTGAACCGAACCAAGAAGATAATGCAACATTATATCATTTTAATCCTATGTTTTGAAACACAGCAATCCATCTACCAACGCAATTTCATAGCAAAGCATACGTTTTTTACATGGTGGCTAATTCGTATTCATTCATACGACCAGGGTGCAATTTACTGGGGGGATGGGGGGGTTATCCCTCCTGGTATTTATATCCCTACCTCTGATTAATTACCCCGAAGGGAACAAAATGTATCCCCCCATGATTAATGGTCATCAAACGTACAACCTAAAATAAAGATAATTTAATATTAGTAAAAATGCTGGCACGCAATAGTGCAAACAACAGTAACATCAGAAATTGAGTATTACTTTCAGGACTTCCGCTCCTGTAACAATAGGTGACAGCACATCTAGGTCATGACATGATCCTTTTTTAATCCATGCCCAGATTTTCCAAATGTCGCCATGCACCAATAGTCTATTTCAGCGCGAAAGCAGCCAAATAATAAATTAAAGCGATTCCAAGCAGCATATCATTGTATTTTACAGAAACGGTGGTACAGTGGTAACACTTTACTTGAAGGGGTGTTCAATTTCAATTTGTACCACTGTAGTTGAGGTCAAGAAAAATATTCATGATGCTGTTATAAAACAATTTGACAGAGTATTAACATTTAATGACATTTAAATCACATTTTAATGTAATGTTAACACATAAAGCTAGGTATTTTATTAAGTTTGATAATTATTCTGCTATGTCATGTTTATGACAGATTTATGACTGTAGTTATGATGTAATTTACTTCCTACGAATTAGCCAACTTGTAAAATGCATACGAATGAGATCCAGGCTTGATCTACGTTCAAATGATCCAAGAGTCAATACTCAAAAATATTTTGTTACCTATTCAAAGACACAAGTACAATGTAAAAATATGTTGTAGGTGTATTAACATTCAATATTGATGCTGTATTCACCTCTACAGTAAAAGTGTATGCTAAATGTCATTTCTGCTTAACATCTGAAAGAAAAATAAACCATGGATGATGATATTTTTTAAGGTGAACTGTAATAACCTTGCATTAATAGTGATGATATCGGTCGTGCTGATATGTCATGTATGGTTATGTACACAAGACAGCCTTGTTTGTTTATTTCCATTCTTTATGTAAGTGATGAAATCAGAAAACTAAAAGACTGGAATTTTTGAATGCTTTCATCAGACCTTATATTTACATATAAATAGTTTTCCCTTTATTCTCTTTAACCTGCTCTGTTTAAACAATGTCATGTCTGAGAATTAAAGCGCCCCGCTGTGCTCTTTCTCCCAACTGGCACTGCTTTCCTATTGTAAATATTGTCATTAAACTTCTGAACTCTGTAATATTTGCTCCAAAGATGACGTCCCATCAGCTGTCACAACAATTTGATGCAAATTGAGTGCATTGTTGTGGAAAACCATAAAGTTAAAGGTCTGTATTCAGTCTGTCCTGAGAGCAGACATGACGTCATAGTGCTCAAATAAAGACACGTGTCAGCCCTTCTGTGTGTTACTTAGAAGTCTGGTGATAGATCACATTAGAAAAGTTGGAAACCATAGTTGCACATACTAAAAAATGTGTTACTTAAATTGACATTATGATGAAATCCTTTCATGTTACTTCAATAAATCTCATTTTACTTCATTATTCTTTATTACGTAAAAGATATTTGCTACGCAGAATGCATATGTACATAAACATGTGCAACTGCAGAGGTACGTGTTGTTTTCTAATGTTTATATCAAATAAATATTAGTAAAAAATGAATGACAAGGAACGCCCAGAGGCAACAAAAACATCCATTAATATTTCATCATCTTAATTACCCAGTAAATTACTTACAATGCAATCATAAAAAGCATTAAAACCTATCGAGTAAGCCATTAGAGCAGGAGATGTAAGATGTAAGTTTTGAATATGTTGGAAACTTTGTTTAGGAGGCTGCACTAGAAATGTTAAAGGCTGTGAATCACTTTTCTATATGAGATGAAGTGTTTGCATGCATTCACTGTGGTGAAGGTTTGATGGCTGTCAGCATTCACCCTGTTTAGATGCATGCTGAGATGTCAAGGCTTTCAAGATATTCAGCTAAAAAAAGAAAGGAAATGAACATTTATGATGAGTATTAAGTAAAATATTTAGTACCTGTTGTCATCAATTATTTTCATGACTCATTAACTAGCCAATATCAGAGCATTGTAATGTGTGTGGATTGGACTCGTTTCCTTAATTGTCCCCCATTCCTCCGAAGGAATGCCTCAGTTTACATCAATATTTTGGTTCAACTGTTTATCGAATAATGAAAAACTATATACCGTTTTTAAAGGTCTAAGCCTCTAGAATGCAGATATCATCATTGTTTTATAAAATAATTATGTAGGGAGAGTAAGCGTTTCATTTATGATAAGAGTGTGCCTCAAACCATTTGATAATCCTGCTAAATGTCACTGTCCCGCCAGCGGAACGCCTACAATTACTTCAGTGTTTTGCTTGTACATTTTTATCCAATCATGACAAACTATATATCGTTGGAAAGCTCTAAAGGGGATCGCACACCGGCCGCGCCGCGCAGCACCGCGCTGTTCTAAAAAAATCAAACACATTGTTTTCTATGAGTATACGCACACCCGCGCCGCCAGGTGGCGCCTGTCCGCGCCGCCCAGCTGTGACTTAGGAAGTTGCTCAAATCCCTGTCGCGCCACACAGCACATCTCACATAGTTTAACATTAAATAACATTATATTTTTCCCAAATCATTAATGATTAACATTGGCTGCTAACGTATATTTTGCATTTTTAAGTAGACGTTATCTGACGAAGCTCACGCTATTTAATGTGCACTTCCGGTTTACAATACCTCCGAGTTGTCCTGGACGCGACTTGGCGCGGCGCGACGCTGAGCTGCGCGGCCGGTGTGCGATCCCCTTAAGAGTGTAATTATCATTTGTCATAATCATTTTGGGAAAAGACTGACATAATGAGGTTTAGTTTCTAAAATCATGTCACGGGACACAGGTGGGCCCAATTTGTATTACATATTTAGAACACTAATATCCTGTTCTAAACCTAAAAACTATATATCAGTGGAAAGCTGTAATGCTGCGTTTACACCAACCACGTTTCAGGCGTCAAAATCGTGTCTACCGCGCCTAGTTTGCCGCTTGAACAGTTTGAATGCATTTGCGTGTCTAGAGTGAAGTAGACGTGCGGAAAAAGCAAGCATTTGACGCGCGTCAGAGGCAAAATCCACATCTTGTGGGAGGGGCAATTGTTATGCTGTTGTCTGTTTGCAGGATGGCTGATGTTGAAAATAAACGTTGCGGGTCGATAAATGTCACGTGACTTAAAAATGAAATGTGTATTTACAACTTACCAGGTTGCCCAATGTCCTCACTGACACTCTTCCAAGTGAGGTCCTTTTTATTCCTGTTTCCTCTATAGAAATAACAACTTGTGTCGTATAGCTCCTTGTGACTGCTCACGGTCAATATCAAGCCTTCAAGCTGAATGAGTGACTCCGGGCAGGGCTGCCGCCACGGCAGCAAGCAGGCTACTTATTGGTTAACGCGGCGCGAAAATCCGCCAAAGTTAAAATTTTTCAACTCGGGTGTCAGCCGCAAATTCGCGTCAAACGCAAAATGCACAAAAAGTACCATTTGCGAACATAAGGGGCTGAGCTGCACATCACACTAGGCAATATGATGGCATGTGAGAAGGTTGTGTGTCATCGCGCACCAAACTAGTCTGAAAAAAACACACAGACTTGTCATTACAGTTAAGGGCGCTTTACTTCCTGCTTTGTTCAAAACAATCACATCCTAATGACGAAAGCACACCTGGGCTCAAATCGATAAAAGTACAGTGTGAGTGCAGGCTTCTAGGGGAGGGGGGGGGGGTGCAATCACACTGGGTCATGCTTTGGTTTCGAAAGTGTTAGGGTGCCTAATAAAGTGAGTTGGGGGCATGGAGGAGACCACAGAGGTTAAGCGGGAGAGAGAGTGCGTATGTAGATAAAACTGGTACTCAAGATTAACATGAGATAAGCAGAAACAGCATGTGTTTTGTAAGCTTTAATACTTTGAAAATTCTTATTTGTTTGAGTGCCTAATCCGAAGTGTGAAAAACAATAGTAGTGATGCTTGCTTTGCAAACACCACTAATGGTCCAAATTCCTCAATGTTTAAAGATCTTTAATTTGTCAACATAAGAAAGATTTACTAACTAGTTAATCCACTGAACTGAATGAAGATTATAAAGTAAGATTTAATGTTCCTTTAAGACAAAAGTGAGACAGAAACAAAAACACTACCTATAGTTTACAACAAGTGTTTTTATATGAAAACTCTTATATGTCCAGCAGTTTGTCTCACTCTTTCGATTGCTTCTGTTCAGTCTTATTAGCTGGTTTAATCCTTTTTTATTATGTTTATGTGGCATTTATCTGTAGGGTTATATGTTGAAACACTAATTACATAAAAGGGATAGTTCACCTAAAAATAACCATGCTATTGTTGGCACCCATTGACTTCCATAACATTTTTCCTTGGCCGCCATCATCTTCTTTTGTGTTCAGTTGTGTCCCTTTAAATTTGCAATTCTTAATATTTTAGACACAAATAAACAAAAATCAGCCATCGAGCATGTACATACAGTCTTGTTCAAAATAATAGCAGTACAATGTGACTAACCAGAATGATCAAGGTTTTTAGTATATTTTTTATTGCTACGTGGCAAACAAGTTACCAGTAGGTTCAGTAGATTCTCAGAAAACAAACAAGACCCAGCATTCATGATATGCACGCTCTTAAAGCTGTGCAATTGGGCAATTAGTTGAAAGGGGTGTGTTAAAAAAAATAGCAGTGTCTACCTTTGACTGTACAAACTCAAAACTATTTTGTACAAACATTTTTTTTCTGGGATTTAGCAATCCTGTGAATCACTAAACTAATATTTAGTTGTATGACCACAGTTTTTTAAAACTGCTTGACATCTGTGTGGCATGGAGTCAACCAACTTGTGGCACCTCTCAGCTGTTATTCCACTCCATGATTCTTTAACAACATTCCATAATTCATTCACATTTTTTGGTTTTGCTTCAGAAACAGCATTTTTGATATCACCCCACAAGTTCTCAATTGGATTAAGGTCTGGAGATTGGGCTGGCCACTCCATAACATTAATTTTGTTGGTTTGGAACCAAGACTTTGCCCGTTTACTAGTGTGTTTTGGGTCATTGTCTTGTTGAAACAACCATTTCAAGGGCATGTCCTCTTCAGCATAGGGCAACATGACCTCTTCAAGTATTTTAACATATGCAAACTGATCCATGATCCCTGGTATGCGATAAATAGGCCCAACACCATAGTAGGAGAAACATGCCCATATCATGCTCCATGCTTCACTGTCTTCACTGTGTACTGTGGCTTGAATTCAGAGTTTGGGGGTCGTCTCACAAACTGCCTGTGGCCCTTGGACCCAAAAAGAAAAATTTTACTCTCATCAGTCCACAAAATGTTCTCTTTAGGCCAGTTGATGTGTTCTTTGGCAAATTGTAACCTCTTCTGCACATGCCTTTTTTTTAACAGAGGGACTTTGCGGGGGATTCTTGAAAATAGATTAGCTTTACACCGACGTCTTCTAACTGTCACAGTACTTACAGGTAACTCCAGACTGTCTTTGATCATCCTGGAGGTGATCATTGGCTGAGCCTTTGCCATTCTGGTTATTCTTATATCCATTTTGATGGTTGTCTTCCGTTTTCTTCCACGTCTCCAAGGCATTGGAGATAATTTTAGCTGAACAGCCTATCATTTTTTGCACCTCTTTATAGGTTTTCCCCTCTCCAATCAACTTTTTAATCAAAGTACGCTGTTCTTCGGAACAATGTCTTGAACGACCCATTTTCCTCAGCTTTCAAATGCATGTTCAACAAGTGTTGGCTTCATCCTTAAATAGGGGCCACCTGATTCACACCTGTTTCTTCACAAAATTGATGACCTCAGGGATTGAATGCCACACTGCTATTTTTTTGAACACACCCCTTTCAACTAATTCAACTACTTGCCCAATTGCACAGCCTTAAGAGCGTGCATATCATGAATGCTGGGTCTCATTTGTTTTCTGAGAATCTACTGAACCTACTGGTAACTTGTTTGCCACGTAGCAATAAAAATATACTAAAAACCTTGATTATTCTGGTTAGTCACATTGTACTGCTATTATTTTGAACAAGACTGTATAAACAAATAAACAACCCTGTTTCAAAATGGTATGTTTAAAATGATTTATAATTTGAGTTGTTGGGTTTGATTTTGTGGTAACTTTAACTATTATGTGAAGTCAAATTTGCGTTTAATAAATGTACAGACATTCTAGTTGTGTGTGTGATATATGTACATGGCTTGCAGATGGACTGTGAGTTTGTGGGCATAAGATCTGAGACTGTGTCCAAGTGTAACTTGTCATTTGATTGTTTGATACCCGCAGCGGTTGATACCTCTTCAGAGGTTTCTGATGATGACGATTCAGTGTAATTAAAGACATTTGCAAAAAAGTTCTGATCACAGAGAAGGGATTGATCAAGGACAGATGAAGTTCGCTCAAAGTGGCCCACCCTTCTAGTGTGCTGTAAACCGCCCCTAACCAACTCTCACAATGTTTCAGTGCTGATGAAAAGAGCAGATGTATATGGGTTTAGAGGAGCGCTCGTGATGAGCTTTCATCAGTGAAGGGCCGTGGAGTCGAGCCAGTGATGGTGGGGCTCACAGAAGAACAAAGATGGAGATTTTAAATGATGGAGGGAGAAATTCTGCTGTGTGTTTATAGTCATGATGGTTATTTGTGACCAAACCTGTTGAGCTTTTTAAATTCTCAATAATAATAAATGATTCCATATGCTGTTTTAGTTATAAATGTTTATGCGCTGTTGTCTTCTGTTATACCATGTTGCATTCAGCTGTTTCTCTTGATTTGCACCGAGAAGTGCATTTTAGTTTACGACAAGATCATAAGGAAGTGCGTGATGTGCTGTTCTGTCGTACTGGTGAATGATCTCAGCTTTAGCGGATGGTGACGAGCTCCCTGATCTCTACTTCAGTACAGTTTGCCAACATGTGCATGTTGATCTCCTTTTAAATTCCTTTGTCAAGGACCTGAACCATAACTTTTGTTTGCGATAACACACTCGTCTTCACTATGGCACGCTCCTTACGGCATTGTTTCTGCATCTTTTTCACAAAGAATGTTTTCCGTGTATGGTATGGCAATGTTACTAGGTCCGCTTGATGGGAGCAATCCCAGAACATTTACGGAACGCGTTTGCATTCACAACAAAGCCTCTCTGCCAATTTTACGGAAATCTTCGGGGACTATGTGTGAATGAGGTTTAGGTTATTGGAGCTACCACATTTTCCCTCTGTCAACCTGTGAATGTATTAACTTGTGTGGATCAACTTGTGTATGGATTAACCAGTTTTTGCCATAGCTGTTAGGAATGGGATAAAGAATAAAGAAAGAAACCAGATGTGTTGTTGCCGACACATTCTACCAAGCTGTATTCATTTTGCTGTAGCCTTTCAACCATTTGCGCTTTCAAATTTGGTTTGAATTGCGATTAAAAGTAGACCTTGTGACCTAAATTGCACCTTGTGACAATGGGTTATTTCGGTAATTTCTTACTTTCTGTCAGCCATTCACCGTTCACATTCAAAGAGCAGAAGGGGCGATTTGAACAGTGAGTTACGAAGTGTGTTAGGTTAAAAAGCACCACATTTGATTGAATTAAGTGAAAATGCTTGAAGAACTGGGCCAAAAAAGCCTCCTAAATGAAATTTTGTAAGACTAAAATACTTATATTATTTTTATTAGTTTTTTATATTATTATTTCTAAATAAAAACTAACATTTTATTTCATTTTTTTAATTCTGTCTTTTTAGAAAGCCTATTTAGAAACTCACAACACAAAGTAAACTAACCCTTCACAATAAGGTTGTATTTGTTAACAATTAGTTAACAATTAGCTAACTCGCTTGGGGGGATGCAAATTACGCAAATTGGGTGGCGCAATTGTCACAAAAACACACACTATTTGCCTCAAACATGTCTTCATCAAGGGGCAACCTTCTGATCTCTCTGATGAAGCCAATACAGAAGTGATTTAAACTGCAATTCATCGACTGGCTGCTAGAAGCTGACTCCAAAATGAAGTCAATTCCCATAGACCTCCATGTTAAAAGGTTTACAGCCTGGGACAAAAAGTGTTTTTGGTCTGTATTAAAGCAATAAACCCCAAGAAGCAGTGGGTAACCAGTGCATTTTATAACAGCTAAGGGGCGTTGTTAGGCAACCCTTAGCTGTTATAAAATGCACTGTAACCCCACTGCTTCGCGGGGTTTATTGCGTTTATAAAACGGTTACTTCATATGCATAACGTTAGCGGGATTTTATAAAATAAAACACAAATAAGTTGTAATTATATTAGTACAAATATTACTCTTCCGCCAAACAAAGTAGTTCCTCAGAATCAAGTGTGTACATTAACATTTATATTGTGCAACTGTTGAAGTGATGATCAAATATGCTGAACTCTTTCCCCCGTCAGCGTTTTTTTTTTTAAAGTTGCCACCCAGATTTAGTTTAATGCCTTGCTGAAAAATTATCTTCTTTAAATAAACATAAAATATCAAATGAAAGAACAGACCATCCGCTTTCAAAAAAAAAAAAAATTTGTTCTTTCATCACCTCTCAATTTTTTTAGCTAAAAGCGGAGATAATTCCGTTTTTGTGAAGAACTTATGTAAGAGATCAGATTCAAAGCCATCAAAACTTACATGCCGTGTTTTCAGTGTTGAGTGAATGCGCCAGTGTTTAAGTTGGGTAAGATCGCCACCCAGTGGATAATAGTGGACGTATGAACTTGAGTTATAAGCTCCTCAGACAATGTTTTCTCTTTATCGTCGAGATGACTCAACAATGTTTACTGACATTTATCTGGATATCGCCATGAATTGTGCAATTGTAGACAAATTAAAAATATAATTAAAGACTGTGGTGTTTATTTTCATAAATCAGTACGCAGCAACAGTGGCGCAGTGATACTTATGAAATGTGGTCTGAACTGTGAGGTTACTGGTGTATTTTATCACGGCTTAGAACGCGTTTCAACCAATCAGAATGAAGAACCAGAACTTTTTGTAACTCATCCGTTTAAATAATATTAAGCCTTAAAATTATGTATAATTAAGGGCGTGGCTACTTGAGTGACGGTTGAACAGCCACTGCTGTCACTGTCGCCCTAGGCGGGAGCAGTCACCTCAGCTTTACCCACGTCCCGCCACTTAACCCATGTTCGGATATCTGCGAGTGATGCACGGTGACGCACCACCAAGATGGCAACTTCAGAAACCACCTACTTTAAGCTTCAAAAACGTTCTTCAGAAACCTATGGGTGACGTCACGGACACTACATCCATCTTTTTTTACAGTCTATGGTCTTCATGCAAGACATGAAGTTAAATTCCGCTAGTAATCTAGAGCGAGGAACGTAATGCTCCGCATTTGGTGTGTACACAGCATAACAATGAACAATCCTACAGCATTTATTCATCTTAGTTCATGTTCATTTTTTTTCGGGATTTACTAAAACATTTATTAAATCAAGCATTGCAACTGTTAACATTAACTAATGCACCATTAACTAACATGAATAACTGTATTGACTTTAACTAACATTAAGAAGAATTATTTACTTGTTTACTAATACAACCTTATTGTAAAGGAATAATCAATAAGTGTTATTTTATTAAAAGCCACCTATTTAAAAAAAAAAAAAGATTCAATGCACTTGCACGATAATTGCACGTTGTTAAAATTTGACGGTCACAAAAGTGTGAAAACAACTTGTTTTTTGCTTCAGGTTCTAAAGGGTTAAAAGTAAAGGTGCTTAAAAGCAGTGCCATAGAAAGACCATTTTTGTTCTCCAAAAACCCATTCAGTCAAATGTCTTACATGCCTTTTTTGTATCTAAAGAACATTTTCTGAAACAGAAAGGTTCTTCAGATGTTAAAGTTTCTTTATGCCAAAAATGGTTCCTCTATGGCACCGTGAAGCACCTTTACTTTTAAGAGTGTGGTTGAAAAACTCCTGACTAATGATCTATTTCTCCCTTCTTCAGTTAATCATATGAGCTCAGGAACACCACAGGGACCTTTTTTGCCTGCAATATCTTGCCTTTAAACCAGGAAAGAAGTTCTCTTTCCCACAACTGATCTCCTCATTTCATGCCCTCTGCAGAAGTCTTAAAAAGTGCATTCACAGCGACAGTGACAGAACGCCGTTCTCCATCTTCATGCTTCAATAAATCATGTTTTACAAAACTATAATGCTGAAGGAATTAGTGCTGCTGGGGGCGACTATAAATACCTCGACACAAACTTTAAAGATCGCTTTTGTGAGAAAATTCAGTGCATTTTTCTTTCACGAAATGAAATCTATTTTTTCAGACTGTAATGCAAGGCTAATGGTGCATGAGGAGATATTTTTATCTCTGAATTGAATCTTATTGTGAACTGAAACTCTCACTCAAAATCTCATCTCCGCTGAAGTGCTGATTCATACGTTTTCCTATCTGCATGGGTCAGGGCTGCGGCATCCGTCAACAAAGTCTTGCAGTTTATTGAAGTGGATGACGTAAACCGGTTAACACTGAAGTGTGTGATGTAGGTCTGGGTTAATATGTAGGTCTAAGAAAAAAAATGTCCTTCATTGTCAAAGTCAAGCATTTCTTCATTTATAATGTCTTCAAATGTTGCTGATCCAATAAGAATTCATTAGATTCAAGCTGTTGGATGTTTTGTAGTAGTAATGGGGGGCTTATGCATCATTACTCTATTAATAAATCACAATTTTCATGATAACATGAGTGAAAAGGTTGTTGATAGACTACAATGCTTGAATCACTGAAGTGAATCTGAGCTTTTACGCTCATGAAACCCATTGTAAATCAGGACAGATCTGTTTTTTTCTTCACGTAGCTACTGGAGTTGTTTTTGCAAACTTACTCATAGATCATAAATCTTATGCACACAAGGACTGCCGTAATTCAACCAATCATTTTTAAAGTTTCTCTCTATTTCTCTCTCTCTCAGGATCATCATACTTTCTGTCTCCACAAATTTGAATCTCCTCAGTTCTCCTTCAAGAATCCTTATCTCGCCCCATGTCATGGTCCAGCAGAAACTTGTGGGTATGTGATCTGTTTTTTATTGATCCTTGAGGGAACGAAGAGTAAAAAGTTGAAAATCTAAGTGGTTTCTCTCTGCTCTTTCATATGAAAAGTTATACCTTCAACTGCAGAATCACATAAATAGAGACTTTAAAATGTTGTACGAAGGTTCTCTTTCTCTTTGATTTGAAATCTTTTATGTGCCTCTAAGGTGCATACATTATCCGGTTGACTTGTCCCAGGACATCGAGCTCACTGATGTTATATCATCTTTAATGCAGAGATGTTTGGTTGGTCTTCATGTCTCTGTGTTAGAAACTCAGAAGACCGACTCACCGGATGGACTTCACAGAGCTCTGTTTCTGTTGCTATCGAATGATTTATTACACATGAGCGTGTAAAGGACACAAAGCAAAACAGATAAAAAAACAGGTACGCTAAACACACAGGCCCAAAAGCGAGTTCAGAACCGGGTTATACCACAAGTTACCATTATTACCTCACGCAGGTAGATTCAGGTTTCATACGGTTTCATTTGCTTGATATGTTTGATGGCTATTGTTTTTTACACTGTTTGTTAATGTTAGTGGTATGTTAGATATATATATATATATATATATATATATATATATATATATATATATATATATATATATATATATATATATATATATATATATATATATATATATATATATATATATTCAAATTTGATTAGATTTATTGTTTGATATTAGATTTTGTATTATTGTTTCCCAAATGTCTTTGCACAAGATTGCATAGCCTGATAATGAAGAAATAATGATTGGTCTTTGTTTCTAAAAAAAAAAACTTGTGAGTGGAAAATATGAAACAATTTGAAAAATATGTTGAATTCAATAACTTACAAAAGAGCTTTTATGTTGGCCTCACACAATATGTAAGACTATAATAGAACAAGAGGCGAGCCTGTCATTCATTCATTCAGTCTTTATTCTAATATAATATAATATAATATAATACACTCTAAAAAAAAAAAAAAACGGTGCTATATAGATGGTTTCATCGGACGCACGTTATACACGTCTGGATCCGAACCTTACTTCCGGTTTCGTTTTTTTTAATGGTCTGACTAGTTGCTAAACTGATCTCTTGAACAAATGCCTCGTCGAAAATAACAAATGTTTTGGTTTCCTAGGTAATCTATGTGTTGTTTTGTTTGCTTGTTATATAAATAAACTATGTTTAAAGAATTTGTTGTTATTTATTATTAGCGGAGTTTACCGGAAGTTACGTGCGGACCGCGACAGCGGCTTGTTTATGTTGTTACCGCTGAAACGGTCTATAGCACCAAAAGTGGTTCTTTGCTCGTAATCATAGAAGAACCGTTTTAAGTGCCATATAGCACCGGTGAAGCACCAGTGAAGAACCATATGGGGGCCATATAGCATCATTATAGCACCACATATGGTTCTACATAGCACTATGTGGTTCTACACAGGTGCTTTACCGGTGCTATATGGCACTAAAAATGGTTCTTCTATGATTACGAGCAAAGAACCACTTTTGGTGCTATAGACCGTTTCAGCGGTAACAACATAAACAAGCCGCTGTCGCGGTCCGCACGTAACTTCCGGTAAACTCCGCTAATAATAAATAACAACAAATTCTTTAAACATAGTTTATTTATATAACAAGCAAACAAAACAACACATAGATTACCTAGGAAACCAAAACATTTGTTATTTTCGACGAGGCATTTGTTCAAGAGATCAGTTTAGCAACTGGTGCTATATAGCACCGTTTGTTTTTAGAGTGTATAATATTTGAATATAATATAATATATTATACAACAGTTCTTTCTGGTTCTCGAATCTGATTGGCTAAGAGGCGTGCAATATTCTACTGATAACAGCACAGTAACCGTTTCACCTTTCGTATCATTCCGCCACCTAGTGAATGGAGGTCCTCTAAACAGGCTCATCTCTGAATGGAAAAACTGCACCCACACACGAACACATACAACCGCGCTGTTTTGAATCACTCTCCGTGTGTCTCATTAGTTCACTTGCTTGTAAATCAGTCTGTGAATCCCCAATCGGAAGTTATTATTCCATCAAAGATCAACGCTCTTGGATGTTAAAGTTAATGGGAGTAATGTCTTGTCACATCGTGTGGACGATTAACACTTGGAAAGAGGAATGTAAACACTCATTTTTTTTTCTGGAGCAATATCTCTTCTCAGAACGCAAAACACCGTGGAACTGCAGGTAAGCATCGCAGCTTTTAAATGTGGAAATTGATCATTTATTTAATTGTGACGTGACTATTAAAACATGCTATGAGATACGCCACTGGTATATTTATAAGCAGCATGCAAAAACATCTCTCTGACACTTATAAAAAACAGTTTTATATAGTACTGACAAGAACGAAGTCTAATAATAACCGAGTAATCGTATCGCGTTAAGATGAAATGGTAAACCAATAGTAACATTATAGAAGTATAGTTTTATTAACTTTTACCTCGCGCCAAAACAATAACAACACAAAAGACACTAAATATGAATAAGAAAACAAGTAATAGTTTTATCATGACACCAAATACTGCTGATTTGATCTCATTTTGACCATCAAAAACAAACAAGGCAAACATGAGAGCCAGGGAATCCCTGTCAGAGATGTAGCCCAGAGAGGGCGGTGGTCGGGGCGAGTGAACACTGACGTCCGCTCATGCTTTGGTTCTCATACGTACCGAATCTCACTAAGCAAATGTTCAAACAGGCGCTATCTTTACTAATCGACTGTAGATTTAAATATAATACATATATATTCTCGACTGAACTAATCTTAAAACTACACTTTGTGACCAAGAAACGTTAATATAAAGAAACGCCTATCCGTCTATTGAGTTATTATGAGATTCAAAGCAGCCGAAAGTGTTACCTGTCATTCTGGCCGCTCTCAAATCCGTGGCGGAAGAAGTAGTTCTCAAACAAAGAGGCTTTTAAAATAACTCCGTTGTTGTTTTCTAGTTTTCGTTTTTCAAACGTGTGCCGTCGAACTGTTGTATAAAAGCAATATCGCTCTCGGAGTCGTGTGATATAGCTCTATATCATCACTCCTACTCGAGCGATATTGCTTAAATATAGTATAATATAATATTATATAATATAATATTATATAATATATAGTCTATATTCATTGTGTTGAATTGAAAATCGAGTAAAAAAAATTGCCCAGAGAATCAGAATTGAATCGAGAATCGAAATCGATTTGATAGCTTGTGAATCGAAATGGAATTGATCTGGAACATCTGAATCGATACCCAGCCCTAGTAAGCACTATACTGTACATTTACACACAAATTGGTTTATTTATTTATTTACAAACGCCAGATATTTTTTCGATTCTTTTGTTTGAAGGACTCTCACGTTAGTCAACAGACAGCTTTCCTTACTGTTGCGCTATTAAATGAGTGCTTAAAAAATCAAAACAATAGCATTTACATTCATGAGATTCATCGCCCTTGTGTCTAATTGTTGCCTCATTATGTTAAACCAGGAATGTGAAATGCTATTGAATTCTCTTATTCAGTGAGCTCCAAACTGAATAATGCCCATTTTAATGAGGGGAATAATTCATCGCACAACCGTAAATGCTTTTGGGTATTGGCACAATGCCTCTACTCTTGACTAATGACACATACAGGGCTTTAACTCTTTCTGGGTTGTACATGAATAGAGCCTGCATTAGTGAGAGAACCTGGAGTTTCTTAAATTCAGTTCCTTTATTTTTGGTGCATTGCCTGTAAATTGATGATTAGCATCAAATAAAACATAAATAGATTAGTGTGCTATAAAAACTTCAGTGCAAAATTAATATTCTTCCACTATTTGCTCATCCTGGTGTTGACTGCTGAAACAGTAACCATTTGTCTAATGCACAAAACTAAATTTGCTTTAGTCACTAAATTATTATGTCTTAAAAAGCTTTATTTCGAATACAATGCATAAGTGTTTATACAGACTAGATTGCCTATCCTTTGATAATTTGTTTTTCACCTTTGTGAAGCTTGTCATTGTATGAAGCTTAAATATTCTTTAATTTCTCATTTTTGTTTTACAGAAAACAAATTTGAAGCAACATTAAGGTAAGTAAATATTGATACCATGCACCACAAAACCAGTTATATACAGCTACTGAAATCAGAATAAAAAAGCTTATCATGTATGTGTGGTTTGTTAAAAAAGGACATTATTTGGCTGAGATACTAGAAACTATTTTAATATTTGTAATCTGAGGGTGCAAAAAAAATAAAAAATCAATATATTGAGAAAATTGCCTTTAAAGTTGTCCAAATGAAGTCCTTAGCCCTGCATCAACTAAAAAATAAATAAATGAAAATAAAGTTTAAAAATATTTACTGTAATACATTAATAAAAATATATGGAACATGAACTTTAAATAATAACCTTATACTTTTGGCATAAAAGAAAAATTATTTTAAACCATACAATGTATTTTTTTTCTTTTTCTAAAAATATACATGTTTTACTTATGACTGGTTTTGTGGTCTAGGGTCACAGATTGTTAAAGAGATGTTTATTGAAAAGTATATGCAAGTACAAAATAGGGATGTACCGATATATCTGCCTATAATCGTTACCGACAGTTTTCCAACCATCGGACACTGGTCGATTGTTTAAAAAGCAGATGATCAGGGCAGATTATATCCACATAGTGTGGGATTATTTGAATTGGGCGACATTGACAAAATAATTGCAGTTCTTTGCACTTTCTAGGATTTTACGACATAATAATTTGAAACAAGTAGTGAAAATCAAAATTCTCGATATTCATTATCAGCTGTGATTATGAATGTGATATTGCATAGCTTGTCAGTAAACTTTGGCAAGGTGTTGTTAATGTCGCTCCATCTGAAAGCAAGTGACAGCGATTTACTACTAATCACAAAACGACTTTACTGATGCGATGTGCATGACAATCCCCATGTGATATATTGCAATATATTGGTATCGCCCAAAAGTGTGTATCGGTGCAACCATATTATATTAAAGGCGACATTTTTAGAAATAGGCTCATTTTCCAGCTGAAATATTAGATTTTTACTGTTTTGGAACCCATTCAACCAATCTCCGGGCCCGAAAATAGTCCCCTTGGTAACTTTCAATAGCAGAGGACTATTTTCGACACTGTGTAATATCATTGTGCCTGCTGCAGCCATGGTACGGCAGCAAAGTTTTTGTTATTACGCCGGAATGAGAGTTTAGTTCCTAGACATATTGGCCTATAAAAAATAACAACTTTAAATGTGAGCATATTTTCAAAAAAAGTTAAGTGTCCCTTTAAATACATCTTTGGTGTCCCCAGAGTACCTATGTGAAGTTTTAGCTTAAATTTCATAACAGTAATTTATTATAACATGTTAAAATTGCCACTTTGTACGTGCGAGCAAAATTGTGCCATTTTGGTTGTGTCTTTTAAAATGCTAATGAGCTGATCTCTGCACTAAACTGCAGTGCCGTGGTTGGATAGTGCAAATTAAGGGCCGGAATCATCCCCTTCTGACATCACAAAGGGAGTCAAATTTCAATTACCTATTTTTTTCACATGCTTGCAGAGAATGGTTTATAAAAAGTTACTGGGTTGATCTTTTACACATTTTCTAGGTTAATAAAAACACTGGGGACACAATTATAGCACTTAAACATGAAAAAAGTCTGATTTTCATGATATATCCCCTTTAATAAATATATATCACTCTTTGAGTATCATTTTTCACTGGTTGTCATACGACTGAATCGTTGCTGTCGATGGACCACGACTCCAGAGAGAGTTAGAGTCAGTTTCTTGCAGCAAGCATCTGCCGGTCTCTAATGAGTGACAGTGTTCATGAATAAGTCATATCGATTAAAGAGAGAGGCAGATAGTGCAGTGCATTCTTTAATACAGACCTGTGGAGCAAAACCCCGCCGGAATCACAACAGAATTTCTAAACCGGTTATGGTGGGAGTTTAGCAAAGCAAATTGAGTCTTGAATACCATGAGCATTGTTAGGAATATATTGTGATGTTTACTGTCATCTAACATGACAAAATTCCCCATGACAGTTCTCTTTGTGGATCCAAATGACACGGCTGAACTATGTTAACGTTAAAGTGCTGGTCGGTTTGCATACCAGCCTGTTGTGCTTTGTGTCACTTCTAAGTATTTATCATCTTTTCATGCTTACTGACTTTCTTTAGCATGCGTAATTGCTTGAGGAAACGAAAATCCTTATTTGCCCCAAAATCTCTGCAGTAGTTTTAGTGTGCTAGTGTGCTGTTGGACATCATAACTGTTTTACACAAATATGAAATCCAACATTGAGAAGAATGAAAAGTATGCATGAGACAGAATGAGCGAGCTCTAACTGTGTGTTATTGCAGAAACCATTTATCATAATTACGCAATCAGATTGCATGGCGAGCCGGCGTATTTTAAGATGACAGTGTTGATATTTGCCGAGCCCTTGGGTTCATCTACTTTACTGTGTCTGTCATAGGGTGCAATGCTAATTGCTTCAAACTGCATTCTAGAGGTTGGGGGAAACTAATGACAAATCCAACTGAAACACAAGCTCGGGTGATTTACACCGCATGCTCCTGTGAGGCCGTTGACTTAAAAAGGTTTTGTAAGCGGCCTCAGCTCAGTTATTTTGGCCCTGTCGCGTTTTGCTATTGTTTGCCGTTTATGGTAGGTGATTAAATCATGTAATTATTTTTTACTTGCATACGATTCATTTGTTTAGTAGCCATTTGTGTTCATTTAACACTTGTAGGAAAAACCAGACTCTTAAAATGAAGTCATCAGGGAGCAAGATGAATGAATAATTTGTTTTGGCCATAATGATGTAAACTATTTATTGACAAACCTCTGAATGACGAGACAATCAGTTGCGTGGGCGCTCTTCACATTTGTTCTATTACATTTGTTGATAACACGCAGCTCATGATGGTAATGAGAAGTTAATAGGAAGGAGAAATACGCTAGACTGACGCTTACTTGTATATCAGTGTCATCCTGCGGTAATGCACGGTTTAGATGACCTAATAATATTTATGATATTTTGTGAATTCATTCATAAACAAAAGCTATACTTTAGCAAACATAAACACATGTAATATTACGTCGCAGCAAATGTATAAATCACATTTTTTAAATCTTTGAATTGTTATTTCAACAAGATGACACATAACTAAACTAAATACATAAAATAGATAATTGAAATTAGAATATTGAAAAGTAGAATTTGTTTATATTGAACAGGGCTCAATTTGCCCCACCAAAAAAATGTCAGTGTCACATATTTAAAATAATAATTCAAGTCAAATATAATTGTATGCATATACATTTTATTCATCATTTGTTAAGACAATTGGCAATTTTAAATGAAAAGTCTGAAATTCTCTCATCAGGGTCAATAGTTTCAGCTATATCTGGATTAACTGTGCACAGAAATGGAGAACTCATATAAAGGGAATCTTGTTTTAAGGAAGACAGCGAACCAATATTAATTAAAAAGTGTTATTAATATGCTATGTTGATATGTCTCTCAATACGCATAAATTCTCTTCATTCATACATCTCACAATTAAGTTCAGTGGACCAGATGAAGAGATATCGGCAACCCTTTTAGACACCATGCACGCTATGTGCTGTTGGCATTTTTCATGAGCTTTGAGGTTTTGTTTACGGTAGTTGCTTGTTACAATGAAAAAGGCTCCTGAATTGTCTGGTTTACCTGGAAACGGACGGTTGTTTCTTTTGTCGTGTTTTACCCAAGTAAATGTCTGCCCCCAAGATGTTAAATAATTACGTTTTTCATTTTGGCCTCATAATAATGTTTCTTTACATTACCAGCTGACACATAACACGCAACACAACTTGATCGGGCCCATGACAATACTGTTTACTGGATCAAGTGTCTCTCACCTGGGCCTGGGCGCCATCCTTTATGTTGAGCCCTGATTAAACTTTTTGTATGTATATTGTGAATTGGTGAATTTTTAAGAAGAGAGCTACAATTTTGATGTACAGATGTGCAATAACACTAAAGGTATTCTATTCGATTCAGTTCTACTCGATTCTGTCAGGTTCTACTCTGTTCGATCCGATTCTTCTTAATACGGGGTGATTCTGCTCGGTTTGGTTCAAATCTACTCGACTAAAATCGATTCTGCTTACTTCGATTCGGTTCTACTTGGTTCTGCCCTCGTCTACTCTGTTCGATTCGGTTCTGCTTGGTTCGATTCTACTCGACTCAAATCGGTTCTGCTATCTTTGATCCATTTTTATTTGGTTCTGCCCAGTTCTCCTCAGTTAAATTTGATTCTGCTTAACAGGGCGTCTCTGCTCAGTTTGGTTCGATTCTGCTCTATTCGATTGAATTCTGCTCGCTTTTACTCTGTTCGATTTGGTGATTCTCTATTATATTCAATTCAACACGTTTAGATTCTACTCTATTCGATTACTCTTTACTTGATTCAATTAAATTCTACTCTGTTCAAATCTACTCATTTCAGTTTTAGAAAAGAAGGGTGAAGAGCAGTAAAAGCAGGGTGTAAAATCTAGTAAAGGCAGTGTTACTGACATTAATTTTATTCCTAACCATGGCCACTTTGAATGACCAAGGACCGCCCAAGAGGCCATATGACTGACATGTAAAGCAACTAATCACTACTCAATTCAGCTTAAAATGGGGCAATTCTGTTCAATTCGGTTCAATTCTACTCGACTAGGATCGGTTCTGCTTACTTCGGTTCGGTTCTGTCTGGTTCTACTCTGTTCGGTTTGATTCTGCTTAATACAGGGTGGTCGGTTTGATTCTGCCTGATTTGATTTTACTCGGTTGGTTTCTGTTTGATTCGATTCTGCTTGCTTCGATTCGGTTCTACTCAGTTTTTCCCTGTTATACTTTATTTGAATCGATTCTGCTTAATACGTGGCAGTCCTGCTCGGTTTGGTTCTGCTTAATTCGATTCGATTCTGCTCACTTTTACTATGTTTGATTCTACTCAGTTCAATTCTGTTTGATTCGATTCTACTCTGTTTGATTTGGTTCTGCTCTATTATATTCAGTTCTACATGGTTATTTTATACTCAATTCGATTCAATTTTACTTGATTCACCTGATCACTTCTCTGTTTTATTCGATTCTGCTTAATACGGGGAGATTCTGCTTGATTCGATTCTGCTTAATACGGGGAGATTCTGCTCGGTTCGGTTCTACTTGACTCAAATCGGTTCTGCTTACTTCAGTTCTGCTCTGTCCGGTTCTACTCTGTTTGATTCGATGCTGCTTAATACAGGACAGTTCTACTCGGTTTGGTTTGATTCTGCTTGATTCTATTTGATTCTGCTCGCTTTTACTCTGTTCAATACTACTCGGTTCGATTCTGATTGATTCAAATTTGCTTACTTTGATTCGGTTCTGCCTGGTTCTACTTTATTTGATTCGATTCTGCATAATATGTGGCAGTTCTGCTTGGTTTGGTTCGATTCTACTCTATTCAATTTGATTTTACTTGATTCATTTAAATTCTACTCTGATTCTACTCAATTCAGTTTTAGCAAAAAAGGGTGAAAGTAAAAATCTATTAAAAGCAGGGTGACTGAGACTGACATTAATTTTATAATTATTCACTTTTTTCTTTTTGTGTTTTTTTTCTACATAAGAATAAAGTCATATGGCTTCAGAACAACATTTCTAAAACCAACACTCTAAAAACAATCCAGCATAGGTTAATTATAACCAAGTGGGTTGGGTTTGTCATAGTCTCGTGTTGCCAGATGTTCCTACTAAAGGTCTGGAAACCATGGCCACTTTAAATGACTAAGGACCAATCACGTTTCGACTTGTGCCACGTCATGTTTAGGGGCTTGGTGCAACCCTCATTCACAAACATCTCTAAAGTTTATAACAACAATGGCAAACACATTAAAATGCCTTACATACTTTTTAACATGCAGCATTTTTTTTCATCTTGATGAAGCATATTGTTACCGATGTAAACATGGAAGCTTTCTTCTTCAATCAGACGCCTTTGTGTTGTTTCAGACAATGGTCCATGGGCGTGACTCACGTCTGAGGCTAAGACTATGTTGAATCTTTGTCTTGACTTTACGTGTCTCGCTATGTTTCTAAGCGTTGTGAAATGGTCTTGCCCACCCCTTGCTATTCAAATACGTTTACTGAAGTATAACATTTAAGTTAACCTTTATTTATTTAGCCGACATTTTTATCCAAAGAGATTTTGAATAAGAGAGCATTTAACATTTTGTCAATGAGCTGACAATAAGTGCATAAACTGTCTACTGTATCAATAATGTCAGACATATACTCTTATTCAGCTCAGACACTGTACTCAAGCACCATTTACCATAATGTCCTCGTAGACTAACATCCCATAGAATTTGGCCTTCGTAGCACATAAGATATCAGTCATTTTTTGGCTAATTAGTTTTTTACTCCATTGGATGACTGCCATTCTAAGAAAACTGATATTATTTATGATGTTCCTCAAGGCTTAGTTCTAGATTTATAGTCTACAACAAATCCAAATGACTTTTAAAGAGATTAAAGCTTCCACAACTGAACCTAATACTAATTAACACATTTCAAAAGAAACGATTGATACTTCACTGCGCGAGCTTTACTTTCATTCTGCAATAAATTCACACACAAGAAAGATAAAGAAAAATCTCAAGAAGGATCTTTACAATATCTCAGATCTTTCCGTTGGATACCGTAATGAGATAAACTAGATTTCAAATAAAGGCTTTTCCTTGTCAGAGTACTCTAGTGACTCAAATGTCTGATCTCAGTTTCAGAAGGGATCTCACAAAATCAAAAAATTTGCTCAGATAGTTTAATGTAGATAATTTGGTCATTGAGAAGCTCCATGGAAAGTCTTTGAGCTCAAATTATAATCTCAATCAGAAATGTTGATACAAACTTCGATAACACTTTA